>NC_065446.1:120427962-121046087 GCF_917563875.1 Diabrotica virgifera virgifera | reverse complement strand
AAAAGTAAATATTTTATCGAAAAAAAATTCTTAGCAAAAGTGTAGCTTATAAAAAAAACCCAAAAAGATGGTGTATCATTAAAGTCTATCAATCAAATAAAAACAAAGTTTTAGCTCATGAAAAATACGTTCTTATTCGTCTAATTCCAAATCGAATATTTCAAGGTGAAATCACCGAAAAATTAAGCACTTTTCGGGAAAAACCCATTTAAACTTTTTTAAAGTGTTTATAAAAAGCTTTGTTTTAATTGTTAACAAAAGTTTTAGCATTAAAAATAAGCGACTTACGCTCAAAATAAAGTTGGCCCTCTTTTTTTTTGTAAAAAATCATGAAAATCTCGCCGTGTTTAGCTCCTAAAAATGAAATTAATCGCTACCGCTTTACAAACAATTTACTTACCTACCTATTTTTTATATGATCTGTCAGTCTCACCGGTTTAAAGTGTTTATTTTTGAAAGGGTTATAATTGAGAAAGCTTGAATGGGTCACTAATCACGAGTGTATGCAAATTTTGAACAGCCATATCTTAACCAATTCTTGTCTTACGGAGAAACAAAATGAAACTAGCATATTTATAATACCAAAACCTAAATTTTTGTACTCTTTAAGATTTTTCTTATCACTAATACTTTTTAAGTTATTTTGAAAAAATTAAATTTTTCAAAAATTTTTAGAAAATTTTTTTTTAATATAAAACCAAATGTTTTTATAAATAAGCACTTCAAATCAATCAAACTTACAGATCATATAAAAAATACGCATACAGTTAAAATAGATGGCAAAGCCAAACGATTAATTTCATTTAGGGTGCTAAATAGAGGGAGGTTTTCACGATTTTTTTTACCAAAAAAAAGGGGCCAACTTTGTTTTTCAGTGTAACTCGTTTATTTTTGATTCTGTAAGCTTTTGTAAAAAACAAATAATAAGATTTTTTTCGATACTTTAAAAATGTTAATAAGGTTTTCCCGAAAAACGCTTCTTTCTTCGGTGATTTCGCGTTGAGTTATTCGATTTGGAATTAGACGAATAAGAACGTATTTTTCATGAGCTACAATTTTGCTTCTACTCAATTTGTAGACTTTACTGGTACACCATTTTTTTCGTTTTTTTATAGGGTACACTTTTGCTAAAAATATTTTTTTCGATAAAATATTTAATTTTTGAATTATTTGGGAAAAACGGTTTGAAAACGTAGTTTTTTGTCGAAAAATCAACATTTTAAATCGCGAATAACTCGAAAAGTATTGACTTACGTAAAAAACTTTATAGAACAAAAGGTGCTTAAAATAAGTCAATTTATCCATTTCCGGCCTTATTTTAAACACGGGTTTTTCACCCCCCGAGAAGGGGTAAATGTCACCCCCCAAGTAAAAGCAACTAACGGCACAAATTCAACTTTGAAGTGGAGGGTAAGTAGAACCTAAATCCAAATTTTCATGCAATTGGGAGTTGCCCCTGGAAATTACACTCCAAAACGGTCATTTATTGGGCTATAAGGGACTCTCGGCCCTCGGTAATAATTTAGTCCTTCATTCTGCGTTTAAATTTTTCAAAAATATTTATTGGTTTTTTCAGGATTCGAAAAATATGAACATAATGCCGTGTAGGCCAATCAAGTTAGGTTTTTACTAGACATAACGGAAAAGACGAGGTTTGACAGTTGAAATGTGTAGTATGAGATATTACAAAAAGACTACCATCTTTGGATTCATCAATTTTTTTAGTGGAACATTTTTTAAATAAACAATCAAGACGTCAAACTTAGTTCTTTACTCATAACTTAAAAACTTGTTTATTTAGAAATTTGACGTCCACAGGTAATTTTCTCAGAAAAAAAAAGATACATCGAATGAGATACGCTAAATAAAAATCGGTTAATAAACAAAAAAGTTATTGCAAAACGGATGACAAAATCACTGTTTTTAAATACAGTTAATAACAATTTTATTAGACTAAGTTTTCACTCTAATGGCATATAACATATCCCACTAGAATGAAAACAATGGGAACCTTCTCTGGCTACACCTCCGAGGCTTCTACAATTTGCAAGCCATACGGATGCTGAGACTAAGGAAGATGAGGGAATTCTGCAATTTACAATTCACGTCACATCTGCTCAGCGCGGTAAAGTTCCAACGAGACTGGTTCCCTTCATACTCCACACAGAGTAAATGTAAATCAAAAATGAATAACCATTTTCAATTTCGTTGCAAAACGAAAATACAGCCGAACCATATTCCAGTCCAATCAGAGAGTGCTGCAAGCACCTCTACCGGTTTCGAAACTTATTAGTCTCTCATCAGGAGGCGCATATGCTGCTCTCCCTGAGCCAACCAAAACAAACCCCAGCGTGCAGTCCCGAATTGCAACGAACGAAATGGCATAGATGCCCTAGCGGCAACTGCTAGCAAAAGACTAAGTTTTCACTCTAATGGCATATAACATATCCCACCAGAATGAAAACAATGGGAACCTTCTCTGGTTACACCTCCGAGGCTTCTACAATTTGCAAGCCATACGGATGCTGAGACTAAGGAAGATGAGGGAATTCTACAATTTACAATTCACGTCACATCTGCTCAGCGCGGTAAAGTTCCAACGAGACTGGTTCCCTTCATACTCCACACAGAGTAAATGTAAATCAAAAATGAATAACCATTTTCAATTTCGTTGCAAAACGAAAATACAGCCGAACCATATTCCAGTCCAATCAGAGAGTGCTGCAAACACCTCTACCGGTTTCGAAACTTATTAGTCTCTCATCAGGAGGCGCATATGCTGCTCTCCCTGATCCAACCAAAACAAACCCCAGCGTGCAGTCCCGAATTGCAACGAACGAAATGGCATAGATGCCCTAGCGGCAACTGCTAGTAAAAGACTAAGTTTTCACTCTAATGGCATATAACATATCCCACCAGAATGAAAACAATGGGAACCTTCTCTGGTTACACCTCCGAGGCTTCTACAATTTGCAAGCCATACGGATGCTGAGACTAAGGAAGATGAGGGAATTCTACAATTTACAATTCACGTCACATCTGCTCAGCGCGGTAAAGTTCCAACGAGACTGGTTCCCTTCATACTCCACACAGAGTAAATGTAAATCAAAAATGAAATTTTTGACAATGTCCCCATATAAAATTCAAAATAAAACTCATTTTCGTTTTCAGCACCATAAAAAGTATAAAGTAAGACCAAAATTAGCCTTTCACCACACCGTGGTTGATATTTTGAGAAATGAGCTTTTTTTTCTTTTGGGGAGTACCACGTACCACTCGTCTATAAGGTCGCATAACTTTTTTTCTGTTGCATATTTTGACTTTGTGGCCTTTTTATTGTTATTTTTTAAATCTATTTATTTAAAATATAATTTTACTAAATAAATGTGCAACATAATAATATTCATAAAATTCAAGTTTCTACCAAAATATATAAATATAATATTAAGCTTCAAATCCGGTATACTGTCAATGTTAAAAATTGGCTGCAACGGTCTAGCGCTAGCGAATGCTAGTCCGCGAATTTATTCTCATTCGGCTGCGCCCATCATTTTTTTTTACTTTAGTCGGAACGCAAAATACTCTTTCTTTATAACCTCAAACCTCAAAACCAGTTGACATAAAAGTGGTGGTCCGGAGCCCAGTCTCTACACAGCATGCAAACTATGCAGACAAACCCTCGGCTCGCTGAAAATTAACCCTCCTTCGCGATATAGGCAAACACACCGCTTGTTCACCCAAAATAAATAAATATATTACTGTTCGTCGTTACATTTATTTTTATTATTTTTAATTAATTCCGTCAACTCACTCCAACGGAATAACTATATAGATTTTCTTCTTCTTACTCCTGTTTATAAGCAATTCTGCTTGTTCATTGACGGATGAATACCTCTGTGAAAGGTTGTCACTGGCAACTTTTTCGCGGTCGTCTGATGTGTCTTCTACCGATTATGATTTATCTCTTGCTATTTTGACAACACTGGTCCTCCTTCTTCAGCTTATGTGGTTACTCCATTCTCCAATTCTACGTTGAGTGCAAAATACATCTGATTACATTAATTTAATTGTCAACCTACCTCTAATATCTGAAAAAATTTAACCAACATGTTTGTAATAGTTAAGAAGAAAATAATGTAAACGGTTGAAAAAAAAAATTAAGCCAAACTTCTATTTATTGCAAGAATGATCTGTAAATATTTCTCTATTTTTTGTTAAAAATTGAAATGTTTCAATACGTATATACCCCGTGAAAAAGTATCGCAAAAGCCATAAACATCCAAACAATTCTTACGAAATCGGCGCTACTGGATTCATATTATCATTACACTACTATAAACTAAAAAAAGCAAAAACAGCGAAACATGTACCAAAGATAAGTTGTTTTATGTTCAAAAAAAATTTAACAGAATTGTTTATTGGATTTTGCTTCTTAGTCCAGGCTGTATCGTCGCCCCCGTTAGGTAAATTGTTCCGATTCAATTTTTTGCCCAAACTTACTCAAAAAGAGCTCCTTATAACAAATCCACAGGGTGCCAGGCGGTACCGTGGTCGGAAAATTGTTTAAACAATTCTTTTTAAACAAATTTACAATAACAATTTTTTCACTTCAAATAAATTTTTTAGATCATTTGGATCATTAGGAGCGAACAAGGTCTCTTGTAATTTTTCTCTAAAATTGATTTTTGTCGAGTTATACGCGATTTAAAATTTGAAAAATGCAAAAATAACAATTTTCAAGGCTTAGTAACTCGGTTAAATTTTTTTTTTATTTACATAAAGTACCTCGACAACTATGGCCATTAGTACAAGAACACTAACATTAAATACATAATTAAATAACGAAAATATATAATAATTATATAACTTTAACTAATGACTATGGTATTAAATCTTCTTGTATAGCTGAGTAGTTTTTAAAAACGATATAGTTTTCATGATCTCTGTAGGGCTGTTGAGCATTTCTTTAACAGTAGGTTTCATATCAAGTGATGTATACAGGTTGGTGAAAGAGTTACATTCGGTGAGGACGTGTTTCACAGTCAGGAAAACATTGCAATGGAGGCAAGTTGGACGAGTTTCTGAGGACATCAAGAAACCATGGGTAAGTTTGGTGTGGTTAATTCGGAGTCTTCTAATAATCGATGCTTCTCTTCTAGTTAGAAAGTCCAAGGAGAGATGACCAATATATGGTTGGAGTTCGTGTAGAGTTGTTTTACTCTGTTGCCATAAGTTTTGCCAGGCATCATTTACTGACTTTTTGAAAACGAGTTTTAGATCGCTAGCTAGTTGAATTCTAGTTATTCCGGTATTGAGGTTGGTAGCTTCTTTGGCAAAATGATCTGCTGTTTCATTACCAGTAATTCCAGTATGAGAAGGTAGCCATATGAGAGAGACTGTTACATCTTGAGCAGAGAGAATGTTTTGAACCAATGGATGGTCAGTAAAAATTGTATTGATTGAATGGATAGATGAAAGGGAATCCGTACAAATGGCAACATGTCTGTTTTGATGGGAGATGCATTGAAATGCCAACAGAATACTATATAGTTCACCTGTGTAAACGCTACATGTTGAAGGTAGCCGAGAAGATCTTACAAGTTCATGTTTAGTGGTGACAGCACAGCCAACACCAGTGGTAGTTTTAGAAGCATCGGTAAACAGAATTAAATCATATGATTTTTTTTGTATGATTTCTAAAAATGCTTTCCTTACAAGACTGTTGGGTGATTCATGTTTGTTGAAGATGGTGAGGGAGATGTCTATTGAAGGAAGATGTTTAGTCCAGGGGGGAAGAGAAGGAATAGGAAATGAACTAGTCAACCGGAGGTCAATATTTTTAAGTAGTGGAGTAATTAATTGAGGTATAGGTTTTATGGTAACATGTTGAACATTGTTAGTAGAAGATGAGGTATTGGATGTGCTAATTAGAGAATGGACGGGATTAAAGGGATTTGCGGATGTTGATGCAGTATATGAAAGAAGAAGAGATTGCCGTCTTAGGGTGCGAGGAGGTTCATTGGATTCACGGTATATACTGTCGATAGGACTGGAGCGAAAGGCACCAAGGCATAGACGAAGTGCGCTATTATGAACAGAGTTTAATAAATCTATGTCAGATATAGGGGCTGAGTAGTAGATAAAGCTTCCGTAGTCGAGCTTAGATCGGATGAGAGCTTTATAAACTCTTAATAAAGTAGTTTCATCGGCACCCCAATGAAGATGACTAAGGGTTTTTAGAACGTTCAATCTTTTAAAACAATTAGTTTTAAGTTCATGGATGTGATTTTTCCAATTTAACCTGGAGTCAAATATCATACCTAGAATTTTACACTCATTAACAACAGATAGAGGGGAATCGTTGAATAACATTTTGGGCACGGAAGTGGAGGTCCTTCTGGAAAATTTTATTAATTTGGATTTACTTTGAGAGAGTGATAATCCTAGTTTATTAGATCTATCTTGAAGAAGATTTACAACACCTTGTAAAAGTTTACATGTGATGGGGACAGATTTACCATGACAGTAAATGATTAGGTCATCAGCGTATTGAACATATTTTATGGGAGCAGGAAATGACTTGCATAACTCGTTGATTGCAAGAATGAATTGAGTTGAACTTAATACAGATCCTTGAGGGACACCTTGATTCTGAGGAAGAGATTGAGAAAGCTTACCGTTAACAAGGACTTTAAAGATTCTTCCAGTTAGAAAGTATTTTATAAATGAGAGAATGTTACCATCCAAATTATAGTAGGATAATTTGTCAATTATTGCATTTCTAGAGATTGAATCAAAAGCTCCTTCAATGTCAAATATAGTTGCTACGACATTTTGATGATTATTGATTGCTTGAGAAATGTGTGTTTAAAGAAGAACAAGGTTATCAAGAGTAGATCGGTGACGGCGGAAACCGGATTGAGCTTCAGGAAGAATATTATGTTTTTCAAGGAACCAAGTGAGTCTTTTATTTATCATTTTTTCAAGAAGTTTGCAAGTGGTACAAGTGAGAGATATTGGACGAAATGATTTAGGAATTACGAAGGATTGATCAGGCATTTTAATTGGAATAATTATAGAATTGCGCCAAATATCTGGGAATTTATGTGTGTTCCAGATAAGATTATAAATTTCGAGGAGTTTGGAGAGAGATATATTGGAGAGATTTTTTAAAAAGATATAAGGGATGTCATCGGGTCCAGCAGCAGATTTTCTACATGTAGATAAAGCAAATTTTAGTTCATGAAGGGTAAAGGGGGCGTTGATAACCATAACATCATTTGTAGTTGATAAAGATGTGGAGAAAAATTTAGAGTGCAAATAACTGGGAGCGGAAACCGTATTACTTTTATTGAGTTTATCTTCGAAATAATTTGCCAGTGTGTCGGAAATTACTTGGCTATCAGAGATAACTGCATTGTTGACAGTTAGGTGAGGAATCTTAAAGTTAGTTTTATTGCCTTGGATTTGTCAAATTTTCTTCCATATTTGAGTGGGGTTTGTATCGTGTCTTAGAGAGGAAGTGTAATTTTGCCATGAACATCGTTTACTTTGTTTGATAATGAATTTGGCTTTGGCTTTAAGTTGTTTGTGTAGAAGAAGATTTTGAGGGGTTTTATTTCGTCGATATCTATTTAAAGCATTTTTGGATAAACAAATGGCATTACTACAATTTTCGTTCCACCAGGGAACCATTTTGTGCTTAGACGAGATGGTTTTTTTACCGATATGAGATTCGGCAGCAGTGAGTAAGCATTCGTTAAAAATATTTAGAGTTATGTTCCTCAGAAATAGTTAAGGAAGATAATAATATATCGGTTGTTGAAGTAAATTCTGACCAATTAGCGTTTTTAATGTTCCAGAAATTTCTAGTAGTGGTTTCCTTATAGGAGGAGCTAGATATAATGATGGGAAAGTGGTTGCTATCATGAAGATCATCAAAAACTTCCCAGGAGAGAGAAGGTGCAATTTTGGGATCACAAAGGCTAAGATCAATGGCTGAGAATGAACCTGATGAAATATTAAAGTGGGTTTCGGATCCAGTATTTAACAGAAAGGTATCTGAACAATTTAGAACGTTTTCTATAACTTTGCCTTTACCAAAAGTATGGGGTGAGCCCCAAATTATGTTATGGGCATTAAAGTCACCAACAAGAAGGTACGGATGGGGAAGTTGAAATATTAAGTCGACTAACTCTTTTTCGTTGAGGGGATGGTCAGGAGGAGGAGGAATGTATATGCTGCAAATAGTAATTTTGTTTGGACACCAAGTAGGAACCGCCACTGCTTCTAAATTTGCAGTTAAAGGCAGGAGGGAGGACTTTAAATCACTAGATATAAACATTGAGGTACCACCGCTAGCTCTTGTACAGTTTGTGCGAATATGATGATATCCTTCAAAGTTTTTAAGTTTGCCTTGATGGTCGGTTTTAAAATTTGTTTCCTGGAGACCAAATATGTCAGGGTTATGAGAGGAAATAATCTTTTGAATTCTTTCTAGGCGAAGATAAAATCCATCGCAATTCCATTGTATCACACTGAATGTAACTAATTTTGAGAAGAAATGGAGGAGTCAGTTGTGTTACCATCGTCATTGAGCAGTTCAGTGAAATCAAGTTGATCGGAATAGAGTTGTTGCTTTATTTTCTTCACAAGGCGAGTTATACGATTTTTTAAAGATCTTTCTTTGACATTGGATGGATTAGGACGAGGTCTTTCATTAAGGACGGTACATCAGTGGTAAATTTAATGGCTTCAGATAGAGGGTCGTTGGCGCCAAAGGAGTTTTCAAGAAATGCACTAAGTTGGGTTACATTAAGTGAAAAGGATTCTGGGTTATCTTTATATAGTTTAATAATAATAGAGAGAGATTCTTGATTAATTTTGTAACAGTCATGATCAGTTGATTTGGATTTTTTTGCTTCCTTTTTGGCAGGTTGCAGGTTTGACAGTATAGAAGTTGATAAGGTCTCAGGTGGAAGTATTGAGTTAGGAATTGGAGGTGAAGTAGAAGTGGGTGATAGGAGTGGAGGTGAAAAAAAGTTACTGTCAGTAGAACGTGGTCTTTTTTCGCCAATTTTTTTATTACTTAGCTCGAGGAAGGTGAAGGTATTTGTTCGGAAGATAAGTTAGAAACATTCGGAAGGGTGTTACAAGTAGTTAAAATGGCATGTGATGGTTGTTCAATATCTGATGAGTTAATTGGTATCGGAGGGGTCTCAAGGGAAACAGAACTGTCTTGAATATTGGGTCATGACTCTGCATTATGTCTAACTTGTTTGCAAAGAAAGCATTCTAGTTTATCGGTTGATATAAATATTCTGTGAATTAAGTTATCAAAAATAACGGTAGTCGATGTTTGCAGAGAAAAATCATCACTGCTAGGTAAGATATAAGTTATGCGTCAGAAACTTAAAACATGGTAAGTGTTAATCCTAGATCCTGAAGCGCTTTTTCAATTAAGGCCTGAGGAATGGACGGACTTACATTAGAAATTAATAACCTTTTGGTAGGTGAAACCAGTCTGCGTATTGGAATAACTGTTGAATTAACTGAAATATTTTGATGAGTACTAAGAAGACTATCAACTTGCAATGAAGAAGACAGGTAAATATATATACGACCATGGGAGATTCTAGATGCGAATTGTACGTTTTTGGGTTTAACAATACTACCGACAGCTTTAATATAATCAAATAGTACAGTATTTGGCAGAGAAGGCATGAGGATCGCTTGGTCTCGAGAAGGCACAGACAATGGAGGCAAGGGAAGCGGTTTTGTAGAGGTAGCAGCTGCATAAGATTTGGGAACAGAAGTATTATTTGAATTATCGATATTGGATTGTATAGCAGAAGTTGATGGGTCGGAAATTTGTGTGTGAGGTGAGTTTGAAGTTGGGTTGGATATGTTGCTGTGATCCTGGTTACCAAAACCACAAACAACTAGTTATATTTAAAAAAAGGTAAATTTAAGCTCAGATTACAGTCTGTAACTCAGTGATAGGCTTAATAATTTCTCAAATAATTGGTAAATCAAATAATATTCACCTAACTTCCAGTCAGCAGTCAAATCATGGTACTTTCAACTATAACATTTCAAATATGTTAAAAACTCGTATTAATCCGCTATTATCTAACGATCTGCTTTCTGTGAATACCAAAACGTTAATGGTAATATACGTTAATAATAAATAATACTTTATTTTCTATCGAAAATCGATAAAAAAATAATAATTTTTCGGAGCAACTCTGAAAATTTAACTAGTAGTTTTGACGTTTATTTGACAATTCTCGGTTAAAAATTATTATTATAAATGTCAGAAAATCACCAAATCAAAGTTTAAAGCCACCCCTACAAGATCCTGAAGAAATGTTTGTCAGTATTTTATTACTAAGCTGTTATTTTTAATTATTAAGAACGAGCGCTAAGAGCGTAATGAGGCGGCCGTCAATGTGAGTGCGAGTGAGATGCACCATTGGACGGCCGGAATGGTGCATCTCTTTCGCACTTATCATTGACGGCGCTTAGCGGTCATTGTTGACAATTAAAAATAACCGCTTAGTAATACAATATTGACACAAATTTCTTCGTGATCTTTTGGGGGAATTTAAGCTTTGATTTGTTCGCTTTCCTGACTTCCATTATAATAATTTTTAACCTTGAAAATGGCTTTTTTCACGTTTTTCAAATTTTAAATCGCGTATAACTCGACAACAGTCAATTTTAGGGAAAAATCACAAGAAACCTTTTTAGCTCAAAATGACCCAAGTGATTTAAAAAAAATGACCCAGTTGATCAAAATGAAAAAATTATTTTTGTGAATTTGTTAAAAAAAATGTTTAAACAATTTTTCGACCACGGTACCGCCTGGCACCCTGTGGATTTGATATAAGGAACTCTTTTTGAGTAACTTTGTGTGAAAAAATCGAATCGGAATAATTTACCTAACGGAGCCGACGATACAGCCTTGACTATCTATCAGTTCATATTTTCCATAGATCGAGAGTGTTCAATTTGCGTTTTATTACGAATTTAGAAATTGGTATTGATCATGGAAAAACCAGTACACGGAAATCTGAATTTCAGTACGGAGAAAATTGAATAATTGCTCTGATCGAAATCGGGCGAGGTCGGAGGTCGGTTGTCAACTTAATTTAAGTAAGTATGTCTTTTCCACGAAACGTAGGATTTTCTTAAAATTTTGGAGAAAGGTGTATTAAGTGGTAGGTTGGAATATATTTAAGGTATCATATTGAAATGGAACTGTTAGATATATTTTTATAACCCCTAATGGATTCTGCCATACGTTTTCTTGCCACACAGTTAGATACGTTTTTTCTATAACCCCATGGATGTTAAACAAGGACACTAACCAAGGCCAATATGAATAAACTAGCCACAACACGAAGGGCAATGGAAAAATCAATGCTGGGTATACGACTATAAGATAAAAAGATGAACTACTGAGTAAGATCAACAATAAAACTCGAGAATATCACAACAAAAATTGCCAGACTCAAATGTAGCTTTGCAGGCCAAACTACTCGACAAAGAGAACAACGTTGGAATGCCACAATACAATATTGGAGACGTTCCGAAGGTAGATGACCATGAGGAAGACCACAGATGAGATGGGTAGATGACATAAAAATGAAAACTGGAACAAATTGGAATTATGTTGCTCAGGATAGAGATCGACGGGAGGAGTTATGAGAGGCCTATGTTTACAAATGGACGGTAGAAGGCTAAGAAGAAGAATAATGGATTCTGCAATCTCCCGGAAGGGCAATAAGCGTTTGCTATGACAAATGTGAGACTGACATGTAGAGTATCCCTCCAGTTAGTGATCTTTAAAAAACTAGCTAAATTTAAATTTATTGTCTTTTGGCAATGATAGTACTTATTAATGTTTAGATTTCCTAATCAGCTAAAACTTATTTGGGTCCTGTAGACATGTTGGCAGGCAGTAGGCTTCTAAATCTACGCACTTCGTTGTCATCGGGTACATTTAAACGGTTGGCCAATACGTTTGGGTGCACTGACACTCTTTCACTTTTTCACAAAATATCATCTATTAAAGTCAAAAATATATTTTCTATGGATGCTATACAATGTGCAACTTCTCGCACTATTTACATACATTCAAAACGAACAATTTCTCACGCATTGAGAAAAGTCGGCCATTGCAGTGAGAAATATTTTTTCTCACGAGTTTTCATATGGTTTTCCATACATATGATTGCCGTGTTCATGGTAACATGAACAATACAAACACAACTAATGTTGTCAAACAAAACGTGTTGAAGCAAAACTTACCAGGAATTATCTTTCAAAATTATGAACTATTTTAAATGGGAAATAAGCCACAATTTTACCAAAAAAATGAATTTATTAACGTTTCGACGCCCAAGTCGGGTGTCGTTGTCAAAATACAAAATAATAATAAATAAACAAAAATGTTGTTGCTTAGTAAAAAATTCTTTTAATAATTTATTTAATCTGACTCATTTATATAGGCAATTCAGGCATGTATTATATATACATTTTAAAGTAGAAGACTTTAAAATAGCTTCAGAACAACATCTTTCAAAATTGTTCAAAAATAACTTTTAATTATCATTTTAACTAAATAAAGTATACACATTTTAAGAATATTAAAACGATAGAAGTGCGCCGATGCCACGCCGTACTGACAATAGGTACTGAGTATTGACAATAGTACTGAGGTTTGGCAATACTGATCTCCGTAAGCGTAACGTTCTATTCTTAATGTGAGTAAAAATTACCATCCTTCCTCTTTAAAATGACGTTCGTTAGAAATATCTAGGATTTATAGTTACCGAAGTATGATTTTTCAAATTTCGCCGCTTACAGCATTTTTGGGCCATTTTCCACATTATTTCGCAAACATGGTTCTGTAACTTTTTCTACGCATTTCTAGCTATATGCAATAGTACATTTAGTAGAAAGAGAAGTCTTCTTCTTCTTGTCTTTTTCCTTATGCCTATTAGGTCGTCGGATTATGGTCGGTTGTTTCTTTCACCCATTTTTCCACTATATTCTGTTTTTGGCTAGGCGTTTCATTTCTTCTTTCCCTCGTGCATTTTCTATGTCCTCCAGTTGATCCCTCCAATTCTTTCGGGGACGCCTTCTTCTCCTTTTTGTCGTGTTTTCCACTTGTATAATATTGGCTCTATTTCCGTTCTTCTTCTTATTTCTTATTCTATCCCATTTTGATTTTCTTGCGATCTTTTTAAGTGTTTCATATCCATGGCTTCTATTTCTGACTCATGTTTCTTCTGTATTGTCCAATTTTCCCTTGCCTAGGTTATTACTGGTCTTGTTATTTTATTAGGAATCTTCCTTTCCACTTCCATTTGTATGCCTTTATGTATTAGTATTAGTTCAGAAAGCCACTGCGCATCCGCTAGGAAAAATATTCTAATACGGATTTTTTGTACAATCTTACTCAAAAAGGACCCCTTTTAACAAATTTGCATGGACCAAAAGTTGGTCAAAAATTCTTTTAACGTTTTTTTTTTTTGTTTTTCTCCTAAAATTATTTTTTTTTCATGGAACAAATTTTTTTTAGGTTTTTTGGATCATTCCAAACAGAAAAGGTCTTTGATGACTTTTCTCTAAAGTTGATAGTTTTTGACATATAAGCGATTAAAAATTGAAAAATTGCCAAATCGGCCATTTTTAACCCTCAAAAACTATGTGAAAAATTTAAAATTTGAATGTTGCCAAGGTAAGTAGATATTCTTTAAACATCGATTGATGAAATGCCGAAGAGTTTTTTGCAATACAATATTCAAAACTCCTTTGTTTTTTAATTGCTAATCAGGCGTGCTCGACATTATTTCCACCGTTGCATGTGTATACAGTATGGGGTAAATGAAAGAAATAAATTAGTTATTTCGTAAACCAGCGACTTCAAGGAAAAATCCCGAAACAACTCGATTTTTATTTTTAAGTTACGATATTGTTGCATATATGGTACACTAGTGACGTCATCCATTTGGGCGTGATGACGTAATCGATGATTTTTTTAAATGAGAATAGTGGTCGTGTGCTAGCACATTTGACAGATTCTTCAATTCTCTATTCAGTAATATAAACATTTACATGATTATTTATACAGGGTGTCCAATAATTCAATTTTTTGTCAATTTGTCAAATAATTTAATTTAATAAAAATTTTTTGGACACCCTGTATAAGTAATTATGTAAATATTTATATTACTGAATAGAGAATTGAAAAACCTTTCAAATGAGCTGTCACATGACCCCTATTCTCATTTAAAAAAAATTATCGATTACGTCATCACGCCCAGATGGATGACGTCACTAGTATACCATATACGCCACAATATCATAATTTAAAAATAAAAATCGACCTGTTTCGGGATTTTTCCTTAAAGTCGTCGATTTACGAAAACTAATTTATTTCTTTCATTTGCACCATACTGTATGTGTATATGCTACCGTTCAAACCCGATTTCAGTTAAAACCCGAATTTACTAGGAAAAACTAGTTTTAACTAAGCGCTTTAGACAATTCTGGTTTTAACTAACCAAAACTAGATTTGACTGCTACATTCAGTTAAAACTAGAAATCCCGAATGGATTTCATTTAGAGTAGTTTATATTAGTTCAAAGTAGCTTTTTTTGGAAAAGTAATACCTAAAAACAAAAGTCTTCAATCAATGTATACTCCCTGTTTTAATAGATGGCTCTCAGACATGGACGTTTACAAAAGAGAATATGGAAAAATAGCAAAGACAGAAAGAGCCATGGAAAGACAAATGCTGAACATTAAATTATCAGACAGGAAAAGAAACGAATGGATCCGTAACAAAACAAAAGTGAAAGACGTCTCTACCCAAGTAGCAAAGCTTAAATGGAAGTTCGCCGGACACACCCTACGGCAGAAGGATGAAAGATGGACTAAGATGATTATACATTGGAGACCATGGAACCACAAACGAAAAAGGGGAAGGCCACAAATGCGATGGTCTGATGACCTGAAGAAGCACACTGGGTCAAAATGAATGCAAATTGCCCAAGATAGAGGGGCATAGAAGAAGGAAGAGGAGGCCTATATCCAAGGAAGGATGTTTAGGGCTGATTAGATAGATAACTTTTTTTGGAATTACTGCCGAATACCAGTTAAAATTGTTGCAAGAGACAAGAAGTATGTATTACGGCTTGTTCGGGATAGTGTTAATGACGAAGGCGGCCGGTCGGTAGCAAAGTAGTGTGTGAAACTCTTGATTGTTTTGCATCGTTTTTATGGGTTATATTACACCACTGTGTATTATTCACCATTAGTGATAATATCGAAGATCAGATTGAGAACAGAGATATAAGAACGTGAAAAGAACGTGTTTTGAAAATGATTTTACAAATGGAAGAGAGAGAGAAGAAAGAAAGTCACTACAATGTTGTGACCAAAAGCATAATATAATAAATGAATGGTCGAAGTACAAGACGCGGAACTGTCTGCCAAGAAAACACCATTACAAAATCGAAGACTAAAATGATTTAGAATTGTTGAAGTTGGCGAGATAAAAAGTTAGCTTCTAAAATTGATCCCATCAAATGTATTATGTACCTGTCGAAAATATTTTTGGCATAATTGAAGTTGTTGCTATTTTTCATGGAAATTGGGATAGGTTGAAAACTGAAACCGCCAGGAAATAGGCAAATATATAACTTTTTATTGATATGATCAATACTTTTATACCAATGTGTGAAACCTGCTAACGGAAGAAGAGTAAAAATATAAAAACGAAGAGAGGTCTTGTGTCCAAACCTATATTGCATTCAGAAATAAATAGTCGCTGTCAGGTAGATTTGATCGATATGCAATCACAAGAGAATCGGATATAAACTACTCTAAATGAAATCCGTCCGCGATATCTAGTTTTAACTGAATTTAGCAGTCAAATCTAGTTTTGACTAGTTAAGACTAGAATTGTCTAAAGTGCTTAGTTAAAACTAGTTTTTCCTAGTAAATTCGGGTTTTAACTGAAATCGGGTTTTAACGGTAACATATACACATGCAACGGTGGAAAATAATGTCGCGCACGCCTGATTAGCAATTAAAAAACAAAGGAGTTCTGAATATTGTATTGCAAAAAACTCTTCGGCATTTCATCAATCGATGTTTAAAAAATATCTACTTACCTTGGCAACATTCAAATTTTCAGGTTTTCACATAGCTTTTGAGGGTTAAAAATGGCCGATTTGGCAATTTTTCAGTTTTTAATCGCTTATATGTCAAAAACTTTCAACTTTAGAGAAAAGTCATCAAAGACCTTTTCTGTTTGGAATGATCCAAAAAATCTAAAATATTTTGTTGCATGCAAGAACAAATAATTTTAGGAAAAAAACAAAAAATACGTTTAAAAAATTTTTGACCAACTTTTGGTCCTGGCAACATGCAAATTTGTTAAAAGGGGTCATTTTTGAGTAAGATTGTGCAAAAAATCCGAATTAGAATATTTTTCCTAGCGGATGCGCAGTGGCTTTCTGGACTATATGGGTTTATTTAAAGCATAAAATATTCGTGTCGATTTGCTTCCTCTGTTTGCAATTTCAGAGCTGAGTTATCTGATTGCACATTATCTCTTTGTTGTGTAGGTCCTTCGTGTTATTTATTATAATTGTTTTGGTTTTGTCTATGTTTGTTTTCGTTCCCATCATTTCAATTTCTTCAGTCCATATATTTTAGAAAGAGAAGTCAGTTATACTTCGTCCGCTATAACTTTTCCCGTGCGTCACGATTCATTTTCAAACAAATTAAGTCAAAACATAAAGTGAAACAAACGTCGATGTGTATATACATTTTGTATACTGTATACTACATACTACACACATCGGCGTACGTTTCACTTTATGTTTTGACTTAACTTGTTTGAAAATAAATAAATGTTACGCATGGGAAAAGTTATACCGGACGAACAATACCATTAAACTGGTCTTGTCTTTGTATAAGGTTGTACGAATATTTTTAAGCAAGTTATGGTTTTTCAAAGGTTAGTATACTTTTAAGGATTTTTGATTTTTTGTGATTTATTAAATTTCTCATTATAGATTTTTTTCTTGTATATTTAGGTATATACTTTGTGAAATAAAAAAGATGATATTACAATGTGCAACTTCTCTCACTACTTACATACATTCAAAACGAACAATTTCTGATGCAGTGAGAAAAGTCGGCCATTGCAGTGAGAAATATTTTTCTCGCGGGTTCTCGTAGGATTTTCCATATATGATCGCCGTTTCCATGGTAACATGCACAATACAAACATAATTATTGTTGTTAGCAAAACTTACCAGGAATTACCTTTTAAAACTGTTCGAAAATATCTGTTAATTAGAATTTTAAATAAATAACGTTAGTAGATAAATTTTAAGAATATCAAATACCTACGTGTGTATGTATTTTACTTCAATTTATGTATTTTTGTAGAATTTTTTTTAATTCAAAAAAAAATTATAAGTTCATCATTTAAAAAGAAAATTAAATTTATATCAAAGACCATTAGATCATAGATTCTCATCCCAATCTAATTTAGCTATTAGACAGTGTTTCGGGAAAGTGAAAACGATTAGTGATAATGATTCGACGAAAGAATTGGTACACTAACAAACAATTCGTGATTAGAAAATGGACATATCGTTTGGCGAGAACAATAATGTTTTTAAAATGTTTCCGGGAAGATTTAATGATGATAAACATATTGTTTTAGCTTTTAGAAGTAAAAGTAGTATGTAGTAAAAATCTAATTATATTTCTTAAAATTTGACAAATTGGAAAGTTATATAGAAAAATATTTGGTTCTTCAGAAATGTGGTATGAAAGGATTTGAGACAGGCTTGGTTTTGATTGGGTGGAAAAGATCGATAGAAAAGATAAGAAAGTTGGAGTCTGAATTTGCGAGAGAAGAGAGGATCGGTGGATAATGGATATCTGAGGAGAAAAGTCGAGTTTCCAAAAGTAAGAGATCAGTGGATAGTGTTGTGATCGGCTTTTGCGAGCAGAATCAAGTTGAAACCGAATTGTCGAATAGTTGAAAAGTTAGTTTTCCTGGTCTGAGGGAGATTCCTTTATTTTGTCTAGAACGAGTAGCTGATTGATATCTATCTGCACAAGATATCGAGCAAGGAGAAAATTGAGTAAGAGAATTCGATCAAATTCCTGTGTGTTGTTTTGGAAACAGTTTGGACGAGAGGGACCTTTTCGCAACATCCAGAGAGTACGTTGGGAGAATAGAGAACCACGCAATCCGGAAAAAAAGGAAGTGAAGAAACAAAAAGTTTAGTCAAATCATTTGTCGGAAGGTAGAAAATTTGTTTATATCAGAACCATTGCTTATTTGTTTATTGAACATTACTATAACGCAGTTATTCATTTCAAATTTAAGAATTCAATTCAAATGAATAAAAATAAAATTTATTAAATTTAGTATGAGAAAATAATAATTTATTTAAATAATTTTTATTTGTTAAAACAAAGAGATATCAGAATTAAAGTTTGATTTATTAAGTAAGAAATTGTTGCAGCAAAGTTAAATTTAGTAATGTTTAAATCATATGTACACAGCTTATTTGGTAAATGAATAATATATTACATTTAGATGATATTGAATGTTTTTAATTTCCCTGTTCCATCCTGGAAGAAGTAAGTAACTAGAAATACTAGAAGCCAAAAATCATAGGTATTGTATCAAATACAAAATTGGCCCTGAGAGTAAAACTCATTGGAATGGTTAATTTAAATTTAGTTTTGTTTTGCATAGGCAGTGATTAAAGTAATTGATTAATTAATTGAATTAAAAATTAGCCAATCAATCTAAATAAATAGTTAAAGTAGAGCATAACAAAATGGCGTCCCAACTGATGGTGCATTAGAGAGTATTTCTGGTTGCAACTTTGAAAGGGAAGACGGAGGAAAAGCAGATGATTGAAAATCTATTTATTGAGTGGTCAAAATTGGTATATTTAAAGTACGACTTATAAATTTCCTTCAGGTACAATTTCTAATAATTTATTTTATTTATTCGATATTTGCATTTGATGATTTCTGAAATATTTGAAAATTATTACATTGGGTAAGGGAGAAACGTAAGGGCAGCTGAGAGAAAGAGGAATTGAGACAAATTTTGTTAGCATCAGACATCCTCAGAGCAATCCTTCTGAACGTTTTATACAGGAAGTGACAAAATTTCTCCGTATTGCCACGAATGGACAACATCGACGATGGGATAGGAAAACAGCGGAAATTGAAAAGTATCTAAACACCATCCCAAGTACAGTAACCGAAGAGACACCGGAATACATAATGAAAGGTATCATGCCGATAAAACCATGGGAAGATCCAGAGCCAAGAATATACCAACAGCTGGTCGAAACGGTACAGAGGAGGCTGCGACGAAGTAATGAGAAATATGTTCAAAGACAAAATCAAAAGAGGAGAAGAAGACCAGTGACGTTCCAGAGGGGCGAAAAAGTGCTTGTAAGGGCTTTAAGAGTGTCAAATCTCACTAGCGATATTTCTGCGAAGCTAATGCCTGTTTTCGAGGGTCCTTACATAGTAGATAACTAAAATGGGGTAAATAGCTATGTTTTGAGACATGTTAATCCGGAAAAGATCAGAGGAATTTATAATATTCACGATGTGTACAAATATCATGAGTATAGGAAGGAAGGACATATAGAAAATAGTTAAGGTAGGAAATAGGAAATAAATTAAGATAATGAAATAGGTATACCGGAAAATTGTTTTGCATCGAGAAAATCGGTTGCAGATGCAAAGAATTTGATCGAATTCAAAGGCGGGGATTGGTTGTAGAATTGTTTTTTTTTAATTAAAAAAAAAATATTGTTCATCATTTAAAAAGAAAATTAAATTTATATCATAGACCATTAGATCATAGATTCTCATCCCAATCTAATTTAGCTATTAGACAGTGTTTCGGGAAAGTTAAAACGATTAGTGATAATGATTCGACGAAATGAATTGGTACACTAACAAACAATTCGTGATTAGAAAGTGGACATATGGTTTGGCGAGAACAATAATGTTTTTAAAATGTGTTCGGATCAATGTCAAATAAACGTCAAATTGAAAGGCAGTTTATTTAGAAGTTCTCCTAAAAATTATTAATTTTTAAGGTTTTTTCTTAACTTTTTGAGTATTACGAGTAGTATAAAGAAGTACTAAACCAGTGATCTGTAAGAAAGTGTGAAATTTAGCGCCTAGAAGTTAAATTTCAGAAAACAAATAATATGGAAGGTATACCACCCGAACCTCCAGATAAAGGTAAATTTTATGTAGAAATGGAAGGAGATGGGATGATGGAATATGAGGAATTAAATAAAAATAACAATAAAGTAAATAATAAGGTAACAAACAAACAAAACCAAACAAGTAGCACTATTGAGGTAAGTAACAAATTTAGTTGCAATAACGATGAAAATTTGACAAATTTAAATCAAACAGATAAGTCAGGTAAGCAAAATTTAAATAAAGTAATAAATTTAAGATTAAAACATAGATATCAATTTGGAGATAATGCACCTTATATAGTACACATAGAAAATAAAAACGGTAACATTGGTCGATTACACAGGATCGGCACGGCCCGTTTGATTTTAAGTGCAGTACCTGAAATTGAAAATAATATCACACAAATTACAGTAGTTGGTAGAAATAAAATCAAGGTAGAACTAAATAATTTTGCTAGTGCTAATAAATTAATTGATTCTCAAATTCTTAAAAGCAAAGAGTATGAGGCATATATTCCAACGTTTTTTACTCAAAAGAAAGGTGTTATAAAATTGGTAGATAAAGAGATAGAAGATAATGATTTATTATCATTAATTAAACCTAGATTTGGAATTAAATTCGAAGTATTACATGTAAAAAGAATTATGCGGAAAGTGATTCAAGATAATGGTAATACTAATTATGTAAAAACAGGAACCGTAATTGTCACTTTTAAAGGTCAGTCTATACCAAAAAATGTAATAATAGAAAAAATGATATACGAGGTGGAAAATTATACTCCAAGAATAATCCAATGTTTAAAGTGTTTGAGATTTGGGCATATAAGTGCCCAATGTAGAGGAAAAGATAGGTGTGAAAGATGTGGCGAAGAACACAACAAATCTAATTGTTCCAATCCGAATAATTTACTTTGTGTATTGTGCAAAGGAAAACACAGCGCTACTGACAAGGGAGCAGATTGTACAGAAAGACAAAAACAGGAATATATTAAAAAAATTATGAATAATGAAAATATAACATATTATGAAGCTAATAATAAATATAAAAAATGTTATTCAACAGTAAGTAAAGACCAAGAAAATACTTCAAATAAATATACAATATCTAAACGAAAAAGATCAAGTAGTATTGATTCTAGTAGTGTAGATAAAGAAACAATGGAAGCACGCAGAAAAATTTTGCAAACACCAAGAATACAAAGTCAGCCTTGTTATAATTTTAATAATCCCATTTATTCTAACACAACACAAACACAAAACGATAATCAAAATAATATAGGAGAAATAATAGTAAACTTTATTTCAGCAACATTAAATCAAATTAATCACAATTTAGATAAAAAAACGTTGGAATTATTAAAAAAAAAATATTTCACAATTATTATTACCTCGTGATGGCTAACGTTTCATTTCTTCAATGGAATGCGAGATCAATTAAAACAAATAAGGGTTATTTAGAAAAATTCTTGTATGACAATAAAATAGATATAGGATTCATATCAGAAACTTGGTTAAAAAAAAGTAATTTTATTAACTTTACTGGTTATAATGTCTTTAGGAATGATAGAGATGATGGATATGGTGGAGTAGCCATCCTTTTGAAAAAATTAATAAAATTTTACAACAGTCCTACTTTTCACCAAATTAATGACATAATGTGCAATAGCATATCAATTAAAATTCAATCCGGAAAAAAGTTAAACATTTATTCAATATACGTAAAACCAAATCTTAAAATCACTCTAAATGAATGGAAAAAGTTTTTTCCTAATCTAGAGAAGCCTTTTATAATTGGTGGTGATTTTAATAGCCACAATTATGTTTGGGGTTGTAGTAGTGTAGATACTATAGGAAAAAATCTGTTAGAAGCTATTGAGGACTGTAATCTTGTAATTTTAAATAATGGTAAAGAAACTTTGATGCGTAGACCGAATAGCAATAATAAATCTGCAATAGATCTTACAATATGCTCAGCAAATATTAGTCATTTTTTCGATTGGGATGTTGTGGACGAGACATTAGGATCAAATCATTTTGCTATTATTATTAAGTCAAATATTAATGTTAATAAAGCGGAATGTGTAAATACAAAATTCCAATGGAACATAAATAAAGCGGATTGGTCTCTTTTCTCTTCCATCACTGATAATTTCATGGAAATAGATAATAATTTAAATTACCAACAATTTTTAAATAAATTAAACGAATATTGTAAGATATGTATACCGGAGAAGAGAACAGGGCCTAATCCACGATTTAGAAAAACTTGGTGGAATGACAATTGTAAAAAGGTAATAGAAGAACAAAAACTAGCTTTACGCAAGTTTAAACTACAGTCTAATATACAAAATTATATAAATTATAATAAATGTGTAGCGAAAACCAAAAAAGTTGTATTAGAGAACAAAAACTAGCTTTACGCAAGTTTAAACTACAGTCTAATATACAAAATTATATAAATTATAATAAATGTGTAGCGAAAACCAAAAAAGTTGTATTAGAGAGTAAGCGTAATGCATGGAGAAATTTTTGTAAAACTTTAAACAAAAATACACCAATTAAAGATATGTGGAATCAAGCCAAACGATTACAAAACATTTTTAAACCACAAGTAAATCCAGTGACTGAAGGAGAATGGGTTGAGGAGTTTTTAAGAAAATTATGTCCAGATAATATATTTTCAAAAATTAATGTAATGGAAAGAAAAAACTCTATGCATCCACTTTCAATTCCATTTAGTTTCTGTGAATTAGAAATAAGCCTTAAGAATAAGAAAAATACTTCTCCAGGTATAGATAATGTACATTATATTATGTTGGCCAATTTACATCAAAAAGGGAAAGAAACACTATTAAATTTTTTTAATCAAATATGGTTATCAGAAGATATTCCAGATAACTGGAGAGAGTACCGGGTGATTCCTATTCTCAAAACAAATCGGAATCCTGATTCAGCAGAATCTTATAGAGGTATTTCATTGAGCTCCTGCATAACAAAAACACTGGAAAGAATGATAAAACTTAGGCTCGAAAGTTGGCTAGAAAAAAACAATAAATTATCACAAACACAATTTGGATTTGGAAAAAATCATTCTACTGTGGAAGCTGTGAGTCATTTGGTAACAGATATAAATTTAGCGTTTACGAAAAATTCTTCAGTAATCGCTCTTTTATTAGATGTTGAAGCAGCATACGACAACGTTAATTTAAATATACTATATAACAAAATGATACAAATAGGTCTGCCAGAATGCTTCTGTCAAAAAATAATAAAATTGTATGACTGTAGAAAAATTTATATATCGGTAAATAATAACACATTTGGTCCAAGAGTAGCGATGGGTGGTTTACCTCAAGGAGGAATATTAAGCCCTTTGTTATATTTAATTTACACTTCTGATATAGAAAAAAATTTAAACTCAACAAAAATTTTACAATTTGCAGATGATATAGTTATTTATCAAGAAAACATTAAAATAGAAAATGCAGTCAAATCCATTGAAGAAGGAGACAAACATATTAAAATATGGAGTGAATTACATGGACTAAATATATCTGATTCCAAAACCAAATTATGTATTTTTACAAGAAAACGAAAAGAAATACCCAATCACATCTTAATAAACAATATATCCTATCCTGTACAAAGTTATGTTAAATATTTGGGTATTACTCTGGATAGACAGCTTCTCTGGAAAGAACATATAGACAATATAGTTAAAAAAACAGAAAAAGGAATAAACCTTCTTAGATTCGTATCACACTTACGTTGGGGAGCAGATCCAAATATTTCTTTGTTGTTATTTAAAAATAATATAAGAGCTATATTCGACTACGGATCAATATTATACAGTGACGCATCACAGTGTCATTTAAATAAAATAGACAAAATCATTAATAAATCCCTTAGATTGTGTATAGGAGCCCTAAGAAGTACACCGATAAATAATCTACAAGTTGAATGCTGTGAAATGCCGATGGATATAAGACGAAAAAAACTTGGCATCAACCTTTTAGTTAGATTGTATGAAAAAAAGGCAAGTTTAATTTCCAAAATACATCAACTGTTTTTAGCAGACTTGACAGAAAAATATTGGATAAAAAAGAAAACTCTAAATATGGTAGATTTATATTCAAAAATGACAATATATGATAAACAACTTTATAAATATGACATAAACCCAAATTATAATATTGACTTTAATAGTATGGAACAAGTTCAGGTATACTTTTTAAGGGACTATAGCAAGTTGCCTATATCTTTAAGAAAATTAGTGTTTATCTCCGACAGTTCACAAATGTTCAAAGATTATTGTATGCTATATACAGATGCATCAAAAAATATTGAAGGTGTGGGATGTGCCTATTGGGATAGCAGTAATAAAATTAGTAAAATGTTTAAACTAAATTCTATTATGAGTATATACACAGCCGAATTAATAGCGATAATGGAAGCACTAAAATATTTATCTAATATAAATCATTCAAAGTTTATAATTTTTAGTGACAGGAAAAGTTCTCTTAGTAAAATTAGTGCTATAAATCCTAAATCAAAAGTGAACTACATTGAATTATATATCATAAATAAAATTAAAGAACTTCAGCAACAAGGAAAGTCTGTCAAGTTGGCATGGGTTAAAAGCCACTGTGGAATAACTGGAAATGAAATGGTAGATGAATTGGCTAAAAACGCGGTGACACAAGGAGTATTAACCCATTATCTTTGTACGCCAAAAGATATTGAATCAAATTTATTCAAAGAGATTAAGAAAGAATGGAAAGAAAGGTATATTGATGAAAACGTAAATACAGGAAACCACTACAGATCAATCAGAAACTATATAACGGATAAACCTTGGTTTTCTAAAATGGAGTCGACAAAAGATATGATAAGAACCATATGCAGAATGAGATTTGACCACTGTCTTACTCCATCATATTTATTTAAAATTAATATAGCTGATAGTCCACAATGTATTTGTGGACAGTTGGGCAATCTACAACACAAAATTTTGACCTGTTCTCTTATCTCTAATAAAGTTAATATGTTTTTAAATTCACTGTATTCTTTGACTGATGTCCACCATCCCATTAATTTAAATTATTTATTAACATTAGAAAATAATGAGTTGGTATACCGACTATTGTATAAACATATTTTAGATATTAAGCTTAAATTGTAATTGTAAAATATAGAGTAAGTATTTCTTGTAAATTGTTATATGTTAAAAGAAAAAGAAAAGAAAAGAAAAGAAAAAAAAAAGAAAAGAAATATAAAAAAAAATAATAAAATAAAAATAAAAAAAAAATTAAAAAAAAAATAAAAAAAAAAATAAAAAAAAAAAATAAAAAAAAAAAGAAAGAAAAAATATAAAAAAGATATATAAAAAAAATAGAAAAAAAAAATATAATAATTAAAAAAATATATAAAAAAAAATATGTAGATAAAAATGAATGACGAACTTGGACAGTCCATAGTAAAATAGCTTTCGAATGAAGTAGAGGGCTAAAGAAGAATGTTGCAGTTTTTGCTGTGGAACTCTGAGAACATCATTTGGAAAAAAATTAATAAAAATATATATATAAAAAAAATTATTAAAAAAAAAATACAAAAATAATTATTTATTAGTAGAATTGTTTGTTATATTAGTATTAGTTTTAGGATAAGATACGAAAAAATGACTAATAAAATAAAAAATAGTAAAATTGGCGAATGGATTTAGTGTCCGCAGTCATATAAACCCAAACAAACAACAACAAAATGTGTTCGGGAAGATTTAATGATGGTGAACATATTGTTTTAGTTTTTAGAAGTAAAAGTAGTATGTAGGAAAAATCTAATTATGATATTTCTTAAAATTTGACAAATTGGAAAGTTATATAGAAAAATATTTGGTTCTTCAGAAATGTGGTATGAAAGGTTTTGAGAAAGCCTTGTTTTTGATTGGGTGGAAAAGATCGGTAGAAGGGGTAAGAAAGTTGGAGTCTGAATTTGCGGGAGAAGAGAGGATCATTGGATAATGGATATCTGAGGAGAACAGTCGAGTTTCCAAAAGTGAGAGATCAGTGGATAGTGTTGTGATCGGCTTTTGCGAGCAGAATCAAGTTGAAACCGAATGGTCGACCAGTTGAAAAGTTAGTTTTCCTGGTCCGAGGAAGATTCCTTTGTTTTGTCTAGAACGAGTAGCTGATTGATACCTATCTGCACAAGATATCGAGCAAGGAGAAAATTGAGTAAGATAATTCGAGCAAATTCCTGTGTGTTGTTTTGGAAGCAGTTTGGACGAGAGGGACCTTCTCGCAACATCCAGAGAGTACGTTGGGAGAATAGAGGACCACGCAATCCAGAAAAAGAGGAAGTGAAGAAACAAAAAGGTTAGTCAAATCATTTGTTGGAAGGGAGAGAATTTTTTTATATCAGAACCATATTTGCTTATTTGTTTATTGAACATTACTATAACGCAAGTCATTTCAAATTTAAGAATTCAATTCAAATGAATAAAAATATAATTTATTAAATTTAGTATGAAAAAACAATAATTTATTTAAATAATTTTTATTTGTTAAAATAAAGAGATATCAGAATTAAAGTTTGATTTATTAAGTAAGAAATTGTTGCAACAAAGTTAAATTTAGTAATTTTTAAATCATATGTTCACGGCTTATTTGGTAAATGAATAATATATTACATTTAGATGATATTGAATGTTTTTAATTTCCCTGTTCCATCCTGGAAGAAGTAAGTAACTAGAAATACTAGAAGCCACAAATCCTAGGTATTGTATCAAATAAAAAATTGGCCCTCAGAATGAAATTCATTGAAATGGTTAATTTAAATTTAGTTTTGTTTTACATAGGCAGTGATTAAAATAATTGATTAATTAATTTAATTAAAAACTAGCCAATCAAGCTAAATAAATAGTTAAAGTAGAGCATAACAGTATATAATATACGTAAAAGTACCTTAATTATTTAATTTTGAAGTTTGAACTCTTGAGAAAATCGCATCTATATAAAAAGTACAGTGTACAACACATGAGAAAATGACATATTTCTCCATCGCTTGATTTGCGGCCCTCGCCTCTTGCCTCGGCTCGTGCCAACAAACTTCTGCTCTCGTGAGAAATATGTCTTTTTCTCACTTGTTGTACAATATACCATTTCTTTATTTTAAAGTGATGTACACATTCTAAAAAAATCTTAAACTATTTTTAAAAAGATATCCGTAGGGTATCCAAGGGTATCCGTAATTTGAGAAAAAATTTAATTTTTTTTTAATTAGAAGAATATAATTGCATATTAGGACATTATTTTTAATTCCAAATAACTTTTCTTTATAACAGTTTTCCATATTAGGAAATATAAAGGTACTTTACTCTTGAGCGAAATTCATATTTTTAATATACCTTGTACACCAGAGGTTCTCAATCTGTGGTACATGTACCACCGGTGGTACATATCATTATTGGCGGTGGTACACAAAACACAGAAAAAATTAAAACAGTAGTACCTAGTAAGTATTGATAATACAATTTAAAAATATAGGTGGTACCAAAAATAATAAAAATAACTGT
Organism: Diabrotica virgifera virgifera; assembly: GCF_917563875.1. Lineage (NCBI taxonomy): Eukaryota > Metazoa > Arthropoda > Insecta > Coleoptera > Chrysomelidae > Diabrotica > Diabrotica virgifera. Next base: position 121,018,217 of record NC_065446.1, on the reverse strand, counting down.
AGGTGGTACATCACTCAAAAAGGTTGAGAACCGCTGTTGTACACTATTAATAAAATTTGATAGCTGATGATTGCATCTTAGGTTTTAAGCTATGCCGAGCTTTTATGAATAATCATTTTTTTAGAACTTAGTGAGATATATTGCAGGTGTATTATGTCACACGTCAAAAAGCATATCTTGTTTAAAAATAGTCCTAGATTTTTTTACAATACACCATTTTAAAGTAAGGAAAATAAGCTTTCTTTTATCTTTCTTTCTCAAGAAAAACGTTATAATGAGAAGTTTAAAAATAATCCTAAAACATCAAAAATCGTTAAAAGTATAAAACTTTGAAAAACCATATCTTGCTTAAAAATAGTCATACAAACTTCTATGTCAGACCATGTTAAAGGCAATTAGCTTCTCTTTCTTTTACCTAAAACTGCGTGGAAAAAAGTTACAGAATAATATTTGTGAACCAATAGGGAAAATAACCCAAAAATGCTGCGAGTGGCCAACTTTAAAAAATCATATTTTGGTAAATATAAATCGTAAGTATTCTACCAAACGTCACTTTAAAGGGAAAGGATAGAAGATTTTTTCTGTCACGCAGTATTTATAACTATATCCCCGTGGAAAAAAGTTATGGGGCAAAAAACAAAATTGAATTCTTTCGCGGTTTTTGGCTTTTTTTGAATATATTTTTGTAAAAAAATATTTTTGGCTTTAAAAGGTGATATTTCAACAGTACAATTATTAGTACTGGAACAATTATTTTGTAGAAGTGTTTGTACCAAAAGTGCATAGCATAATGCACCCTGTGTCTAGGGACTAATTCACCCCATTCTCTAAAACGTACCCCTTTAAGTGGTAGCACTCCGTGGTTTTTTCATATTTAGAGATCCATTGACCATATAAAGCCATAAAATCCCGTTAACGTTGTAGTACCTTTTAGCTCTCTTATAATAGGCTACTGATTATGTTCAAAATAAGAGAGCTAAAAGAACTACAACGGGGTTTTATTGTTTCATTTGGTCAATGGACTTTTAAATATAAATAAACCGTGGAGTGCTACCACTTAAAGGGGTACCGCTATCAAATAGTAAAATAAAAGCACATTGGAAATGTAGTGGAGTTAATTATTGTAAGATACCTACCAACAATTGGTATATTACAATAATTAATTCCACTACATTATTTTAACAGAGTTGATTAATAGCAAGCGTTTTTCTTTTTTTTTTGGGGGGGTGAGAATTTTCAAAAGACCGTCTGGGAAGGTGTCCTAGGTGTGTCGGTTTCAGTCCGGCACGCTTCACCGCGTGCCGAGGCCGCCTACCGACTAAACTCACCCCCTCTTTCTCCAGCCGACGGGTCTGGAACCGCACTTAGCGTGCATATCTGACCCGCCGACCTTACTCTTAACTCCCCTCCGGCACTCTCCGCGTGCATTCCACGGGTTGGGCGGCCACCCAGCCCCTCTCCCGCACGAGCATCGCACCAGACCGGTCGGTGAAGCGACCGTCCGGCGCAACCCACGTGCGGGCGAGACGACCGGGGTGTCCCCCCCCCACGATGGAACTAGCAAAACAGAACCAGTTGGCAATTACGAGTAACGCCAATCATTCCTACTCTCATCAATTCATACACACTCAGTTCATACTCTCGTACCCACTTAGTTTAAGTTAAAAGAAAGACAAAAGATAAAGAAAAGAAAAAGAAAGAAAGAAAAAGGAAAAAGGAAAAGGAAAAAGGAAAAGGAAAAGGAAAAGAAAAAGGGGGCAGTTGGCGAGATTGGATGTAAAAGGTCCTCCCCCGCCAACGGCCCCAAGACGTAGCGAACAAAGTATTTACAAAAGAAACACAAATATAACATAAGAAAGACACGTAAAATAAAATTTAAATAACTAAGTAGGCGATAAATTAGATAAAAAAATAAAATAATTTAAATTAGACTAAAAATAAAAAATAAATTAAAAATAAAATAAAATAAAAATCAAAATAAAATTAAAAAGGCAGTCAGCGTGGTTTGGATATAAAAGGTCCTCCCCTCGCTGACTGCCTACCACAGCCGAAACATATAAATAAATAAAATAAATAAATAGAGACGGTCATCCCGCTTGCAGCCGCATATCCTTTTCCTCCTTATGCTTTATTGTCTTTGTGACAAAAGCAATGATCAGATCGAAGTCTCGCTTGCTGTCGATAGCTCTATCGATCAGCTCGCGAGGCTCGCCCAGAGGAGCTCCCAGACCCAGCTGCAAGCTTTAATAGCAAGCTGAAAATTTGTTAATAGCTTAACGGTGTCTAGTCGGACAAACTTTAATGTACAGGAACAATTTAAAAATTTGGAACGTCAGATTACGAAAACGTCGCATGTATTTTGTCGGACAGAACATCCAATTAATTTGTTACCCTTTCATTAAACTCTCATGCAAAAATCAGACTTACTAACCAACATGATTCCTGTCATTTGACATTTTCTTCGTGTTCCACTCATTAAAATGCCCAGTTGGAGATAAACACCAGTCTGATTTTTGCAGGGAGTTTAATGAAATGGTAACAAATCGATTGCAAGTTCTGTCCGACAAAATACATGGAAGGTTTTCGTAGTCTTACAAATTTTTAACCTGTTCCACAATTAAAACTTCCCCTGTTCCAGTGTTCCCATACATCAAAATTTGTCCGACTAGACTTAAGCTATTAACAAATATTCAGCTTGATATTAGTCAACTTTTTTTGGTACGCGGGATCCAGGTCTATGCTTTTTAATGAACCAACTAACAAGAAAATCATACAATCCCGACAGGAAATTGGTAGGTTATCAATAATGTTCGTTTCGATTTTAACTGGTGTGGAAAATCAAACTTTCCGCTACTCATTGTGTCAACTTTTTACAAGATTTCTTTCTCTATTATTAACCAATCTAAAGATAATAATAAATATATACATCTGTGTTTAATTTGATAATTAATTAATTAGTTTTCGCGGTATACTCTAATGGTTGTGAACTTAATTAAGAAATGGTAATTTCTATGTAGATGAGCTACTTACGTTAATATTGTTAAAGTGCATGTACTACAATTTCTGTTAAATTGCATTGAGGTAAGGAGTCATAAATTAATAACAAGACCTTATAGTCCAGGGAACTAACGATTTTCCCATGACACTCGTTGATATCAGTAGTGAGTGTTGGCAAGTTCTACGTTAAAAGCTGATTGGCTCCGCCATTTTCAGGTTTATTTCCGTTTAAATGTGGAAGGGGTGAACAGATGGACAGTGCTTTGTTGTTGTCTATTTTGCGTTTACTCTGGTTTAACCTCACTTTAGTTGATGCTCGAAAAGGTCTAGAAAAATATTTATTAATTCTTTATTTTATTATTTGTGCAGTTGAAGAAATGCCTATTTGTTCGGTAAAAGGTTGCCGAAATCAATAGGGAAAACATATTAAAATGAATTCTTTTAAAATTATCGTATTTCAAATTATCTCAAATTACAAATTAACGGTACCCCCAAACTAAAAAAACACCAATTTTCGTTGATTAGGGTTAGTGTGACTTTTATCAATTTGAATTTATGAGTTCAGCTTTTGAAATAGTAAAATAAAACAATAAAAAAACGGCTAACTCGGGTTCTAAGGCTCGTAAGATGTTGTATTTTTTTATTTCGTGTAAAAAAACATTTCGAATAAAAAAAAATTAACTTTCTACGTGTTTATGCGTCTGAGTTTTAAATTTTAAATTTTTATAATACATGTAAACCCAATAGTTTACGAATAATAATGTAGATAAAAGCTTTCTGGAATAAACAATTTTAATTTTGCAATAATTAACCAACAAATTAAAAAAATAGCTTTACAAAGATAATAGCTTTACTCTCACAAGGATTTTTTTATACTTTTTCAGTAAATCTGTGTCACTTTTTCCCATAAATTTCCATATAATAATCGTCACCGTTAGTATTTAAAACCAATAGCGATTTTACATTGTTAATAGTAAAGATAAGTTAGTAAAAAATGTCGTTTAATCGTTGCATATTTTGTTTATTAGGTACATATTGTTATGACTTACTTCTCTTTCTTAAAATGCCCTCTCCTCAATGGAGGTTGTCTACTACAATTGCAAACTTTTCTCTGCCTTTAGCTGTTCTTTTTAGCGGTTTAAGATTTCGCCTGGTCCATTGTCAAGTGTTTCTTAGCCACGATAGTCTTTTCCTTCGTAGTCCTCTCTTTCCTTCGATTTTTCCTTTCCCTATAAGTTGAGCATATTAGTACTTATTATTTCTCAGTATGTGGTCTAGGTATGATGTTTTTCTAACATTCACTGTATTAAAAAGTTCTTTTTTGCACGATTGATCATTTTTGACTGTATACCGTGACAGATTTTACGTCAGTAGGTGACATTTACTAGCAACTCGACGGTAAGTAATCCAACTCGACGGTAAGTACTCCAACTCGACGGTAAGTAATTCACTTACCGTCGAGTTAAAAAATCTCTTAATTTTAATTTAGTTTTTGAAAGAATGAAGAAAACTAACGAATTATTTATTAATATTGAAACTTATGGTACAATTTGTTAAATTATTTAATGAAATCCCACTTGTTTGGGCTGTGGTTTCACTTCTAACAGAAACTCCTGCAGAATCGCATACATTAGTAGTATTACTAGTATTGCACAATATTTTTTCGGCAAAATCTATTTTATTTTGAAGAGAATTTTCTACATAGCTTTCTGCCACTGTCAATGAACGCCAACTTCCATGACGCTTTAATCCGAGGACATCAACACCTTTATTAGCCAAAAGCGTTGCTGATGTCCTCCTGAACGAATGGCCAGTATAGTTCTCGGGATTAGGCAAATTTAAGGATTTGGCAATTTGAGAAGGCCAGCCCCCGATTGTCCCTTTCCCTATTACTTGAGCACAACATTTTCCTTTGGCGTATCTTAAGAACAAATGATTTAGAATGTTACAGAACTTAAGAACAAATGAAAGTTTTATATACTTTTGCAGAATTTCTAAATATGGAATTTTATCGTCTGGTTTATTAACGACTGTAAAAGTACGCTGGATGTTCGTTTTTGTATTGGGTACTTTTACAATCATTAAACCATCGGTTTGTTGGATGTCATTCATAGTAATATTATATAATTCTTCTCTTCTACAGGCACCATATATTCCCAATATCATTGCGACCTACAAATTATGATAAAATCTTCAATAGAGTATTTATTTTACCTAAACTAGCTTATATTACCTTGTGAACTAGAAATCCTTCATCCGGTGCTTCCATCAGAAATTTTTCAAATTGCTCCCGTGTAAAAATGCTCGCTTTCTTAGGCCTATAGCCAACATTTTTTCTCTTAAAATACGCGATCAAAGTTGAAAACTTGGAAATATCAATGCCATCATAAAGAAAAACGGTGGATTTAATCATTGAATATTCTGCCCAGAGGCTTCCAGGAGCTTTCAACTGCATATGTCTTTGAACGAAATATGCCAATAGAGTCTTTTCTTCGATTCTTAAATTCTTGCCTTCGCACCATTTTTTAAAACTTTGGTAGGTATTTTGATAACGGATTTTGGATTTTTCGGGAATAATTGCGGAACACCCTTCTTCCCAAGCCCGTTCAATTTCTTCAAATTCACTTTCGCTCATATTTTAATTTATAATAATCAAAATTGTACTTAAAATTATTGACAACTAAATAAAAACTCAATTTTCCATTGTTGTTATGCACCCTAGTTACTACCTAACAACCAAATTATCTATCTTGATAAAATGAATGAAACTAGTCAATATGACGAAAATGTTTAATTTTATAATTTATAATGGTATCAATCGTGCAAAAAACGTTATAAGCATGTCGAACGTTAAGGGTAACCCATCTCAGACAATAATTGGAGTCGTCGCTCCGCTCCTCCTCCAAACAATTGTCTTCGATCGGTATAAAACCCTTACCGTTCTCCATACTTAATATACTATTTCCTTGCCTATACTACGCAGCACTAATTCGTTTGAGGTATTTGATGTCCATGAAATTTTGAGGATTTTCCGGTATATCCACATTTTAAGGGCCTCCAATTTATTTAGGGTTGATGTTTTAAGGGTCCACGTCTCAACTGCTTGGAGAAAACTTGACCAGACGTAGCATTTTGATAAATGTAGTCGAATTTCGAGTTTTATTCGAGAATTACAAAGCAGTTTTTTTATTTTTTAAAGATTTAGCCTGTTATATTCTCGATTTTATTTTTAGGTCAGGATTAAGGCTGCTATGGATCCAACATTCCAGATGCTTAAATCTATTGACATGTTTTAAAGTATGCCCATTTCTTGTGCAAGGTTGAGCTACGTTTTGGTTTTGATTTTTTCGGATTGAGATTGACATCACTTTGGTATGACCAAATTTACCAAAACTAACTGTTAGATACATGCATCAAAGAGTATATTAGATACCTGTGTTTCTTGATCACATTATTACTTATTATTTCATTATCGATCTAATAAATCTAGTAGATGAACTCGCCCATTGATTGTAACTAGGATTGTTTCGTTGTATAGTATAGTAAGTATACAGGGTGTTTCATTAATAATTGTCCATATAGTAACTGGAGGAACCTTAGCACAAGATACGAAGATTTAACCTAAAACACTTAAATACAATGTGGTTCCTTACTGAGTTACAGGGTGTTATATCTAAAAATTTAAAAATTATTTTTGCTCAGCATTTTATAACTATACGACGTATCCTTTTCATACCTCTCAGAAACTGCGACTACTAGACAGGCTACTAAATAATGATAAACAAACGTTTCTAGCTACTACCAGAGGCGTACGGTAGGGGATGGTGAATGGTTGACCCTTCTCAAATTCTACGCCACTGTAGGAATTACTATTTTAGTACCATTTTTAGATTCCCCAATACTTTATACGTAAATAATATACTCTTCATTGGTACCGTTAAAGTCATTAGTTTTCGAGATATTTGAAGTTAAATATGAAACGGCACAGTTATTTTGATTAATTTATGATATAATTACCCATATTATTAATTATTAATTATTAATTATTATATTTGTACCCAGTACTTTAAAACTATTTGGCGTATCCTTATGATACTTGGCAGAAAATGTAGGTACTGTACACCCTACTCAATTAACATAAATAAACGTTTCTAGCTACTATCAGAGGCGTACGACAGGGGATAGTGGCTGGTTGACCCTTCCCAAATTCTACGCCACTGACAAAATTGCTATTTTAGTGTAATTTTTTGATTTTTCAATACTTTTTATGTAAATAATATACCCTTCATTCGTAACGATAAAATGATTAGTTTTCGAGATATCTGAAATTAAAAATGAAGCGACATTAATAATATAAATAATAAAAATAAGCGAAATACATTAATCAAAGTAACCGTGTCGTTTCATATTTAACTTCAAAGATCTCGAAAACTAATGACTTTATCGCTACGAATGAATAGTACATTATTTTCATAGAAAGTATTGGAGAATCTAAAAATTGAACTAAAACAGCAATTTCGCCAGTGGCGTAGAATTTGGAAAGGGTCAACCATTCACTTTCCCCCGTCGTACGCCTCTGGTAATAGCCATAAACGTTTGTTTAACATAATTTAGTAGTTTGTACAGTATCTATACTTCCTGCCAAGTATGAAAAGGATACGTCGAATAGTTTTAAAATGCTGAGCAAAAATATTTTTTTAATTTTTAGATGAAACACCCTGTAACTGAGTAAAGAACCACATTTTATTTAAGTGTTTTGGGTTAAATCTTCGTATTCTGTGCTAAGGTTTCTGCAGTTACTATATGGACAATTATTAATGAAACACCCTGTATATGGATATAGGGAGGGCCGATTTCCATGCATTTATATGTCTCGTATTATGACAGCCATTAAATGTCTAGTTCTGTTGACTTTTGTATGTGAATATATTGATATTTTTGTTTTGTATACAGAGTGGACCAAAGAAAACAGTTCACCTGGATATTTGGCAGTATTTATTAGATTTTAAGGAAATGATGAAACAGGTCGATTTTTGATCTAAGGGTGACACATTTTTACGGTACATGCATTTGTCATTTGTCAACCTCTTTCCTTCCAATTCCCCCTCCCCGTATTTTTAAATAGTGAATAGGGGTCGTATGCTAGCTCATTTAAAAGGTTATTTAATTCTCTATTTAGTAATAGAAACAATAACATAATAGTTATTTATACAGAGTGTCCAAGAAAAAAATATTTTAATTAAATTAATTGACACACAAAGAAGAATATATGTAATTTATTTAATTCGAAATATACTCCACTGCTCTCACAAAACAGAAAAAAATGTTTTTTGATAAATAAACATTTCCTTTCGATTAATTGCAATGTTCAAGCTGCCATCTGCCTCTTGGTAGGTTGAATATTGAATTTAAATGAAAAACAATATTTATTTGTCAATAAACATTTTTCTCTGTTTTTGTCAGTAGTAGAATGTACTTTGAGTTAAATAAATTGCATAAATTCTTCTTTTTGTGTCAACTAATTTAATTTAAAATAATTTTTCTTGGACGCCCTGTATAAATAATTATGTCAATGTGAATATTACTGAATAGAGAATTGAATAACTTTTCAAATGAGGCAGCACACGACTCCTATTCTCTATTTAAAAATAAAGGGTGAGAGAAATGGAAGGGAGGGGGTTGACAAATGACAGATGTATGTACCGTAAAATGTGTCCCAATTAGATCAAAAATCGACCCGTTTCTTAATTTCCTTAAAATATAATAAATACTGCCAAATACCGAGGTGGACTCTTTTCTTTGGCCCACTCTGTATAACTAGCTGAACAATGATAAGTAAAGGTAATATTATAAGTATTAGGGGATTGCATATAGATTTTCACTTCGGAAAAAATCAAACAAAATAGAGCTTTTTGTAATTTCATTAAGAAATGTTTAATAAACAACATATCAAAAAGTTCTTCTCGAGAAGTGGGTGCTTCATTTTTTATTAAACAAATGAACTACGTAATTAGATGTTTTTTTAAATAATTCCGAAAATATAAATTTTAGAAAAAAAAACCATTGAAAAATTCAGGAAATTTTACAAAAAAAACCTTATATAAAGAATTTTCTAAAATTAAATCTGTATCTTCTATAATTTTTTATTTATAACGCTAAAGTCACCCTTTTCACAAACATTGGCGCACTGTAAACTAACGTACGGGAAGTGCAGGGTTGAGTAATTTTAATGTAATTCTTTAACTAATTGGTAAAATAAAATTTTACAAATTGATCATGAAAGCAGAATAATTAAGCTATGTTACGGTTATAATAGAAAGAAATAAAATGTATGGGCATAAGTACGGTGTGAGCAGAAAATGAGCCTTATATTGATTTTGTTTAAAAATGATTTAAAAATGTGTAACTAATACAATTTTTCTTATAAAACTCTCAATTTTGCACAATTTACCTTTCAAGCATTTTACTAAATGATATGACGTCTCAAAAATTGTAATTTTTGGAATCTTCGTAGGTTTATAGAAGTACCACCACTTTGAAGACGGTATTACTCAAGTTTGAACAGATATGTTACAGTTTTACAAGTGCTTTTTAAAGCTTAGGATGTAATCTTTAACATGCACTAAATTATTTTACTTTAGAAATGAAATAAACTTTTTCTTTTTAAGAAAATTAAGAAAGATAACAAAAATGTAATACAAAAACCGAAAATGATCAGCTAAAAAAATGTTTATACAAAGTGATCAAAATATTTTCTGTAAAAATTACCCAAAATACATTTAATAATAAGCTTCAACAATAATAAATGTCCACCAAAAAAATTTTTTTAGCTCTTATACAGTATGTCTGCGTAACTAGGAACCTATTGATAACTTTTTTATTATCAGTTTTACGAAAAAAAGTTATTCTTTAAAATACTCTGCATCGTATATAATCTAAGATGCAATCATCAAATATCAAATTTAATTAATTTTATACGAGGTATGTCAAAAAATATCAATTTCACTCAAGAGCAAAGTACTTTTACGTTTCAAAATATCGAAAAGTGTTATTAAGAAAAGTTGTTTGGAATTAAAAAATGTGTTTTAGTGTTCCATTACATCCTTCTAATTAAAATATTGTGAATAATAAAGGCACTCTCTTAAGAAAAATGAATATTTTTTATATACCTCGTATAAAATTAAAAAAATTTGATATCTGATGGTTGTATCTTAGATTTTAGACCAGGGAGAGCATTTTATGAGGAATAACTTTTTTCGTAAAAGTGATAATAAAATAGTTATCATAATTGTAATAAAATGATGTTGAGTATCCGTAATTTGAGAAAAAATTGAATTTTTTTTTGGACTATAATAATGTAATTGTATATTTAGACATAGTTTCTAATTTCAAACAACTTTTCATAATAGCATTTTTTGATATTCTGGAATATAAAGGTACTTTACTCTTTAACGAAATTCATATTTTTGACATAACTCGTATAAAATTCATAAAATTTAATATCTGATAGTTGAGTTTTAGATTTTTGACTATCCAGAGCATTTTGTTAAGAATAACTTTTTTTCGTAAAATTGATAATAAAAAAGTTTTCCATGTGGTTCCTAGCTACGCAGATAAGAGCTTCTGTATAAGAATTTTCAAATTGCAATGCCATATTCGAATTCAGCATAATCAAAATCAAAATAGGAACATATTTGATCAAAGTAAAATAATGAATTTATCGACAATTAAAAAAAATTATACAAAATAATTGTTATTGTTTAAACAATTAATAAACAATTAGCGGCCAAATCTGCGAATGGAACTTTTTACTTTAACATGTATATAAACTAACAAAAACAGTTTTAGAAAAATATAAGCGTGTTTGAATTTTTCCGGAACAATGAATATTTTTGTTCTAATTGCACTCCCCTATATCATCTTAATTTATTTTTGATTAAACTATGTCTGCCTTATGATGTTTTATATGGACTAAATAGATTTTGTGAGGTTTTGGTGTTAAAGATTAGTTATAATATTTGGAATGTTTGATATCTTCGTAAAACAAATTAATATAATTATTATTATTAACGTTTTAATATAATATTATTATAATTACATTATATTTAATGGATTTAGACTATCCGTCGTAACTATACTTAGCAGCAAAATTAACGCACCACCTTAAAAATGGGACATTTTTGATGTCTTGAATTTCCTAAACTTGTTTTCCCATTTTAGTGATTTGTTTAGTATGTTATAGCCTTATCCTTTAAGCATATCGATGTAGTACTAGTGTTGCTGGACAGATATATATGTCATTGTATACCGGGTGTAACAATCATACTGTGTTTTTTCCTCACAGTTCGGAGCGCCCTGTGGAATATTCTAGCTTGTATAAAATATTGTAATTAAAACTTAATTCTAGCTACTTTAGGCTACCTTTTTTATTTTCATATAAACATTTTAGATACATCCCGTATGCACGCCAATGGGGAATATAAAAATCTTAATTGTATTTCAAAAAATGTGCAATAACTACCTATTAAAACCTACCAAATTTTATTTGCATCTCTCAATCGGTTTTAGAGCAATAAATAAATCGTCAGTTTGTAAGCAAAAATTCAACATCCCGTATCTCGGAAACGAAGCATTTGAGGACATATGTTTATAAAGCAAACGGCCAATATTTTTTCATGCAGAATTACCCCTTAAAGCTTGTCACACTTATTTAGAAACACCATAAATTGATGAAGAACATGGCTAGTTGTTAACGTAGCTAACTTTTGTATTATCCAACACAACCAATGAATCAAAAAAGAAAATATTAAGAAAGCCTAAGGCTACAATTTAGTTTTAATTTCAATATTATTTTATCTATCCTGTAATACTCCACAGAGTGTTCCGAACTTCCGAAAAAACAGAGTATGATTATTTACACCCGGTATAAAATGACATTTACCTGTCTAGTAACAATATTATTACGTTAATATTCTCAAATAATATGGCTATATCATACTAAAAAATCACTTAAATCGGACAAGAGGTTTAGGAAATTCGAGACATCCAACATGTTTCATTTTTACGGTGTTCCGTTAATTTTGCCGGTGTGTGTAGTTTAAAATCCACTTTTGGGACGCGTCAGCGACCCAAATAAATAAAAGCGAAAGGTCTCAGATACAGAACTCACCATTATAATAAAAATTAAAATGGTAAATAATTATTTAAATCTGAAAATTTTTTTGTAAGAACTGCTTTCTGGTACACCCTTAATCTGTGACTTTTACAATTAATAAGACAGCAGGCGAGGAATAAAGAGAAATGGACTCTACAATATGCAGTCACATTCCGCTTTCATTGGTTTAGGAAAAAATACGTATCGTTTTGCTTCAGAGGCGTGCATGCAGCTCCATCGATGACATCGTAAGACAGAAACAGCTGTCTGGAGATTTTGCATCGCCTCTGAAGCGAAAGGAAACATAATAGCAGGGAGTAAAGTATGCTAAATTTGCAGTCACTCGAGCGTTATGGGGACCAATTGGGTTGTGATTATTAGGTCCTAAAATCAAAAAAAGTTAAGTAAAATTTTCCATTTTAGCGGGCGCTTGTCATTTTTTAATTTAGCTTTCCATTTAAAACAATCGTTTTTTCCGATTATAGCGCCATCTATCCATAATTCGAAAAAATGTCTCGAATAAAAGTTGCTTATTTTTACGTAAAGAATCCAAATCTGCAATAAAAATTTGGGGGTTCCATTTAAGATTTTAAAGTAACCCCCCCACCCGCCCGAGTGGGGGGTCATGTTTGATACCATTCGATAGATTTTTCAAAAACATTTTGAAAGTGTATTTTGCAGTTTTTCGATCTGATGTTCATTTTGCAAAATATCGCGGGGTTTGCTATTTAAATTTTAAATTTACCCCCCACCCCTCTCCGTGGGGTGTCATGTTTAGTACCATTCGATAGATTGTTGAAAAATATTGAAGACGTATTTTTTAGTTTTTCGATCTGACGTTCATTTCGGGAAATATTCGCTTTTTTTGTGAAACTTTTGACTCGCCCATTTCCTTACGTCCCGCTCAAATCGTCAGATTTTTGAAATATACACTCTCTTGCATGTACTTAACTTACCTTATATCTTAATCTGACAATTTCGAGTATTTTTAACCGTAGATATTTTTTTTTTCGGGCCCCCTTAAAGAACCCCCCTGTGTTGAGAGTCAATATATGGTAGAGGTACATCTGCAGGGTACCAGGTTTCTCCCATATGATAATCTGACGCGCTCGAGTAACTGCAAAAATCCCCGCTTGGGCTCCCCTACTATAAACTGTCTTTTTCACTTGTATCTTTACTCAGATTAGAGTACTAGGAACTTTCTTTCGGACCGTTTTTTCCTAGACGAATGAAAGGGGAATGTGACTGCATATTGTAGAGTCTTTTTCGCTTTCTTTATTCGTCGTCTGTTGTCTTATACATTGTAAAAGTCACAGATTAAGGATGTACCAGAAAGAAGTTCCAACAATAAAAGTTTTCAGATTTAAATAATTATTTAACATTTTAATTTTATTATAATGGTGAATTCTGTATCTGGGACTTTTCGCTTCACAAATAAATTGTTTTAAAGACTATTGGAAAATTTAAATTTAACAATGGAATATATTTTAATTTTAAATTTGATTTTTTCAACAATCATATCTACGATACAGATCACACACAAACAAACTAACACAAAATATCACACAAACACACTCAGAATTTAATACCTCTAGCCAAGGCAATAACATCAATTCAAACAACCTTTTTTAACCACAGATTGCTCGAGTTCATAAGATCGGAACCATAGTTTAATTTTTTTGAAAAGTACAATTCCCCATAACCTAAAAGGATCAGGTTATAAAATTTCCCAAAATTTTCAAACTAATTTCGTTTTTGTTGAGAACGATTTCCGGAGTATAAATCGAAACGTCCAGCGTCCAGTAGTTAATTTAGAAATGTTATTTTCGTTACACCAACAGTAGTTGTGGCTCAAAACCATATAAACACAATACTAAATTATACACAATGAAACACAATTAAACACAATTATACACAAGTAAACACTTTCAGAACCTGGCTCCAGCTTTTCATTATTTATTTGTCAAAAATATTTAATGTTAATGTTAATAATATTAACCCATTAAATAAACAATCAAAACGTCAAACTTAGTTTTTTGTTCATAACTTAAAAACCTGTCTATTTAGAGATTTGACGTCCACAGGAAACTTTTTCAGAAAAAAAACATACATCGAATGAGATACGCTAAATGAAAATCGGTTAATAAACAAAAAAGTTATTGCAAAACAGACGACAAAATCTCTGTTTTTTAATATTGTTAATAACAATTTGATTGTTTATTAAAATATGTTTAAATATACCTAATTTTGAGGGCATTATGGTGTTTAAGTGGAGTGCAAAAAATGGTCCAGATCTGTTAAACAGTTTTTGCGAATTTGAATTTGTTTTTAAAATTTTTTGAAAAACGAGCTAATTTCTGAGGCTGTTCCAGTTAATTTGGCTGAATGGATCTCAATAATCCGGAGCTCATTTCCTTCGTTAAGATGTATACTAATAGCCTATGAAAAAAAATCAAAGAAATTGCATGTACGTACACAAAATTATTTGTTAATAAATAGCACTTTTTAAGCTTATAAACAATTACAATAATTCCGTAGAAATTAAATCAATTAAAGGGCAATAAAAATACGGAAAGTTGGTTAAAATACACAACTTAAAAAAAAATAGGTCCTACGACCCTTGGGGGCTGAGATGGCCCTTTTTTTGAAAAAAATCACTGTTACGTTGATTAACAACACTAAGAGCAAGGGCGGATCCAGAGAGGGGCCATGGGGGCCATGGCCCCCTCCGAGAATTTCAAAAAATATAAATCTAAATATTTGCAGTTCAAATGTTTTTAGTTTCAAACACATATATTTACGAAACAAGGGATAAACATGTCTTCTGGACTAGAATTAAACAAAAGCAGTAACAGAAGCTTCAAGAATGACATAGGATGTTTTGTGAATCAAAATGTTGTAATTTTACAAAGTGCCAATTGTAGTGAACGACCTTGGCAGCAATCAAAATGATATCGATTTCCATATTCTGTACACACAAAGAATAAAAAAGAAGAAGAATGAGAAAGGAGAATGAAAAATGTGGTCACAATATAGGGACGAAAACCCAAAGCCTTGTCACAAAACCTTAAACTTCTCTAGCCAAACTCCTGGTTACAGACAGAGCCATACAAACCCATGACAAAACATCATACCAAAAGGAGTTCGTTCAGGTTGGGCTGGATTTTCTACAAAGTTATCGCAACCCGCAAAAGTCAGTCAATAACCAGATAGACTTTCAGAGGTCTAAACAGATAAGAGAAAATAGAGAAAGCCTACGACCAATATTAGAGTCTATAGGGTTCTTAAGTCGACAAAATATTCCTCTAAGAGGCCATCCTGATGATGACCTTCTGCTTCTAGACGAAGATGCTGGACATATCAATGAGGGAAATTTCAGGGAATTGTTAAGGATTAAAATCGGATCACGAGATGAAACTCTTAAACAACACCTATCCACAGAATCTTCCCGAGTAACATACATATATTGTGGTGAAAAAATAATACAAATCATGAATCAAGTTCAAAGTTCAAATTATTACTTTGTCATATTTGACCAAACAACCGAAGTATCCCACGTAGAACCGCTTTCTCTAAATTTGAGATATATACACAATAACAACATTCGTGAAGACTTTGTCAAGTTCATTGACGCTTATGAGAACATAAAAATACTTAGTGAAAATCAAGAAAGAGGGGAAGAACAACGCCTGACAGGAGAAGCCTTGGGAAAAATGGAATTAAACTTGTAGAAAGAACTGCACTTGGATCTGAAGAAATATGTAGGAATCGGTACTGACTTTAATAATACTAGAGTCGATTATAGTACCTCAACGAGTAAACACCGACGATCGCTGCTGTGTTTAAAAGTAGCGGTGAAATACGAGTTTACCAGTGTGAGTGATAACAAAAATTATAACGTACGTATTTGAACACTTTAAATTAGATTTGTTTAGTTTATTCGGAACTATAATTAGATCCAGTTTTTTGCTTTTTACATTAATTAGAAACATCAATAATATTAATGGACTAGCATAAACATCGAAAATTGATCTAGCCGGCTACCTGAGGAGCCGGCAAAATGTTTAAATATCAAGAATACTCTAAACTAAACAAATAATTAATTATATTTCATAATATTGCTTCTACTTCTGACTACATGGGGAGTAACGTGTAAAACAGTTCATCTTCAAATATGTCTCAAACTACAGATAATGCAACTTCTAGGCAAACAACTTCGTATGCATCCATAGTTACGTCCATAGTTAAACCTTCGTTTCCAAAGCACACCCAAGCGGTAGTATTACATGCTGATCAAAACCTTAAATTACATGACTATGTTAGAGCTATAGGCGACATTATTGGTCCCAAACAAATTTCTTTTGCTTCTAGAATATCCCATAATAGGATATGTATTTATCTTACCAATTCCAATCTAGTCGAACAGTTATTACCATCGCATCCAAATATTCAGATAGGGAACATTACCCTAAATATTTGCAGACTGGTTTCCCCCACGAAAAAAATTGTCATATCAAATATTTCCCCAACCGTTCCGCACGATTTAGTAGAAAGTGCAATTAAAAATCTTGGGCTTGAGTTAGCCTCCCCGATTTCCTTTTTAAGAGCTGGTATCCCATGTGATGAGTACTCTCACATCCTTAGCTTTAGACGCCAGGTACATGTTTTTTCCAATACAGATAATTTTGAATTACAAACGTCAATAGTAATACCTTTTGAAGGTACTGACAACAGATTATCTACAGATAAAATGGAGTGTTTTATCTGTAAACAACCAGGACACATTGCTTCTAAATGCCCTAATCCTCCAACTGTTAATGTAACTCAAACTCCTAATTCAAATCACGAATTATCCATGAACACAACCCTTTTACTAGATAACACACAGCCGACAGACACCTCCAGCGTGACCCCTATTACAGATACTTCACAACAGGACACAACTACCGCACTAAAACCAACCCTTAAACGAGGTCGCTCAGAAGTATTAACGGCCACGAATGAAAACAGTTCCCTAGATGACACTGTTAGCATGCCTCCACTCGTTTCACCTGCCAGCCACATACAGCAGGATAAAACCATTAAGCAAAAAAGAAAGAAACAAAGGACAAACCCACCAACAGAAACCGGACTGACTGGACAAACTAAAGAGGATATAAAAGAGGCCTACAATAAAACACCAGAAGCATTCATACTTCCTCAAGATAATCTGATAGCTTTCCTGGAAAACACCTTTGGAAATAACGATCCTTACACTGAAGCATTGAAATTCACGAGCTATATTAAATCTTTGATCTTAAATTTACAATTTCTGTACCCATTTCTCCAAGAACGGGCAATTAGGTATCGTAAAACACGCATAAATAAAAAAACTAAACTCCAACTGGAACCTGATGATGCCGAAAGTGTATCTAGTAATGATATATCCCATGACGGAAGCGATGAAGACAGCAACTCAGACGTATCTCAATTATCTCAACAGTCTCAAAAGTCCTTACAATAATCTGTAATTACATTCACATTAATTCAGTGGAATTGTGACGGGTTTTTTCCCCGTCTTGAACTCTTACAACAATTAATCTCAGATCACGTGCCTGACTTTCTCTGCTTACAAGAGACTAACTTGAACACAACACACAATCCGTATCTTAAAAACTATTCTAGCTATCATTTTATTAGGACAACGCATTTAAGGGCCAGCGGTGGATCCTCCATTTTTATTTCAAATGATGTTTTTCACCAAGAATTTTTGTTAAACACAACGCTAGAAGCTGTAGCAGTAACTGCATGGTGCCCTAACAAAATTGTCATATGCAATGTTTACATTCCCTCTAACTATAATATTGCCAGTGCTGAACTTTTAAATCTCATTAACCAACTTCCAGCTCCATTTATCCTTGTTGGAGATTTTAACGCTCATAGTATCATGTGGGGATCTAAAAATACGTTTGGTAGGGGTAAGATTATTGAGGATATTATCATTAATCATGATGTTAGTCTTTTAAACACAGGAAGTAGCACGTATTTTCATATACAGTCTGGCTCCTTCTATTCAATTGACCTGAGCATTAGTGATCCTAAAACAGCTCCTCTTCTTACCTGGTAAACGCTTGACAGTCTCTATGACAGCAATCACTTCCCTATCTTCATCACTAATAATGAAGCTAAGCCGTCTTATGTTAAGAGCAAATGGAATATCTCAAAAGCTAATTGGGAGCTTTCAGCGCATCTGTTAAGGATCGAGTAAACGAAATTGTTTATCAAAACAATGCTGATACGGATGTTGAAGAATTTAATAGATGCATACTGCAAGCAGCAGAGGAACACATAGGAAAGTGCACCATTAATCCATCCCAAAAATCTGTACCATGGTAGACCATATCTTGTAAGCTAGCAGTTAAAGCTAGCAAAAAGGCCTTAAACAAATATCGTAGAGCACGATCAGAAGAGGACTTAATTAATTTCAAGAGACTAAAGGCCAAATCAAAACGAGTAATAAAAGAAATTAAACGAGAATCTTGGATTAAATTCTCCAGTACTATAACCGCTGACACATCTCCAACTCAAGTATGGAACAAAATAAAACAAATTAATGGACGCAACACAACGTATAGAATACCCGCTCTTATCCACGAAAATAATATTATTACAGACGACCAGAAAATCTCTGATACCTTTGCACAATATTTTTTAGACAAGTCCAAAAACAGAATTAACCATTTATTGACACGAGACGAACATCACCCTCCCCAGTCCTCCTCATCTAACCCTGGTCCACTTAACCTACCGTTTACCCTGGACGAACTCTATGATGTTGTTAGCTCTCTAAAAAATCTGCTGCCGGACCAGATGATATTCCCTCAATATTTATTAAAAAACTACATTCAGATACATTAAGAAAATTATTAGATCTGTACAATATTTTATGGACAGATCAACTGTTTCCCAGGCTATGGAGGAAATCCATTATGATTCCAATTAAAAGGAACGACTGCATGTCAGCATTACCCAGTTCATTTCGACCCATTTCTTTAACTTGTTCATTATGTAATGTCTTAGAAAGAATGATAAATAATCGTCTGAACTGGTACTTAGAACGACATAAGTTACTAAATCCATTTCAGTCAGGATTTAGATCAAATAGATGCACTATGGACAATTTGGTTTCACTTCAGTCTGAAATTGCGTACGCCATGCAAAACAAGAATGAGGTAATTGCCGTTGCTCTAGACATAGAGAGTGCTTTCGATACCACTTCAAAATCATTAATTCTTGCAAAACTTAGTGACCTCAAATTAGAAGGTAATATAACAACATTTATTAATCACTTTTTAACGGATAGAACGTTTCAAGTGTCCATAAATGGTAAAATGTCTGCACCACAAGCTGTAGAGAATGGACTACCTCAAGGTTGTATACTTAGCACCACACTATTCTTAATCTGTATTAATGACATAAGCTCTATGATAAAAGCACCAGTTCAACACGCTATTTACGCTGATAATATCATTCTATTTTGTCAAGGTAGGACCACATCCAGTACATGTGCGTTACTCCAAAACACCCTAGAGTCTATCACCAATTGGTCAGAAAGTACAGGGTTCAAATTTTCACCACCTAAATCTGTAGTAATCCAATTTAGTAAAAAATACAGGTCTCCCCAACCTAATTAACAACTACATGGAACTTCGCTTCGTGTAGTAGATAACCATAAAATCTTGGGTATGCAATTTGATAAAAGGCTGTCTTGGATATATCATATACAAACCACTAAAGCTAATTGTTTAAAAAGAATAAACATAATTAAATCCCTTGCTCACTATCACTGGGGATCTGAAGAGGAAGTATTACTCAGAATTTACCAAGCTCTAATTAGGTCCAAACTTGATTACGGTAGCATACTCTATATGTCTGCATGCAAGTCTCTCTTAAATTCTCTTAACGTCGTTCAGAACACATCTCTTCGTATTTGTCTTGGTGCTTTTAGATCTAGCCCATCTGAAAGCATTCATGTCGAAGCCTATGAACCTCCACTGACCGATAGGAGACAAAGACTCCTTCTGAATTATTTTGCAAAGGTCTCTGCCAACCCCTCAAATCCAGCTGCCAATCTTGTTGCCAGACACACAGTAATAGATCCAACAGAAAAACCTAGGTCTGTGTACCCAATTGACCGCAAATTACACCAGTTAATTAACAACATAGATTTTTCAAATATGACCCCGATCTGTATCCTTCATACCCCCCTTGGACCAGAAAGCAGCCTAGTTTTAACATTAGTCTATGTAGATACGACAAAAAGGAAACAACCAGCCTTATGATTAGACAAGAGTTCCATAAAATGATCGACAAGGAAAAGTTTGATACAATCTTATACACAGACGCCAGTAAAGATGAACATGGTACAAGCTGTGCAGTAACTACTACAAATGAAACAATAGCGTCATTCCGCCTCCCTACAATCTGCAGTATGCATACAGCGGAATTATATGGAATAAATAAAGCTCTAGAAGTCACACCAAAAAGCAGCAAACGTATAGCCACTCACTGTCATCGATTCACTCACTAAAATCCTTAAGATCACAACACCCAAGAGTCAATAAGGTACACACTCACTGTCGTCAGCTGTTAACTTCGGGCACCTTAGTTTCCATAATCTGGGTTCCTTCGCACGTAGGTGTTACTGGTAACGAGAAAGCGGACCAAGCAGCGAAAAAAGCTAATTGCCCTAATAATGCAGTCGAAAGGATACAGCTCCATCAGGACCTAAAATATCTCTTCAAGCAAGCAGTTTTGGAAAATTGGCAAGATCAATGGAGTAGAAGCACATCAAAATTACATCAAATACAACCTATAATTCGACCATCGCAAATTTCCATACAAAAAAGAATAGACAAAGCCATAATCAGACGAATAAGAATAGGTCACACTCGTCTCACGCACGGTTACCTCATGAGTTCTGGAAATGCACCAGTCTGTGAACGTTGCAACAACACGCGGCTTTCCATACAACATATCCTACTTGAATTCAGTACTTTCAGCTCCACCCGACGACGGCATAACATTAGTGGTATCCTTAGTGATATACTTAGTTCACCTGGTTCAATGAACTCTCTGATTACTTTTCTGAGAGGCTCTAAATTGTATAATTTAATATAAAATATTTATAAATTTTGTAAAAGTACCAAAACTTGTAGCTTAACCAAATATTGTAACCAATTTTTGTAACTGTTTTTGTTTCCGTGTCAATAACCATAGTTGTCGAGACACGTAAATTTAAATAAAAAAACATAATAATAATACTTTAATAACGATAAGTTTTGAATGTCTTTATGGCACTCAAAAGTGTGTGCAAAGTGCCGTAAAATTCACCATTTTATCCTTAATTTTTAAAAAATTTCCCTCAGTCCCCCGGGAACCCCCCCAAGAAGCCCATGGCCCCCACCGAGAATAGGTCCTCGATCCGCCCTTGACTAAAAGCTGAAAATAACCAATCTTTTATAAGAAAAGTCAAAGTTTTGAACAAAGTTTTTAGCAAGAAAAAATGTTAAAAATGGTTTAAACAGGAGTGTTATAAACAAATAGTATTTTGCGTTCTGACTAAAGTAATAAATAGTGGGCGTAGCCGAATGAGAATAAATTCGCGCGCTATCATTCGCTAGACCGTTACAGCTCATTTTTAACATTAACAGTATACCGGATTTGAAGTTTTTGGTAGAACCTTGAATTTTATGAATATTTCGTTGTTCATTTGTTTAGTAGAATTATATTTTAAATAAATAAATTTAAAAAATAACAATAAAAAGGCCACTTCAAAAAAGGTTTAACATGCCATTAGCTGCTTTGTTTTGGATAATTTTGCAATGAAAATAAGAGAAATGTTATTATTTCAACGGGGTACCATAAATAAAAAAAAATAGTAAACTTGGTAGAGTAGAACCCGATAGGTATAGGTTATTTTTTCCGGGCGCTCTATTTTGAATCCTTGTGTAGTCCAGGCTGTATGTCGACCCCGTTAGGTAAATTATTCCGATTCGTATTTTTCGCACAAACTTACTCAAAAAGAGGTCCTTATAACAAATCCTGAGGGTACCGGGAGGTACCGCGGCCGGAAAATTGTAAACAATTTTTTTTTAATAAAAAAAATCAATTTTTTCACTTGGACAATTTTTTTAGAATCTGGCCATTCTGAGCAAAAAAGGTTTCTTGTGGTTTTTCTCTAAAATTGTAATATTTTTAAGACTTAATAACTCGGTTAAAAATTATTATTGTGAAAGTCAGAAAACGAATAAATCAAAGTTGAAAGCTCCCCCCCCCCCTACATGATCCTAAAGAAATTTGTGTCATTAATTTATCAGTAAGCTGTTATTTTTAATAATTATATTTAATTATTTTAATTATTAGAGCGTATTGAGACAGCCATCAATGTGAGTGGGAGTAAAATGTACCATTGGACTGCCGGAATGGCGCATCTCTTTCGCACTCACCATGGATGGCCGCCTAATACGCTGTTAGCGCTGATAGTTATTAATTAAAAATAACAGCTTACGAATAAATTAATGACAAAAATTTCTTCAGGATCTTGTAGGGGGGCTTTAAACTTTGATTTGGCCACTTTATAACTTTCATAGTAATAATTTTTAACCGATATTAAGCATTGAAAATGGAAATTTTCGCGTTTTTTTAATTTTAATTGCGTATAACTCGACAACAATTAATTTTAGAGAAAAATCACAAACAGACCTTTTTGCTCATAATGACCAAAAGAATATAAAAAAAATTTGTACAAAGTGAAAAAAAGATTTTTTTAATTTGTTTAAAAAAAATGTTTAAACAATTTTCGGAAGGCGGCATCTCCCGGCACCCTGTGTATTTGTTATAAGGACTTCTTTTTGAGTAAGTTTGTGCAAATAAAACGAATCGGAATAATTAACCTAACAGGGCGACGATACAGCCTGGACTTAGTGGTCGATATTTAGAGAGCGGGGCTAGCCGTAGGCGATCGGCATAACCCTAATTTTTGAGGCTTAGAAATCGAAAAAGAGACCATGATAGGTAAATGACAAATTTTGGGCATTCTTTTTGTTTTTGAGGTCGCTGAATCCGAATATGAAGTTTATTTTTATCTAGAATTGGTGGAACATGGTCAAAAAAGAAATTTTATGCAAAAATGCGAAAAATCAATTTTGATGATTTTTCAACTTTAACTCGCTGTATCTTTGGTCGCTGTAGATATTTCCTTTTGAAAATTTTACTGTGTCATCTAGATTATTTAGATAACAACGAGATTTGTCCGAGATGTTTAGACAAATCAAAAGAGGAGTTGTTATTTTTTAAACATTTTGTCGTCAGATTTCGTTAGTTTCAAGTTTGCTTATAAAAGTTGGGTGACAAACTGTTTAGTTTATAATTTTAATCAACACAGCATTAAAACACAGGCCATGAAAAAGTTTTCTGGAAAATTTTAAGTCAAAATATGCAACGGGAAAATAGTTATGCGATTTTATAGACGAGTGACACCCAAAAAAACGCTTATTTCTCGAGATACTAACCACGGTATGGTGAATGGCTAATTTTGGGTCTTAATTTATATTTTTCATGGGGCTGAAAACAAAAATAAGGTTTATTTTTAATTTTAGATGGGGAAACATTGTCAAAATCGCAATTTTACCATAAAAATAAAAAAAATGAAATCACGTTTTCCTTAAAATTAAAAGTTTTTTTTTCTATAAAACATTTTGTTCTTTGTACTCTAAATTTTAACATAAACTTAATTAAAAAGTTAAATTTTGTCACTCAACTTTTGCGATTAAACTTTGCAATTCAGGAATCTGCACCTTTTACTTCAAACAATTTATAACTTTTATTATAGTAAGACAGAAAGATTGAAGCAGGTCCCATTGTCTTCAGAAAGCTGAGAAATATATACTATAAAAATTTCAGAAAAAAATATTAAAATGGAACAGAGTTGTAGCGAGTTAAACGCAAAAAACGTGATTTTTTTTTATTTTTAGGGTAAAATTGCGATATTGACAATGTTTCCCCACGTAAAATGCAAAACAAACTTAATTTTCGTTTTCAGCACCATCAAAAATATAAATTATGACCAAAATTAGCCATTCATCACACCATGGTCAGTATCTCGAGAAATAAGCGTTTTTGGGGTGTGCCGCTCGTCTATAAAGTCACATATTATAACATTTTTTTTAACAAATTTGATTTTTGAACATGTTTCACCAATTATAGACAAAAATAAACTCCATATTCGGATTCGGAGACCTAGAAATCATAAAGAATGACAAAAATTTGTCATTCACCTTAAAGTTGATTTTTGTGATCGTTATAACGTAATTTTTGTTGAGTGAATCGCTAAAAACCTCCTAGTTCCATTCTGTGTCATACAGGCTATTTTTGGTTAATGTCAATTGTCATGTCAATATTAGACGGGAGATTGGTATTGTATTTGAAAGATGAAATGTAAAAGTTTGATTTAAATAAATGTAGTAAATAGGAAGAAAATATTATTTGCTCCAGATAATCCCAAGCGAAAATATTATAGATATCAAAAATTTTAGGGGTTGCTGCCGCTCGCCTACCGCGCCCACGATTCAGTCAGTCGGCTACGCACACTATTTTTTACTCTAGTCGGAACCCAAAATACTCTTTGTTTATAACACTCCTGTTAAAACAATTTTTAACATTTTTTCTTGCTAAAAACTTTGTTAAAAACTTTGACTTTTCTTATAAAAGATTGGCTAATTTCAGCTCTTAGTTTTGTTAATTAACATAACAGTGATTTTTTCAAAAAAATGGGCCATTTGTATCTTAACCAGCTTTCCGTATTTTTTATTTCCATTTGATTTGATATAATTTCTACGGAATTATTGTAATTGTTTTTTATGCTTAAAAAGTGCTATTTATATGCGTACGTGGATTTTTTTTCTTTTTTTTTTCATAGGCTATTAGTATACATCATAACGAAGGAAATGAGCCCCGGATTATTGAGATCCTTTCAGTAAAATTAACTGGACAAGCCTTAGAAATTAGCTAGTTTTTCAAAAAAATTGGAAAAAAAAAGATCTGGACCATTTTTTGCAAACCATTTAGACGCCATAATGCCCTCAAGTTTAGGTATATTTAAACATATTTTAATAAACAATAAAATTGTTATTAGCAATAATTAAAAACAGCGATTTTGTCGTCCGTTTTGCAATAACTTTTTTAGAGACTGAAATAGTTTTATACACACTTATGAATACAGGTAAATAGGGAGAAGTGTACTTTTGAAGTTTGTAAATTAAATAATTCCTAGCTGAGCGCTTTCGGCTTATAAAGCCATCTTCAGAGCTATATGCTACAATAAAAAGGTCTCTAATGAATAATTATTGATTTTAGAATTCAAAAGTTTAACTTACGTCAAAAGGTTCAAAATACCACTATGAAGAGAGATGGATCCCATGTACGATATAAAAATACTTCTATTTTCATATGCAGTTTTTTTAATTGATGGAAAAAAACCTTGTCTGACTGTGGAAAAATGCTCAACTTTGCTGTTGTTTTTGAGGTCGGAAAAGTTAAAAACATCTGTTACAAGCACAAAGGACTTTCACACGAAAAATTACATTACATAAAACTTTTACGTTTAAACAACATATTTTAAAGAAGAAGAAACAAATTGAGTTGAAAGTAAAAGAAATTAATTGGCTGATACCTAGGTTGAAAATCTCGACTCTGAATTGAGAACAAACTGCTAATTTATAAAACAGTCATCAAACCTATATGGACGTACGGTATAGAACAACTATATGGAGTTGTGCCAGCAAATCAAATACACAAATTATCCAAAGAACTCAATCAAAAATTCTACGCACCATCGCAAATGCCCCGTGGTACATTTCCAACCAAACTCTTCATAGAGACCTAAACATCCTGTTAGTCAACGAAGTAATTCAAGAAAGAGCCAACAGACACCACGATAAATTGGAAGGCCACCCCAACCAATTAATATTACCACTACTGCACTCACTAAACAACAGAAGATTGCGAAGATTATGGCCCATAGATCTTCGCTGAAACTGAAGTGAAACCGCTGGGTGATGTACCACATAACGCCATATTAATGTAAAATACTATAATAGTTGATATAAGTTATTGTACTGGTTATCAAATTAACTCATAGAAGATGTAATTCTGATTGTTAATAAATGCTTACAAAAAAAAAATAAGAAAATAGAAGTATTTTTATATCGTATATGAGATCCATCTCTCTTCATAGGTAGTGGTATTTTGAACCTTTTGACGTAAGTTAAACTTTGAATTCTAAAATCAATTATTCATTAGAGATCATTTTATTGTAGCATAATCTCTAAATCTCTAAATAAACAAGTTTTTATGTTATGAGTAAAAAACTAAGTTTGACGTTTTGATTGTTTATTAAAAAATTGTTCCACTAAAAAATTTATGAATCCCAAGATGGTAGTCTTTTTGTAATATCTTATTGTACACATTTCAACTGTCAAACCTCGTCTTTTCCGTTATGTCAAGTAAAAACCTAACTTGATGGGCCTATATATGGGGCTGGTGTGAGGAGCAACTTTAAAATCTTAAATGGGAAACCTGATTTTTTATTGCAGATTTAGATCTCGAGATATAGGGCTTTTCATTCACAGTCATTTGTTTCGAGCTTCTGTCACGTGTCACATAATATTAATATATCTACGTCATACGTTATCGATATAACGAATGATACAAACCAAAGACGTATGACGTAGATATATTAATATTTTGTGACACATGACAGAAGCTCGAAACAAATGACAATCGATGAAAAGCCCTATTAGACCATTTTCATAATTTGCCTAGAGTATCAGAATAAATCGTCTTTTTACGACTATGGCGTCATCTATTAACGATTAGAAATATATGTTCTTAATAAAAGTAACTTATTTTTCACGAGAAATCTAAATCTGAAATCAAAAACGGGAGTTCCAATTTAAGATTGTAAGGTTGCCCTCCATATGTAAGTACTTCAGGTGAAGGAGCTAGGGGTCGTATTTGGTGTCATTCGATAGATTTTTGAAAAATATTAACACGTGTTTTTCAGTGTTTCGATTCGATGATAATTATTCTTGTTCGATACTTCTTTTGGCACACCCGCTATAATACCTTTAAATATCGAAATGGGTCTTAGAACACCACTGATTCAAGCTTTTATAAAACGTGCTTATAATTGCATTAATGGAGAAATATGTATGGAATAAACATGAAGAGATGCTCAAAACACATTAGGCTTTAATGTAAATAAGTTATGAAATAACAATCTCTTATTTTATAATTATGCTAGACTGCATCCCAAAGGGTATAATCCTGCTTTAACTACTTGTATGTATATTTTCCAAAAAGCGTTGTATTTTTTAATGCACTCTCATTATTTCACACAGGAAGTAGCTTTTACAGAGGCACAGCAATTCTTTTCTTGTGCATATTACACTCTTTTGTTAAAAAATGTATTGCGCATTCTGAATATACCACCAATAGACAAATAGTCAATTCTAAGTAAAAAATGAAAAAATTAAAACAGGCTATTCATCGCAAAAAAATACTTATTAAAAATTGTTCCACTAAAAATTTTATTAATCCCAAGGTGGTAGTCTTTTTGTAATATCTCATACTACACATTTCAACTGTCAAACCTCGTCTTCTCAGTTGGTGTCGCGAAAAAAGGTCGCCAACAATTGGTCGAGCGAAAAAATGTCGCGCACATTTGAGCGCGTATCAAAAGGTCGCCGGCGAAAAAACAGCGCCGACGAAATAAGGTCGCGTGCAATTGATCGCGCGAAAAAAGATCGCGTCATGTTTTACATTATTAAAACCATTCAATTGGTTTTCAAAAAGGTTCTAAAGAAATTCTATTTGCATACTTTAACTTTATGCATTATGAGCCGATTAGTCTTGGAATTCCATCTAATTACTTTTTAATGTATTTTGGATGTATAAGAAGATGGGAAAAATAACGTATATCTAAATACTTTTTAATGTATTTTGGATGTGTAGGAAGATGGGAAATATAGGAGAATGGGAAATTATTTCATATGGTATTTTCAGGTTATTCAAGTGAATATACTTGAAAATTGAACAATTTTTAACATGAAGAAAGTATTTTTTTTGTTCTACGTGAATAATTTTAATATATGGATCTAAATTCAGAAAGGTACTTTCCTTCACACTTTTTACAGGCTTAGGACTGTCAGCAAAAAACTGGCGTGTTTAAAAGTGTTTGCTCTTCCTAATCGGATATCGTTAAAAATGTACAGTAATAATAGTTCTATTTACAGTATATATTACATACAAACGAATACCAGGTACCAGTTTACCTATTTTTGGTATTTTCAGAGACCGGTAATTAGCATAATTGGTTCTTAGTAGAAAGTCGTTATGCAGATTAGTGAAGAATAAGTAGTTTAGATAAGGGCACCTTATTGTGTAGGTATTTATTAGGAATTCCATGAAGTCATTACGATAAGACATTATTGGAAATGCTAAAATAAATATTGTACAAAAGTTCTTTGTCTAATTGTGCGTTATTCACTAATGTGGTAATTATTATTCCATATTCGTGAAACGTACTTTTATTACTTTTTAATGTATTTTGGATGTATAAGAAGATGGGAAAAATATCGTATATCTCATTATTCATTAGCTTGTCGATTTGTCAAGATGGTCTTAACTTACGTAAAGAGTCAAAAAGGTGCCAATATGTTGGTGTATAATGGATATATCCATAGAAAGGAAAAAACGATTGATCAAAAGACAATTTGGAAGTGCGCTCAGTACAATAAGCATAAATGTACCGGGAGAGTTCACACAGTGGGAGATGAAGTAGTGAAAAGTACAAGTCACAACCACGTTGCCGATGCGTCAATATTAGAAGCAAAAAAGGCTTGTAACAGAATGAAAGAACTGGCTCATCAAGTTGAACTAACAACACAAGGAATCATAGCTACCGTTTCACAAGAAGTGTCTGTGGGTGCAACTGGGCAGCTACCTTCTATTTCATCCCTAAAGCGAACTATTCAGAACACACGCCAAAGAGTGGAAGCTATTCCGGCAAATCCAAGAAGCTTAACAGAGCTTATTATTCCGGAAGAATACACCAGAAACAATAACGGCGAACCGTTTCTTTTATTTGACAGTGGTCCAAACGAACAGAGAATTTTAATATTTTCCACTGAAAGAAATTTAACTTTGATGGCGAGCTGTGAACACTGGTATGCCGATGGAACATTCACATGTACTCCTCTATTGTTTGGTCAGCTGTATACAATAGATGGCGTACAGTATAGCAACGTTATTCCAACTGTTTTTGCTCTACTTCCTAATAAAACTCAGGCAACATACACTCGACTCTTCCATGAATTAAAAACGTTACGACCAGGTTTACGTCCTACAACAATAATGGTGGATTATGAAAAAGCAGCAATTAATGCTTTACAACAAGAGTTTCCTGAAGTCAGAATCCGTGGATGTTTCTTTCATTTCACACAATGTTTGTGGAGAAACATGCAAGGTACAGGACTGCAACAAGTTTATACAGAAGACGCGAATTTTGCTCTACATCTGCGACAATTGGCAGCCCTAGCCTTCGTACCTGAAGTAGATGTTGTTGCAACATTCGGAGAGCTACTGGACAGCGAGTTTTACACTCAAAATGAAAATTTACTAACACCTTTAATAAACTACTTTGAGGATGTATGGATAGGCAGATTGGATCGACGACAACAAAGAAGACCGCCAATGTTTCCAAGGAATCTTTGGAATTGCTTCGAATTTATAGAGGAAGATCTACCGCGTACTAATAATGCTGTCGAAGGTTGGCACAACAGCTTCTCCTCGATATTAAATGCAGCACACCCAAATCTATGGAAGTTTATTACGGGGCTAAAGAAAGAAGAGAGTTTAAATCGATTAAAAGTGGAGCAATACATAGCTGGAAACCAACAACCTCAAAAAAAAATTTATAAAGATACAGCGCGGCGAATAAAAACGATTTGTTTGCAATACGGGAACCGGCCAAATCTAGAATATTTAAGAGGAATTGCCCAAAATTTTCAACTGCAAGTATAAAAAACTAAAAAACAATTAAAAAAAAAATTTTAAAAAAACAAAAAAAAATAAAAATTAAAAAAACACAAAAAAATAAAAATAAAAAAAAAAAAAAAAAAATTAGAAAAAAATAAAAAAATTAAAATTAAAAAAACTTTTAAACACGCCAGTTACTAACTGCCAGTCCTAAGCCTGGATAAAGTGTGAAGGAAAGTTAAAGTATGCAAATCTGTTATTAATATAAATGTATTCTTTCACTATGATATCTTCAATAAGTACTCACCAGTGACAATGTATTAATGAAATTGTGCCTGTTATATAATTTTTAACCACAATATCATTATTTTATTTGGGAAATTTTATTTTAATAAAGATGGTAGCCCTTAACCTACCCTATCTATATGTAGTATATACCCTGTAAAATATATTAAGCTTATATTAAAACTTACTCTTAAATAACCAAGGGTAAATTTTGCGACACTGCCAAGTCGTGAAATAATACCTCTAGGTACTTTCCCTACAACATTTACAGTTAAAATTACCTTAATTCGACCATTAAATTGGTCGAACATTTTACATGATCAATTTCAAATAGGATTATTTACTTCCAATTATTTTCCTATTATTTAAAGTGGAAAATAAAACTAAAGTCATTTAGAAGTCAATATTGGGTTGACGAAATATTTTTTACCAATAGGTTAAAATGACTAATAAGAAAATATTTAACTGTTTGGGTCATTATTTAACAGCAATCCTTTAGTTCTATTGCATCATCTAAATCTGACCTAAGCCTGGATTAAGTGTGAAGGAAAGTTAAAGTATGCAAATGAAAACATATTTTCTGACGCGATCTTTTTTCGCGCGATCAATTGCACGCGACCTTATTTCGTCGGCGCTGTTTTTTCGCCGGCGACCTTTTGATACGCGCTCAAATGTGCGCGACATTTTTTCGCTCGACCAATTGTTGGCGACCTTTTTTCGTAGATCCTTCTCAGTTATGTCGAAGAAAGGTCCCTATTTTACTGTCCCGTTTTTTTGACACACCCGGTATACACACGAAATAGGTCTTAGAACACCACTGAATGTTTTTCAAAAATGGGATGGCATCCCAATACCTTCACAATATTTATTATAAGTTAATGTCACAACAGCTGTTTCGGCATAGTGCCTTTCTCAAGTGATGTATTTTACTATGTGTCTGCGCTCTAAAGTCTCTAACTAAATAGATTGAGGAGTTGGGAGTTGTTTGTATCAAGTTGGTCATTCAGAATTATATCTGTATTTTTTAATCTATTAATTTCCATAGATAGCTTAAGGCTTTTATTTTGAATATGAAGAATTTGAAACTATTCATTAAAAGAATCGTTATGATTTATAAGGTGAAGTGCCTACGTAGAATATATAACACCACAGAAAAACCCAGTACCTTCTGCTTTATCAAGATGTCAACAAAAATAGCGAAACATATAAAATCGAAAATAATATCAAGAGCATTTAGAATGAACAACAACTTAAGCAAATACATTAATAACAATAAGAGCCAAAAGAAAAAGCAATTACAGGGTTGTGTATACAAACTGACAGGTGGTGACTGTCACTGTCCAAAAACTCACTTGGCTAAACTCGCAGAACCTTTGAGAACTGCGTACGCACTTAACCTTCTACGTCATAATAATTCTTGTTCTGAAGCTATTTCCTTGTGGCATTTTTATAATCAATTATTTTCCATGGGAAATAAGCCACAATTTTACAAAAAAAAAATGATTTTATTAACGTTTCGACGCCCAAGTCGGGTGTCAAAATACAAAATAATACTAAATTAAACAAAAATGTTGTTTCTTAGTAAAAAATTCTTCTAATAATTTATTTATTCCGACTCATTTATATCGGCAATAGAGACATATATTTAAAGTAGAAGACTTTAAAATGATATGAAGCCAATATTGATGAGTTGCGTTCCTGGGACGACTTTACTAAAAAATAGTTCATTTGATTACATGAAATCAACCCAACTCAAGAATATCCGCCACAAAAAATCATAGCATGTGATCTGTCTCTAAAAAGACAACCAAATGCAACGGTGGCAGTAAAATTCCCGCGCTAGAGACTCCATAGTAAATCACGTGGGAAAACCAGGAAAAAACCTCGTAATACTATCCCGACATCGTAAGTATTTGTGCTATACTCTCAAATCTAATACCAAATTCCGACTTTAATATACATATGCTATTTTAAATTATAAATAATATTAATAATACATATTTATTTAGCGTATGGCAATTTGATACACAACATTATCACACATATGTTATAGTCTAACATCTAATGTATTAATATATTCAATCGACGCTGGTGTGGCAGAGGCGAAGTCCAGAGGATCTCCATCATACTTTCTCCGAGGGCATTCGGCAATCATATGCTGGATGGTCTGTTTCTCGGCGCCGCAGTCGCACTCAGCAGAGGTTCTCATTTTCCATTTATAAAGGGAATCTGCGCAGACTCCATGACCCGTTCTTATCCTGTTAAGAGTTGACCATGATTTTCGGGGGAGGTCAAAACCTGGTGGAGTTTCTGTGATGCATGGTGTGTTTCTCATTATTAGGTTCGGTCTGTCGCTCTGCATGTTCTTCCACTGGGAGTTCATTTGGAAATTGTTGGAACTCAAGTTTATTGCATCTCTAGTCGGAGGTTTTCTGGAGCGCAATCGATGTGAGTTAGCGTCGGCGACATATGTGTGTATAGGTAACTGCGGGTTGTTAAGCAGCTTTTGGAATTCTCTAAGCAGAGCATGCTGACGACGAAGGTTAGGTGGAGGTATGTGGCTCAGTAGTGGAAGCCACTCCACAGGTGTAGACTTGATCGTTCCAGATATGAGACGCATGGCGACATTGAGCTGAGTATCTATAATTTTTGTGTGAACGCTGTACATTGAGCTGAGTATCTATAATTTTTGTGTGAACGCTGTTCAGCCAAACAGGGGAGCAGTATTCAGCTGCGGAGTATACGAGTCCAAGGGCTGAACACCGAAGTGTACTTGCTGTTGAGCCCCATGTAGTCCCGCAAAGCTTCTGTATGATATTGTTACGGGTTCTCAGCTTTGCTGCGGTGTTCTCAAGATGTTTCTTAAAGGAGAGTGTTCTGTCCAGGGTGACGCCGAGGTACTTGGGATTATAGTTGTGCGTGAGCAGTTGGTTATCAATGTACACTTTAAGTTTTGTGTGGGCCATATTGTTGTTCAGGTGAAAACAGCTAACCTCGGTTTTTTTGGGGTTAGGTTTAAGTCTCCATTGTTTAAAGTACTTAACCAGGCGTTCCAGATCTTCCGTTAGGATTGCCTCGGAGTTTTGTATTAAGGAGTTTTGAGTTGCAAGTGCCCAGTCGTCTGCATATGCAAATTTTTTAGATCTGGTAGGGGGCATATCAGCTATATACATACTAAATAGCAGCGGTGCAAGTACGGAGCCCTGGGGGAGGCCGTTGTTAAGCGTTCTCTGTTTGCTCACTGTAGTTCCCATGGTTACACGAAAGTTTCTACTGCTCAGCATAGTATTTATGAGTCGGGCGGTTGCTTTGTAGGGGATTATTGTCAGGAGCTTATAGATGAGGACATCTTTCCAAACCGTGTCATATGCAGCCGATAAATCGATGAATGCCACAGACGTCTTCAGTTTTCTTTGGTAACCTGCCTCTATGTAGGTAGTTATAGAGAGCACTTGGTCAGTGGTGCTTCGTTGAGGCCTGAATCCTGCTTGTTCAATTGGTATTTTTTGAAGTAGCTTTGGGCCGATTCTGTTCAGGACCAGTCTTTCGAGGAGCTTGTAAGCTGAACTGAGTAAAGCGATGGGGCGGTAACTCGCTGGGTTGTCTGTTGGTTTTCCAGGTTTTAGAATGGCTATGATTTTTGTTTGTTTAAAGATGTTTGGTAGGTTACCTGTTTTGAGTATATCTGTATAGAATTTAGACAACCAGGTTTTTGCAAATTTCCCACAATAGATCAGGAATTCGGGAGGTATACCATCTGTACCAGGAGCTTTGTTAGGTTTAATGTCTTTGATGGCGTTTGAGACTTCTTCTGGAGTGAACGGTGCGGAGTACTCTGTATCTGATGGACAGGCAGCTTTTAGATGTTTAAGCTCCCTTTTTATAGTAGTGGTAAACTTTTTATCACATGCTCCTCTGGAGGTGGCAACTATATCTGATACAATTTTATTAGGGTTGAAGTCGTGGATTTGTCGTGTTGCCAGTTTGTCACTTCCGAGTTTTCTTAGAAGCGACCACGCTTTACGGCTAGACTTTTTGAAATCTAACGATTCGACTTCATTTGTCCATTTCTTCCTTCTTGCTACATCAAGGCTCAGGAGAAGTTCGTCCGCAATGTCACTTTCACCGGTTTCAAGATATTCTTCGTAGAGGTTTTGGCTTTCCTCACTCCATCCTGGTATGTATTGCTTACGATGGCCCCTGGGAATGTGTTTCTTTGCTGTAGCAATTATGGCCCCTCTAAACCTTTCAAAAAAGAAAAAACACAGAAGATGGACCTGGGAAAGTCCAGATGGAAAAAAAAGGAACGAAATCGACTATTTCTTAACAAATAAAAAAGAATTATTTAAAGACGTAAATGTGTTAAACCAGTTCAGCACAAGCAGTGATCACAGGTTAGTAAGAGCTAAAATAACGATTTCGATCGAAAAGGAAAGACTCAAAATGATAAATAAGAAACTCCCAAAGAAATGGGTAAAACCAACTAATATTCAGGAGTTCGAAAAATATATTTATGATACATTGAAAGATACAACAACAACAGACATTAATATACTGAACAAACAAATAATCACCACAATACAACAGGCTCAAACTAAATACTGTCCAACAAACCAAAAAGATGAAAAACTAAGTCAACCTACTAAAACCCTTATAGAACTAAGACGACAGATGAAAGGAGATACAAGTTCCAGCAAAGAAGCGCTAAATCAAATAAATAAAACTATCACAAAGTCAATAAGAAAAGACATAAGAAACTACAATGTAGAAAAAACAAAACAAGCAATAGAGCAAAATAAGAACATGAAAGTTTTGAAGAACTAAAGCGTACAAAAAGGAAAAAGAGAAATCAACAAACTAAGAAACAGAACTGGAAAAGAAACTACAAACAGAGATGAAATATTAACAATAGTCGAAGAGTTCTACACAGAGTTATACAAATCAAGAAAAAAAGCAATGCGCAACCTCCAATTACAGTAAAAAACTGGGGTATTAAATCAAGGATCGGATTTAATGCCCGATATAACAAAATCAGAAATCAAAGAGGCTCTGAAGAAAATGGAAAATAATCGAACCCCAGGTGAAGATGGAATAGTATCAGAAGCACTAAAAATTGGAGGAAATATACTACCTGAAAAAATTAAACAACTTTTCAATATCTGCCTTCACAACGCCAATATTCCAACAGACTGGAACAACGCTACTATGATTCTATTACACAAAGCAGGAGACAAAGCCAATTTAGAGAATTACAGACCGATTAGCCTCCTCAGCCATTTATATAAGTTATTTACGCGAATAATAGTTAAGAGAATGGAAAGAAAGTTAGAGACTTATCAACCAAGAGAACAGGCAGGATTCCGAAAAAATTACGGAACAAATGACCATCTACAAAGTATAAAAACCCTGATAGAGAAAGTAGTGGAATACAATAAACCCCTAGTTCTAGTTTTTATCGATTTTCATAAAGCCTTTGACACAGTTGAACTTAGCAAAATATTACAGGCGCTTAAAGAATGCAGGCTAGATTATAGGTATACAAAATTATTACACAAAATATACTTACAGGCAACAACCACTGTCAAATTACATACTAACAGTAATCGCATAAAAATAGAACGGGGGGTTAGACAAGGAGACCCAATGTCACCTAAACTTTTTAATACGGTCTTAGAACATGCTTTCAAGAGTTTGGATTGGATGACAAAGGGAATAAAAATAGATGGAGAATACCTAAACAACTTACGTTTCGCCGATGATATAGTCATAGTAGCTGAGGATCTAGGTATGGCAAGAGAGATGGTACAAGAACTCGTTGTAGCTACAGAAAATGTAGGTTTAAATATAAACATCTCAAAAACAAAAATAATGACAAATTTGGTACCCAACCAGAACATCAGTATTGGTGGGAAGGAAATAGAACTCGTAGATAGATATAAATACCTGGGACATGAAATTACGATTGGCAGGGATAACCAGACTCATGAGCTGAAGAGAAGAATCGGTCTTGGGTGGGCAGCATTTGGAAAACTGAGAGAAACTTTTAAAAGTGAGTTACCCACATGTCTAAAGAGAAAGGTATTCGATCAGTGCGTCCTCCCAGTCTTGACGTACGGATCAGAAACACTTACCTTAACTAAAGCCTCGGCTACCAAACTAAGAGTCACGCAGAGAAGAATGGAGCGGTCAATGTTAGGAATAACTCTGCGAGACAAAATCAGAAACGAAGAAATCAGGAGAAGAACAAAGGTGACTGACGTCATCGAGAGGATAGCCAGGTTGAAGTGGAGATGGGCAGGACACGTAGCCAGAATGACAGATGGGCGATGGACGAAGAGGTTATTGGAATGGAGGCCAAGAGAAGACAAGAGAAGCGTCGGTCGACCACCTACAAGATGGACTGACGACTTAAGAAAGATAAATAAAAACTGGATGAGGGCGGCGCAGGATAGATGGGGTTGGAAACGAGGGGAGGAGGCCTATGTTCAGCAGTGGACTTTTGAGGCTGGATGATGATGATGATGAAACCTTTCATAATTTTTGTATGTTGGTGGAATCCATCGTAGGATTTTATCGAGTTCGTTGGTAAAGGCGGGCCAGTTACCTTTGTTAAAGTTCCAGCGTGGTCGTGGAATGGTTGTGACTAGTGGGATTTGGATACAAATCTCAATAATGATCGGCCTGTGCTGGCTATGCGGGAAGTCATGAAGTACTCTTCTCTTGGTTGGTAAGGGGTAGCTTTTCTGGTTTTTGCTCACAAAACATAAATCTGGATTGTACTCTTGTTTCCATGCCGCCGATTTAAAAGTGCCCCAGTCTTTGGCGTCGAAGACGTGATGCAGGTGGTTACTCTCTGCCCAGTCTAGCAGTGTCTCCCCGTTTTCATCGTTATTTCTGTATTTCCATTCTTGATGATGGCTGTTAAAATCACCTAAATAGATGGCGGGATGGGGCCTTATGTCTATGACGTGGCTTGGCCATGTAATACTTGGGGGTTTATAAACATTTGTCACTTCCATTTCACCTATTTTGGTAACGGTCAAATGTATATTATCTTGCATGGTGGCAGATATGAGGTGAGCATTTTCTACGGAGTTTTTTACGTAGTTGGCGGTACCATAACCATGGTGATAGGTTGCTCCCAGAAGATCATAGCCTGGAATTTTGCCTCTACTTGCGAGTTGTTGTTCGTTCGCAGCATGGGTTTCCTGTATGACTACCAGGTCGATGTCGTTAGAAAGTAGTATGTTTGACAGCATTTCGCTTTTGGATCGACTAATGCCTTCAATATTTATCTGACAAATCCGGACAATGGGTCCCAGAGTTCTAGTCGCTTGGTTCTCATAAGAACCATTTCTTGGTTGGGCGTTCATGTTTGCAGTTGTGTATTGGCCAGGAGATCGTTAGATAGTTTGGCCGCCTGTTCGTTCTATATAATAATACATAGATATTATATACATAATACTAAAATATAAAATATGGCTAACTCGATATATTACTGACTTACTAATTGTGGTATTTTC
Source organism: Diabrotica virgifera virgifera (assembly GCF_917563875.1). Classification (NCBI taxonomy): domain Eukaryota; kingdom Metazoa; phylum Arthropoda; class Insecta; order Coleoptera; family Chrysomelidae; genus Diabrotica; species Diabrotica virgifera. Next base: position 120,980,180 of record NC_065446.1, on the reverse strand, counting down.
TTTCTATTGACTTCCTCTTTTAGTATAGGTAACCAAATCCTACTGCATTCTACCAAGGAATTTGCGACACAATTGGTTTCATTTAGCATAATTAGAGCCGCTTCTTTGATTTTTCTCTTTTTACTATCTGTTTCTTTCAGGACTATACTTGAATCTCTCCACTGAACTCTATGTTCAAATGTTCATTATCCCATGCGTCTTGACATATTTGAGATCTATCAAATTCTCTATTTTTAATATAAGACTGATGTTCACTTATTCTAACGTTTAATGGTCTTGATGTTGCACCTAAATAAAATTGTTCGCATTCAAAAGGTATTTTATTAATACAATTCTTTATTCTTTCTTGTTCATTGTTAGGTTTAGTTTTGGATAGAATAGACCTCAATGTGTTTGTTGTTTTGAATGTTGATAAAATGTTGAATTTATTTCCTATTGTTTTAAGTTTCTCGGATAGTCCTTTTATATATGGTATTGATATTTTTCTCATATTATTTCTTGTGGATGTAACTGGGATCCCGTTCTACGTTGTTCTGTTCTATTCGATCAAATCTTGACAGTTCCTTATTTATAAACCTATACAGAAGTAAAAACTTCAAATTGTATTTTGGTATAAAATAGTTTATTAAAACTTCTAAAAGTCATCCACATGGATTGCAAAACGTTTTCGTTCTGAACAGAACATCTTCAGTACCTGGAATGAAGTATTTCCACGTTAGATTAAGGCAAAAAGGTTAAAATTGTGACTGTTAATGAGAAAATTATGTGGAGAATACTTGCATTCCGCAAAGTAGTTGTAACTAGCACACCAATGAAGGTGGTAACTTCAAAATATATGGCTCCTTCATTGGTGTGCTAGTTACAACTACTTTGCGGAATGTAAGTATTCTCCACATAATTTTCTCATTAACAGTCACAATTTTAACCTTTTTGCCTTAATCTAACGTGGAAATACTTCATTCCAGGCACTGAAGATGTTCTGTTCAGAACGAAAACGTTTTGCAATCCATGTGGATGACTTTTAGAAGTTTTAATAAACTATTTTATACCAAAATACAATTTGAAGTTTTTACTTCTGTATAGGTTTTTAAACTATGGTATACAGCCAACTATTGGGATTTTTCCATTTACCTTATTTATAAATCCTAAAGGATAATCATTTTTTAATAAAACAGATATTAACAATTGCTTTTGTTCTAATAATGAATTTTCGTTAGAACAATTAATTTTGGGTCTTGATTCCCTTTTTAATGTTGATGTTGTGATTTGATTTGTAATTGAGGTATCTGTTTGTGTGTGTGTTGGTTTTCTATACACGTGAGTCTCATATCCAGTATCCTTCTTTGAGACTAAAACATCGAGGAAAGGCAGAGTGTTATTATATTCCTTTTCCATTGTAAATTTTATTGCCTCTTCTTGATTGTTTATAATATTTAGGAATGTATCCAACAATTCTGATTTATGTGGTCATATTGAAAACACATCATCTTCATATCTCCACCATACTGTTGGTTTTAAATTTTGTTTGGAAATAATATTATTTTCGAAATCCTCCATAAATATATTAGCCAATAATGGAGATAAAGAAGAGCCCATTGCTGGACCAAAATTTTGTTTATAGAATTCAATATTTAGTTGAAAATAGGTATTATTAGTACATAATGTTAATAACTCCATTACAGCTGACACATTTAGTATTGCTATCATTTTCTAATTTCGTTTTGATTATGTTTAAAGTTTTATCTAATGGCACATCATTATAATAATTCTTTTTTAACCAATTTTAAATTCCCCATATTCAAAATAAAGGCCTTAAGCTATCTTAATTATGGAAATTAATAAATTAAAAAGTATAGATATAATTCTGAATGACCAACTTGAGACAAACAGCTCCCCATTCCTCAACTTATTCCATTAGAGACTTTAAAGTGCAGACACACAGTAAAATACATCACTTGAGAAAGGCACTCCGCCAAAACAGCTGTAGTGATATTTACACATAATAAATTTTGTGGAAGTATTGAAAATAAAAGTGTTCATTTTTTTTGTTAGACAAAATAAATTTCCATCAATTAACGGTCGAATCCATCAATTAAATAGTTTTAACGATACGATACCTCGCCAAGCGATGAGCTGCTTTACCAGAGGCGACCGGAGGAGTGTCAGCGTTGGAGCATAGCGCCGCTGGGGAAAATCGAAGGAGTAGTGGCAGCAAGAGCATATTTAAGGCGAGCCAGGAGAATGATAAAATCACAATCAGTCATGGCTAGCCAATTTACCCAACCATGGCGCAACAGCTGCTGTTAGCGTATTGAACTAGCATTAGCTGGCTTGGCAAAAGATGTACCATATGTGAGGTGGGACTATGCCTAGGCGGACGCCACAGTAGTGACGTGGGTCTTGCCATGATCATTATCCCAGTAGGCGGTAGTAGCGAGGAATGATCTCCGGGTCGGAATATAGGGCTATGTTGATAACGTAGCGAGATTGTTATTGTATATAAATATATTGTTTATCGTATTATTTTAATGTTGCTATTATGATCGGATAACTGTAATAAAGTTTAATATTGTTTTTCCTTTGCAGAAGACCGAATTATATTTTATTTTATTTGTTGTAAACTGTATATCTTTAATATATTTACTTTATTTTTAACTTGGGATTTACTGAGTCTGTCGTCTTGAAAGAACTACCCGTTACATAGTAATATTTTATTTTTGTTTCAGGGGTATGGAACATCGTAATTAATACAAACCGGAACTTTTTTCCTAACTCATTTATTGATACAAAAATTTAGTATATTTTTACATATATTTGGTTTATTTATTATTACAAAAATGTGGTAAATGATAAATAAAGACCTTTTAGTAACTTGTTTAATTATTTTTCTTATTTAGAAAAAATAACCTAAATCGCGAATATCATTTGCGAAATGCATATTGATGTGCAGTTTCTACAGCATGTCTGCGTAACTGAAACCATTTGGAAATTTGTTTTAATATTAATTTTAGGAAATTTTTTTTTCGAGTTATGTCGAAAAATATGAACTTCGCTCAAGAGTAAAGTACATACCTTTATACATGGTGAGGCAAATAAAGGGCCTATTAGAAATATATCTCAAGAACAAAAGGCAACAGAATTATGAAAATTGGAAATAAATGGTTTTGAAGAGCCATCTGTTTAATGAAAATATTTTCATCTATTTGCTACTTCCGTTTACACCGAAAGTTGCTTATAACTTGGTTTTTTTAAACGAGACACCCTGTATATTTTTACATTCTTGGATTCTCTCCGATGTTTTCTTTCTTAAAATATGAGGTTTTGTAATGTTATACAGGGTATTTTAAAAGATAATTACGTTTTTTTATTAATTTCGTAGCAAAATTGACACCCTGTAGAATTGTAGTAGATTGACATTTGAAACTCTACTGACGTTCAAATGATTTTTTAATATAGTCTACTATTATTAAGAATCATTAGTATAGCTAAATTTTTAATTTTAGTATACAGGGTTGGTCGAAACTCGGAATGAGTATTTTCTGAGTTTTCTTAAATGGAACACCCTGTATTTTAGTATTGTAATGAAATGATATTTCATGGTACTTTTTTATTTCTTAAGCATTCCCTATACCTAACTGCTTTAATTTGTGCTTAATTGTTAATCGCACCAACAATATTAACTACGTAGGTATTTTGATAGCTAAACTATTATTGGTAATTTTAAGGATTAGTCTGGATTAATATGTATCTATTTCTGAAAAATTATTTGTGATTGAATATTTTCACGGCCAACCTAATAAATTTTTTTCTATTTTTTGCAATTAATATTTAGCTTGAATCACCAATAACTCACAAATTAAAGTAGTTAGGTATAGCGCATACTTATAAAATAAAAAAGTACCATGAAATATCATTTTATTACAATACTAAAATACAGGGTGTTCCATTTAAGAAAACTCAGAAAATATTCATTCCGAGTTTGGACCAACCCTGTATACTAAAATTTAAAAATTAACTATACTTATTGTTCTTAACAATAACAGACTATATTAAAAATCATTTGAACGTAAGCAGAGTTTATAATGTCAAACTTTTACAATTCTACAGTGTGTGAATATTGCTACGAAATTAATAATGAAACGTAAATATCTCTTAAAATATCCTGTATAATATTACAAAACCTCATATTTTAAGAAATAAGATATTGAGGAGAATACAAAAATGTAAAAATATACAGGATGTCTTATTTAAAAAAAACGAAGTTATAATCAACTTCCGGTATAACCTGAAGTTGCAAAGAGATGAAAATATTTTCACTTAATAGATCATCTTTCAAAACCCATTTATTCCAATTTTAATGATTATATTGCTTTTAGTTCTCGAGATATTTCTAATAGGCCAGTTATCTGCCTCACCCTATATATCAAAGTATCGAAAATTGTTATTATGGAAAGTTGTTTGGAATTAAAAACTATGTTCTAATATATGCAATTACATCCTACTAATTGAAAAAAATTGAAAATTTTTCTCTTATTACGATTGCCCAATATTATTTTTATTTATGATAACTCCGTTATTATTTTTTACGAAAAAAAATTATTCTTTATAAAAAGTTCTACATGGTCTATCAACTAAGAGGCAGCCATATTATATCAAATTTTGTTAATTTTATATGAGTTTGAGGGGGTGTAAAATCAAAAGCGGCCATCTCCACTTTTTCTTGTTTTGAGTTGAAGCCATCTGTGGCGTTATTTTATTATCTGTTAAAAAAAAGAAAAGAGATAATTTCTTAAGTTCCTCTTTCTGGACATCCTATTACAAAACCAAATTTTATATGATTCTTCATCAGTTTTATTGTTTAAATTTAATTTTGTTAGTTTCTACAGTTTTTCGCGGTTTCCCAAAATTATGGAAATGGGAGATTGCCGACTTTGATTTTACACCCCTCTTATGTCAGAAACATGAATTTCGCTCAAGAGTACCTAAATAAGGGGAGAGTTGGACAAAACCAGGTACCACCCAGGCAACCAGATAACGTTTACAAAATGTTGAAAAAACGTCATAAATATCACCAAACGACGTCCGTTTATCACGTTTTTTCGACGTCGAAAATCACGTGAATATGTCCCACCATAATTCACGTCATTTTTGTCACGTTTTAAATACGTGATATTATGAAAAACGTAGTTTTTACGTCGATTTGTCCCACCATAATTCACGTAATTTTTATCACGTTTTAAATATGTGATATGAAAAACGTAGTTTTCTTAGAAGCAATCTTAGAACGCTAAAAATTAATTTAATTAGACTCGATAACACATAATTAATTACTTCATTAACAGAAACTAATCATCAAAAACAAATAAACATAACCTCAAATAGTTGTCAAGAAGAATTACTGTAACAAACTGTTGGTATACATACAATACTCAAAATGGTCTGGTATTGAAAAAAAATTTCCAACTATTTGCAAAAAAGTTATGAAACAGCAAAGTAAATATACGAAATCTCCGTTATTTATAATTTGTTTTAATTGTTTCAAAGCTTAAAAGTGAGTCTATTGTACAACCTAATTAATCACAAAGAATGTCAAAAATTAGTGCAATGGTTATATTTTAATCAAAGATTAAAAATACTTTTTTTTGTAGTTTTTAGCGCAAATGTAGGCCTGATACAGAGTCGGAGCTAAAATGTTCACTCGAAGCGACTGACACGCAGCATGCATTATTTATTAAAAGTGTACATCACGCGGCCGGTCGTCGCTCCGAGTGAAAATTTTAGCTACAGTACTGCGTTACTCTACTTTCGCGCGTGTAAATTACAAAAAAATGTATTTATAATCTTTAATTAAAATATAATCATTAAACTGATAATCGATATTTTTTTGTAAATAATTAGCTTGTATTTTACTCACTTCTACGCTTTGAAAGAATTAAAAAAATTATAAACACAGTAGTAATCGTATGTTTACTTTGCTGTTTCATAACTTTTTTACAAATGGTTGCAAAAAAGTTTTAAAGCATTCACTTTAAAGATATTTAAAATGTGCATTTTACCTATTTTTTAAAATTATAATATAATAAAAACTTTCTGAGAAACGTTAATTTGTTTTTTAACTATTTTTTTTAACATCTAAAGATTATCCAAAAAAATAAAAAATTCATATTTTGTGGACAAAATGTTAAATAGGCATCTCATCTTTATAAGATTTCAGAGCTTGATCAGTGTATCATAATTATTTTGGTTATTATTGCGACCGTAAATTATTAATTAACAATTGAATTGTTGCTAAAATAGTCGTTTAATTTTCATCAGCTTCTGGAACTATAATCTAAACCAAAAAGGCTTTTAAGTCACCAAATTATTTAATTATTGGTAGATAATTACTTATCTAAAACTTTATTTGAAAATTAAAGATTTTGTTGGGAAAACCCGCATTTTCCGAGGAAACTTTTCGTCGGAGCAGATTGGGAAAAACGCGTCTCTATGCAGAATTTAATCACGGTGAATTTTTATTTGAGTGTTTTTGTTATAAAGTTAAAAAATTCGGAGTTATAGAGCAATAATTGAAAAAAAACACGATTTTAGTGCGCCATTTTGTTTATAAAAAAAGTAGCACACTATCTGAGGACTTTGCATACCTATATTATTAATATATAGGATCTTATAATTCGATTACAGCAATAAAATTGCTGGTAAATAACTTTTCCCAAAAATGGCCTATTCTCCGTTAATCAGCCCAGACTAGTAATATAATTTTTGGAACAAACAGTCATGACTTATTCTCTTTCTATCATAGCAATTACATGCCGTCGACCTAATCTGTAAACTGCGTAATTCCATTTATCCAAATTTTACAGGAGACACAAAAAACTATTTCTCTAAATATGACTAAAGGCTGGTTCCCACTTGTCAGTTTCGCTGACGCAGTTCAACTGATTCAGTGACACTGAACAAATAATGAACATGAGAACACATTTTCATTTTAAATGATCAGTACATTCATACTTTCAGTTAAAGTGAAAACCAGTTCTACTTTTTATCATTTTTGACTGATCATGACCGCACAATGAATAAAAATTGAAGCGTGAGGACATAAATTTTTGTGATTTGTTCAGTGTGGCGCAAGTTTTGAGAGCAATTTTTTGCAGAATCTTTCAAAGCTAAATCTTCCAATATAGTTTCACTAGTACCCCATATAATTCTGCGAAATATCCAGGACCTGGCCCACGACGTTTTGTTCTGTTTTGATTCACTAGAATATTCTGTAATTAATTTACTAATTAGGTATTGTAAACATACTTCGCGAACAGCTAGTCTCAATTTTTTTAACCATTTTCATTACCACGATATCAAATGTTTGGATTAGCTACGTACTGATAGTAGCCAAACATGAAACGTGTGATTACAAACGTTACTTTTTAGTTTTCACTATTAACGAATCAGTCAGACAGCATCACCGAAACTGAAAAGTTAGAACCAGCCTTAATGTGAATACTACTACATTTTAAAAATAGGATGCTAAAATGGAATATTTTATAGACACACATATCACTAACATTTGTATATTGTTTAATGAGTATTTAATATTACTTACCACCAACTTTTTCTTGAAAATATCACTTTCTAAACAGTAAGGTCAGTCATGTGGTATGAAAAACTGTTGCATATTTTTCGTACTAAATTTGCTGCAAGGGAGATACAGTGTATACTAGGTCTGGATCCCGCGTATGAAAAAAAAGTTGATTAATAGCAAGCTGAAAATTTATTAATAGCTTAAAGGTGTCTAGTCGGACAAACTTTGATATATGGGAACACTGGAACAGAGGCAGTTTTAATTGTGGAACAGGTTAAAAATTTGGAACGGTCAGACCACGAAAACGGCACATTTATTTTGTCCGACAGAATAGACTTAAACTCTCCGAAGAGAGATTAAACTCTCATGTAAAAATCAGACTGCTATTTATCACCTGCCATAATTCCTGTCATTTGACATATTCTACATGTTTCACTCATTAAAACGCCCATTTGGTGATAAATAGCAGTCTGATTTTTGCATGAGAGTTTAATCTCTGTTCGGAGAGTTTAAATCTGTTCTGTATGACAAAATACGTGTGCCGTTTTCGTGGTCTGATCGTTCCAAATTTTTAACCTGTTCCACAATTAAAACTTCCCCTGTTCCAGTGTTCCCATATATCAAAGTTTGCCCGACTAGACACCCTTAAGCTATTAACAAATTTTCAGCTTGCTATTAATCAACTTTTTTTTCATACGCGGGATCCAGATATATACGAAGATGTCACTATTTACTCATCTGGTAAAAATATGCATGTGCATCCTTTTTGAAACGAGAAGTAGGGACTTTTTCATACACATGGCAGTAATAACTCATTTTCAGAGAATTATAGAGTTACATCGTTTACAAATTAGGACGACAATATGTCTGGTTTCATACAGATATATAAATATAAAATATAAATATAAATATAATTATATAATAGAAACGTAAATAAATCTAATATTTAAAACCAATTTTTCCAAAAGACACTAATACTGTTATCCATATATTTCTTAATGATGAATAAGTAAAATAAAGGCATACCTTTCCAACAATAATATAGAAATCGTTAAAAATTTTTACTCCAACTTTCAAAACAAATCCAGTTGTGAAGGCTTTTATGTGCCTGAAGGCTTTTGTATGCTTTCATCGGCTACTTAGAGTAGTAACTGTGAGACTCCACCAGATATGTATAGAGACTGGAAAATATGCACTAAAAAATGTCTAAAATATGCATGCAATATGCATTTTAAAACAAGCTGAATATGCACAATTAACATGCAAATATGCATTTATATATGCACTTATTTTTATATGAATAATTTTATGGTTTACGTTAAATACATAAATAAATAAAAAATAATAAAAATAAATAAATAGGTTTGAATTTAAACCAAATTGTATTATTATTTCTTAATATATTTTTTTAACTTCAGGTTTTGTGACAAATAAAACGGCAAAATATTTTATTTTGACCACAAGATAAATAAGAGTACAATAAAATAAATGTACATATTTTTATTGTTACAATATTGATTCATATTTTCTAAACTAATATTATAAAAAGAGTACAATAAAACAAATTTACATATTTTTATTGTTACAATAAATAATCATATATTGATTCATATTTTCTAAACTAATATTATGTCTTCTATCTGTTAATATTTGTTTATAGGCAGAAAAAGATCTCTCAACGTCACAAGATGTAATTGGGGCATATTTAAACTTTGCTATTAGAGACGGATCCATATTAATATTTTCATCGAAGTTTCCAAAATTGATTATATTATTTATTGAACGCAATAAAGTGAAACCCTCATTTTTGTTTAAAACGTCATCAAGTTTATCTTTAATTTTTACTCCAATTTCCCCATTCAGATTTGTTATTTTCTGTTTAACCGAATCAACAATAGACATACTATTGTGAAGACATAAATTTTGAGCCTCTAATTTTGTAATTGAACTTTCAATGATATCGAAATTCGATTTTATATACAACAATTGATTTTTAATAGACTTTTCTTTAAAAATATTTTGACAGTTATCAATAGCGGTACAAGTCGGATCAAAACTTGAAATAACGCTTTTGATGTCGTCGTAGTGTTCAGATAAAAATATAGCACTTTTAAGCCAAGTTCCCCATCTGGTTAATACTGGTTCTGGTGGTAAAGGAATATCGGGAAGCATCTCCCTATATACCTGTACACGTAGTGGTGCTTTCAGAAATACTTTTTTTACATTATTTATTAAGGTGTTTACATTGGGAAATTCAATTCTAACTTTCTCTGCAACTCTGTTTAGGCCGTGCGCCAAACATGTACAGTGAATTAAATTAGGGAAAAAGATTTTAAGATTGGATGCAGCTTTCATCATATATGAGGCGGCATCACTAAGCATTAATAATATTTTTTCAAATGGTACTTGATCAGGTAAAAAAAAATTTGTTAGGGATTCGTTAACAAATCTAGCTATTGTAGCATAGTTTGTTTTTTCCAAACATTTTACACTAATTAAGTATGAGTTTTTAAAATCGCCAGAGTCGTTAAGAACTCCAACAATTAGATTCGCAATTTGTCGACCCTTTGTATCCGTTGTTTCGTCGACGGAAATCCAAAGATATTCGGCTTTTAACTGATTTTTAATACTCGTCATCACATCTTTGTAACATGCACTGACATATTTTTTCCGAAGAGTTGAAGAACTTGGTATTTGAGCTGGTTTATCTTTAATCTTGCAATAAGTTTTTAAAAAGTTTTGACACGATTTATGTTCTAACTTGTGCAGAGGGATATTGCAGTTCAAAAAAAAATGGCATAAATCCTTTGCAAAGGTTTCTTGCCCAACTGACGTATTCTGAATCTGCAAACTGTTCTGTAGAATCTGCTGGCGAGGTTTATTATCATTTTTTGATAGCTTAGTTTGGTGAAGTGAAGTTTTTATGTGTTGAACTACTTGGAATTTCTTTTGACATGGAATCTGGAATATAATGATAATGATGTTTTAGATGTTTTCGTAAATAGATACCTACATTAAAATGATCAAACTTTTTAAACCTCCCCCAATTTTTTTTTATTTCTCAAAGTGAAATTGAAATCGTCAAACAATAAAGTACAGTCAGTGTACCGTAGTATACAGGGTGGGCCACTCTCAACACCTCGCTCTGTATAAGCCAAACCGTTGCGAACTTTAAAAAACAGTTTTTGAAGAAATGGGACGGTTTGTCATTTTAGAATAGACAGACACATAGATGTGCAAAGAAGTTTGATAAGTTTAAAAATCTATTGAAGTGGAGAACTTACCTTTTTATCACAAATGGTGCAAAACATACTTTCACTGTCGATAACTTTTAGATGATTGTTACTTCCAATCCAACTTCTGAGAAGACTTGATTTTTCCCTTGCTACTTTAGGCATTTTCACAATAATAATAAAATGATTTTTTTACACAGTATAGTCAATAACTTGCAATCACAAAAGTTGAATAATCGGCGATTGATTTAAGACTAACCATTCATAAAATAAAATAATCTATCCTACCCTTAAAATGCTTAAAATTTCGTTTTGGTTGGTTTTCCCAGAATAATTCATAGTTGGCCGACACCAGCAGAAAGTACAGGTAATATTTGTAATGTTATTCAAAATATAATCGGTATTTACTTAGGTAATTTGTAAATTCTGAGAAGTCTATAAATCTTAAATATCCGGATAATGATACCTGCAGCTATAAATAACGCCCATTATGTTTATGGGTACAACAACAAAGGAGCTTAACAGCAAAATATTTACTTTCACATTTTATTTTAATGGATGTTGATGTTACTAATATATACCTTATTTTTAAATGGGGTAGAGTAAATTCCCATCAAAATATGCATTTATATGCTCTTAAATCTCCAAATATGCAAGGCATATGCATTTATGAAAAACATGAGAAATATGCAGCATATATATGCATATGCATTTTGCATATAATCCAGTCTTTAATAAACATCTATAATAGTGATTGGTGGAATGCACTTTACTGTAAAATCCAATTCTGATGACTGAATTATGGATCTAAATCCCCAATTATTTTCAGCTTCAATGAATATCTAAAACAATAAAATAAATAATGTTATTTCTTGCAAAATTCATCATTATTGATAAATATCAGGGAAAAATGAACAGTAAATAAAAATTGTCTCGCCTACCTTTCTCAAACACCTGTAGTTTCCAATAATAATTTCCTTAAATAATCACTTTGCATTGTGGTAAGTTTATAAAGTTCACAAATGACAAACAAAAGTTTTAAAAAATACAAAAAAAACAGCAAACAAAATCCAAATGAATCGAAAACAAGCAAAATACGACGATAAAAAATGAAATGAAACGAAGATACAAACATGAAACGATAAAACATAAGGAGAACCCAACAAACAATCAAACTTCCACTGAGACTGTTCGGCAGAATCTGGAAGAAAATAATCCCATCACATCGGGTAACAAAAATACTGAGGACGCAATGCGGACTCCTTTAAAAGATGCTGAGGATGAGGTTTCTCGGCCAAAAATATCTGGGGCACAGAGAAGAAAGCTTCGGAAAATGAGAGAACAGGGAATTGACACTTCTAAGGTCAAATTACCTCCTAGACCTCAAAATAAAACTCCTGGAAATGCCGAAATCACTCAAGCTGTCAAGCGGACTGTGTCTGATAGAAGCACTCCTGAGGAGAAATTAACAAAAAAGAGCAGAACTGCTGCTGCCTCTTTCAAAAAGCTCAGCAGCAACTACAAAGCAGCTCTTACGGGAATAAAGACGGCAATAATTCCCAAAGAATACCCAGACATATCTGTAACGGAAAAAGACGTTGGGGCAATAAAAGAGGCCCTAATTAAACTTATCGATGAGGTTCCTTGCGCACCTCGTTACGAAGGTAATCGGCTCATGGATGGATACTATGGGTTGATATGTGCTGACGAGGAGTCCTTTAAGATCACAAAGGATTTCTTGGAAGAAAATACGGAGTGGAAGGTCGTTAAGGCTGAGGAACTCCCAAAATCGAAGCGTGTACTGATGTACCTTCCAGAGACTAAAAATGAGGATCTGAAAGTGCCACTGGCACGAATTGAAAAACAAAATCCTGAACTAAGGACCAGTCGTTGGGCAATTCTGAGTTCCAAACCAGCAACTGACGGAGGACTGCATGTGAGTCTCCGAATTGATAAGGAGTCAGAGGCACAGCTCGAAAGGCTTCAATGGAAGCCTTATTACCTTCTACAGCGAGCAAGTATTATACCGTTGGAAGAGGGTAAAGCAAGACAGGCTGGGAACATTGGGGAACCAAAACCTGCAACGATTACTTCCGAACTGCAGGAGGCCGAAGGGGAATCTTTGCAGGTGGAAGAAATTACAAGAGGGCCTGTTAGAGACCCCAAAAATAAATAAACTGCAAAATTAAGATCATACAGATCAATTTGCAGCACAAAAAAAGAGCTTCGACACTTTTGTGCCAGGAAGTAGCTGAGAAAAACATTGATATGGTGCTTATTCAAGAACCGTGGATAAATGAAGGTAAGATACGGGGATTAAATGTTAAGGGATGGGAACTAATTTTGGGAGTACCTGACAATAAAATCCGAACTTGTATATTTTGTAGATCTGACCTTAACCTGGTACCAGTTATGGAGCTCTGTACGGGAGACATGACAGCTGCCAGAATTAAACTGAATTGCAATGGGTTGGTTACAGAGTTGATTGTTGCGTCTCTTTACCTTCCTATTGACAGTAAAGAACAACTTCCAGGGACTAACCTAGAGCACTTTCTAGAATACACCAATGATAAGCATACAGAACTTATCATTGGAGTCGACTCCAACGCCCACCACATCATTTGGGGAAGCAGAGATACAAACAATAGAGGTAAGTTACTTTTTGAGTACCTTTGCACTACTGAACTTGATCTACTGAACAGGGGTAATAAGCCCACCTTCAGGACATCAAGAGCAGAATCACTAATCGACCTAAGCCTATGCTCTATGGGGATTGGGAACATAATATCTGACTGGCATGTGTCGGATGCGTTATCCTTATCGGATCATGCATACATATGCTTTGAGATAAACTCAGTCAAACCGGAACCAAGGTTCTATAGAGACCCTAAGGTGACCGATTGGGAATCCTTTAAGAGGGATCTTGGAACAAGGGTACGGAATTATCCTAAAAGGCCAAAAAACAATGTTGAGGTTGAGATGGCAGTAGACTGGTTGCAGCATGCAATAGTCGTTTCATATGAGGAAAACTGCCCGTTAAAAGAAAGTCACCCTCCCAGGCAAGTAACTTGGTGGAATAAGGAGCTGTCTGATCTCAAAAGAGAAACAAGACGGCTCTTCAATAGGGCGAAGAAATCAGGTGATTGGGAAGCATATAAGGCTAAACTGAAAACCTATAATAAGAAAATCCAATCCGCTAAGGAAAGATCCTGGAGAAAATTCTGTGAAAACATTGAAAGTGTATCTGAAAGCGCCAGGGTTAACAGAATCCTCAAAAGAGATAACATTAACAAACCCAAGTCAATGAAATTGCCCAATGGGAAGTATACGGACACAGAGAAGGAGGCTGTAGAGCATCTTTTAAGTGTTCACTTTCCAGGGTCGACGCAATTGACTGCTAATAACAATCATCAAGCAAACAATAGCCCAACCAAAAGGCACTGGCTGACCTCTGACGAGATCTTTGGTTCTCACAAGGTCAGATGGGCTATTGAAACTTTTGAACCTTATAAAACTGCGGGACCGGATGGTATATTTCCTGGGCTTCTCCAGGAGGGTCTGGAAATAATCATGGGTCCCCTGATCACAATATTTAGGGCTAGCCATGCTCTGGGATACATTCCCAAAGCTTGGAGAAGGGCAAGGGTGGCGTTTATTCCCAAAACCAGGAAAAACAGATTACACCTTAGCAAAATCCTACAGGCCTATAAGTCTGACCTCATTCATGTTAAAAACCATGGAAAAAATCTTGAACGAACACATCAAGAAAAACAATTTAAATGAAAATCAACTGCACCAACGGCAATGGGCGTATCAGGCAGGGAAATCAGGTGAAGCCGCCCTGCACAATCTAGTGTCGGAACTCGAAATGAGTCTGCATCAGAAAGAAGTCGCCCTTGCTGCATTTTTAGATATAGAAGGTGCATTTGATAATACCTCAATCGAGTCTATACAAAGCGCACTGGTGAGGAAGAAAATCAACAACACAACATGCAAGTGGATTATTCAGATGCTTCAGAGCAGAATAATATCCACAGATACGCATGAAGATACCATAAATCTGAGGGCAACTAAGGGATGCCCTCAAGGCGGTGTATTGTCACCGTCATTATGGAACATAGTTGTCGATGATCTGATTCATGGGCTAAGTGCCCAAGGAATCTGGGTCCAGGGTTTCGCAGATGATATCGTGATAGTAACTAGGGGAAAATTTCCCAGCACTGTTGCGTATCAGATACGATATGCCCTTCACTACATAGAGAACTGGTGTCTGAAAGAGAACCTCTCCGTGAACCCTTCTAAAACTAAACTGGTAGCCTTTACAAATAAGAGGAAGCTTACTGGACTGAGTGAGCTGAAATTATTTGGAGAGGTACTGGAAAGGACCAATGAGGTTAAGTATCTAGGGGTAACCCTGGATTCGAAACTCAATTGGAATACTCATATTACCAATATAACCAATAGGGCTAAGCGACTCTTCTGGAACTGCAGACGAGTTGTAGGTAAAACCTGGGGATTGAAACCAAAGGTTATATGTTGGTTGTACACATCAGTGATACGACCGACAGTTACTTATGGGTCAGTACTCTGGTGGAGAAAGACGGCTTTGCAATCTTATGTGACCACTCTCACCACCCTACAAAGACAAGCGCTTCTAAATATAACAGGAGCCTTGAATAGTACAGAAACGGCTTCATTAGAGGCTATCACAGGTCTCCCTCCGCTGGAAGTGTATATTTCGGCAGTAGCCTTTATGACCATCCTGAGGCTCAAAGCAAACAATACTTGGAGGCCAAATTATGTATTGAATAGTCACACAAACATTACTGGGACTATACTTGAGGAATACATCTTTATGATGAACTTAGATATGATGACACCAGAACTAATCTTCACTGAGAAGATTAACACAATTATACCATCTAGAGAACAAAAAGTCCCAAACATTAATGGAGACTTAATATGGTTCACTGATGGATCTAAAACTGCCCATGGTACTGGATCAGGAGTCTTTGGGCAAACATGTAACTATAATAAATCTTACAGCCTAGGTCAACATACAACGGTGTTCCAGGCTGAAGTTTTTGCTTTGGTGGCCTGCATTGATGAAATAATTGATGAGGACCCTAAAGCTAAGAGAATCAACATTTACACAGATAGCCAATCGGCTATTCTGGCTGTAAAGAACCCTCTCACCAAATCAAAACTGGTGAGAAACTGCAAAGATCTCCTCAATAACCTGGCAAAAGACAACAAAGTGTCTTTAATATGGGTGCCGGGTCATGAAGGGGTGCATGGGAACGAACGAGCAGATATGTTAGCGAAACAAGGCTCGAGAAAAACTTTTGAAGGCCCAGAACCTTTCTGTGGCATCACTAAAGATGCTATGAAAAACGAGGTTCAGAAATGGCTGATAAAGAATCATCAAAATAAATGGAGAACCACTCAAGGGCAAATCCAGACTAAAAAAATAATCAAGAATATTGATAGAAAACTCTCGAACAGTTTGATGAACCTCAATAAACGAGAGATCAAAACGGTCACTGAAATGGTGACTGGACATTGTCGTTTAAGAAATCACCTATACAAACTAGGTAAGGTGAATGAACCATGGTGCAGAAAGTGCGAAATGGAAGAAGAAACTGCCATACACATACTATGCTATTGCAGTGTGCTAGGTGATGTAAGGCAGAACTTCACTGGTCAAATGAGGTTTGAACCAGAAGAGATCTTAAAACTACCAATAAGAAAACTGTTGGCCTTCGTTGAGGCCACAGGACTTATTAAAGTTTAAGGAGAAGAACAGGGTTTGGTACAAAGGTCTTATGACCAAGTGCCAGAGACTAACGAGTCTCGCCTGAGTTAAGAAGAAGAAGAAGAAGAAGAAGAGATAAAACATAACCTTTGTTTTTGTTTTGTAACTTTTAAGCTCCTCCCAATTTCATGACGTCAGACTTAGGCTGTCTGAAATGATAACGTTTTTTAAACCTATTTTAACGTCATTAATCTTACGTATTTAAAATCACCTAGAGAAGACGTCTATATGACGTAATGTTCAACCACGTGTGTATATTCAACCAAAAACTGACGTTTCCTCGACGTTATATGACGTCTCTTGGTTGCCTGGGCAGTCCAAAAACCGTATATATCTTATGCTATGTTAAAGTAGCAAATTGCTGCATATTGAAATACTCTAAAATAACTTAAGTTTGATATAAATACCATTGTCGATTTTTATAAATATTCCCATGATCCATATAATCCCATGACTGAGGAGTAGGTTTTTTTTATAATGCCACATGTTGCAGTTAACTAAAAGCAAAACAACGTTGCAGAAAGTGGAAGTAACAACAGGTCCGATAAAATCGGAAAGGTAACCTGTTTTGTCGAATTTTGAACTAGCCGATTTTGTCAAACTCGTAAACAAGACATTAAACATTATTTCAATTTTTAAGTTATTAAATAATATTCAAAATTAGTTATTCCGTAGAGAAAAAAACAAGTATTGACAAACTTACCTTAAAAATCGAGTTTGCTGCATCAAAAAACAGTTATGCGGCAAAGATGTAGAATTATCAAAAGATGTAGAAAATAATACTTACACGCGACTGTTGGCGGTTAAGGGACAGTAATTTTAACGTTGCCTGATAGATGGCAGCACACAGTTATAAGAATTAATAGATACCCGGTTTTGTCCAACTCTCTCCTACATTTGATGTTGCTACTCAAAGCAACGGTGGTCTAACCCCAAAAACGAAGTTTTGAGATCAATGCAATCTTTGCATTCGTATTAGTCCAGAAAGCCACTGCGCATCCGCTAGGAAAAATATTCTAATTCAAATTTTTTTCACAATCTTACTCAAAAAGGACCTCTTTTAACAAATTTGCATGTTGCCAGGACCAAAAGTTGGTCAAAAATTTTTTAAACGTTTTTTTTTTGTTTTTTCCTAAAATTATTTTTTTTGCATGGAACAATTTTTTTAGGTTTTTTGGATCATTTTAAACAGAAAAGGTCTTTAGTGACTTTTCTCTAAAGTTGATAGTTTTTGACATATAAGCGATTAAAAATTGAAAAATTGCGATATCGGCCATTTTTAACCCTTAAAAACTATGTGAAAAACTGAAAATTTGAATGTTGCCAAGGTAGGTAGATATTCTTTAAACATCGATTGATGAAATCCCGAAGAGTTTTTTGCAATATAATATTCAAAACTCCTTTGTTTTTTAATTGCTAATCAAGCGTGCGCGACACTATTTTCCACCGTTGCATGTGTATGCAGTATGGTGCAAATGAAAGGAATAAATTCGTTATTTGTAAACCGGCGACTTTAAGGAAAAATCCCGAAATAGGTCGATTTTTATTTTAAGTTATGATATTGTGACATATATGGTATACTAGTGACGTCATCCATCTGGGTGTGAAGACGTAATCGATGATTTTTTTAAATGAGAATAAGGGTCGTGTGCTGGCTCATTTGAAAGGTTCTTCAACTCTCTATTCAGTAATATAAACATGTACATAATTATTTATACAGGGTGTCTAAAAAATTTTTATTAATTTAAATAATTTGGCAAATTGACAAAAAAATTAAATTATTGGACACCCTGTATAAATAATTATGTAAATGTTTATATTACTGAATAGAGAATTGAAGCACCTTTCAAATAAGCTGGCACACGACCCCCTATTCTCATTTAAAAAAATCATCGATTACGTCATCACGCCCAGATGGATGAAGTCACTAGTATACCATGTATGTCACAATATCATAACTTAAAAATAAAAATCGACCTGTTTCGGGATTTTTCCTTAAAGTCGCCGGTTTATTTAAATATTTTCGAATTTATCGATATCGAAATATCGAATTTATTCCTATCATTTGCACCATACTGCATACACATGCAACGGTGGAAAATAGTGTCGCGCACGCTTGATTAGCAATTAAAAAACAAAGGAGTTTTGAATATTGTATTGCAAAAAGCTCTTCGGGATTTTATCAATCGATGTTTAAAGAATATCTTCCTATCTTGGCAACATTCAAATTTTCAGTTTTTCATATAGGTTTTGAGGGTTAAAAATGGCCAATTTCGCAATTTTTCAATTTTTAATCGCTTATATGTCAAAAACTGTCAACTTTAGAGAAAAGTAACTAGACCTTTTCTGTTTGGAATGATCCAAAAAACCTAAAAAAATTTTGTTCCATGCAAAAAAAATAATTTTAGGAAAAAAACAAAAAAAAAACGTTTAAAAAATTTTTGACCAACTTTTGGTCCTGGCAACATGCAAATTTGTTAAAAGGGGTCCTTTTTGAGTAAGATTGTGCAAAAAATCCGAATTAGAATATTTTTTTCCTAGCGGATGCGCAGTGGCTTTCTGGACTATATTTACATTATGCTTATGGGATGGCGCTACAAATTATGTAGCGCCATTTAGCCAAATACAGAGGTAGGCTGTGTAGACCCCCGTTAATCTAAAGATTTAATGTCGCTGCTTTTATCGATATATTAATCTAAAAATGCTCAGTTTGAGGCTTAGGCCACTGTTGCTCTGAACGCCTCATTTATATTTCACAATATCGAAAATTGTTATTCTAAAAAGTTTTGGAATTGAAAGTTTGTTCTTAAATTTAATTCTGCTAATCGAAAAAAAAATTCTTAAATTACCGATAGCCAACATCGTTCTTACGCTAGCAGGTGTAAAAAATGGAATGACGCCGGGACGCATATTTACACATGCTAGCGTGTGTAGACACCAGGGTGTTGAAATCAGTTAGGGTTTGGAAAAACAGTACATTTACAGATGCTAGCGCGTGTTGACACCACGGTGTGCCGCGGTGTTGAAATCAGTTAGGGTTTGGAGAAACAGTACGTTTACAGAGGCTAGCGTGTGTTGACACTATGGTGCTGAAATCAGTTAGGGTTTGGAAAAACAGTACATTTACAAATACTAACAGATTTGGACACCAGAGTGTTGAAACCAGCTAGCTTTTTAGTGGTTTTACATGCATAGATGCTAACGGCTATTGACATTAAATTTATATACCTACTGGTGTGGAAAAATATTTAAGTGATTTAGGTATTAATAAATAATTAAACGTTGTTGGGATATAAGCAATAATAAATTAACACAAAAGAACGTCATAAAAAATAATGTTGTTCTGAAGCTATTTCCTTGTGGCATTTTTATAATTAACTATTTTGATGTGAAATAACCCACAATTAAATTGAAAAAAAAATAATTTTTGTTAACGGTTCGACGCCCAAATCGGGTGTTGTTGTCAAAATACAAAATATGTACTACTAAATTAAACAAAAATTTTGTTGCTTATTAATAAATTATTAGTAAAAAATTCTTCTAATAATTTATTTAATCTGACTCATTTATATCGGCACTTCAGACATATATTATACATTTTAAAGTATTTTTTACTAAGCAACTTCAATTTTCTTTTAATTTAGTAGTATTTTGTATTTTGACAACGACACCTGAATTGGGCGTCGAAACGTTAATAATTTTTTTTAATATAATTGTGGCTTATTTCCCATTCAAATAGTTAATTATAAAAAATAATATTAGATTAATGAGCAGATCCATGCCCTTAAGCGTTAGGTTGGTTCTCTGTGATGTTTCTCATCAGGTTTCTGCTTCTTTTTTTTTTCTTTTGTTGACTCGGTTTTGGAATAGTACGTTTACAGATGCTAGCGTGTGTTCACACTAGGGCACTAGGGTGTTGAAATCAGTTAGGGTTTGGAAAAACAGTACATTTACAACTACTAACAGATTTGGACACCAGAGTGTTGAAACCAGCTAGCTTTTTTAGTGGTTATACATGCATAGATGCTAACGGCTATTGACTTTGATTTGATTTTATATACTTACCTAGTGCTGAGGAAAAATATTTAAGTGATTTAGGTATTAATAAATAATTAAACGTTGTTGGGATATAAACATTAATATATTAACACAAAAGAACAACATAAAAAATAATGTTGTTCTGAGGCTATTTCCTTATGGCATTTTTATAATAATTAACTATTTAGATGGGAAATATGAATAGATAATAACACCCAAGACTTTACCGGTGAGGACTACTTCATTACTCACGGGTCATTACTCACGGGCTGAAGTAAGGTTCAAGAAGTGCATGCCACTTTTAGTATATTAGTTGTATATAAACCGCAGATAATAGTATATTATTCAACGAGCTTCATCATGTAATGATGGCTATTACTCACGATGATGAAGTTTGCGGCACGAGCCGAAGGCGAGTGTCGTAATTCATCAGAGTGAATAATAGCCGTTACGTGCGAGTATAATCCTATACTTTTTCTACGACCTTTTTTATTTTAATTAATAAAAACATGATTATCAACTACTCGAGATTAAAATTATACAGAATTATAAAAAATGTAACAATGGTTGAGTATACTTTTACGTTCATACTTTGTTTAATATGTATGAATTTTGACGTTTATCATTTTTGGTGAGAGTGACATTAGCGCATTTGCTGTGTTTATTGGAATTTATAACTTACATTTATTGTGTTTATTTTATAAAGTTATATTGTCTTAAATATATTATAACATAGTTATATTATTATATTATATTATATTATACAGTGAGCACGTAAAGGTTGGAATAAATTCATTTTCTCGAGAACGGACGATTTTGGAAAAAAATCTTGAAACAGGTCAATTTTTATCTTTAAATTACGACTTTTTGGCATATATATCATAGTAGTGACGTCATCTATCTGGGCGTGATGACGTCATCGATGATTTTTTTAAATGAGAATAGGGGTCGTGTGATAGCTCATTTGAAAGGTAATTATTCTCTACTCAGTAGTATAAACATGAACATAATTATTTATAGAGGGTGTCCAAAAAAATTTTTTCTGAATTAAATTTATTGACATAAAAAGAAGAATGTATGTAATTTATTTAATTCAAAATACATTTTAATGCTCTCAGTAAACAGAAAACAATATTTATTTGAAAAATAATCATCGCTTTTCGCTTAAAAATAATGTTCAAACTGTCGAGAGGCAGGTGAGTGGCTGCATTAATATTGAATTTAAGCAAAAAATAATATTTATTTGTTAAATAAACATTTTTGTTTCTGTTTTCTGAGAGCAGTAAAATCTATTTTGAATTAAATAAATTACATACATTCTTCTTTTTATGTCAATAAATTTAATTAAAAAAAACTTTTTTTGGACACCCTGTATAAATAATGATGTAAATGTTTACACTACTGAATAGATAATGGAATTACCTTTCAAATGAGCTATCACACTACCACTATTCTCATTTAAAAAAATCATCGATGACATCATCACGCCCAGATGGGTGACGTCACTAATATGATATATATGCCAAAAAGTCGTAATTTAAAAATAAAAATTGACCTGTTTCGGGATTTTTTTCTAAAATCGTCCGTTCTCGAAAAAATGAATTTATTCCAACCTTTACGTGCTCACTGTATAGTTAAATTTAAAAACGTACATTATAACTTTATAACATACCTCCACCAATAATAGCCATTTTTTATTTATTACATTGACAATAGGTACAAAGTGCTTAAAATTTTCGGAAACGAATAGAACTTGAATTAACTATTTCTTGTTGTATTTTTACAATATATAAGACAGTAGGTATTTGCCGTTTTTTTAAATTTTATAAAGCAACATTTATTTTAGTATATTATAATTTTAATCTCGAGTACCTAGCTGACAATATTATTTTTTTACTAATTAAAATAAAAAAGGTCGTAGAAAATGTATAGTATTCTACTCTCATGTAATGGCAATTACCACTCTGATGAATTATACGATGAACTTCATCGTGAGTAGTAGCTGCCTATCAATGCATGCTCGTTGAATAATATACTATGAAGACCTAAGTGGAAGAAGAGGGTATGTAACATTTTCTAAAATTTTGAGTTTCTTAGTGAATGAAGGTGGTATGTAACTTCACTATCATATGACACTTATACTGTATCTCTAAAAAGCTTAATAAGAGATATTCTAGTGGATGAAAGAGGTATGTAACATTTAAAATACTGAATGGAAGAAGGAGGTATGAAATATTTTTCGTCTTTTTCAGGTTAAATTGTTTATAACTCGAAAATATTAACTTTAGAGAAAAATTACAAATACCTTTTTTGTTTCCAATGATCAAAAGAACCTAAAATAATGTACCCGGGTTGAAAAAAAAGATTTTTTTTTAATTTGTTTAATTTTTTTTTATTAAATGTAGCTAAATAACTACGAAATTATGGTATTTAGATATAGCGAATATTACACGAAAAATCAGCATTTCTTAAGGACTTCAAAACGCAAAAATATACAGCGTGTTCCAGTTGAAAAAAGAATATTCATTAGATTTACCGAAAAACGGAAATTCTGACAACAAGAAAGGCCAGGTCGAAGACCGTCATGGCTTAGACACCTGTGAGAATGGTTTAACAGATCCTCTGCATCCCTTTACCGAGCTGCCATTAACAAAATTACTATAGCCTTGCCAATATAAATGAGTCAGATTAATTAAATTATTACAAGAATTTTTTACTAAGCAACAACATTTTTGTTTAATTTAGTAGTATTTTGTATTTTGAAAACGACACCCTATTTGGGCATCTAAACGTTAATAAAATTATTTTTTTCAATTTAATTGTGGCTTATTTTCCATCTAAATAGTTAATTATAAAAATTCCACAAGGAAATAGCCTCAGAACAACATTATTTTGTATGTTGTTCTTTTGTGTTAATATATTATTTTTTATAGCCCAACAACGTTTAATTATTTATTAATACCTAAATCACTTAAATATTTTTCCACAGCAGTAGGTATATAAAATCAATGTCAATAGCCGTTAGCATATATGCATGTATAACCACTAAAAAAGCTAGCTGCTTTTAACACTCCGGTGTCCAAATCTGTTAGTACAGTATAACCCGCTTATTGGAATAGCCTTCGTGCCAAGCAAAAGTATTCCTATAACCGGGATATTCTAATAACCGATCATTTTTTGCTAGTATAAACGTTTCGGGACCTCAAATTTCTATTCCTTAAGCCGGGATATTCCTTTAACCGGTATTCTAATAAGCGGGTTCGACTGTATTTGTAAATGTACTCTTTTTCCAAACCCTAACTGATTTCAACACCCTAGTGTCAACATACGCTAGCATCTGTAAACGTACTGTTTTTCCGAACCCTAACTGATTACAACACCCTGGTGTCTACACACGCTAGCATCTGTAAATATGCCGCCGGGACCACATGGAATACAGATGGAGGTTTTAAAAACTCAAAAAAAATACCGCTCAAGAGTAAATAAATTTACTCTTGAGCCGCAGGTTTGGAGACTTGCCTGCAACCACGCTTTGTGGGTAGGACTTTCTGTGGTGTCTAAGTGTAGGCTTGGGCATTACTTGGCATTGATTGACGGCATCCACTTGACATATTATATACGATCACCAAGACCCTTACGCTAGCCATTCACCATTCTCCTTCTTTATGCGGACTTGGAACCGCACTGAATTTTTTATATGTGGGATAGGAATAAATCACAATTAATTGTAATTAAAATTACTTTTTTTATTGATTTCACACTTCGATTTCTAATTCGAAAATCGTTTTAAAAATTAATGAATATTTTTATCAATTAACGATGACAGTTATTTCTATGTCCACTTCAGAGGTAAAAATGTAAACTTCAAAATAGACGTGTTTGCTATTTAGACCAGTAAGGATCTGTTTTTAGGTGGATGTGAGAGGTGGCATTCAGATTTTTGCGGGTAAAGTTAGGTGATAACTTCGTTAATAATAATTGATTTATGCTCCTTCTCAAATATGCCCGGAACATTAATAAAAAAAAAATATAATATTTAATAATTTCAAAAAATTTCGTTTTTTTTTTCTAATTTTTTTTGCTTATAACTTAAAAACTATTCATTTTAGAACAAAGTCCTATAGAAATAAAGCAAAGATAATTAAATTTTCTATCAGATGCGATTGGTTAAAAATGTCTTAATTTATCACCATTGCTTCAAAATAGCAATAAATATAAAATAAGGGGGCAAAACAATTCCAAAACAAACAAGTCCTTATTAAATGATTTTCCATCACTTAGGTTACACTTGGAACCTTCCTAATTCGCTTAGAAAATTTTTGTAATGTGCTAAAACGGTACAACAAATTTCATTAAAATTGACTTACTAGATTTTGCATAATAATTTTGAAATCTAAACTTTTTTTAAAAAATTAAAATTGTTTATCTTGCACAACAAAAACTAGAACATACAAAGATTTGTCAATTTTTTTACATATAAAGAAGCACTCCACCTATCTAATGCACTTTACAGAATTGAAATTGGATTATTTAAGCAGCCTCAGCAATGTTTTAAAGTTATAAACAATTTTTTGGCTTATAAACAAATTAGTGCTGTGGCCAGGAGGGGGTGCTACGGGCTCCTTTATTTAGATGTACTTACCCAAGTTTTTTTATGTATTTTGACCCGTAGAACACGAATTTTTTGGGTAACAGTTGATCCGGATGTCGATAAGATTGTTATAAACAAAGAACTTGAGGAATTATATAACATCGATTTTTCGCAAAATAAAACATTTTTTTGTATTTCTTGCAAATAGGATGCATAGTTTTCGAGATAAACGCGGTGGAACTTCCAAAAATCGAGAAATTGCAATTTTTGAACGCGAATAACGTTTGATTAAAAAAATAAAATAGCATTTGAAAGTTTAAGTCAAATTATACCGGTTTTAATTATTTGCATTGCTAAATATTAATTTTTTTATTATTAAACAAAGCTATTTGTTTATAAGCCAAAAAATTGTTTATAAATTTAAAACATTGCTGGGGCCCCTTAAATAAGCCGATTTTAATTCTGTAAAGTGTATTAGATAGGTAGGGCACCTCTTTATATGTAAAAAAATTAGCCAACTTCTAAATGGTCTACTTTTTGTTCAGAAAGATTTTAAAATATTTGAACTTTTTTAAAAACATTTAGATTGCAAATTTATTATGCAAAATTTATTAGGTCGATTTTAATGAAATTTGGTACACGATTTAAGTATGTTACAAAAAATTTCCTAAGCGAATTACTAAGGTTCTAAGTGCCACCAAAGTGGTTAAAAAATATTGAATAACAACAGACTTATTTTGCCCCCTTATTTTGTATTTATTGCTATATTGCAGAAAGGTAATACCTTGACATTTTTTACCAGTCGTATATCATACAAAATTCAATTATCTTTATTTTATTTTTTCTACGACTTTGTTCCAAAACGAATCGTTTTAAAGTTATAAGCAAAGAAAACAGAAAAAATCGACGTTTTTCGAAATTTTTAAATATTTTAATTTTTTTATTGATGTTCCGGGCATATTTGAGAAGGAGCATAAGTCAATTATTATTACTGAAGGTGTCACCTAACTTTATCTGCAAAAATCCGAATGCCACCTCTCACATTCAAAAATAGACATTTTTTCGCAGATCCTTACTGGTCTAATTATAATTGTATGCAATTCCCATGAAATAGACTTTGAATTGACCCAAGACCAGTTCTCCGTGAGATATACATACTTGCAAACAATACAGTCGAACCCTCTTATTAGAATACCGGTTAAAGGAATATCCCGCTTTAAGGAATATAAATTTGAGGTTCTGAAACGTTTATATGAGCAACTAATGATCAGTTATTAGAATAACCCGGTTATAGGAATACTTTGGCCTGGAACGAAGGCTATTCCAATAAGTAAATTCGATTGTAATACATTATCAATTTAAAATAATATACGACGGGATTTTGACATAAGAGTGTACAGTTAACTATGAACGATATGCACAGAATTAAGGTTTGCTTATTACGCATTTAAAATATTCCAAAATTACAAAAATGCCTAACAAAAATCTTAGTAGAGGGGACAAAACAAAGGTCTTTTCTAAAACTATACGTGTTCGCCTTGGGGGAAACAGCCAAGTCCGGACAAAACAATAATTCTATAATTATTTTCCCTGAAAGCAGGTACACTTACAACAATAAAGAGCTTATTTCGCCCTTAAAGGTAAAACTTATACTTATTTCTAAACATAAAGGTTATGATGGGGACAAATTTTACAAGAAATATTTTTAAAACTGGTATGTATTTATTTGAGATTTTATGAGAACTATTTACTCAATGACGTTAAAAATTACAAATAATATAAAATCTAAATAATAAAATAAATATTAAATAATAAATTTATTTCACTTGCAAAGACACGGAAGAGAGTTGATAGTTCAGATTACTCGTTGGTTAATTTTGGAAATTAACACAGAAAAATGAAGAAATTTTTTTCAGAACAATATTTATAAATCTGGGATTAATAAAAGGAAGACAAACCTATTGCTCCCATAGAATTTAACACTTCCCTCCATCTGTGAGTTATCAATGACCCTGTAACATAACATAAAAATTTCATCTAATCCTGACGTTGGAGGTTGTAGAATTAGGATCCAGCTCTGCCAACAAATCCTTCGCTCATATGTTTCCGCAAAGCTTAGTGCGGCGTAACCACTGGATGCATTGCGTATAATGGATGTGCGTTATGCAACTGACGAGAGAGGATGAAAGGTGAATTTCCGGCGTTACTTGGAACTATAGACCATTAAGTTAAAATGAATACGAAATTAATAACGAGCTAAAAGAGGCAGGCTAAACGTAGTCGTTGTTGCTGGAACAAAAAAGTTACTTTAAAAAAATAAAAATTTGGACCATTACACAATAATATACGGTAGTGGAGTGAGTAACTCAAAAATTCTATAGATCTCACTACGTTGTAATGGGCCGTGATAGTCGTGACGTCAAATCAATGTTGGCTAGTGTGAAAAAGTTTCCAAACAAAACAAACTTCTGTCAGTGTCAGTTGAATTAACACGTGGTGATTTCTGAAAATAATAAAGGCCAAATGTTATTTACATATATGTACCTATTTTGAAAAATCGAATACATTGCTTGTACGTTATTTGATTTCTATAAAACACACACATCGGAAGAGTCTAGGGATATTTTTATATACCATAAATAATAATAAATAGTAAAATACCACCAAAAGTGGTAACGAATATTTGACAAAACTTTTTACAGGAGAGGAAAAAACTAGATATTTATGTTTCATACTGCAGTAAATATTCTGCTGAACAAAATATTAAGACATAGTGGAGAATACGGACTCTCTCTTAATATTAAAAAAAACCAATCTTATGAAAATTAGCAAGAACAACGATACAATACAAACTAAATAATAATATTAACGGTAGGCGGCCAGCAGATTGAGAGAGCAAAAAATATACTTACTTGGGAACGGTAATCACAGAAAATAACGATTATACTGCAGTAATAAGAGTGATTATTTCATTCATAGGAGATTCTGACCAATAGAAAGCTACAGAAATGCAAATTAAGGTGATAATTTTTGATAATATCCCGTCGTCAAGTATATTACGTCAGATGCCCTTCGTTGCTACGCTACGAAAAAATACATTCAGTGACATTAATGACAATTAATGTTTTAAAAGTTATAAAAGTGATGACTTTCAACCGTAAAATATTTTATATCAACTTTGTGTTTAACAGTACTAATTTGTACTTACAATAAAATTTTGGTTTTGAACAGTTTTATTCATGAAATAATCGCAACAAATTGCACTCGATCTCTAAAATTAATATAGAATTTTAGAGCTCTTGTGCAATTACTACTGAGAATTAAAAAAGCACGTGCCAACTTCGTGAAAATGAAAAAGATTTGAAAAAAAGAAAATAAGTTTTCAATCTAATAGCACATAAAACAACCGTCAAAAATGTTATTCTACATCCTAAAAGTCTGAAAACAATGGGAAGCTTTTCTGGTAACACCTCCGAGGCTTCTACAATTTACAAGCCATAAGGGATGCCGAGAATAGGGAAGATGATGGAATTTTACAATTTATAATTCACGTCCCACCTGCTCAGCGCGGTAAAGTTTCAAAGAGAATGGTTCCCTTCGTACTCCAATCAGAGTAACCATGTAAATCAAATTGAATAACCATTTTCAATTTCAAAAATACCAAGTTTTTTGTAAAAGGTATATATTAAAATACCCTAAATAAGGATCACAATACAAAACGTTTTCGGATTAAGGAATCCATCATCAGTGTTTAAAAGCCCTAAAATTAAGTATAACCTAATTAAATGAGATAAAAGTTAAAATTGACAGAGGTTTTCAAGAACAAGAGGCCATACTTACAAAATTTGCATGCCATTTGGCTTTTAAACACTGATGATGGATTCCTTAATCCGAAAACGTTTTGTATTGTGACCCTTATTTAGAGTATTTTAATATATAAAACTTGGTATTTTTGTGATTTATGGTATACAGCCAGCTACAGGAAGTTTATTTTCCTCGTGGATTTTCAATTTCGTTGCAACACGAACCTACAGCCGCATCATTATTTCAGTTCAATCGGAGAGTGCAGCAAGCACCTCTACCGGTCTCGAAACTTATTAGTCTCTCATCAGGAGGCACATATGCTGCTCTCTCTGACCCAACTAGGACAAACCCCGGCGTGCAGAAACGGATTGCAATGAACGAAATGGCAGGGATGCCCTGCACATTAACTGTAATAGCACATAAAATAACATCCAAAAATGCTATTCTACATCCTACCAGACTGAAAACAATGGGAACCTTCTCTGGTAACACCTCCGAGGCTTCTACAATTTGCAAGCCATAACGGATGCTGAGACTAAGGAAGATTAGGGAATTTTACCATCTATAATTCACGTAGGTACCATTTGCTCAGCGCGTTAAAGTTCCAACGAGAATGGTTCCCTTCTTACTACAATCAGAGTAAACATGTAAATCAAAAATGAATGACCATTTTTAATTTAGTTGCAACACGAAACTACAGCCGCATCATTATTCCAGTTCAAT
The DNA here is from genome assembly GCF_917563875.1 of Diabrotica virgifera virgifera. Taxonomy (NCBI): domain Eukaryota; kingdom Metazoa; phylum Arthropoda; class Insecta; order Coleoptera; family Chrysomelidae; genus Diabrotica; species Diabrotica virgifera. Next base: position 120,950,400 of record NC_065446.1, on the reverse strand, counting down.
CAGAGAGTACAGAAACCACCTCCACCGGTTTCGAAACTTATTAGTCTATCATCAGAAGTCACATTTCATCTTTCATCATCAGAAGGCATCTTCATTTTTGATTTACATGTTTACTCTGATTGGAGCTACGAAGAGAACCATTCTCGTTGGAACTTTACCACGCTGAGCAGATGGGACGTGAATTATAAATTGTAAAATAAAAGATGGTTTTGCTTGTTTTCGATTCAGAGATATGCACAATCGCTGTACAGCTGTTTCCACCATTTCAGGCTTTATCAACAGCGCCAGCGTGCACTCCTCTGAATCGAAAAACAGCTCAACCATCAATTTAAGGGGAATTTGAAAAATCATTCAAACTCCCATTGGGACGCGATCCAGCGACATCTCTTAACAAATTGAAGAGTCTCAGATACAGAATCCACCACTTTCATAAAATTAAAATGATAAATAGTTATTTAAATTTGAGACTTTTCGTGTTGAAAGTTCTTTCTGTTACATCCTTAATCTGCGACTTTTACAATTTATTAGACCGCAGACGACGAATGTAGAAAACGAAAAGGACTCCTTGCAATCACATTCCGTTTGCATTCGTCTAGGAAAAGGACAGAAAGGAACTTCCTAGTACTCAAATCTGAGTAAAGATAGAAAAGTAAAAGATGGTTTTGCTTGTTTTCGATTCAGAGGGATGCACAATCGCTGGACAGCTGTTTCCACCATTTCGGCTCAACCATCAATTTAAGGAGAATTTGAAAAATTTAAGTTTATAAATTGTAAAATTCCCTCATCTTCCTTATTCTCAGCATTCGTTATGGCTTGCAAATTGTAGAAGCCTCGCAGGTGTTACCAGAGAAGGTTCCCATTGTTTTCAGTCTGGTAGGATGTACCCAGAATGGCGGAGAATATCTCCAGAAATTAATTAAGTTTTGTCTACAGTTCCCAGATTGTCTTTAAAATAATATTATAGTACTCAACTGTGTATTGAACCAGAGAAAATGGCAGTGCACCAGGAGTTTATTCCCGGTAATTATTCACTTTTTATATAGTCAGGTTTTTATATGACCGCTTATACTGTTTTTGTAAAATATTGGATTTTCATTGTTGGATTGAAATCAATTTCTATTTGGATTTTATATAGATTAATCGATGTTTATTTAAGATTCCGTCCAGAAAAATTCTATATTCTTTTTCTAATAATTTTTTTAACATAACCAAACATATGAATTTCTAAATTAATGTTGGAAATAATCCAATTTACACATCCAATATCTATAAGTAATATTCATTCAGAGAAAATCCTAACCTTATTTTTTTTGTCATACAAAAGTCAAAATTTCGTTTGAATTATTCCAACATCATTAATAATAATTATCCTAAAATATATTGTTCTAAATATCATATTCTCTATTTAAATTCTGCATCAAGGTCACCCTCATACCTTTTCACATCTGATAAGCTTTGCTAATGGGTTTTTTTTATTGCTGTTCATTCGTAAATCCTCTTCCTCATTATTTCTTCTTTTGTTTTTTTCTCACACATGTTCGATTGGAAATTGAAACTAAGACTGGGTAAATATTTGTTTTAGCCTTTTGGGGAAGTAATATAAAACGAACATGAGAAGTCATAGACCCTCGTCCACCTGAGAGGAACCTATTCCGGCTACAGTCTGTCATTTGGGAAACAAACTATGGAGCGTTCCAGCTCCATTTTCTGTCGATGTCATCCGTCCTTACAGGAAGCCAGGTTTGGCACCATCGCAGTGATCATTTTCTGGGAATATTTTGGTTAGTCGTTCGAGGAATGGGTTTGTTTGGGAACATTCAGTTTGGTGATTTTAGTAACTATTGCGTATCATGTCACAGACATTTGGTTGATGCACTATGTTTATTAATTATTTTTTTAAAATTAAGGTTACCTTTAATTGTTATATAACATATTTATATATTAGTATATTAAGTTCCCAAACTATTATATCTACGGTAAGTTGCGTTGGACGAGTAAGCGTTGGACTACCCTAGCTAATTGAAACAATATTCTAAAATATTATTCCAATCATCCAAGATAGCCATCGCCACACCCTCAGCTTAGCTCAGTCACTCAGGTGTGTGTTCATCTTGTCCTAATCTTAGAAATGATCTATGAAAATTCGGAATGGAAGCAAACAAAACAGTATTTTAACTAATCATCTTTATTGTTCATAAAAATATAATAAAAATATGACTTATTAAGTGCATTAACAAATATATTCAAATTCTTGCCAAAAACTAACAATTCTGGATTATACTTATGGCTTTTGTATCGGGTTTGATGGTAACTCCTTGATGTCGTATGGTACTGCTGTAGACTTCTTGTAGGCCTGGGCGGATATTCGGCCCTAGGCCCCTGCAGCTGTAGATGGTAGTTGTTGAAGTCTAGTTGTTGGTATCCATTGTGTCAGCCTTAGTTCCATCACCGGTGTGGATGGCTTGATGTTGGAGGCTCCCGGAGGGAGAAAGGTTTATTCTATTCCCAAATACCCAAGAGAAGATTTGATTTGGAATAAAAATGATTTATTTTTCACATTACATGCCTTTTATAAGATTACCACCGCTATTTGGAGAATTGAAATGACAGCGAGTAGGGATGAAGTGTCACTTTCATGACAGTGCGATAGGCAGTGGTGGGCATGTTCCGTATTGAAAAACAGATATTTACGTAGTAACAATGTACGGGGTATGTTCAGTATATTGATTTAGATGTTAGATGAAATGAGATATAGTAAATAGAAGATAATAAAAGAAGATAATAGAAGAGGATATTAAAAGAGAATAATCAAAGAGGGCGCCAACGAGTTTTTAACGAAGAAAAGTGGTAAAACAAATAGAAGAAAATAATTGCTAATGAAATATTAAAGAAAATAAAGTAAAATAATTATTTAAATATAAAATATCAAAGATGTGACGTTTGTAACGTTACAACTTGTGCACAAGGAATAAGCCCAGAAAATTAGGTTTTTACTGGTTTAGGTTATTCGTGTAAATTTATTTTGGAATACTAATTGCTTGTTTCCCAGTTATTTTGGTGTTCATTTGCTTATCTTCATTTATTCAGTCAATTCAAGTCGTTTGTATATTATATTTCTTCGCTTCAATTTTATTCATTAACTTTGCTTAGTTCATTTTATTGTATTTTACTTAGTCAGGCTTGTGCCTGCTTATTTATATTATTCATATTTGTTGGGTTTTAATATAGTTGTACGTAGCAAGCATACTATAATCATTTGGTAAAGGTAGTCTCATGTGAGTTGTACCCTATCTGTAAGTAAGAGGTATTTAATTTTGTAACAGGTAACATTATTGTTGTTATCTTGGATATAATAGAATAAACCATAACTTTTGTCATGTTAGAGTAAATTATATTCGATTTGGTTTAACTCAGAGATTGTTAAAAATCTAGTAGTAATTTTTAATAAATATTTATTTATTTTGTATACCATTTCTTCTTACTCCTTTATATTTACATTTACTTATTGATTTTATATACTTTACAGCAGTGTAAGATACCTGGGAAAGTGATCAAAGATCATTTCCTGGCGCCCATGATTTGTTTGTTTTATTTAATTTGTTCTTCATTAGCAAGTATGCATCTTTACTCATTTTTAGTACATTATTCTTATCTTAATATTTCGATTCTTAGTCATCATCCCTATCTACTTTGAGCTACCGTCTTTGACAGGCATGCAAATTGGCCGTATCCATCCTTGAGTGTCAAGTTGTCGTTCTCTTGCATCCATCGCTAGCCTAACTCCATTCAGTTTGCCTCTGTCTATTCATATTCATACTTTTGTTATTAGTTCATCCATCCCACTTTATTTTTCATCTTATCATTTTTCCTCTACAGATACTACTGTAAAAGTATTTTTGTTACTTGTGCTTCTCAACGTAGAAGCCCTTTTCATTTATGGTAATTTTGCTACATACATTAGTTTTATTTCTTTTCCTTACTTCTGTTTGAGTTTATCATTCTCTTTACTTTCACTCCAACAGAAGTTTTCTTTTTTTGTTACATACTTCAGCTTCTCCAACGAGAAACTATTTTCTTTCTATTTTCATTTTCACGTCACTTTCTCATCACATTCTCGTCACTTTCACTTCAACAGAAGTTTTCTTTTTAGTTACAATTCCTTGTCGTACGTTTCTTTGGATTTTTTCGGTAAAAGATTCTCAGCCGATTTTTTGGCTTTCTTAACTATCTCTTCAGAAATATCGAATTTTTCTTCCATTCTGACTTTTTTTGACAATGTCACATAGAAAAACTTTGTTTACGTTAATAACAAATTGCTAACCAACATCACTTTGATAGCAACGGTACTAAAAACCTGCTGCGATACAATATTACTTCTAATTAATATAAAATAAAACTAAAACTTTAGTTGATGCAATGAACCGGTATAACATTAAGTTTTCTATGCACTACGTGCATTATTAGATGTTTATACCCTCGGGCGACATATAGCCTCGAGTTTATAAGCTTGTCGCCCTTAGGGTATAAACATAATATATTTAATGTCCTTGATACATAAATAACTATTTTAAACAAATACAAAATATCACCTTTTTTGCTCCCGAAAATACTTTTTATATTTTCTTGGTTATTGTAAACAAGAAAGGTATCTTGTCATGTTTCTCAAAAGTTAATAGTTTTCGGAGTTATAGCCGATTTCAAATCTGAAAAATGAGAAAATGCGCATTTTCGAGGCTTAAAAACTTATATTTAGATTAATATTTTTGAGGTTGCCAAGTACTTAAATTGTAGCTTGAACATTTATTTTCAAGATTCAGAAGAGTGATCACTTTAATTTAGACCGTTGTTATTTAATTGTTAATTATGGGTGTCCGTGTCCATCCGATTTTTCTGCCGCTGCGGAGCACTCTATTTGAACAATCTAATATTCTGCTCCAAGAAACATTTATTTAGATTTTCTGGGTCATTCTAAAACAAAAAAGGTATCTTATCATTTTTACCAAAAGTTGATAGTTTTCGACTTATAGGCGATTTAAAATCTGAAAAATGCGAAAATACTCATTTTTGAGGCTTGAAAACTTGAATGTAAATTACTATTATTAAGGTTACCAAGTGCCTAACTTGAAGATTGAACATTCAGTTTTAAGATTTTGATGAGTAATCTGGGGTTAATTCAATGTAAACCATTGTTTTTTAATTGTTAATTATGCGCGTCCACTCGACTTTAAGGCAATGAACTGTCCTCCTGTTAAATGGGGAAATGGACCTCATATTTTTTTAACTTGGTATATATTAGAGGAAAGTCGCCAATTATGGAATACCATTTTGTTTTGGGGATATAAAATAATACCTTTATAGAAATGAAAACAATTTAATGTTATGATACATCAGTCATACAGTTTTATGTAGTAATTAAAAGCCTTCTATTAAATATCTTAATTAACAAAAAAAATCGAAAAAAAACAAAATTTCAAATGAGTAATCAAATATGGAATAGGTACTCATATATGGAATATAGGCATAAACCAATATATCAATAACAAAAATAGACATAAACATCTGAGGTCAAATAAATTTAAATAAGAAAATTGTGAAAAGTGAAAGAAGTATAGCTTAATTCACTTGCAGACATCACAGATCCATGTATGAAACTCTGGACCAGCACAATCATAATGAGCCCACTTACACTTAATCCACTATTCCATAATTAGGCACCAACGACTGTCCATATTTGGATTTGTAAATTAGTTCACACTAGTATCAACATTTTTTCAAGTCGTAATGTTTTAATTACAGGAGGTCATAAAATATCAAAATAAAGGTACTATTGATATACGCAATAGCATAACAAGTGTGTATTCATGCATAATAACCAATAATACTCGTTGAATATATTTACCTTTGAAATTTTCTGCTAGACGATTAAACAAAACGCCCTGTCAGGCACGTATCGTTCGCGCATCTGACACAGAGGTGTGAATACGATAATAAAGAGAGCGACTGAAATAGAGGATGGTCTTGTAGTGCCCTTCCAACTTATATTTTCGGAGAAATCAAGGAATTCCATATTAGGGCACTATTCCATATTTGGTTACTTTCCTCTATTATTGAACTAGGGCTGATAGGCAGTAGGCTGATAGGCTGATTAATCGGGACCGCGGCCTATTTGGGTTATCGAAAATCCGGGTTAGCCGAAAAATATGGTAAAAATTGATAAAATACGGTATACTTACAGATAATAGTTATTTATGATATAAGTGTTAAAAGTACACGTTTAAGGCACGCATGTGAAAGTTTGCAGAATGAGCGATAGCGAGTTCTGCAATTCACATGAGTGCCTTAAAAATGTACTTTTTAACACGCATATCATACAATATTTTTTCTACCAACGTAATTAGAGGACAATATGTACAAAAACTTTTACTTGAACTTGACTGACATTCCAATTTTATATTGTTTTGACATTACATCAAAATTGCATACCTATACGGTCAATACGAACTGCAGTGCCTTAAAAAATTTTTAAAGCACTAGTGCCTTAAAGTAGCATTTTTAACGCTCGTATGGAGTGCTAAAAATTGCGTTTTTAACACGGTTGTAGAAAAACTCCATTATAATTGCAAAAACATGAAATAGGTACATATTCACAGTACAGTGGAACCCCGATAACTCGGATTAATCGGGACCACGGCTGATCCGGGTTATAGAAAATCCGGGTTAGCCGGAGAGCAGGGTAAAAAATTAATAAAATACGGTATACTTAGAGATAAAGTCCATGATAATTAAAGTAATATGAAATATATATGCACAGTACACATCTAACTTACCTATAGTTGTGTAGAGTTTAGTATAGACAATATAGAGTATTGTTCATTTCTAGGTAAAAAAACTCAGTCAGTTTGGATTGTGTCAGGAATGATGTTATGTAATTTAAGAACAGTGACTCTTTCATTGTTTAAAAGACCATTGTTTAAAAAACAATTTTTTAAAAGACAGTTGAACATAAATAAAGGAATAACAGGTGCCTGTTGTTTGCGATAGTAACGTCGCTCTGCCGCCACCGTCCTGTGCATGGGCCATGTTTACTATTGTATTGTTTAAATTACACAAACACCCATTATCTCTCAAATATTATATTATGGTCCAAGGGAAGTTTTAGCAATGAAACTCGATATTTTTAAGACATTCCAGAAGCCGCTACAGATAAAATGTTTTAACATAATACATACATTTTTATTGTTGAAATGTTTGTCTGATGAAAATCGGTCCGGGTTAGCCGGACTTCCGGGTTATCGGAGGCCGACTTATCGGGGTTACATTGTATTGAAAAATAAGTTAAGTTAATAAAGTTAAAAAAATATGAGGTCCATTTCCCCGATTTAAGTTGATATAGGCAACTCAAATTACACGGCCTGTCAAATTTTCCTGGCCATTCTCTGTCTCTCTCTAGGACCTCTCTCTTGTATCGTGGCCGCATTACTTTTCTTCGTACCTATTCCATCCGTGTTGGACAGTTCATTGCTTTAAGCCCGCCGCCCCGATGCGCGCCCCGCGTCGATCGTTTCACTATATGGTGTTTATCTGTCGCGCTATATGATTGGGGTATTTAATTGGCACATTGGCAATAATTAATTTAATAAATCAATAAATTATTTAAAAAACCTATGTTGATAATAATATACAAAATTTTAATTAATGTGAAGTACTCCAGTTTTTAGTGGTAGCTCCCGTATGAAAAATGTTTCTGATTCGGTTTCTTTGCGGATTACTGTTCAAAAACACCTCTTTTAAACAAATCTGAAGGGCGTCAGGCGAAATTGTTTAAACAGTTTTTTTAAACAAATTCAAAAGATTACTTTTTTGTTCCGGAAATAGTTATTTTCCTAACTAGTGCGGAAAGTCATAGTTTTCCGCACGCGATTGTAGTTTGCCGAACGACGCGAAGCGAAGTTCGGCAAGCAGTCGAGTGCGGAAAAGAGGCTTTCCGCAAGAGTTAGGAACAATATTTTTTCTACGAGCGTTTAAGAAATGACCAAATCTTAATCAATTAGTTGAATTAAAAAATAACGCTAACAAGTTATAATAATCCCGAATTAAAGTCAATACGGTGCCTAATACCTGTTATGCAGTAATGAATGGTGTATATCAATACAGGTTTTAATATTTTATAGTCATAGCAACGATGTCAAACAAAGCAATTATTGTCAAAAACACGTCACACACTTTAAAATTTCCACGCATCTTTACTTACGAATTTTAAAATAATTCAGTGATTTAGATGGCATTAAGTGTGGAAGAACTACCCCCATATATTCTCGACATTGTCAGTAATCTTGATCTGTTACCGAAAAAATCAGCAAACAGGTACAAGAAAGAATACAACACTTTTATGAGTTGGTGTAAAGAAAAACGTGTAAATAGCTTAAAAGAAGAAGTGTTTTTAGCTTATTTTATTAGTCTGTCCAAAATCTGCAAACCAAATACTTTGTGGTCACGATATTACATGCTCAATGCAGTATTAAAAATTGAAAAAAATATCAATATAGCGATTATGTCAAAAGTAATGCGGAAAAGTAAAACTTTCTAAACTAAAACGCGTGCGGAAAAGTAGACTTTTTTGCACGCTCGTACGCCCTATACAATATTCTATTTTCTATTAGGTAAGTATCTAAACATTTATTTATAGAACCCCTTGTATTTTGCAGAATGGTAAAAAACAGTAAATTGTTTTTTGATTTAACAATTTTTACATTAATAACTTGACTTAGTTGACAGTTGGCAGTTATACTGTACCTACTTGTTAGTTTTAGTTCTCTAATGCATTTTGTTAGTTATACAGGGTGTTTCATTGGGAAACGGAAATACTTTAACTGTGAATAGAGGTCACCGAGGTGGTTCTAGGTATACTACATTTTTTGCCCTACCGACTTGTATAACCGAGTTACAGGGTGTTTTATCGATTTTGCCAATTTCTTTCCTAAGCCATAACTTTAGAACCACCCTGTATATTTTTTTTATATTTGGTACACATGTGTCTCATCCAAAACCCAAACGACAGACATACTAATCACAAGAAAAATCCAGGTCCGGATTAACAAAAAATTATAAAGTATTTGTGACCTTAAAACAACACCCTGTATATTGAAATTCTGAAAATCTGTTTGCATATTTGAAAAGAGCATAAAAAACTAAGTCTAATCGTTTTCTTGAATTTTTCGGCCAGACAATTTTATGACTTTAATTTTAAAATTATATTGAATTTTTTAAGAACTCTGACATTAAAAAGAAGATATTATTAACTTTTAATTATAAATTATATTAAAGCTATTGGATAAATACTTATTTTTAAATTAATCAATACTTATTTACCACATTGGAACGACCCAATTATTAATCACAAGAAAAATCCAGGTCCGGATTAACAAAAAAAAAGTAATTGTGATCTTTAAACAACACCCTGTATATTGAAATTTTCAAAATTTGTTTGCACATTTGAAAAGACCACAAAAATCTGAGTTTATCGGTTTGCTTGAATTTTTCGTGAAGGAAATTTAATGACTTTAATTTTGAAATTAAATATATTGATAATTTTAAGAACACTAAAATTAAAAAGCAGATTTTTAAAGCACTTTTAACATAAATTATTAAAGTTATTAAATAAATACCCATTTTAAAAATAATCAATACTTATTTACGACATTCGAATGACCCACTTACAAATCACAGCAAAAATCCAGGTCCGGATTAACAAAACAATATAAAGTAAAGTAATTGTAACCTTGAAACAACACTCTGTATATTGAAATTTTCAAAATCCGTTTGCACATTGGTATGAAAAAGCACAAAAAACTAAGTTTAATCGTTCGCTTCAATTTTTTGGCCAGACAATTTAATGAATTTAATTTTGAAATGATGTCGAAATTTTTAAGAACTCTGGGAACTCATAATAAAAATTTCGATATAATTTCAAAAGTAATGTCATTAAATTGTCTGCACAAAAAATTAAAGCGAGACAAAAAACTTAGTTTTTCGTGCTCTCTTCAGGTGTGTTTTTTCAAGGTCAGAATTGCTTTGTATTTTGTTGTTAATACGGACCTGGATTTTTCTTGTGATTAGTAAGTAAGTCCTTCTAATGCTGTAAATAATAACTGATTATTTTTAAAATTAGTATTTATTCATTAACTTGAATGATTTATTAATAAAAGTACTTTAAAAACCTGCTTATTAATTTCAGGGTTCTTGAAAATTTGAATATATTTAATTTCAAAATTAAAGTTAATAAAGTTTTGCACAAAAAATCAAAGTGAATCTGTAAACTCGCATTTTTGTGGTCTTTTCAAATGTGCAAACAATTTTTGAAAATGTCAATATACAGGGTGTTGTTTCAAGGTCACAATTACTTTGTTTTTTTTTTTTTGTTAATCCGGACCTGGATTTTTCTTGTGCTTAATAATTGGGTCTTTCCAATGTGTTAAATAAATATTGATTCATTTTAAAATGAGTATTTATTTAATAAACTTAACAATTTATAATTAAAAGTTTATAATACCTGCTTTTTAATGTAGATTTCTTAAAAAAATTCAATATAATTTCAAAATTAAAGTCAAAAATTGCCTGGCCGAAAAATCGAAGCAAACTATTAGACTTAGTTTTTTGTACTCTTTTCAAATATGCAAACAGATTTTCAAAATTTCAATATACAGGGTGTTGTTTTAAGGTCACAATTATTTTATAATTTTTTGTTAATACGGACCTGGATTTTTCTTGTGATTAGTATGTCGGTCGTTTGGGTTTTGAATGAGAGATATGTGTATTAAATATTAAAAAAATATACAGGGTGTTCTAAAGTTATGGCTTAGGAAAGAAATGAGCAAAATCGATAAAACACTCTGTAACTCGGATATAAAAGTCGGTAGGGCAAAAAATTTAGTATACCTAGAACCGCCTTGGTGACCTCTATTCACCATGAAAGTAGTTCCGTTTCCCAATGAAACACCCTGTATAAATAAATTATTTAAAATTAAAAAATGACTGGTTATTTGAGGGATGTGGAAAAATCATATGTATAACATGGGAGTAAAGTGCCTTTTCCTCCCTTGAATGATTACTGCCCTCCGCTACGAGTCGGACAGTAAACTTCATTTTTGGGAGGAAAAGTAGCACTTTGCTCCCTTGTTATACAAATAGCTATTTTTTAGGTTGCCAAGTGTCTGAATTGAAGCATAAACATTGTTTAAAGATTCTTAAGCTTCAATTTGGATACTTGGTAACCTCAAAGATAATAATTTACATCTGAGTTTTACGCATTTTTCGGATTTTAAATGGCTTATAACTCCAAAACTCTTAACTTTTGAGAAAAATGACAAAAAACTCTTTTTATTTAGAATGTCCCAAAAAATCTAAAAAAAATATTTTGTCGGAGGAAAATAGGAGATTGTTTAAATATTGCGCGCTGCACCCTCAAAAAAATCGGATGGACACGCATAATAATTATGTGTGATCGGGTCTAACTTCTATTTGTACCCGATTACTCTTCAGAATCTTGAGACTGAATGTTTAAAATTCAATTTAAGTACTTGGTAACCTCAAAAATATTAATCTAGATATGCGTTTAAGCCTCGAATATGCGTATTTTCGCATTTTAAATTGCCTATAACTCGAAAATTATCAACTTTTTAGAAATATCACAGGATACCTTTCTTGTTTAGAATGAGCCCAAAATCGGAAAAATATTTTTCAGAACCAAAAAGGTGATCTTTTGTATTTGTTTAAAAAAATTGTTTAAACAATTTCTGCCCAAAAATTCCGCCCGGCTCCGAATCAGAAATTTTTTCAGACGGGAGCGGTCTCACCACATGGACTAATAATAATAATTCTTGGCGATAACATAATATACAACAGAATTCCTCGATTCGTCCCTTGCCCAAAGAAACGACCGTAAAATCCGTCATGGCAATATTTTCAGCTGTAGCTAAAGTAGAAAGGTTTATCAATCTTGTTTGTTGGACACTGATTGAAAAAGATTTTGTATTTTATCTAGGAAAAGTTATGATATCGTATTATTCTTGTAATCAATTTAAGATCTTTTTTAGCTCTTTTTTATAATGTAATATAATTTGTTATTTATTGATATTATTAAATTCAAATGAGGCAAAAGGAGGGTATTTGAATAAACAAAGTTGTTAAAAAGTTGACGACATAAAGTCGTAAGTTTTATACAACGGTCTTTATTGGTAATTGAACGTAACTTTATTGGAAAGTTGCTGAATTTCAAAATGTTTAAATAGTTCTTCTTTTGATAAAGTGAATTAGGTTTAACTCTTTTAAAAACTTAGCATGTTGTAAGTTAGGTACGTATTATTTTATTGATGGAGATATTTTATTACCTTTTTCTTCTATTGGTTAATCTCGATAGCTGGATAGGTTAAACAATTTGGATAAATATTGCGAGTAGGTATTATTAGAGATACAACAATTGAAATAAAAGTGGTGTATGTGAAATAAATACTATATAAAGAATGTCAAGAAAATAGTTACACCAGGGCCGGATTTAAGGGGGGCAGGCTGAGCAGCTGCCCGGGGCCCCCACAAAGCTCCAAACATAAGAGGTTCATTTAAATAGATATTGGCAGGAGATACAGGAACTCGACAATGTATGACAAGTATAAAATGAAGGAGCGTAGGAGTGATAATATAATTGTTCATGGTTATGTTTTTCACCTTCCACCGGGTGAGTGTATTGCTTCGTTTGTAAATTCTTATCTAGTGTTCGTACACATTTTAGTCACAGAGGATTTTGTGATTGGAAACATGCAGATAGTAGGCTTATGGATCACGAAATGTCTAAAGCACACGAAAGAATTGGGCGTATTGATACTGAAATAGCAAAACAGGTCAAAGAAATAAAGAATTCTTGGAAAATGGTAACTCAAAGACTAATTTTAGTGTTATAAAGTTTATTTGTGAACGAGATTTAGCATTTCGCAGCGAAGATGAGTTTTGGAGTTCATCACAAAATGAAAATTAATTGGGAATACTCCAGTTATTAGCTGAATATGATCAATTTTTGAAGCACCATATTTTAAAAATATATTCAAATCCTGGAAGCGGACATGTCAACTATCTTTCATCAACAATATGTGAGGAAATTGTACATCCGATGGGTCAAAACGTATTAAATGAAATAGTTTCAAGGATCAAAATATTATTCAGTTCATACCAATCAATTAACTGTGATATTTCGTTACATATAATAAGGTTTCGCTCCTGTAGAGAGGTTTGCCATATTTTTGCCAAATCGCGATCATAAAGCAGAAGATATATTTAATTCCCTAATGACATTTTTGCAAAAACATGATATCGATTTGAAAAACTGCAGGGACCGTCCTACGTTAATGCGTCAATTATCAGTGGAAAATACAATGGTGTTCAGGCTGAAATTATAGAACAAAAAGGTACATATCCATACGTGGGTGCTCCGTGCTCGGTGTAGCTGCTCAAATGGATACAGCATGTGCTCCCCTACATATAAACCGCAAACCGGTTGAATCGATGAGGGTGAGCGCCGAACGACGAGCACCAACGTATCCACTATGTGGAGTTGCTACACCGAGCACAGAGCACCCACGTATGGATACGTACCTTAATATCTTGGAGTTGTGGATTCCCCGTGTCGTTCACTCTCTAAATTTAGTTTCAAAAGCTGCAACTGAGTCTTATCATGACATAGCATAGCACAGCATTCTTTAATTTCTTAGCTATATATATTTTTCAGTTCCCTCTACATAAAGATACAACTTAACAGAATGTTTAAAAGCTGCGTCTTTAAGCGACAGCAACGCAGACCGTGGCAAAAATATTATTATTCCTAAAAGAGTAAATACTACTAAATGGTCATGGAGGTAATGCCGCAAAAGAACTAGTTAAAGGTCGTAATCAGATTAAAGGAGCATTATCCAAAATTTCGGAAGACTATTTCGTTAATTTAAAACTCATAGCATTGTAAATGGTTTGTACCTATAATCGAATGTGTTTACTGGAAACAGAGAGGATATTAGGGAGGACAAACATCACAAGTCGTATTCTTTAGGATCCGAATATTGACCTTAATTCAGGAGTGGCAGCACTTAGATCACTTAAATAAATTATACATTCAATACGTGATAATTTCGAAAGATATGCGAACATCAGAGAAGTTTAGAAGTCAAAATTTTACTATTATAGATCACTTTATTACCTCTTTAAGTCAGAGGCTTCCTGCATATGAATCCATTCATTCCAATTTTGGGTTTTTACATCATTTTGGAAAATTGGAAAATTTAACTCTCAATGAAATTGAAGCTCACTCACTAAAGCTTACCAACATTTATAGCAATGATTTAGATGAAAACTTATGTGTCCATCTGGTAGAGTTTGTAAGATTCTTCAATTCATTTAAAGAGGAAATCGGCTCATCAAACATAAGCCAAGAACTTCAAATGTACCAATTGCTAAAAGAAAAGAATATGAATGATGCTTTTCCAAATGTTGTAGTGACACTTTGTTACATTTAGTTCTGATGCGAACTAACAGCAGTGGTTAGAGATCATTCTTAAAATTTAAGTTAATTAAAAATCGACTTCGGTCTATGACGGGCCAAGAATATTTGAATCATCTCTGTCATAATCAAGAAATTTTCAATTAAGATATCTCGAAAAGTTCCCGGATTTTAACCGTACAGCTTACTATTATTTTTAATATTTTACTGTAACAAGTTACAGCTCTTGTACTTTTTATTATTTAAAATTATATTTATAAAAGTAGATCAACATTTTTTTAATGGTAGGAGGTAGGGCCCCCACTGCCTTAAATCCGGCTCTGAGTTACACAGATTTGCAAAATTATATGAACATTTATATTAACCCTTATCCGGACAAGGTGGGTCCAACGGGCCCGAGACGCCAATTCTTCTATCATAAACTGATAAAAAAATTTTATTGAATTTTATGCATCAATGAATTTGTTTAGAAGTATGTTTCCGTTAACATAGTCATGCGCTATTCAGAGTATTCATTATCATTTTTGAAATTAATGCACCGAAAGAATTTTGTTACGTGAAGGGGCAACACGGATCCGTCGGAGCCTATTGGTATTTATATCTAAAGTCTAAATCTTTATTACACAATTTAATCTGGCAGTCAGTTAACTATTTTAGAAAAATGTTTTTGTGGGTTATCTAAACGACTTTTTTGATTCCTGAAATCCAATAATACAGTGTAAACGTGTCACAAACAATGTAAACATCTCTTTGATGTGAACATCAAATAAATGCTTACAATAGGTGTTATATCTATTCTAAATTTTAAAAACTGATAATCATTGTTGGAGTGCAATAATCATGGCCGCTTTATTCATTAGGCTGTATAGGCAGTTGCCTAGGGCGGCAAATTATGAGAGGGTGGCAATTTTTTTTCGCAAAAATGCTATATGTTTCAAGGGCGGCTACTATAGAAATTTGCCTAAGGCGTCAATTAGCCTAAATGCGGCCCTATCAATAATATCGTTAGGTAGGTATCTATACATATTTTAAAATAAATAATGCATCTGATATCAGTCGTTTGATATCGATGTTAGTGTCAACAACTCAGCTCCTAAGATTATATTGAATTACAGTGAAAGTAGATACTTAGTGCGAATAAAATGTTCCGAAAACCATTATCAGCTGCAGAACTGCAAGAGTTTGGCTAATTTATGGGACTCCGATGACGAAGTATCTCCTGAAGTAGGTGGCATTGAAAATGACGCTAATTGATGATAATTTTTGGAAGCAAGTGAAGAGCATAATCAGCAAGTAGTATTGAGTGATATTGAAGACGAGTGTGTAACTACCAGATTTCAGAGTGTGTAATTTTTAAAACTAAGGATGGAATTAACTGGAAGAGTCAACCTCAACCGACAGGACATGCGATCCTGCGACATAATAAAAAGCAAAGTGCACAAAGTAATATTAGCCCTGGTCAAAGTGTAGATAATCCTATTGATTCCTTCTGTTGGTTTGTTGACGAAAAAATTGTGAATGAAATAGTGAAGTGTACAAAGAAGCCGAAAAAATCCTGGGGATAGAGAACTGGAGATATTGCCACTCTACAGAGCTTTATGTCTTTATTGGACTACTACTAACTTCAGGGCACCTGAGTGTTAATAACCATAGTGTAGATGTACTTCGGAGTAAGTTTTATGGACCTACATTTAATGCTACCATGGGGTTAAAACTATTCAAAACTTTGCTAAGATTTGTTCGATTTGACGATGAGGACCCGAGGTCTGAACGAAGAAGGAACGAGAAATTAGCAGCAATACGCGATGTATGGAATCAAGTAAAAAAAAAACTTTCAGAAATACTATTTACCAGGAAAAAACATAACGGTAGATGAACAACTTGTTCCATATCGAGAAAGATGTCCTTTTAAGCGCACTATGTCTTTTAAAATCAACTAAAAAGCAAAACATATAAAAAAATCAAACTCGAAGGATTATTCGAAAAAATCTGTTAGACAGATTAAATATACAAAAATCTCACACATTCGTTAAAAAATTGAAAAAATCTAACACATTCGTTAAAGAAAAGCGTGGGGCGCGTTTTCATCGAATAAACGGTTTGAGGATAGATACTTTTTTCCTTTTCGCGCACCACGATTTTCTTTAACGAATGTGTGAGATTTTTGTATATTTAATATGTCTAACAGTTTTTTTGGAATATTTCTTCGAGTTTGATTTTTTTTGTTTTTTGCTTATTAATTGATATTTTTTTATTTTTAATTTTACTCACTCGTAACTAAAGAAAAGCATTTCTTAAAAAAATATTTTCATATATTTTTATTTTTTACTTTTTAGTATTATACTTTTCAAACATTAAAATATATCGTCACTTTTAAAAACCGGATGTATATGCAGTGGCGGATCCAAGGCGGTGTCACGGGGGTCATGACCACCCCGCAGACAAAAAAAAAATATCAATTCAATAATCCTAAAAAAAAGAAAAACCGAGAGCAATCAAACAAAAAAAAAATTTAGGTTCATCCAAAAAAATAATTGAAAACCCACTTAGCCTATGGGTGGTAAGACTAAGTGTTAAATCACCCTGAAGATCCATGATCCCCTCCCCCAAAAATTCTGGATCTGCCACTGTCTATGTGATAGACACATTTTTTGAATTTATTTCAACATTTGATACGTACATTGTACATTTTCTGTAATTTCTTCACTCCGTAACATTCACCGCACATAATATGTCACAGACACTTTGAATTAATACACCAAAACGACTTCTAATATTAATTGTAGCACGAAACGTCTCTATCTTTGGTTTTTTAAGACTACGTTAAAAACACGATTTTTTTTAATTCGAGTTTGGGTTTTGAAGTTTTGTTTCTTATCGTATTGAAATTTGACACGACTAAGCGCCGATGTTTATATAAACACAGATATGAGCGTTCAAAATCGTCGCCGCTTAGGATGTTTATAAACATTATGTACAAACAGGAAAGGTTCTCGGAATCTCGGTTTATTTATGAAGCATAACGTAAACAATTAACGTAGAAAGTAAAATTATGTATAGTTCATATAATTAGGTAAAATCTGTAAAAGTTTTAAGTCTCTACATTATAAAAAACAAGAGAATTTAAGCATTTTCCATTAAAATCGTCTTTTTTTTATTTAAACAATTAATAAACATAAAAAAATGTTTATTGTTCCCACGAATGCATAATATGTCTGCAAATTTTCACTCATTTGCATTGAAGAAAAGGCAGTCAAAGTAACGTCTAAAGATTTGACCCAAACGATTGAAATAAAGAAAAGCGTTTAAAAATAGGCTTATTTATTTTTATTTATTTGCTGACAGAAGGTAATTATTTTAATACACGTACAAATAACATTTACTATTCATGAGTGAAATTAAGCGAAATACGCTATTATCCTTATATCTGTTAGAATTTTAATTAGGTACAGTTATATCAATAATTATGTTCATTTTGACAGCGTTTTGATATTTATGTATATTGTCGATTTTAATTTATTGTATTTTATTGTATTTAAATATACATAATAAACTATTTAGTGAAAATGCACAAAAAAAATGGCATTATTTTTATTTTTTTTTTTAAATAAGGCATTAATAAATTATATTTATACAATAAGAACACAAAATATTCGAATAAACCAGGGCGGATCGGTGAAAAAACGTCTATTTTTGGATGTGAGAGATGTGACATTCGGATTTTTGCAGAAAAAGTTAGGTGATAATATCTCTCCAATTTTCCGTGTTGTTTTCAGGAATGAAGGTAATCACGGTGTGAAGGTTTTCAATGTCTCACCCTGTAAAAGTATAATTTATTCTAATAAGAAATCATGTTATTAGTTGACACTATATTATTTACTTGTCATCTTAACATGCTTCGCTAAACTTTAGCTTCTTCAGAAAACTGAGTCCGAACTAAACTAAGTTATAAGCTATTAAATTTATATAAAAGAGACCGTTAGGTGGTTTAGGTAAAGAGGCTTAGTAAAGTTGAATTTCCAAATTCTAGTTGATCAACTCCTTCCAAAGTTTCAAACAAATTTAATTTTTTACTTTTTGTTCTCTAATTATAAAATTTGTAAAGCCTTTTTACTAACAAACAATTAGAACTAGACTAGAGAAATGAGTGTAGTGACAAGTAATTACATAACAGTGCATATTATAATAGTTATTTATGAAACAGTTCGTGAAGTATGCTTTTTGCGAACGCACGCGATTTTTAGCTATACATCGCGTAAGTTCGCAAAAAGTACTTCACGCACAGTTTCATACAATATTTTATCTACGATAAACAAATAAAAAAACTGTAACTCTTCGTCACTGGAATTCATTTCTATTCTACAATTTTTAGAACTTTGACATTTAAAAATCCTAACTACTTTCAAACCACAAAACTGTCAAAAATTTTGTTGTAAGTCATTGCTCATATTGTCATCACCATGACAACGCGAAAGTATATTTGATTATATGAAAATATGCCAAAAAACCCATTGAAAGTGTGCGAAAAAGTAAATCCCATTTAAAATACATTGTTACTTCACGCACACTTTAAACCCTTCACGGACTGCTACCTATAATGACAGTTTTCACAAACTAAAAACTTATACATAATATGACATAGAGTAGAAAAAAAAGTTGAAAATATGGTTTATCTACTCTATGTCATACTATGTATAAGTTTTAGTTTGTGAAAACTGTCATTATAGATAGCATTGCGTAAAGGGTTTAAAGTGTGCGTGAAGTAACAATGTATTTTAAATGGGATTTACTTTTTGGCACACTTTCAATGGGTTTTTTGGCACTCTTTCATATAATCAAATATGCTTAACTTTCGCGTTGTCATGGTGATGACAATATGAGCCATGACTTCCAACAAAATTTTTGACAGTTTTGTGGTTTGAAAGTAGTTAGGATTTTTAAATGTCAAAGTTCTAAAAATTGTAGAATAGAAATGAATTCCAGTGACGAAGAGTTGCAGTTTTTTTATTTATTTATCGTAGATAAAATATTGTATGAAAATGTGCGTGAAGTACTTTTTGCGAACTTACGGCATGTATAGCACTCGCTCCGTTGTTGCTCCTGCTCTGAAAATCGCGTGCGTTCGCAAAAAGCATACTTCACGAACTGTTTCATAAATAACTATTTTAGTATTGTTTTGCCCTTTTCATTTTCCATGTAGAGTTAATGCAACCCCTCATGAACCTTGTAGTGCAGCCGATATGTGAAACAATTGTGAATTTAATGATAGAAGCATATAATTTGGATCACATATACTACACATACAGTGCTAGTCAAAAGTCCGTACCCCCCTTCGTATCTTTTGAACGGTTATACCTATAATAGTGAAATTTGGAGGGAGAAAATAAACGGACGTAAGCTTCTTAACTAGTCATAACAGGTGACGTAATAGTGACAGATGACGTTACAGAGCCACTGTGACCGATAATTTTAAATGGGACCTTATGGCAAGTGATACCTAGTTTGAAAGGTATTGAAATACCTATTCAGTCATACTAATTTTGTTTGAGTTTAAGCTAATTTTGATGTACAAATGAAATAAATATTAAATTGTAGTTTCGCATTTAATTAATAAAAATTCAAAATTCCGCCTATGATTACTTGTCAAACAGGTTGACGTTGACGTAAAAACTACTAGAAAATTAAAAAACGTCAACTTTTTTGACAAAAAATCCATAGGCGGACATTTGAATTTTTATTAATTAAATTCGAAAGTACAATATTATATTTATTTAATTTATTCACCAAAATCAAAATCAACTTAAACCCAAAAAAATTAGTATGATTGAATAGGTATTTTAAATACCGTTCAAAGGAAGTATCACTTGCCATAAGGTCCCATTTAAAATTATCGGTCACAGTGGCTCTGTAACGTCACCTGTCACTATTAAGTCACCTGTCATAACTAGTTAAGAAGCTTACGTCCGTTTATTTCCTCCCTCTAAATTTCACTATTATAGGTATAACCGTTCAAAAGATACGAGGGGGGGTACGGACTTTTGACTAGCACTGTATAAAGGTTGAAATTTAGATATGAGGCCATCTCAGATTTCTTCTTTCACAAAAATGGCGGGCATTCAAATTGGCGACTATACATATGTGACTAATAGCACGATAACTTTTAAACGAGACGTCCGATTTGAATAAAATTTGGTATATAGGTTCATTTTTTGATTTGTAAGATTGAGGTCTTAAACCGGAAGAATCGGTTTACCAAAAGTTCTGTTTTTCCTGGTTTTTATGTAAAAAAATGTTGTTATTTTTTTCAATTTTTTCACCCTGTATGTATTAATTTTTCCAAAAAGTTAATACCGCCATTAAAAAGATCAAAAAAATATTTTTTAGGAAATATTCTGAACTTTTTATTTGTTTTAATTACCATTTAATAAATGCATAACGTATCTTCACATGTACCTATGTGTGGCAGATTCGTGCAAATATTAAAAGAATTATTGTGCATTTAATGGTAAAAGCATATAATTTGGACCACATATACTACACAAATCATCGTTCAAATTCACACATAAGGCCATCTCAGATTTTGCCTTTTACAAAAATGGCGGGTATTCAAAATGTCGACTATACATATGTGACTAATAGCACGATAACTTTTGAGCGAAAAGTCCGATTTCAGCCAAATTTGGCATCAAGGTTCTTTTTTTGATGACTAAGATCGAGGTCTTGAGCCGGAAGTATCTATTTACCATAAGTTGTGTTTTTACTGTTTTTTATGTAAAAAATGTTGTTTTTTTTTCACCCCGTATATATTAATTTTTCAAAAAGGTAGTACCGCCATTGAAAATAGAGTAAAAATATTTTTAGGAAATATTTTAAACTTTTTAGTTATATTAATTACCATTTAATAAATGCATAACGTATCTTCACCTGTACCTATGTGCGGCAGATTCATTTTGAGTGCTCGCCATTTTTGTAAAAGACAAAATCTGAGATGGTCTCATATCTAAATTTGAATCTTTAAATGTGTGGTGTGTGTGGTCCAAATTATATGCTTCTACCATTAAATGCACAATAATTCTTATATTATTTGCACGAATCTGCAGCACATAGGTTCATAGGTATATGTAAAGATACGTTATGCATTTATTAATTGGTAATTAACATAATCAAAGAGTACAAAATATTTCCTAAAAAATATTTTTACCCTTTTTTCAACGGCGGTATTACCTTCTTGAAAAATTAATATACATATACAGGGTGAAAGGCTTGAAAAACAAACAACATATTTTTTACAAAAAAAATCAGAAAAGCACAACTGCTGGTAAACTGATTCTTCCGGTTTAAGTATTGACTTATTTTAATAACTTTTTATAATAAATTTTGCTTTTAATTTATTGATTTGTGCAGTTATTTTTTATAAAATAATTTTCACCCACGAGAAGGGGCGGTATCCACCCTCAGGGTAAAGGCGCAAGGTGGTACCATGTCACCTTTGTTTCTTGAGGTATCCTCTAACCACTGACCAATTTTCGTGAAAATCGATGAAGGTTCACCGAAATTGAAGGTAATCGTTGATTTTTACCTTCATTGACTGCACTATACAAAATAAATGGCAATTTACTTATTAGCTTATAGCTATAAGCTTATAAATTATTAAATGATATGTACTCGCCAAATAATTAGTTTAATGCATTTTAAGTACAACTTTCTCTTAAGCCGGGAAGATAGGGTTTCTTGCGAAGGGGTTGTAGCTCAATAATCGAAACGCACGTGATTTAATAGTTTATTCTTAGAGTATATACGCTATAGGAATTATATCCGCAATACGATATATTTTAAGTTTTCTCAGCATTTTTCTCTTAAGTTAAATCAATTAAAGGGTTGTTTGGGGGTGAAGGGGATGAGCTCAAAAATCGAAACTATATAATTTCAAGAGCTCATAAATAGCTCGTAATTCTGCCGCAAAAACCGATTCAATATTCCCATTTTTAAGTAAAGGGGGCTGAATCAGCCCCCCCCCCCAATAAAGTATTAAATTCCTGCTCAGTGGAACGAGCTCAAAAATTTTGCGTGAGTATGTATATAATAATAGTCTAAGAGCCGGGAGCGGATTTTGTGCGTGATAAGTAATATGGAAAAACTATACAGGGATATGTTGAATTAGTTGTGTACATGACTTTCCCCAACGGCCGGAAACTAGAGTGGGGACGAGGGTAGTTTTAAGGGGTCAAAGTCGCGGTTTTAATTATTTTTTTTGAGACGCTCATGATCGAGATAGTGCACCAAAATTTGGGAATAAGTAGGTCATGATGTAACTAAGTAAAATCTCTAGGGAACGATGCGTGGCCGACAAAGGGGTGGGGTAGGGGTTTATATAAAAAATATAAGGGGTTTTGTGCGACGTTCGTGATTGAGATAGTGCACCAAAATTTGGGAATAAGTTGACCATGATTTAGCTAAGTAAAATCCTCAAAGGTGATAACCAGAGTGGGGGACGAGGGTAGTTATAAGGGGTCAAAGTCGCGGTTTTTATTATTTTTTTTGTGATGCTCATGGTCGAGATAGTGCACCAAAATTTGGGAATAAGTAGATCATAATATTACTAAGTAAAATCTCCAGGGGCCGAACGCTGGGACAAATGTTGTGCAGCGTCACAAAAAAATAATACACACTGCGACTTTGACCCCTTAAAACTACCCTCATCCCCAACTCAGGTTTCCTCCCCTATAGATTTTGCTTAGTTACGTCATGATCTACTTACATCAAAATTTTGGTTCACTATCTAGATCACGAACATCACAAAAAATCACTTATAATTTTTATATTTACCGCTGCTCTCACCCCTTTGTCGGTCACGTAGCGTTCCGGATATTTTACTTAGTTACGTCATGACCTAATTATTACCAAATTTTAATGTACTATCTCGATCATGAGCGTCACAAAAAAATAATAAAACCCGCAATTTTGACCCCTTATAACTACTCTCGTCCACCACTTTGGTTTCCGGCTCACTTCTAAGTAAAATCCCACCCCTTTGTCGGCCACGCAGCGCTCCGCCCCTAGAGATTTTACTTAGTTACGTCATGACCTACTTATTCCCAAATTTTGGTACACTATCTCGATCATGAGCGTCACAAAAAAATAATAAAAACCGCGACTTTGACCCCTTATAACTACCCTCGTCCCCCACTATGGTTTCCGGTCGTTGGGGAAAGTCATGTACACAACTAATTCAACTTATCCCCGTATAGTTTTTCCATATTACTTATCACGCACTAAATCCGCTTCTATCTCTCCCACTACCTATAATTTTTTTTCCTTCAAAATGCAAATAGATTTTTCCGCCAAGAAATATTCATATTAGCTCTTTTGTAGCTGAAATATTGTGTGCGCCACTCATTTTTATGGGGTTTGGCGATTTTTTTGTTCTTGTATCAGGAGTTTTTCTAATTTTTTTTATGAAGTTAATGTATGAAATGAAATGTAATATTTCTCGATTATACGTTAAACGTGATAATACATTTTCGGACGTTCTAAACATCACTTGACATAAAAATAAACTTTGCAACAAGAGAAGGGTCCAGGACTGTAATAGCTCAATGTTCCTATGTGTCTAGTATGGTGGCTCTTACTGTATACAGTGCTCTTCAGATAAAACTATCCACCTTAAATAACTTTTGAGTCATTGATTTTTAGAAAAAACGCAAAAACACGTCAAATAATACTTAAAGGGGAAACATTATGTCATATTTAAGCCTGACGGGAAAGGCACTCTCTCACCCCCGTATCATCCCTTAATTTTTTTTAAAATACGACCCCCTTTTTTATTTTTTTTTAAATTTGGATTCTCCTCTTTTTACTGATTTCAAAAATGTATCACTTAATGCTTAAGGTGATTAGTTTATGAGAAAAATAAATACAAAAGCAAGAAAGCTGGATTGAAAAATAGATATTTTTCTACGGCCTTGCTAAAAGAGTCACTTTCCCGTACGCATTTCGTTTCCGAAAGTTGCACTTTCCCGCACGGCGTGCGTGAAAGTAAATTTTCCCGCAAGGCGTGCAAGAAAGTAAAATACCTTGTAATATGGCATTATAATATATAATAATACATGCAATAAACTAGTATTTAGATATTATTTACTAATTTATTTCAAATTTATCTTATTGTGTTCATGTTTTAATGAAATTAGCGCGATTATTTCATTCATAGGACATTCTGACCAATAGAAAGCTACAGAAATAAAAAATAAAGTGATAATTTTTGATAACATCCCGTCGTCAAGTATATTACGTCAGATGCCCTTCATTGCTACGAAAAAATACATTCAGTGACATTAACGACAATTAATGTCTTAAAAATTATAAAAGTGATGACTTTCAACCGTCAAATATTTATAACAACTGTGTGTTTAATTGTACTAATTTGTACTTACATAAATAAATTACAATAAAATTTTGGTGTTGAACAATTTTATTCATGAAATAATCGCAGCAAATTGCACTCGATCACTAAAATTATTATCGAATTTTTGCCCTCGTGACACTTTGAAATAATTTCACTCCCCTTCGGCTCGTGAAATTAAAACTGTCAAAGTGTCACTCGTGGAAAGTGGAAAAATTCGATAATTTTAGAGCTCGTGTGCAATTACTACTGATAATTCGATGAAATGAAATTATTTTGACATAATATTTAAAAGTCAGATCAGTAGACAATTACAATGGTTTTGAATCGTCGTCATGGACACCAATATTGTCGTCGTGGTAACCCATTATATTGAAAGTTTGGTTTTGAAAACCTTGTCAAAGAATTAATTTGTGTATTTTCACTCCTAAATAAAACTTGATATAGCTCTATTTTTTGTGGCTTTTTTCCAAACGTGCGGCTCTAGAAAAAATATTGTTCCTAACTCATGCGGAAAGTGTCTTCCCCGCACTCGACTGCTTGCCCGAACTCCGATATCGAGTCGTTCGGGTCAACGGCAGTCTCGTTCGTTAAAATATTTAGAAGTGAAAGTACACAAATTAATTCTTTGACAAGGTTGTCAAAACCAAACTTTCAATATAATAGGTTACCACGACGACGATATTGGTGTCCATGACGACGATTCAAAACCATTGTAATTGTCTACTGATCTGACTTTTAAATATTATGTCAAAATAATTTTATTTCATCGCTAATTTCATTAAAACATAAACACAATAAGATAAATTTGAAATAAATTAGTAAATCATATCTAAATATTAGTTTTTCTACGACCGTTTAATAACATGCTCATTATTCGCTATTTTTTCATAGATAATAGCACCCGTTACTGTACCCGTGAGTAATAGTTCATTACTCACGGGCAGAAGTTACTCACAGGTCATTACTCACGGGCTGAAGTTACATAGATTAAGTGGCGCATGCCATTTTTAATATTAATCGTATATAAACTGTAAATAAAATTACTTAAATTTGTTTATTTAATACAATAATTAATTATTGTAATTTATATCAATAATTAACTTCGAAAAATTTTTAAAGGAATTTTAACTGTAACAATGTCAGTATATTTTTGACGTTTATATAAATATTGTTTACTAAAAATTTTGACGTTTATCATTTATTTTAGTGACAGTGACATTAGCGCAATTTGTTTGTGTTAATTGGAATTTATAACTAATATAATATTGTGTTTATTTTTCAAGTTATATTGTGTTAAATATGTTATAACATAATATATATTGTCATATTATTATATTATGTATAATATAGTTAAACGTAAATAAACATTATAACCATAATATGAAATACGTAATACGTCCACCGACAATAGCCATTTCCTATTTATTAGATTCACTGACAGTAGGTACAAATTTATGCTTATAATTTTTCGGAAACGAATAGAACTTGGATTGACTATTTCTTGTTGTATTTTTACAATAAATAAGAATTTGGTAATAGTAGGCAACCAATCATTCAGCCACGTACTAGGGGTAAATAGCGTTTAGGTATTTTTCTAAATTATTATAATTTAAATCTCGAGTAGTTGGCGATTATATTTTTTACTAATTAAAATAAAAAATAAGTCGTAGAAAAAGTATAGTATTCTACTCGCATGTAATTCATCATCGTGAGTAATAGCCATCATTACATGCTCGTTGAATAATATACTATTATTGCATGTATTATAATATATTATAATGCCATATTGCAAGGTATTTTACTTTCCCGCACGCCTTGCGGAAAAATTTACTTTCACGCACGCCGTGATATAATATTTATAATAATTATTGTAAAAATTTTTGTTAGTGAAATGTTCACTTTAAGTGTTATAAAATTGTTAAAAAAATCATTTTTATTCAATCCAGTTTTCTTGCATTTGTATTTATTTTTCTCATCAACTAATCACTTTAAGCATCAAGTGTTATACATTTTTGAAATCAGGGCAAAGAGTAGAATCCAAATATGAAATAAAAAAAGGAGTAGTAATTTGAAAAATTAAGGGATAATACGGGGGATAAGAGGGTGCCTTTACCGGCAAGCTTAAATATGGCATAATGTCTCCGCTTCAATTATTGTTTGACCTGTTTTTGCGTTTTTTCTAAAAATCAGTGGTTCAGAAGTTATTTAAGGTGGATAGTTTTATCTGAAGAGCACTGCATAATATGGTGTTAACCACTAAACCAGTATCGCCGAAATGGTCTAGTGGTTACATTAAACACCTTGTACTCGGCTTTCCCGATCAAGTTTAACGTCGCGATGTTAACTTGATCGGGACATGTCGTAACCACTTGACCACTTTGGCGATAATAATTAAGTGGATTATAATTTTGGAGCTCGATAACTTTAATCGCTTCTGATCACTAAACACGCATTTGAAAGGTATAGGGCTTTTCATTCACAGTCATTTGTTTCGAGCTTCTGTCATGTGTCATATAATATTAATATATCTACGTCATACGTTATTGGCATATACCAATGATACAAACCAAAGACGTATGATGTAGATATATTAATATTATGTGACACATGACAGAAGCTCGAAACAAATGACAATCGATGAAAAGCCCTATTGACAAGTAGTGGCTGATGCATTTCAGGTCAAATATGATATATGAGGGTATTAAAGGATTTAATAAGCTTGAAAAATAACTCATATAAAATGGATTTGATTATACTTAGGAGACCTATAACTTAAAAACTCGAATTTCCCCAGATATTCTTCTTATTCTTCAGCCTTCAGTAATACAACTTTGGACATAGGCCTCCCCCAATTCAATCCAGTGTTGTCTCTTTTGCGCCACCTGTTTCCAGTTGTGTCCTCCAAACTTCTTTATGTCATCAGCCCATCTCATTTGTGGCCTTCCTCTGCTCCTTCTTCCTAACCACGATCTCCATTGTTGTATTTCGTGATTCCATCTTTTATCCTTCAGTCGAGCATTGTGTCCTGCGAAGCTCCATTTTAATTTGGCAACATGTTCTCCTGCGTCTTTTATTTTGGTTTTGCTTCTAATCCACGTAATTGTTTTTTTGTCTATGAGCCTCACCCCGAGCATTGATCTTTCTATCGCTCTCTGTGCCTTTACTATTTTATCCATATTGGCCTTGGTGAGTGTCCACGTCTGTGAACCATACGAAAGTATAGGGAGGATACACTGATCGTAAACTCTGGTTCTCAAATATTGTTCTATTTTAGTGTTTTTCAAGATCCAACTCAGTTTTACAAATCCTGCCCACGCTAACATTATTCTTCTGGTAATTTCGGCAGTTTGATTTTCTTTGTTAACTTTCATTATCTGTCCCAGGTAGATGTATTCGCTTACTGTTTCTAAATCTGTGTTTTTTAACGTTATTTTTGGAATGTTCGGTGTATTCGTCATTATTAGAGAGCGGAATATATGCAAAGTGCATATAGATGCATATATTGCATATTTTCAGACAACAAACACAACATTACTTATTAAGCTAAACAGGATTTATTTTGCATATTTTAAAAATAAATTATATAAAAGTTTAAAATTTTCCTCTATTAGTTGGAATTTTATAACTTCGATATGAATGAGCTCGTTATTTATCTATCTATCGCTCATCTGGACTTTCCCATTACTACCTGAATTTAATAATTATGGGTGTTCCCAGAAAAATATTATTTATTAGCGTAGCAAGTCGTAGGTACCTACCTGCTTTTAAGGGTCTAATAATTATTTTGTCAATTTCCGGCCAACATTTGTTTAAAGTAAGCGTTGTATCGTATTTAGTGTTTTTGAAGTGATTGGTATATATTAAATTTAAATATGTCTACCATTCAAAAAAGTGCTTGGATAAAGCGTTTTCCCGAGTTAAAGCTAAGTGGAGACAAAGTATTTTGCAAGGCCTGTTCCAAAATCGTAAGTTACATTCATTTTCACATTTCATTTTTTAAATGAGGAACTGACACACAAAAGCATCATGTCCCACAAAAGAAATTTTTCTGGAAAGAGTGTTTTTATTCGACAAATTCGCTTTTACTTCTATAAAGACGGACATAGAGAGAAGCATCAAAATACAAAAATCCATCAAATTGTAGACAATTCCGCTTTTGTTCTTCAGCTTAAGTAACGTACTTTGTTCTTTAAGTAACGTACAAATTGCTTAAGAACTTATGTTCATAAAAGTTAATTTTAGTTTTTTACCAGATCTAATAAAGTCATTAGAACAAAGGAATTTACAATTAAGTGATTCGGTTAATCTTGTTAACACTTTTTCTGCTCATTGTCAAAAAATTCCCGGATATACAGGGATTACAATTAGAAATAAATTAAAAAATGTTTTAGAAAAAAATGAGGGCTTCGATTGTTCGAGGAAAGTTGTACGTATTTTTGAAGGCAACTTTTCTGAAGATCTTACGACTTAATATATTGTTTTATTTTTGAGTATTTTTAATATGCATTTGCATAATAAATAATGCATAATATTAATAATAATTAATATTATTTAATATAATAATATTACCTGCATATAATACCTGCATATTTGTAGTAATATGCAGGTACTATATGCAGGTAATATTACCTGCATATACTGCATAATACCTGCATATTTGTAGTAAAAGTAATGCATATATATGCGCATATTTTGGTAATGTTGTGTTGCATATATTCCTCTCTCTAGTCATTATTTTTGTTTTTTCCAAGTTCATCTTAAGACCTACATGGTCTGTAATTCTTCGAAACTTGTAGCGAATATTACAATGTCGTCAGCATATCTCAAATGACTTAGTTTTCTTTCATTAACATTTATTGCTTTATCTACCCAGTTAATGTCGTTGAACACGTCTTCAAGTCCCAGTGTGAACAGCTTTGGTGAAGTAACGTCTCCCTGGCGAACTCCTCTGTTGATTGGTATAGCTTTGGTTTTCTCATCTATTTGTATTCTCATTGTAGCTTTCTTATAAATATTATGTATGAGCATTCTGTATCGAGAATCTATCCTGCAGTTGTTCATAGCTCGCTCTATTGCCCAAAGTTCTATGGAGTCGAATGCCTTTTCATAATCAACGAAGCCAATGTGTAAGTTCAAGTGATATTTATTGGCTTTCTTCCATCCCCCATTCCCCAGATATAGGCATTCCCCAGATATAGTATGGGATATACACCGTTAGACGCGTCTGGAGTCCTCCTACAAACTTTCAGTTCTGTTTCAGGAGAACAATTTTAAGGTTTTAAACTTAATATTAATTCTGTGATAAAAGGTATTGTTATATTTTTTGTGCAATAGTACAAAGAACTGAATGTAAATACTTCTAATGTGTGAAACATGAAGGAAGATTATTTGCTAGTTTTTGGAATATCTTAGATATTTCAGATATATGTGGTTTTGCCATCTTATAAATTATTTGTTTTATGTATATGTATATTGTTTTGAAAGGGAAATGAAAAACAAGACATTTGTATTTTATGTTAATGCTTGAAATGTTACAAATTGGATTTGTATAACCAATTAGTCTTCTGAATCCGAATCCAAGGCATCATCGCACAATTCGTCATATTCTTTTGCGTTGGATGTGGTTGACAAATTTTCATAAAAGACAGTCTTTGTCTATCAGGTCTAACATCGATAAAAGGTCCTTCTTTTTCTTTGGATTAATACCCAAGAGGCTGTTGTATGAGCGAGGGACAGTTATGGTAGCCAGTGATGGTCGACCTCTTCTTTTTCCCCTTCTTATATCTAGAGTCTTAAATGGCGCTTCATCGTCAAGGGTATACTTAAACTGAATTAGCCCAAACTCCTTGGTATATCTTAGCCATTTAATATTAAGCCAAGATATTATTTCACCTTCAGTGTCGCTTGTTCGTTTGACTATTATGTCACGAAAAAGAGCTTGGAAATGCCAGAAACTCTTGTCTAATATCAACCACTGTAAGTTAGGATTTTCCCCTAAGCGATCGTACAAACTGAAACTAGTCCAGTGGTACCATTATTTTAAAATCATTCGAAATTTGGTTTTTACACCTTTCAATTCGTGCGTGGTCACTATCACACTCGAGGCGTGTATGACCTGGCAAAAGAAATTTCTGATCAAATATTTTGAGAGTTGGTTTCTTCTGAATGGCATACAAAAACATAACCGCCATACTAATGTAGCAGTTTTGTTCTCGGCACGTGTCCGAATATGTTGTTACGTGCTGAACGGTCTCTGATAAACTCATAACTTTACTGTAGAGGTATGAGGCAATTTGATCAGAACCTCTGCCTCCAATGACTTCATACCACATAAAGCAAACAGACGATTCAGTGGAAGAACAATCACGTATACTAAGATTATACACAGATAATACATAAACGCTTATATAGTAGACTATGTTAGTTGATAAATAGGGAGCTGGTAGGACTTGTAAATCAAAACCAGTACTCTTTTCGTTTCATCATTTTTTGGTAATTTCTTTGTCTTTTCGTTTGCTTTCAAAGGCTTTGTTGGCTTCGTTAATGTGGTCGTCCCGTTGTTAATTAATTTTTGCTCTAGCTGCCTCAGTACTAGCATTCTTTTTTAGTGTTTGATATTCGTCACATTTGCGACATGTTCGATGTAGGGCTGTTTAAATTTATACCCCGTACTATTGAATACGTCACGAAAAACATCATAACTAGCAGATTTCTTTAACCCTTTTTTTAATATATCTTCTTGATATTCTTTATGCATTTGACGGATGGTTAGGTAGCTCGGTAGAAATATTTGATTAGGATTATCTCGCCTTGCATAATGACTTTCATGTCTTGGATATTGATCTATAAAAACAATTTGGTAGATGGCAAAATCAAATAAATCAACACGTTGCTTTGAAACTCATCGCACATTCCACATATAAAGAGGAGAGCAAAACGAAATATGTTTGCATATATGCAATTGCCATCATTAACAAATAATAATGTTTGGTTTATGAAAAGGAGTAAATACAATATATGCATATAAGAGTAGTTTCATACTTCTTATTCTTGTAAGAGATAGCCGTATGAATTCATCTAAAAAGAGAATCAAGAACATGCTATTTCTTACTCTATGAGTTTTTGACAACTATCAAATAATTATTTACAAATGTCATTCAAACTAAAATTACACAGTCATGCCACCTAAAACTATAAATAACTTAAAATAACTAAATGTGGTTTTATTGAAAATAAACATACAGTGGAACCCCGATAAGTCGGCCCCCGATAACCCGGAACTCCGGCTAACCCGGACCGATTTTTATCAGACAAACATTTCAACAATAAAAATGTATTGCTGTTACAAAATCTAGTGAACCTAATTCATTCATTTGGTGACGTCAATATACGAACGAAACGATTGATGAATCCGACATTACTGAAAATATCAGGGTGCAGATGGGACCCTGTCGCGCAATTCGCTGCAAATAAAATAGTCGTATGTTTTTGGCTTCATTTTATTTCGGTTATACATACGCATTTTCAAGGTTCACGAGGTTTTGTACCAACTCTATGTAATATAATATTTGAGAGATAATGGAACCGGATTGAACTTCATATACCATAGTAAAAATTACTCATGGCACACCACATTCATTGTCGAAAACAACAGGCACCTGTATTATCCTTTATTTGAAACTGTCTTAGTTGAAACATTGTTTAGAAAAGACTATTAAAATTATTTTTTTAACAATGGTCTTAGTCATCACTGTTATTAAATAACATAACATCAGAGACGGTATTGTGTGTAGTAAAGTCGTATTTTGTAATCGTTCGTAAATTTATTCAGATTTTGTGTTTGCGTGTCTTTTGTCTATAAGGGCAACAAAACGTAAAAATGTTGTAGTGACAATGGAAAAGAAACTAGAAGCATATTAAGTAGAATTGATAAAGGTGAATCTTGCAGCATTATATTATGGTGTCGGTACATCTACAGTATCGGATTGGAAGAAAAATAGAACTAAAATCGAAGAATTTTTTTTTCAAAATGATAACAAAAGACAGTTTGGACAATCGGTGCAAAGCTAATAAAGCTAAGAATGAGACTTTTGACGACGCTTTGTATGTGTGGTTTTGTGTGGAATGCGAACGTGGTTTACCAGTGTCTGTGTGACAATTATAACTGAGTTTATCTGTAAGCATGCCATATTTTATTAATTTTTACCATTTTCTCCGGCTAACCCGGATTTTCGATAACCCGGATCGGCCGCGGTCCCAATTAATCCGAGTTAACGGGGTTCCACTGTATTTGAGAGATAATGGAACCGGATTGAACTTCATATACCATAGTAAAAATTACTCATGGCACACCACATTCATTGTCGAAAACAACAGGCACCTGTATTATCCTTTATTTGAAACTGTCTTAGTTGAAACATTGTTTAGAA
Source organism: Diabrotica virgifera virgifera (assembly GCF_917563875.1). Lineage (NCBI taxonomy): Eukaryota > Metazoa > Arthropoda > Insecta > Coleoptera > Chrysomelidae > Diabrotica > Diabrotica virgifera. Next base: position 120,917,033 of record NC_065446.1, on the reverse strand, counting down.
AAGACTATTAAAATTATTTTTTTAACAATGGTCTTAGTCATCACTGTTATTAAATAACATAACATCAGAGACGGTATTGTGTGTAGTAAAGTCGTGTTTTGTAATCGTTCGTAAATTTATTCAGATTTTGTGTTTGCGTGTCTTTTGTCTATAAGGGCAACAAAACGTAAAAATGTTGTAGTGACAATGGAAAAGAAACTAGAAGCATATTAAGTAGAATTGATAAAGGTGAATCTTGCAGCATTATATTATGGTGTCGGTACATCTACAGTATCGGATTGGAAGAAAAATAGAACTAAAATCGAAGAATTTTTTTTTCAAAATGATAACAAAAGACAATTTGGACAATCGGTGCAAAGCTAATAAAGCTAAGAATGAGACTTTTGACGACGCTTTGTATGTGTGGTTTCGTGTGGAATGCGAACGTGGTTTACCAGTGTCTGTGTGACAATTATAACGGAGTGTATCTGTAAGCATGCCATATTTTATTAATTTTTACCATTTTCTCCGGCTAACCCGGATTTTCGATAACCCGGATCGGCCGCGGTCCCAATTAATCCGAGTTAACGGGGTTCCACTGTAGTTTTATTTTTACATCCCCCCACCAACAGTTATGACAAACCATGAAAGTCTATGGTTGGTCACAAGGCAACAATTTTGAGATGTGAAAATAGTTCATATCGTTCCTTTTGTATCCAATATCTATTTCATATAAAGTATTTAAAATTTGTTTTTTATTTGAAATGAGCCTAGTCTTACTTCATCAAGTTTTTTTCTATTTAGTTTGGATTTATTTTCTACATATAGTGCCGCCGATATGTGAAACAATTGCACATTTAATGATACAAGCATATAATTTGCACTACATATACTACACATATAAAGGTTCAAATTTAGATATGAGACCATCTCAGATTTTGTCTTTTACAAAAATGGCAGGCGTTCAAAATGGCGGCTATACTTATGTGTTTAATAGCACCATAACTTTTAAACGAAAAGTCCGATTTCAACCAAATTTGGTATATAGGTTTTCTTTTTGATTTACAAGTGGCATATGGTGAACCGGAAGAATCGGTTTACCAGAAGTTGTGTTTTTACTGGTTGTTTATGTAAAAATATGTTTTTTTTTTTAATTTTTTCCCTCTGTATATATTAATTTTTCAAAAAGATAATACCGCAATTGAAAAGAGCGAAAAAATATTTTGTAGAAAATATTTTGAACTTTTCAGTTATGTTAATTATCATTTAATAAATGCATAACGTATCATCACAAGTACATATGTGTGGCAAATTCGTGCAAACATTATAAGAATTATTGTGCATTTAATGGTAGAAGCATATAATTTGGACCACATATACTACACACATCAAGGTTCAAATTTAGATATAAGGCCATCTCAGATTTTACCTTTTACAAAAATGGCGGGCATGCAAAATGGCGACTATACATAGGTGACTTATAGCACGATAACTTTTGAACAAAAAGTCCGATTTCAACCAAATTTGTTATATAGATTCTTATTTTGATGTGTTAGACCAAGGTCTTGAACCGGAAGAATCGATTTACCAGAAGTTGTGTTTTTCCTGATTTTTATATAAAAACATGTTGTTATTTTACCAATTCTTTCACCCTGTATATATTAATTTTTCAAAAAGTTAATACCGGCGTTGAAAAGAGCTAAAAAATATTTTCTAGGAAATATTTTGAACTCTTTAGTTATATTAATTACCAATTAATAAATGCATAACGTATCTTAACATGTACCTATGAACCTATGTGCGGCGCATTCGTGCAAATAATATAAGAATTATTGTACATTTAATGGTAAAAGCATATAATTTGGACCACACGCACTACACATACAAAGATTCAAATTTAGATATGAGGCCATCTCAGATTTCGTCTTTTACAAAAATGGCAGGCATTCAAAACGAATCTACCGAACATAGGTACATACCGCACATAGGTGAAGATACGTTATGCATTTATTAAATGGTAATTAACATAACTAAAAAGTTCAAAATCTTTCCTAAAAAATATTTTTACACTATTTTCAATGGCGGTATTACCTTTTTGAAAAATTAATATATACAGGGTGAAAGAATTGAAAAAACAACAACATATTTTTATATAAAAAACAGTAAAAACACAACTTTTGGTAAACCTAATCTTCCGGTTCAAGACCTCGTTCTTATTCATCAAAAAAAGAAACTTGATATTTTTGGCTGAAATCGGACTTTTCGTTCAAAAGTTATCGTGCTATTAGTCACATATCTATAGCCGCCATTTTGAATGCTCGCCATTTTTGTAAAAGGCAAAATCTGAGATGGCCTCATATCTAGGTTTGAACTTTTATATGTGTAGTATATGTTTTCCAAATTATATGACTCTACCATTAAATGTACAATAATTCTTATAATATTTGCACGAATCTGCCACATATAGGTACATGTGAAGATACGTTATGCATTTATTAAATGGTAATTATAATTAACATAACTACAAAGTTCAAAATATTTCCTAAAACACATTCTTACGCTATTTTCAATAGTGGTATTACCATTTTGAAAAATTAATATATACAGCGTGAAAAAATTTAAAATAAATTATTTACATAATATAAAAAAGTTTTACAAAAAAACCAGGAAAAACAAAACTTCTGGTAAAACGATTCTTCCAGTTTATGGCATCGATCTTGTAAATCACAAAACGAACCTACGTACCAAATTTGGTTGAAATCGGACTTTTCATTCAAAAGATATCGTGCTATTAGTCATATATGTATAGTCGCCCATTTTGAATGACCGCCATTTTTGTAAAAGGCAAAATCTGAGATGGCCTCATATCTAAATTTGAACCTTTATTTGTGCAGTATATGTGGACCAAATTATACGCTTGTATCATTAAATGTACAATTCTTATAATATATTGCACGAATCTGCCGCACTATATGCCCAATCTCCTTCTTTAAATTCATGCAATTTTCTATTTTTGTCATACAGCTTTTTATTATATTCATGATGTCGTACTGAATTTTTATAAGCTATTTTCTTATCTTTTGATACATTTCTTGTTTCACAAAATTCCTCGGGAACAATCGGATCCGCTCTCCCAAAAAGCAAATATTCTGGGCTGTATCCGGTTACGGAATGATCTGTTCTATTATATTCATCTATACATTCTTCAGCTATTTTTGTCCATGCTCTACTTCTAGTTTCATTTAGTTTACATCTTATTCTATTAACTAATGTTTGATTCTTTCATTTAAACCATTCGAAAATGGGCAGTCCACTCCTGTAAAAACCAGTTGAATATTTAACTGTTTCATATTATTTCTAAATATTTTGGAATTAATTCCCGGATACTGATCTGTTAATAATGTTTTTATGGGGTGTTTATCTTGAATTTTAGAGATTAGTTTAATAAAATCACCTGTCGTCTGATTTTTGGAAGTAACTGTAAATGCATATCTGGTAAAAGGATCTAAAAGTAAGTGCAGGTATTTTTTTGTTGAACGATTGCCAGCAAATCCTCCTATTGTATCTAGGGACATTATCTCGAAGGGTTCTTTTGCCGGACCTAATTGTGACAAGAGACCATATTTTGGACCTATTCTTGTTTTATTTTTACAGCAGATCTCGCATTTCTGGCAGATATCTTTTGCCAGTAAATCCAAATTCTTAATGTAGTAAAAATTCCTAATTTTGTTAATTACTTTACCAGCACAAATATGACCATAAAATTTGTGAATTTTTTTTATTACCTTCACTCCAAAATCTTTGGATAATATTATTTTTTTCTGGTTCTTCCTTAATTTATAGAATACGTCTTGGTTGAAAATTGTTCCTATCATTTTATCTATAGCTTGTCGATTATTATTCTGGTCTTGTTTTATCTCAGTTAATGTCATTATATAAACTAAAAGGGAGGTTCCCTAGGTTGGCTGTATACCATATAGTTAAAAAACTCTAACAAGAAGTAAAACCACTTCTATGTAAATTGGTATATTTATTAAAACTTAAAAATCCCAATGGATTGAATAAAAATGTCCAATTCAGAACGTTTTCAGACCTATCGGTCCATCATCGGTGAATGTGCATACTTGCTAAATAGCCCCAGAACCAAACAATGGTTGAATTTAAAATTCAATTTACATTATTTAAAAATAATATTAAACAGGCTAAACGCCGATGTTACAGGATATTGCCTATGGGAACATGGTGAAACCCTATCGGTAGGGTTTCACCATGTTCCCATAGGCAATATCCTGTAACATCGGCGTTTAGCCTGTTTAATATTATTTTTAAATAATGTAAATTGAATTTTAAATTCAACCATTGTTTGGTTCTGGGGCTATTTAGCAAGTATGCACATTCACCGATGATGGACCGATAGGTCTGAAAACGTTCTGAATTGGACATTTTTATTCAATCCATTGGGATTTTTAAGTTTTAATAAATATACCAATTTACATAGAAGTGGTTTTACTTCTTGTTAGAGTTTTTTAATGTCATTATAGTCTAAGAGCTAGAGGCGAGAAATCATCGTCATAAGTAATATGGAGTTTGGCATGTGAAATGTGTCTATTGTATGTTGATAATTATGACCCCTTTCAGGCTGACACCTCAGTGGATACAGGGAGTAGCAATAAGGGATGAAAGGGGAAAGTTAACGGAGTCATTAAAGGTTTTCACCTCCTATTTTTGGTTAAATTGGTGAGTAGTTAGAGCATACCTCAAGAAATTAAACTGATATGGTGCCAACGTGCGCTTTTACCCTGGGGGTGGATGCCACCCCTTCTCAGAGGTGAAAACTATTTTATTAAAAATAACCCCACTAATCGATAGAGGGACAAATTTTAAGCAAAATTTATTACCCCTAATTATTAAAATAAATCAATACTTTTTGAGTTATTAAAGATCAGAGATTTGAATTTTTCGTGAAATAAATGCATGATGTAAAGCGGTTTTTCGTAAATAATTCAAAAACTGTAAGTTTTATCAAAATAGTTATGATTACCAAAATTGAAGATAATAAAAAATAAAAGAGATTTCTTATTTGAAAAACCTTTGAGAATTAATAAAAAGTGAGTTATAGGTGATGGAATGTATATTTTTTTTTTGGCTAGTACCCACATCTATGTATTCAAGCTCAAATAACGGGAAAACGGTGCATTTTATAAAATATATTTACTGAACACTTGTCAAAGTACATAGAAATATGTATCAAATGAGTTCCCGGAAAGTTGATACCATTAAACATTATGCTACAAACATTTTTCAAAGTTTAGGCTCCAAAAATTTGGAGCTTAATTATTATATTATTTATATAAGTTTTTAAAATTGTTTTAAGACATTTATATAAAATATAGCAAAAATGTGTTTGACTATTATGTCAAATGTGCCCATTATTGGACACCCTCAGTTTCTGTACATAGTCAGTTTATACAGGGGCGGTTCTAGACCAAAAAAAAGTGGGGGCAAGGGAACACAACCGGTGAATAAACAAGATAACGTGCCTTTTTAACGAAAATTATAGTACAAAAGTACTGTAAAAACTGTAGGGGGGAAGGGCAGCTGCCCCCCTGCCCCTGGCTAGAACCGCCACTAAGTTTATATCGATAGAAAAAATTCAATTAAATATCGAAATAATATAAAAATAATATTTTAGTAACATACATATTATTTCAAAAATATATTACTTCATATAAACTGTAAAAGAATTGAAATATCAAATAAATAAATATTACTTATTAATTTTAGGGCCGGTTGTTCGAACGCTAATCAACAATGATCATTATCAAATAATTAATTACTGTCAATGTCAACTTTGTTTGGGTTGTTAAAAAGTCTGTGGGGTCTATAATCAATTAATATAACAATAATTATTAACATAATTAATAATAAATCTCATAATTGTAATTAATTATGTTTTCAGCAACCCAAACAAAGTTGACATTGACAGTTTTGGTGACAGTAATTAAATATTTGATAATGATCATTGTTGATTAGCGTTCGAACAACCGGCCCTAAATGTAATTAATGTTGAATGGCAGGTTACAAATTTTTGGTGCTGTCTACCCAATGATTTATGTATTATGTATATTATATTGTATAATATACAGTGTGTCTGCTTAAGTTGGACACATATATTACGGGACACTTTTTATTTTTAATTTTACGAAATAAATTTATAATTCATAAAAAGTTCTGCATCGTCTAAAACCTACGATTCAATCATCAGATAGCAAATTTTATCTATATTATAGGAGGTATTTTAAAAAATATGAATTTCGCTTAAGATTACAGTACCTTTTTTTCACACTGTTATAAATTATTGTTACTACGAAAAATTGTTTGGAATTAAAAACTGTGTTCTAATATATGCAATAGTTTTTATTATTATAATTAAATAATTAATAATTATTATAATAATGTAACTATTATCTACATTCTTCTAATAAAAAGAAAATATTTAATTTTTTTTCTCAAATTAGAGATACCTACCAATCATCATTTTCATTTTTTATTAATTTTACGAACAAAAATTATTCTTCATAAAAAGATCTGCACGATCTAAAATCCAAGATGCAATCATAAACATAAGATTATATAAAATTGTATCGATTTTAGTCGATGTGTAAAAAATGTGAATTTCGCTCAAGAAATTCGCTCAGTAAAGTGCCTTTATAGCTCACAATATTTAAATAGTAGAATATAATTGCACATTAAACATAATTTTTACTAGGAATAATTTTTACTCTCGTTGGAAATTTACCGCGCTGAGCAGATGGGACGTGAATTGTAAATTGTAGAATTTCCTCATCTTCCTTAGTCTCAGCATCCGTATGGCTTGCAAATTGTAGAAGCCTCGGAGGTGTAACCACAGAAGGTTCCCATTGTTTTCATTCTGGTGGGATGTAGAATAGCATTATGTTGTTTTATATGCCATTAGAGTGAAAACTTAGTCTTTTTGCTAGCAGTTGCCGCTAGGGCATCTATGCCATTTCGTTCGTTGCAATCCGGGACTGCACGCTGGGGTTTGTTTTGGTTGGATCAGGGAGAGCAGCATATGTGCCTCCTGATGAGAGACTAATAAGTTTCGAAATCGGTAGGGGTGCTTGCAGCGCTCTCTGATTGGAGTAGAATATGGGTCGGCTGTGTTTTCGTTTTGCAACGAAATTGAAAATGGTTATTCATTTTTGACATAATTTTTCATTCTAAACAACTTTTCATAATAGCAATTTTCCATATTAGGAATTTAAATACATAAAAAACAAAGTTTTCGTTATAATAATACTCGCATTTTTAACTTGTTATATTTAAATTGTAATAAAACGAACTTGATAATAAATTATAATAATAACTTCATTCCCGAAATTCCTTTAAAAATTATTCTGTTAACAAATTTCAAAATAAATATATAAATAGGTAGCGTATGTTTTAATTTTCACTTTTTCCTAAAAACTCGAAAGGGTTCTCTTATTTCCATCATCACTTGCTTAGCTTTGATGTTATAAACTTCATCTGGAGCTCACTTGATAGGTATTCTTGAGTACTTTGACAAGTGTTTAGTAAATATATTTTATAAAATGCACCGTTTTCCCGTTATTTGAGCTTGAATACTTAGATTTGGGTACTAGCCGAAAAAAATATACATTCCATCACCTATAACTCACTTTTTATTAGTTCTCAAAGGTTTTTCGAATAATAAATTTCGTTTATTTTTTATTATCTTCAATTTTGGTAATCATAACTATTTTGATAAAACTTACAGTTTTTGAATTATTCACGAAAAACCGCTTTACATCATGCATTTATGTCACGAAAAATTCAAATTTTTGATCTTTAATAACTCAAAAAGTATTGATTTATTTTAATAATTAGAAGTAACAAATTTTGCTTAAAATTTGTCCCTCTATCGATTAATGGGGTTATTTTTAATAAAATAGTTTTCACCCCCGAGAAGGGGTGGCATCCACCCCCAGGGTAAAGCTCACGTTGGCACCATATCAGTTTTGTTTCTTGAGTTATGCTCTAACTACTCACCAATTTTCATGCAAATCGATGGAGGTTTAACAAAATAGAAGGTGAAAACATTTAATGACTGCACCAAGTTTCCCCTTTCATCCCTTATTGCTACTTCCTGTATCCACTGAGGTGTCAGCCTGAAAGGGGTCATAGTTATCAATATACAATAGACACATTTCACATGCCAAACTCCATATTACTTATGACGATGATTTCTCGCTTCTAGCTCTCCGTCTATTAGGTTTACTGTTTTCATAAATGTTTCTGCATTTTCTATATTTTCCAAAACTGGGTTTCTAGAAAGGCACTCTGCTTCTATATTTTCTTTTCCAGGTTCATATTTAATGTCGAAATCAAATTGTGACAGAAAATGAGTCATATCTCCTAATTCTTCATCTGGTCTTGTACGAAGTTCTCTTCCCTCAAGGGGGTTATGATCAGTAATAACGACAAATTTTCTTCCCATTAGCCAGTATTGCCAAAATTTTAATGCTTCTTTAATTGCCGGGCATTCTAAAAAAAATTGCTTTTTTGTTTTTCTGATATTTGATCAATTTTTTTGAAAAGTAAGCCACAGGTTTCATTTCTCCATCTTCTTGTTTTTGTTTGAGAACTGCACCAACTCCTAAAATACTAGCATCGGTATATATAATTGTAGGAGCATTTGGGTCAAAAATAGCTAGAATAGGTTCAGAGCAGAGGATACTCTTTACCATATCAAAGGCTGTTTCGCAGCTTAAAGATCAGTGAAATTTAATATATTTTCTAAGTAAATTATGTAATGGCTCTAATAACCTAGCTGAGTCTTTTATATATTTGCGGTAAAAATTTACTTTTCCCAAAAACTCTCGTATTTTTTTTCTGGTATCTGGTGCTGGAAAATTTCTGATTGATATTAAATTATCATGTAAAGGATGAACTGAATTGTTTCCCACAATGTGCCCCAAATATTTTACCTCTTCTCTTGCAAAATTACATTTTAGAAGTTTGAGCCTAAATCCCTCTTCAAGAATGGCTTCCATGAATCTTTCAATGTGCTCTAAGTGTTCTTCAAATGATACTGAAAATATTAAAATAGCATCTATGTAATTTATACAAAATGGATTTAAATTATGTTTTATGATAATATTACTTAAAATCCTTTGAAATATTGCTGATGATGTTTTAAGCCCAAAAGGTAAGCATTTCCATTGCCAATGACCATCTTGTGTAACAAAAGCTGTCTTATATTTATCTTTATTCCGAACTGGAATACACCAAAAAAGCAGAATTTATATCTAAAGTAGTAAAGAATTTAGCATTCCTTGTTTTGGTCAAAATCTCGTCAATTAATGGAAAATTTTGTGGTTCGGGAACAATTAATTTGTTTAATTCACGAAGATCAATGCATAATCTTGTTTTAGATCCTTCATCTTTTCTTGTTTTAGATCCTTCATCTTTTTTAGGAGCCAATGTAACAGGTGCTGCAAAGGGCGAAGATGATTCTTCTATTAAATTTGCTTTTAAGAATTGTCCAATTTGAAATTCTATCTCTTTTTGGTCCTCTATTGAGCATCTATATGGCTTCTTTGCGACAAATGTATGTTCTAAAAGTTTAATTTGAGCTTCATTATTTTGAACTTGCCCAATATCAAATTTATGTTTTGCAAAAATATTGTCATATTTATTTAGTAATATTTCTATTTTACTTTTCTGCTCTGGCTGTAAATGTTCTAATTTTGCTTCAAAAAGCTCTGTGGGAATTCCTTCATTAAAGTTTATTGAATATTCTGTCAAATTAACATTGTAATTAAACTTTTCAATCTTCTCTTCAATGTCTAGATCTAATCTTTGATAAATTTCTAAATCAAAATCTTGTTTCATTTGAAAATTCAATATAGAATCCAATCCAAGTAGAATATCATACTCGAAATATTCATCATTAATTACAAAAAGATTAACATTTTTCTCAATTTTATTAATTTTCATTTTTGCCATTAGTTTTCCTGTAAAATTTGTTCTGCCATTTATCGTTTTAAACATATTCCTATCTTCATGAATAACTAATCCCAACTTACCTGCTACCTTCGAATTCAGAAGAGTAACATTCGAACCTGGGTCATAGATTCCACATAATTCTCTATTATTTAGGAATACTTTTAATTTGATCAATGGCAGCAAATTCAGTTTTTTGGTCGGTTACCGTTTCATTTAATGTCTCCTGTATAGCAATATTATTAACTTATTAAATATCATTTGATTTGTTTTCTTGTATTGTCCTTCTATCTTTTTGCTTTAAACGACACATTGCCTCTGGATGAAACCTCCCAGGGAATCCTTTTTTATCACAATATTGACAACTATTTTTTTCTTTTGGTATTATTGTATTTAATTTGGTAGGTATTTGTACAAAATTTGGATTTGTCTCTGATTTTTTCTTCTGGCTTATAACTGAACTCTCCAACTTTCGTAACTCACCTATCAATTTTTCCATTGTTGTAACCTCAGCTCTATTAATATTATTTTATATATGAATTGGCAAATTTGTCACAACTAAATCGATTAATATATCAATAGGAAAATAATTTTTGATATTTAGCAATAAATTTTCTTTGCGAAATGCATAATCAACAAGACTACCATCTACATACTTAAAAGAATAAGCTTTTCTATGATTATCCCAACCTGTTTGACAAAAACTATCTAAAAAATTAACTTTCCATACCTCAAAACTGTTATCTAAGCCTAATGTTATTATTTTTGATTCAAACCATTCCTTTGCTATTCCATCAAGAAACAGACGTAGAATCAAAATCTTGTCTTTATCAGCATCCACCTCACATCGCGAACATTCTGATTCGAAGGCCTTGAGCCATGGATTCATTGGAACATTTTTACCATCAAAATTTCGAAGTGCTTCTTTCTTCTCATACACTGGTAATAAGGTTGTAGGTACTCATTTTGATAAACCACATCACCATCTGAATCAAAATAAATCACTTTCAAATTATCATCTAATGAAATGGTACATGTTCTAAAGCATCCTCTTGATTTCATGGATGCTAAAACATTTTTTACTTTTTTCAGACGAAATAGTTCAGAATGATAATCTTGAAGTTGCTTTTCAGCAGGCATTTCATAATAGAAACGGGACTCTGTTGGCTGCAACCACTTAAATTTACATACATTATTCTTACTATCACTACTGCTTGCTTCTATAGCAATACAAATTTTCATTGATGTAATATTCATCCTTAATTTGTACAAATAACGGTTTGAAAATCTGTTTTTATCATTATTTTTGCTTGGTCAGCTTTTGCTCTTGATTTATAAGAGTAGTTTCATACTTCTTATTCTTGTAAGAGATAGCCGTATGAATTCATCTAAAAAGAGAATCAAGAACATGCTATTTCTTACTCTATGAGTTTTTGACAACTATCAAATAATTATTTACAAATGTCATTCAAACTAAATTTACACAGTCATGCCACCTAAAACTATAAATAATTTAAAATAACTAAATGTGGTTTTATTGAAAATAAACATAGTTTTATTTTTACATGCATTTATATTTAGTTTTGCCAACTTTCAATTAAACGCATATCAACGTGAATAGTGGTGTTACTTTATAATATATCTGCATATAGTATATTGCCACCTCCTCAAGTACCTTACTCTAAAGGTGTTATATGGAGACAAAAATAGGTATAAGATATTATATGGTATTGTCATCTTAAGATGTCACTGTTTTGAATTTATTTGCTTTTGACACCATTAATAACACAATACCTAAACATCTGCAGCATACCTTATTTTGTCATCTTCTAGATCTTATCACTACGAATATGTGGCTATAAAAATCTTTTTTTTTTTTTGAGTGAATTTGATGGCCTTGGCCGAGCCAATTAGCCAGACATTTTGTTATTTTAAAAACAAACAAATTTGATTTTTCAATCAGAGGAATTTTTTCTGTATTTCTAACTCTAAATACATAACAAACTAACATTATCATCTACAATTATTATCTAAATAATACTCTGTTTTAGTTGTTCATTTTTTTTGTAAATTTTTATTTTTTTGTGTTTTTTGTTGCATTTTTTTTATATTGTTAATTTGTTTTTTTATTATTTTTTTATTGTTGTTTTTTATAAATTGTTTTTTTTTACTACGCTAAGACGTAAACCCGATTCATCCTCGCGGAGGTTTACATCTTCTTAGTTTTTTTTTTCTTTTTTTTTTGTTGCTTTTTTTATATTTTCTGTTTTTTTTTTCTTTTCTTTTCTCTTTTTTGGTTCTTTTCTTTTTTCAATTATAATATACAATAATTACTTAAATCTACAGGGTTTAAAACAAAATAACAACAAAACAAACATGTTTGTTTTGTTTTAACAAACATGCCTGCTTTGTTTTAACAAAATTTCTTAAATACAGGGTAAATTTTATTGCTACAATCTATATTTACAGTTTTTGATATGTTCGTAAATTGTTTTTAATATATTAATATCTTCAGAAAATATCAAATTGTTCAGGTAGACGTATGTAAAATGTAAAAATTTTGACATATATGCTTTTGCCATCTTTCCACAGAGTTACTGTCGCAATTCGTAGGTGGAAATCTTGAGTAATTGTCGTAAAATCAAAATTTTCAAAGTTCAATTTTTCAGTTTTTCTGCTATACTGGGCCGTATATATGTCCGATCCTAACAACCTAGGCACCATTTAAAAGCTGAACTCAATCTCTACCGATTTGGTTTACTTGCGATTTTCTTGTCTCTCCTTGAACTGGAGATACATTCACCCAAAAAATATGCCCCGTTATACATACCCAGTCCTATAGCTGGCTTATGAACGGTCAAAAATCACAAACTACACAGGTTCTAAATCGGCCCCGACCCCCTCTTAAAATATAGAAAAAAAATAAACCTTTTCACACACATACAAATATATCCACAAATATTTTCTCATTTTTAAATAGAAATTGTGTCAATTTTTTTAGCTCGATAGCTTTTGAATGGTATAACCGATTTTCAAAATTAGAAATGCTTGGGAAAGGTATCAGAAGCCGCAGAGGGCGGATTTATATTTTCGAAATTTTTGGCAGTTTTGGGGATGACAATGAAAAATAGACCTCAAATGGGGAGGGTCGTAAAACTCACACCCTTGGACCAAAAGGGATGGTTGATATATAGATTGACGGGCATTTTCCTAAACTTAAGATGGGATTTAGTCCATTTTTCAATTCAGTCAGGTTGACAGAATCGAAAACTTAGCGTAATATATACAGTGCTAGTCAAAAGTCCGTACCCCCCCTCGTAACTTTTGAACGGTTATACTTATAATAGTGAAATTTGGAGGAAGGAAATGAACTGACGTATGCTTCTTAACTAGTCATGACAGATGACGTAAAAGTGACATTTTTTTTTTTTTTTTTTTTATTTATTATTTATACATATGACCTGGCCTCTAGTGACTAATCCAGGTCGTTTTTTCCTGATGGGATTACAGATATTTTTTTTTTATATTTTTACATTTTTTACTCAACTATTAAATCTATTTTTACAATAACAATTTGCCATAATCTCTTAATTACGTATAACAAACAAATTTAAATAAACAATTTAAAATATTTTTGGTACTATCAACTCCCTTCTAAGTTATAAAGACAGTACCTCTATTTTCAGAAGAGAGTTGGTAGTTTTTTTTTTTTTTTTTTATTTTTTTTTATGAATTATGTATTGAATTATTATTTTTATTTATTTATTTTATATTGAATTATTATTATTATAATTGTAAATATCTATTTTTGAATTTATATTTTATTTTATTTATTTTAACTTTATCTTACTCAACTTCATCAGGGTTGGATTATTGGTTGTCTTCTTCTATTATTATAGATTTCTTGTTGTTTTTTAGATATTATTTGTGTGAGATTGTTTAATATTTCAAAATATTCTTCATTTTGTAATATATCTCTTATTTCAATTCTTTCTAATCTTCTTCTCATTTCTCTGTGTTCTTCATTTTCTATAGTATTTTCACAATGTAACACTATATGTTCTGGTGTACCTAGTTCTCCACATTCACAATATGCATCATCTTTTAAGTTAAATCTTTCCAAATATGTTGGGTACGGTCCATGTCCTGTTAAAAAGTGTATTAAACCTTGTTTTGGATTAAAATAATTTGGAATGTTTTCTAATATTGGTATAAAATTGTATAAACGTCTAGATTTTGTTGAATTTTCGCATTCATTTTGTCTTTTTCTATTTATTATTTCTTTTAATTCTCTTTTATTTCTTATATCTAATCCTATTATTTGTATTATTTTTTCATATTTTTCTTTTTTTAGCCAATAATTACATGCTCTTTTTTGTGTTTCTAAATGCATTGGCATTACTCCAGTTAAAACTGTGAGTGCCTGTGTTGCAGTTGTTCCAAATGCTCCCGTCATTCTTACAAGAAATCCTCTCTGAGCTCTATTTAATTTTTCTGCGTTTTTTTTATTTATTAATCTATGTGCCCATACACTTGAACCGTACCCTACAATTGATGCAAGTATTGTACTTAGGTATATTCTCATCTGTCGGAACGAAATTCTATATTCCTTCTGTGCTAGACTAGCAATGCTATGCATGATCTTTGTTGCCTTTTCACAGACACAATTCATGTGTTTTGTAAATAATTTTTGTTCGTCTATTATAATACCTAAATATCTTGTTTCCATTTTTCTTTTTATTGTTTTCCCTCTAATTTTTATAATTGGATCTCTTTCTAAATTTCCTTTTATTAAACTATATGTTGTTTTTGAATCTGATATTGTTAATTTTACTTTATTCATCCAATCATTTACTCTTATTAATACTTCATTTGATTTATTTTCTAATTCTCTTCTTGAGTTTGCATCTATGATCAACAACAAATCATCTGCATATGCTATGCTTCCAAGCACTTCAGGATCTATAGTCAATTGTTCCAACAGTTCCTCTAGCATTACATCCCAGAACATAGGTCCACAAACTGATCCTTGTGGACATCCTTTTGTGATATGTTTTGTCTTTTTTCCTGTTGGACAGCTTAGGCTTGCATATCGGTCTTGACAGTAGTTTCTGAGACTTCCGTACAGATTCTTTGGACATCTCATTCTTCGAAGTCTTTCAAAGAATGACGGCCACCAAAGATTGTCAAAAGCCCCAGACACGTCTATAAAGATCATTAAAACATACTTTTTTATGCTTTCGTTTACTATTTCAAATACTTTATTTATTGCATCTTCTGTTGATCTACCTTTCCTAAAACCATACTGACCAGGATGTAATCCAATTTCTGTTCTTATTTGATTTAATTTTTTACATAGTAATTTTTCTTGTAATTTTCCCATTGTATTCAATAAACATACCGGTCTATATGATTTCGGTAAGGCAGGATCTTTATCTTCCCCTTTATGTATTATTATAACTTCTGCTTGTTTAAAATTATTGGGAAACCTTCTTTGTCTAAGACATTCATTATATAATGATGTTAGTACTGGAATTATTTGTTCCGACAATGCTTGAAGTATTTCAACATGAATATTATCCGGTCCAGGTGCCTTCTTTCTTTTCATTTCTCTCATACTTTCATATACTTCTTCTTCTGTGAATTCCTCTATTTCCCTTTCTTCTTCTATTAGGTATTCTTGTATCATTTCTTCTCTTATATTTCTTTGTTCTACTGTTTCTCCTTCTAATTTATCTGGAGGTAATAATACATTAAGTAATGTTTCGGCCGATTCTTCCCAACTTTCTGTAAATGTTCCATCTTCTTTTTTTAAAGTAGAAAGCATTGTCGGACATCTAATTTTTTTAGAAACTATTTTATATGGTATTCCCCACATATCTAATTCTAAGTGTCTTGATACGAAGGTTTCCCAACTTTTAGCTTTTGTTATTTTTATTTCTTGTTTATATTCTTGTTTTAGTCTTCTATATTCACCTAGAAGGATTTGCCTCTCAAGATAGATACCACATCGTTGATATCGCTTTCGCGCATATCTAACTCTGCTTCTCATTCTTGTGAGGTTTTCCTTCCAGGCTGAGTTTTTTACTTTACTATTTTCTTTTATTTTTGGTATTGCTATATCCATTGCTTTTTTAATTTGTTTGGTTAATTCTTTTGTTGCAATATTTATATTAGATCCCCTTTGTACCAGACAAGGTGGTCGAAACTCAGACTTTAACAGTTCATAATTTGCTTTACCTATATTGTATCTTACCGAAGATATTTCCGTATTACGTGGATTTAGGTTATTAAGATTGAAAGTTATAAGGTTGTGATCACTTATTGTTGCATGCTCCATCACTTTCCAATCCTTAACTAGGTGTGCTACTGCAACATTTGATATTGTTATATCTATATTGCTAGCCGCACCAGCTCTGTTTTGAAAAGTTGGTGGGTTTCCTGGTTTATTGTGTACTATCAACTCTAGTTCATTAATCATATCTTCTACTAATAATCCTTTTTGATCTGTTTGAGTTGAATTCCACAATATTGATTTTGCATTTACGTCTGCTACAACTATAACTTTTTCCTCTCTATACGTTATAAATATAGCTCTTATCTTTTCCACGTATTCATCAATATCTTCACAGAACTGACAATATAGGTTAGCTATGATAAATTTACCTGCTTTTGTTAACAATTCTACACAGATACAGTGTCGATCACTAAATTGTTTTAAAATTAGAAGTCTCATATTTTTATTGAATAATACGGTTACCGCCATTGGATTTTCTCCTATGCTTGCACATTGTGCATTAACTGGCATGTGTTGAATTTTTCCTAGTCTTGTGTATGGTTCTTGAATGCAAACCATATCAAGACTATTTTCTTCTGCTGTTTTTCTTATTTCATGTAGTACTGTGATACTTCTCATACCATTTATTTGTCCTATTTTTATATTGAATGTTTTGTTTGTCATTAATTAATTTGGTTTGTTTTTTTTTTATTAATTTCATTTTGGTTTCCGTGTTTATTAGAATCGAATAAATTTTCATTTTTAGTATTTTATCACCATATCTGTGTATTTTATTATTTTTAATTATTTTATCTGAGTTTATTCCCTCTTCTCTGATACAATAATTTTTATTATTTTTAAAGTATTTTTGTTTTATATTATGATTTATATTTTTTGTATTTTTAGCATTTAAAGTATGATTTTTTGTTCTCATGACTCTGTTTTTAACCATTGCATCACATTGGTTTTTATGTTTTTGAAATTTTTTATTTTTTATTATATTAATTTTTAATGTTATAAAATTTAATTTAATTTTAATTTCAAATTTAATTTTAATTTTCATTTTAATTTTAATTTTAATTAAATTTTAAATAATATTTATGTATCATAGTCTGTTTTTTGAATTAGACGATTTAAAAGTAGAGCATAAGTTGTACAATTTTTATTTTCTTTATTACATTGTTTTCCTCTGTGTTTGCAAGGTATGCATACCTTTGGCTGTCCTGTTTTATTACAATTTTTTCTTTCGTGATTTTCACCACAATGGTTACATGTTGTTTCTTTATTACAGTGTTTGCTTACGTGTCCTAGATCATTACATTTATTACATTTTGCTACCACTATGTAATCTTTTGTGTTTACACTTGTAAAACCAACATATGTTTTATTTATTATTAATTGTTTTCTTATATCAGGTGACACTTCTAATACATAATGGACCGTAGATTTCTCTCTTGGTCCTGTCTTAAATTTTAATTTACAATTGTTTGTAAAGTCTTATTTTGTTATATTTTCAAAATTTTGAGTATATATTTTATTTAATATAATTTCTTCTTTTTCGTTGCTTGGTAAATCATACATTATTACTAGTGGTTTTCTTTTTTTTGGAAGTTCACATTTAAATTTTTCTTTTATTTTTTCATTATTTTTTATTTTTTCAATGTCTTCTAGTGTTGGAGTTTCAATTATTAATACTCTTCCTGATGTTCGCATTTTGTTTATTTTTAATTTATTTTTTTCTGGATCTAGAACTTTCGTAAGTTCTTCTTGTACTTTTCTTCCAGTTTGTGCTGTTTCACTTGTTATAAAAAGAGTGTTTATTTGTTTTTGTGTCTCTATTAGTTTTTGATTTTCAGTTTTATTATTTATTGGTTTTGATGTTATTGCAGCATATGTTTGTTTCGTTTCTTGTGTTTGTGTTATTTTTCTTAATTTTTCATATTCTATTCTTTGTCTATTATTTTCTTCTTTTAATATTTTTATTTGTCCTTCCATATTTCCATATTCCATTGCTAATAACATTATTCTATTTTTTAAATCATCTTTTCCTATTTTACTTAATCTTTTACCTATTTCCATTTCACCTTCAATGAAGTCAAGTAAGTCTTTAATTTTTGTTTTAGTATTATCAATATTTTCATTCAAATTTATATTTAATTCAGTATTATTTATATTATTATCTACAATACTATTATCTAATATTTCATTATTATTATTTTGAGATAAGGTATTAATACTAATTCTAAAACTATTTTCAATTATGTCATCTATTTGAGATGAATTACCTCCAAAAGAAGTAATTTTCTTTTTATCTCCCATTTTTTCCACTTTTTTACCTACAATTTCTTCAGTGTGCTCTTAGCCCTACCACTGAGCTTATTGTGGGAGGACCCCGACTTATGGCAGTGGAGTGGTTGCCCGCCCCCTAACCACGTGGAGGTGGCAGGAGTACTAACTACTAACACTAAAGAAATACAGGATACATACACAGATGTTCTTACTAAAATAAATAGAAATGTTCTAACCTATTTGAATTTGGATGCCTGTTATAAAATCCTCCTCCATGGGGTTAACGTTTATATATATTACAACTAGTTGATGGGATCATCAAGGAGAGTTCGTTTCACACTTTCGTATGATTTGAGACCGTTAACGGGATTCTCTTAACGGGATATCAACAGATTTTATTAAAGTTTTGACGTCTATTTGTGTCACTTCTTCAGTAAGAGCTTCACTGATTTCTTGAACACTAACAATTTTTACCTTTTTCTGGATATAAATGTAATCCTTTATATTATGGTCAATTAAATCACTAAAAAAGGATACTAAACGAGACCAAATAAAGATTTTGATATCTATGTTTATCACCATGTACTAATATAGTTTTCTTTCAGTGAGGAATTCACTATTTCTTTGCGTAATAATAATTACTATATATATTTTGATATAAATATATTCTCTTGCACCTTTACAGCTTCCAACGTAACTAAAAAATCAATTTTTTTCTAAAAAGCTTTGATAAGTACTTCGACGTCAATTTGACAATTTAGAAACTACGTATATAAAAATAAAAAATAACTACGTATATAAACTACCCATACTGAAAGAGGAAGTCAATAGAAAGAAAATACCAAGATTAGTAAGTCAATAATATCGAGCTAGTACATATTTTATATTTTAGTATTACTTATATATCTAGTATTATTAATATTATTTATAATTTAAACATGTTACAAGTCAGAATTTGGTATTATTTTTTGAGAGTAAATTAATGTAAGACCAAATACTTACGATGTCGGGATAGTATCACAGGTTTTTCCTGGTTTTCCCTTGTGATTTACTATGAAGTCTCTAACGCGAGAATTTTACTGTCGTTGCATTTGGTTGTCTTTTTAAAGACATATCACATGCTATAATTTTTTATGACGGATATTCTTGAGTTGGGGTTAATTTCATGTAATCGAATGAACTATCTTTCAGTAAGTCGTCCCAGGAACGCAACTCATAAATATTGGCAATATCATTTTAAAGTCTTCTACTTTAAAATGTATAATATATGTCTGAATTGCCAATATAAATGAGTGAGATTAAATAAATTATTAGAAGAATTTTTTTGCTTAGCAACAACACTTTAGTTTATTTTAGTAATATTTTGTATTTTGACAACGGCACCCGATTTGGGCGTCGAAACGTTAATAAAATTATTTTTTTCATTTTAGTTGTGGCTTATTTCCCATATAAATAATTAATCATAAAAATGCCACAAGGAAATAGCTTCAGAACAACATTAAGAAACCGGTATGGGCCTATCGTGTGTCAAAATTTTAGGAAATTGGAAACCTTCTACGAAAAACTGGCACATTGTCAAAATTCAATAAAATTTTTAAGAAGATGTAGAAATAACAACATAATACCAAAGGGCTTGAGGTTACGGCCAGCATACTCAAGCAGAAGACTCCAAAATATTCTACATAGAGCCAGTTTGTCGATGATCCGGGAAAGGTTGCAATTTCACAGGTCAAATTTATTTTTTATCGAACAAGACATCGTAAGTATTGAAGATTTACTTTTCGGAATGATATCAAATTCTGATTTTGATCGAATTATTTTTAGTTTACACATAATTTATGAAAATTCATATCAGAAACAAAGAAATATACATTTAAATAAATTTAATAATCTTTTAGAACAAAATAGTTTACATACTTTTGATAACCTAAATAGAAATAATGACATATTAGCGACAGTTGTCAATCTATCAAATAGACATTTAAATGCAACGGAAAATTTGGTATTGTCAAAAGGTTTAAACTATGCTGTTACTCATCCATCTATTCCAAAATTAGACATAATCAGCTCAGTGGAGAAAATATCCCAGTGTCTACCAACTCATGAAAAAGAACAATATAGGGTACTATGTAAACTTGAATTGGAAAAGTCTAATCAAATTGAACAGAATATCAGCAAAGAGGAAATGAAAGCTTTAAAAACTTTAAGAAATGATGACTCCATAACAATCCTACCAGCGGATAAAGGCAATGCAACTGTAATAATGAATAAAATACAATATGAGGACAAAATTACAGATCTAATTACAAATGGCCCTTATAGCAAATTAACGAAGGATCCAACGAAGACACTAGAAAACAAAATATATAGAACTTTATTCAAATTTAAAAATGATCTAACATACTATCAAAGAAAATTAATGACACCTCACTACAGTAAGACACCACATTTTTATGGAGTGCCGAAAATTCATAAAGCGAACATACCACTTAGACCCATTTGTAGTACCATCAATTCTCCTTGTAGTGAACTATCAAAATTCTTATTAAACATTCTAAAACCATTTGCTAATAATGATGACACTTTTATAAAAAATACAAAACATTTTTTAAACAAATTATCAACTATTGAATTTAATCCAAATAATATTTTAGTAAGTTTTGACATAAACAGTTTATTTACAAATGTACCATTAGATAAAACTTTAAACATAATCAAAACGAAATTAGAGAATGATAATACATTGGCAACTAGGACAAGATTAAATGTATCAGCTATAATGGAGTTATTGATATTATGTACCCATAATACCTATTTTCAACTAAACAATGAATTCTATAAACAAAATTTTGGTCTAGCAATGGGCTCTTCTTTATCTCCATTATTGGCTAATATATTTATGGAGGATTTCGAAACTAATATTATTTTTAAACAAAATTTAAAACCCACAGTATGGTGGAGATATGTAGATGATGTGTTTTCAATATGGCCTCATAGATCAGAATTGTTGGATACGTTCCTGAATATTATAAACGATCAAGAAGAGACAATAAAATTTACAATGGAAAAGGAATACAATAACAGCCTACCTTTCCTCGATGTCTTGATCTCAAAGAAGGATATTGGATATGAGACTCAAGTGTATAGAAAACCAACACACACCAACAGATATCTCAATTACAAGTCAAATCACAACATCAACGTTAAAAAGGGAATCATTAAATCCTTATATGATAGAGCCAAAATTACTTGTTCTAACGAAAATTCCTTTTTAGCAGAAAAACAATTGTTAACATCTGTTTTATTAAAAAATGATTATCCTTTATCGTTTATAAATAAGGAATTGTCAAGATTGGATCGAATGGAACAGAACAACTTAGAACGGGATCCTACAACATTCACCAGAAATAATACGAGGAAAATATCAATACCATATATAAAAGGACTATCCGAGAAACTTAAAACAATAGGAAATAAATTCAACATTTCAACAACATTCAAAACAACAAACACATTGAGATCTATTCTATCTAAAACTAAACCTAACAATGATCAAGAAAGAACAAAGAATTGCATTTATAAAATACCTTGTGAATGCGAACAATTTTATTTAGGTGAGACATCAAGACCATTAGACGTTAGAATAAATGAACATCAATCTTATATTAAAAATAGAGAATTTGAGAGATCTCAAATATGTCAACACGCATGGGATAATGAACATAGAGTTCAGTGGAGAGATTCAAGTATAGTCCTGAAAGAATCAGATAGTAAAAAGAGAAAAATCAAAGAAGCGGCTCTAATTATGCTAAATGAAACCAATTGTGTCGCAAATTCCTCGGTAGAATGCAGTAGGATGTGGTTACCCATACTGAAAGAGGAAGTCAATAGAAAGAAAATACCAAGATTAGTAAGTCAATAATATCGAGCTAGTACATATTTTATATTTTAGTATTACTTATATATCTAGTATTATTAATATTATTTATAATTTAAACATGTTACAAGTCAGAATTTGGTATTATTTTTTGAGAGTAAATTAATGTAAGACCAAATAGTTACGATGTCGGGATAGTATCACAGGTTTTTCCTGGTTTTCCCTTGTGATTTACTATGAAGTCTCTAACGCAAGAATTTTACTGTCGTTGAATTTGGTTGTCTTTTTAAAGACATATCACATGCTATAATTTTTTATGACGGATATTCTTGAGTTGGGGTTAATTTCATGTAATCGAATGAACTATCTTTCAGTAAGTCGTCCCAGGAACGCAACTCATAAATATTGGCAATATCATTTTAAAGTCTTCTACTTTAAAATGTATAATATATGTATACGTAAAAGTGACAGATGACTTTACAGCGCCACTGTGACAGATAATTTTAAATGGTACCCTATGGTAAGCGATACCTCGTTTGATAGGTATTGAAAATACCCATTCAGCTATACTAATTTTGTTTGAGTTTAAACTCATTTGTATGAATAAATGAAATAATATAAAATTGTAGTTTCGCATTTAATTAATAAAAATTCAAACCTCCGCCTATGGTTACTTGTCAAAAAGGTTGACGTTGACGTAGAAACTACTAGAGAGCTGAAAAATGTCAACTTTTTTGACAAAATAACCATGGGCGGACATTTGAATTTTTAATAATTAAATGCGAAACTACAAAGTTATATTTATTTCATTTATTCACCAAAATCAAAATCAAATTAAACCCAAAAAAATTAGTATGACTGAATAGGTATTATCAATACCTTTCAAATGAGGTGTCACTTGCCATAAGGTCCCATTTAAAATGATCTGTCACAGTGGCGCTGTAAAGTCATCTGTCACTATTACGTCACCTGTCATGACTAGTTAAGAAGCGTACGTCCGTTTATTTCCTCCCTCCAAATTTCACTATTATATGTATAACCGTTCAAAAGATACGAGGGGGGGTACGGACTTTTGACTAGCACTGTATGTATAGTGTCGCATGTAGGGGAGTATGTAGGACAGAGAAATGAAAGGGGAGACCGAGACAGATTAAAACTGTTTGTAGAAGAAGAAGAATTGCAATACTATACACATTTTTCAAACTACCACCAAGACGCTTGTACACCTGGGTCTCCCCGCAAGATCAACCAGGAAACGTAATACGGAATCAAATTGACTACATAATGGTGAACAAGAGATTCCGTAATGGATGCCTATCGGTTAAGGGTTACCCCGGTGCTGACGTATCATCAGATCATGTTCCTGTTGTCGGTAAATTTAGGTTTAGATTCAAGAAGGTTGCAAAAAAGAACAGCAACAAAAAGTGCGATATGAGAATACTAAAAGATAAGAAAACAAAAGAGACAGTCGCACAGAGTCTTTCAGAGAAGCTAATTCATATGGAGCAAACATATAATGCCGAAGAATCACTCCAAAATATATGTGAAATATTTAACAGCATCAGAGAAGAACATCTAGTAGAAAAGAAAGAGATGAGAAAAAGTTGGATGAACGACAATATACTACAACTTATGGAAGAAAGAAAAAAATCAATAAACAATAAAATAATGTACAACACGATTCAGAGACAAATAAGAACTGAAATAAGAAAGGCCAAAGAAGTTTGGTCAAAATCACAGTGTGAAGAGATAGAGTCGTTAGAGCAAAAATATGATACGTTTAACATGCATAAAAAGGTGAAACAAGCAGCTGGTCTTCAGAAATCCAACACAGCTAGCAAATTGCAAGACCAACAGGGGAATATCATCACAGAGAGAAATCAAGAAATCAGCATATGGACAAAATACATACAGGAACTCTTTGATGATACTAGATCCGAGCAACCTCCATCCTACATATGTGATGACCACTTACCAATCACATCAGATGAAGTGGAAAGAGCAATATCACAACTAAAAGATGGCAAAGCTCCTGGACCTGACAATGCATATGCTGAACTCATAAAACTATTTAACACCGACGGTACTCAACGCCTAACCAAAATATTTAACGACATAATATTTAAGCGGAGTAATACCAAAAACATGGTTGAAGTCGACGTTTGTTGCTTTACCAAAGAAAACAAAGTCCGTATCCTGCAGTGATTTCCGAACCATTAGCTTAATGAGCCATATTTTAAAACTATTTCTAAAAATTATACATCAAAGGATATATGGACGGTGCGAAGAAAAAATCAGCCGAACACAGTTTGGTTTTCGAAATGCAGTGGGTACAAGAGAGGCTCTATTTAGTATACAAGTGCTATTTCAACGATGTAGAGACGTAAATTGCGATATTTATGCATGTTTCATTGATTACCATTAAGCGTTCGATACAGTAAAGCACGATAAGCTGATGGAGATATTAACCAATATTGGAATTAACACCTGTGATTTAAGGATTATCAGCAATCTATACTGGAATCAAACATCCTCTATCCGGACAGAGGCAGGAGAATCCGACGATATCAAAATCAAACGTGGGGTCCGTCAGGGATGTATACTATCCCCACTGCTGTTTAACATCTACTCTGAGGAAATCTTTCAAGAAGGAGTGGATGATGTTGAGGACGGAATTAGAATTAACGGAGAATGTATCAATAACATAAGAAACGCAGATGACACTGTGGTATTCGCTGACAGTTCTGAAGCCCTGCAGGAGATAATGAACACAATCGCGGAGGTCAGTCAGAGATACGGACTTTCACTAAATACTAAGAAAACAAAATGTATGATTATTTCTAAGAACAAACAGCAATTTGGACGAATCAGTGTGAATGGTCAACAAATAGAGAGAGTAAAAACATATACCTACCTTGGTACGAACGTCAATGAGAATTGGGACCATTCTATAGAAATCAAATGTAGGATAGAGAAAGCAAGATCTGCATTTCAAAAAATGTCAAAGTTGTTCTAATGTCATGATTTGTCGATACCCATAAAAGTCAGATTATTACGATGTTATATCTTTCCTATAATGTTGTACGGAGTTGAGTCGTGGACTCTCACAGACGCCACCTGCAAGAAAATTGAGGCTTTTGAGATGTGGCTTTATCGTCGAATCCTGAAGATATCTTATACCGACCACATTACTAATGAGGGTGTTTTGCTGAGAATGCAAAAAGAAAAAGAGCTGTTAATCGGAATAAAAACAGCCAAAATCGAATACATCGGTCACATCATGAGGAACAGTGAAAGATATGGACTGCTGCAACTGGTCTTGCAGGAAAAAGTAGAGGGAAAGCGAGGACCAGGAAGGCGAAGGATTTCGTGGCTGAGAAATCTAGGTACGTGGTTCAACACAACCACTACAAATATTTTCAGAGCAACAGTGTGCAAAGTACAGATTGCCATGATGGTCGCCAACATCCGAAACGGATAGGCACTACAAGAAGAAGATGTAGGGGAGTGTGCGCTACTGGCGAGAACCGCCGTTCTCTGGGATTTATCAAGTACCCAGGAAATGATTGGGATGTTTAAATATTTTTCATTATGATAACTAATAATTATTCTAATTATGGTTTTCTTCCGATGGTTATGTATGTTGGAACGTCCAAGATCTATATTAAGATATCAAAATACAAAAAATATTTTATCTCTACTGACTTATGGTAGAATCTGCTTTTTAAATAAAATATTTAACTCTGCCTCATTTATTTTCTGTGTAAGTGCACAAGTACATTTTGAGCCAATGTACAAGTAAGATTTATTGTCCATTACATAAATCTAGTTCACTTTATCTGTCTAGACTCCATAATACATTTTATGTAGATTGTTTTAATTTAGCAACAATCAACTGCACTAAACGTTTTCCGAGGGACGCTTTAAATTTATTTTGAATGTTTTAAAATTTTAATTTTTTTATCTGGTTGCGGTTTATGTTACAAGTAGAATAGAATTAATGACGATTTTTATGTTGTTTTTTGTCACTTTTTGTTGTCAACGAAGGTTTAATGATAGTTGCGTTCGCGGGTACAGTTGACAAATTGTCGCCGACAATTTCTAACCTCACTTAATATAAATAATACCGTTAATAGATAAATATAATAATATAGTGCGGCCGATATGTGAAACAATTGCACATTTAATGATACAAGCATATAATTTGGACCACATATGCTACACATATGAATGTTCAAATTTAGATATGAGGCCATCTCAGATTTTGCTTTTTTCAAAAATGGCGGGCATTCAAAATGGCGACTATACATATGTGTTTAATAGTACCATAACTTTTGAACGAAACGTCCGATTTCAACCAAATTTGGTATATAGGTTCTTTTTTTATGTACAAGATGGATATGGTGAACCAGAAGAATCGGTTTACCAGAAATTGTGTTTTTACTAGTTGTTTATGTAAAAATGTTTTTTTTTTAATTTTTTCCCTCTGTATGTATTAATTTTTCAAAAAGGTAATACCGCAATTGAAAAAAACGTAAAAATATTTTGTAGAAAATATTTTGAACTTTTTAGTTATGTTAAATACCATTTAATAAATGCATAACGTATCTTCACATGTACCCCATGTGTGGCCGATTCGTGGAAATATTATAAGAATTATTGTGCATTTAATGGTAGAAGCATATAATTTGGACCACATATACTACACACATCAAGGTTCAAATTTAGATATAAGGCCATCTCAGGTTTTACCTTTTACAAAAATGGCGGGTATTCAAAATGGCGACTATACATATGTGACTAATAGCACGGTAACTTTTAAACAAAAAGTCCGATTTCAACCAAATTTGATATATAGGTTCTTTTTTTGATGTGTAAGACCAAGGTGTTGAACCGGAAGAATCGATTTACCAGAAGTTGTGTTTTTCCTGATTTTTATGTAACAACATGTTGTTTTTTACCGATTCTTTCACCCTGTATATATTAGTTTTTTAAAAAGTTAATAAAGGCGTCGAAAAGAGCGTAAAAGAATTTTCTAGGAAATATTTTGATCTTTTAGTTATGTTAATTACCAATTAATAGATGCATAACATATCTTCACATGTACCTATGAAACTATGTGCGGCAGATTCGTGCAAATAATATAAGAATTATTGTGCATTTAATGGTAAAAGCATATAATTTGGACCACACACACTACACATTCAAAGATTCGAATTTAGATATGCGGCCATCTCAGATTTTGTCTTTTACAAAAATAGCGGGCATTCAAAATGAATCTGCCGCACATAGGTACATGTGAAGATACGTTATGCATTTATTAAATGGTAATTAACATAACTAAAAAGTTCAAAATCTTTCCTAAAAAATATTTTTACACTCTTTTCAATGACGGTATTACTTTTTTTTTTAAATTAATATATAGGTACAGTGTAAGAGAGTTGAAAAAAAACAACATATTTTTACACAAAAAACAGTAAAACCACAACTTCTGGTAAACCGACCCTTCCAGTTTAAGACCTCGATCTTATTCATCACAAAAGAGCCTTAATGGCAAATTTGGCTGAAATCGGACTTTTCGTTCAAAAGATATCGTGCTATTAGTCACATATGTATAGTCGCCCATTTTGAATGACCGCCATTTTTGTAAAAGGCAAAATCTGAGATGGCCTCATATCTAAATTTGAACCTTTATAGGTGCGGTATATGTGGACCAAATTATATGCTTGTATCGTTAAATGTGCAATTCTTATAATATTTGCACGAATCTGCCGCACTAATAATAGTCTCCCGTTTTATACCGTTCACGTAGCTTTGGGAGTATAGCAGGGTAGTCTGCTATATCTAGGGCCTACGGTATACAAGGAAGGTAACAGGGCCAGTGCTATGCTTCAACCGCCTATTATTACCCCTGATTTTACCCAAGGTACTCATTTTATTCAGGCTGAGTCGACCTGGGGCCTATAAACATTTTTAAAAATATTAAGTTGTTCTTTCCGGCGGTAGGATTTGAACTCTGGTCCACCGGCACGCGAGCCAAGCACACTACCGCTTAAGCTAAGCTTAATAGATAAATATGCAAGGTATATTTAGAGGTAAAGTTGTCAATCCTAATAGCAACATTAATAGTATTGAAAAATATTAAAAGTATTACTAAAAGATTTTTAAATTGAAAAATTTATTGGTCCATTTCCCTGGTAACACCTCCAAGGCTTCTAACCAGGGAAATGGACCAATAAGTTTTTCAATTTAAAAATCTTTTAGTAATATTTTTAATATTTTTCAATATTGTTAATGTTGCTATTAGGATTGAAAACTTTACCTTTCAATTGTCAGATGGCGCAAATCACCTAATCCATACACGTTGTAGTATTATTTGGATAATCTTTATTTAGCACTTTATTACAATTATATCTACAAGCAATAATCCTTATCCTTAACATAACTTCCACTGTCAATCCTGACATCCTGTCATTCTCTCCAAAGAGGTTCTGTCTCAAGTACCGACTACGTTTCTGAAGGAAACATATAAGTGGTTGAATACTGAACTGACTCTACATTCTCCTATTTTTAAATGAGGTAAGCTACAGAGCTCTCTATGAAAATTCCAGGACTCCAGCAAATATAGAATGAATACATAACATAACATAACATAATATACATAACTTAACAACTATAGTCGGACAAGTAAATCGGCTTTTTAATGTTCCTTTTAGGCCTCAATAACAGATCAGGTGCCTGTACAGGTAAGTGTCCACTTTGGACATCACTTTTATTTGGTGAAGCCTCGACTCCACAACTCTGAATCCCATGTATGGTCTCTAAAGTATCAGAGGAATTATTTATATTCTCATTCTCCTTTTCTTTGTGGATCGAGAAGCCTGGAGTTGCTAAGTCGCTGCCGTCAACAAATTTCTTAAGAGCTAACTGGTTACTGGTATCAGGAGTATAGTAAGGTGTCTGGACCAAATGCCATATGTTACGTCTGAATTGACCACTATTAGTTTGAACAACATAAGAGTTCCAAATAAGAACAACATAAGAGTTTTGTTCTTCACAAATTTCAATTACCTTTCCATATTGCCTAATATCAATAACCCAGACAGAATCGCCCACATCTAAAGGTTGCATATCCTCGGCACTGTGTCTACTATTATAATTATCTGCTTGTTTTTCCTTATTTTCCCTTTCTCTTAATGACACTCCCACCTTAACAACCGATCGTTCCAAATTTAATGACAACTGTGGTAGATTAGTTCTTAAATTTCTAGAGAAAAACAGCTCTGCTGGTGAAAGTCCACACCTTAAAGGTGTAGCCCTATAGGCTAAGAGCGCTAAAAATATATCTTCACTATTCTTTTTGATTAGTTCTTTAGCAGTCTTAACTGCCCGTTCAACTAATCCATTGCTCTGTGCAAAGTATGGGCTACTAGTTACATGAATTAAATTATAATTTGAAGCAAATTTCTTAAATAATGTTGAAAATTGTGGTCCATTGTCACTACGCCCAATACTGGGAATACCATATCTAGAGAATAAACCTTTCAAGTGATTTATAATAACAATTTCAGTCATGGAACTGAGCTCAAATATTTCAAAATATCTGGAGTAGTAGTCCACGACAATCAAGAGCCATTTATCCAGTTTAAAAAGATCTAGCGCTATCTTTTCCCAATGTCGTGTACATGATTCTTCTTTGTAAAAAGTTTCTTTTATATTTTCACGAGTTTTCACACAATTGGGACAATTTCTAATCATATTTTCTATTT
Source organism: Diabrotica virgifera virgifera (assembly GCF_917563875.1). Taxonomy (NCBI): domain Eukaryota; kingdom Metazoa; phylum Arthropoda; class Insecta; order Coleoptera; family Chrysomelidae; genus Diabrotica; species Diabrotica virgifera. The sequence continues at coordinate 120,886,816 of NC_065446.1, read as the reverse complement.
GAGAAGGCACCACACTGTAGATTTGGCCCTGTCCCTGCATTTGACTACCCCCAGATGACCTGTGTGAATATATTCTAGACATTTAAGTTGTAAAGCGGCTGGTATAATAATTCGAGAACTTTTTAATAACAAATTTTCACAAAATGAAATATCGTATCTGAATTGAAAATATGGCAAAACATGCACGGGAATTTTAGACTTTTCTGCCCATGAAGTCAACGTATATTGTTTTGTTATTTGTAAAACAGGGTCATTGCTTTGTTCCTCGATTATTTGCTTTATAAACCGATCTTTTATGGGTAAATTGCGAATTATAGATTTAACATACCCCTCGACTTCAATACCTGATCATTATTAGGTACAGAATTTTTTATGGGACTTAGACTTAGTGCATCTGACACAACGAACTATTTTTCTGGGATGTAAACTACTTTATAATTGTAACGCATTATTCTCATCCGAAACCGCTGCAACCTAGGAGTTAATTGATCCACATTTCTCGTCTGTAAAATTTGAACAAGGGGTTTTGGGTCTGTTTCAAAAATCAAATCTGTGACCCCTGTTATATAATCAGCAAACTTTTCAGCTGCCCACGTAATTGCCAGGGCTTCTTTTTCTATCTGCGCATATCGACCCTCTACTTGACTTAATAATCGAGATAAAAATGCCACTATTTCGCGAGACTTATCTAGATTTTCTTTCATCAGACAAGTTTCTATACCAAAACAACTAGAGTCTGAATTTACAACAATAGTTTTGTTCGCATCAAAATATGATAAATTTGGGGAACTTTCTAAACATTTTTTAGAGTATTTAGAGCTTGAATTTGAGCCGGTCCCCATAAGAATACTGAGTCCTTTTTTAGAAGAGATGTTAAAGGTTCTACACTTTCAGATTTGTTTTTTATATTTCCCAGCAAAATTAATCATACCTAATAATCTTAAAAGTTCTGTTTTATTTTCTGGTTCTGGGAATTCTCTAATTGCCCTGACCCGTTCGGGATCTATTTTAACCCCAGAAGTAGTGATGACATGCCCCAAGTACTTGACAGACTTAGCAGCAATGACACATTTGTTATTATTAAGGGTTATACCTTCATTGTGTAATTTTATTAGAACTTGGTTTAAAATTTTGTCATGTTCTTTGACTGAACTAGCATGGATTAAAATATCATTCATATAAAAGACTACCCCTTTCATACCTGAAAGAATCTTAGAAAACCTAAGTGCAAAATATTCTGGAGAACATGAAATTCCAAAGGGAAGACGTGTAAAAAAGTATCGCCCAAATGGTGTGATAAATGTACTTAGCAATTGGCTTTCTGCTTTCAGTTTAATTTGGAGGTAACCACTAGTTGTGTCGAGCTTAGAAAATATTATTGAATTTTTCAGTTGAGCCAAAGTATGCTCTATATTTGGAAGTGGGAAATAAGCTCTTAATACACTTTGGTTGAGGTTTGTGTAAACTCCGCACAACCTAACAGAGTCACCTTTTGGTACACTAACAATAGGACTTACCCACCTGGTATGTTCTTCAATTGGTTTTGTTATACCCAACTGAAGTAGACGGTCTAACTCAACTTTTAACTTGGGCATGAGTGGTAATGGAACTACTCGTGGTACTGACTGGGCAAATGGCTGAACATTAGATTTTAGCTCAAGTTTCATTTCTGTTTTAAATTCCCCAATATCATCAAATATTCCTTGAAATGACTCAGCTATCGTTTCTAATGAGTAATTGCTAGCACTGTAGCTCTCTGATTCTGCCCCAAATGCATTTATAGATTTAGATACTAAATTATTATTATAACGTGAACTATTTTTATTAATATTGAGCATTTTTAATTTTATAATTCCAGGCCGACCAAGAATAGGCACCTTTAGATTTTTTACAACATATAAAGATTCTGAACACATATTGTCATTATAAGTCAAATTAACATCAATTTTACCCTTAATTTCTAGTTTTTTATTATCAGGGCCCCCTATGGACTCCTGGCAAACATACATTTTATTTTTGTAAAAATCAGATAACATATTTCTCGAAACACAGCTTTCATCAGCACCTGTATCAACAAGAAAAGGCATAACATATTTATTGTCAACTAAAACTTTTGCACACCACTGATCTTTATCATTAGTGTAAATGTGTCTTAGATGAAAATCAAAGTTATTTACCTCTAAGTTTTCGATTTCATTTTCTTATCCTACCTCACTTTCAGCACAGTTTTGACCTTCAACTACTCTTACATTCCTGCCGGATCTACACCTAGCTTGCCAATATCCTTTCTTTCCACATAATCGACAACGACTATCTTTTGCTGGACATCTTTCTCTGCCGTTGCAGCTTGGTACACTACAGTATGTACATTTGTAGTTTTTGTTGGATTTCCCCTGTGTGTTCTGTTGTCCATATTTATTTGGTTCTGCTTGTGACTGTGACCGGTAGTTACCTCTGTGTGCATTGACCGTAGCTACTTCTTGTACTAGTTCTTGCCTAAGAATCTTGTTTTGAGAATTCTGTAGCTCGGCTTGACGTACTTGACGTACAGCTTCCCCTAATGTTAGATTTTTTTGGAGTTGTAACCTCTCACTTACTTTTACATCTAAAACTCCTACTACTATGCGGTCTCTTATTAACTCATCTTTTAGAGCCCCATAACTACAATGCTCTGCAAGGCTATGAAGTGCAGTGATATATGCATCTACGGACTCCCCTGGCTGTTGACTACGTGTGTTGAACTTGAATCGCTCAAATATTACGTTCTTTTGGGGTATAAAATGAGCATCAAATTTCTCGATAATAATACTATATACTTGCTGTGCGGGTGTTAGATTAAATTGAGTTACAATTTCCTCTGCTTCTTCCCCCATTAGATACACTAGCATATCAATTTTTTCAGCTTCTGGTTTGTTTATAAAACCGCTAACCGACATATATTTTTGTAACCTGTTTTTCCACTGATTCCATGATCCTGGAAGGGAGAAATTAAACTCAGACGGAGCTGACACTGTTACCATGTTGGCAAGCACGTGGCTCCCCGCTTGATTCTCTGCCATTCCGGATTTATTTAACTCTATTTCTGCTCTTTGAAGAAGGTTCTACTTGCCAAATATTCCTCGGAGTATTTGCAAGTTCGCTGCCACCATGTAGTATTATTTGGATAATCTTTATTTAGCACTTTATTACAATTATATCTACAAGCAATAATCCTTATCCTTAACCTAACTTCCACTGTCAATCCTGACATCCTGTCTTTCTCTTCAAAGAGGTTCTGTCTCAAGTACCGACTACGTTTCTGAAGGAAACCTATAAGTGGTTGAATACTGAACTGACTCTACACACGTCAGTTGCAATGTGGCGATAAACTTTCATGGTTTGGTCACTTCTAGCAGAGAGCAACAGGCCTACGCCTCTCCGATGATGAATTCAATAAGAGTCGAAAATCGTCGATTCAGAGTGTTGGACTGCGCTCCCTGTTCTAAGTGAAAAATAAGATTGTTTTGCCTTCGCATTGCAACTGAATAAAAATGGTATACATTTTTATTTCATGTTATATTAGTATTACTCTATAGAGTAACTAGGTCCATTTTCCGTTGGAACTTTACCAATCTGCAGACGGGGGTTTTGAATTGCAACTTTTTAGAATTCCCTTCCTTTGTCTTCACTGCAGCATCCATCTGGCTTGCAAATTTTTAGGTGTTACCAGGAAAATGGACCAATAAGTTTTTCAATTTAAAAATTTTTAGTAATATTTTTAATATTTTTCAATATTATTAATGTTGCTATTAGGATTGAAAACTTTACCTTTCAATTGCCAGATGACGCTAGTCACCTAATCCATACACGTGAGTTGCAATGTGAGGATAAACTTTCATGGTTTGGTCACTTCGAGCAGAGATGAGCAAGCCTACGCCTCTCCGATGATGACTCCAATAAGAGTCGAAAATCTTCGATTCAGAGTGCTGGACTGCGCTCCCTGTTCTAAGTGAAAAATAAGATTGTTTCGCCTTCGCATTAACGAGACTGCTTATGAAAAAGAGTTTTATTTTAAAAATTACTCTACAATCGAATGCTCTCCTTCAATATATTCCCCTTCCCTCGCCACACACCGTTCCATTCGTTTTTTTCATTGGTCAAAGCAATGCTGGAAGTCCTCTTTTGTTAGAACTTTTAGGAGCTCCGCCGTTTTTCGCTTAACGTCTTCCATCGACTCGAACCAGATTCCTTTTAAGGCAGACTTGATCTTCGGAAACACGAAAAAGTCACAGGGTGCTACATCAGGCGAGTACGACGGGTGTTCTAGTACTGGAATGTCTCTAGCGGCTAAATAACGCTTCACAGACAGCGCGTTATGGGCAGGTGCGTTGTCCTGGTGCAAGATCCACACTTGTCTTTCCACAACTCCGGCCGTTTCTTACGAACTCGCTCTCGCAGCGTTGCCAAAACTTTCAAATGATAAGTTTGGTTTACAGTTTGACCCTCTGAAACCCATTCAGTCATCACTATGCCGGTAATGTCGAAAAAAACGATTAGCATGGCTTTAAATTTTGATTTCGACATCCTTGCTTTTTTAATTCTTGGCGATGCAGGAGTTTTCCAGTGCATGGATTGTCGCTAAGTTTCAACATCGTATTTGAATATCCAGGTTTCATCGCAAGTGATGATGTCTTCCATTAATTCAGGCTTTTCATGTAACCTCTCAAGAAAATCTGAGCAGATCTGGTGACGGACGAGCTTTTGGTCAGGGGTCAAATTTTTTGGGACCAACTTCGCACAGATTTTCTTCATGTTCAATTCGTCATGTAAAATTTTTCTGACAGTTTCTTTATCGGCGTTTACAGTCTTATCAATTATCCTAATGCTCATACGACGATCTCCGCGCACAATTTCATTTATTTTGGTCACTGTTTGCGGAGTTGAAACAGAGATAGGTCGACCTGGACGTTGGTCATCTTCGGCGCTCTTTCGGCCTTCAGAAAACCGTTTATACCATTCAAAAACACGCGCACGAAATAGAGAATTCTCACCATAGGCCTCGTTCAAAAAATTATAGCACTCAGTCGGAGTTTTTTTTTTAATTTAACGAGAAATTTCACATTAATCCGTTGCTCATGTTTTTCGTCGCACATTGTTATCGGCACGAGAAAAAAACACGTTCTTTTCTAACCTCTACATAAAAAATACTACTACAGCGGCAAAAACGTGTTTTCGCACTGGAAGAGTAGACAGACAGTAGACACTTCCAGCTATCCAATGCTGCATTCGTTTCCGACTCTTCCCCTCTAGGACGCCTTTTTCGCGCGCAGTCTCGTTATTTAATAGCAGTGCCGGCGCTAGGGTATAAGGTGCCCGCCTGCAAAACTAGCACTGGCGCCGCACACCCCCACACACACATACACACAGATACTCGTACATTATGTGTGTTCTAATGGAACAGTGAAGTGAGACCCACATGTCTGAAGATCAAACCGGTCAGGACCTCGATTTTTGACCCTAAGCTTCGTTATCGAACGTATTCGTTTCGTATACTAAACAGATACGAAGCTAATACGTTAGATAACGAAGCGAAGGGTCAAAAATCGAGGCTCAGACTGCGTAACCTGGAGTGGTACCTATCTGACCGCCCATAACCTGGAGTGGTATCTATCTTACCCCCCAAGCTATACCACCACCCCTCCCCATCGCAGTACATAACGAATGAGGAGGCTTTGTACTGAACGTTCACTTGGATGTCCTGGGTAATGGGACATCCTGTGTGTTACTTTATGTGGTTATACCACCTGATTTTAGGGGTAGCTAGAAGAGCTTTTCTCTCCATTAATGGCTTGATTTTGGACTTGTGTTTTAAAAATGTGTGTTCCGGGCAACGAGGCACCGACTAAAGTCGGTGTCCCGCTATTCGTAAATATCCACGGAAAATAAAGTTCGGTTACAGTTTTATTGGGCCATCATCTGACAAAACAACCTCACTTTAACTTTTTTAAGAAATTGGCTAAGAGAACTAAGATTGTTTTTTTTTATCATTTCTTTTTTTCGGCTTTTTTTTCGATTTGTACCCCAGATATTTTTTTGAATCCACTGTTATTTTTAACTAAATAAAAATAATAATTTTAAAACCTCAAGATTATGCTTCTGTAGTAATGTGAACCCGTAATTTAATAATATGTAGTACTGAGTACTTAAGAAATTTAATTTTATATTAATTGAATACAACACTAGATTCTTTAACAGCAGATTACAACTGACAAACTATTCTGTATTATAATCACATGAAATAATACCAAATCTAAAGAGCTCTAAACTAAATATTTTGTAAAATGTTTATTTTAAATATTATATTTTTATATGGGATTAATACTAAACTTGGTACCTATTAATAGGTACATAATACTTAAAATTAAATTAGACAGGCGGCAAGAAAACAGTATCGCAATCTTGTTTATTTTACTAGAAATCATTAATTTCCTCTCATAACTGCTGATACAAAACTAACAACTTGCGAGGAATTTGAAGAAAATAAACAAAGTAATCTCATTAAGAGCAAAGTTCTTTGGTTGAAATATGATATCTTTGACTAAAAAAAATATTATATATTACTACCTTATAGTATTGCGGCATTGCATATGTTTGTATATTTTACAAGTGTGATATGCAAAAATAAACAAACACAGATTAGGGTATTATGACGAATTTGAACCACATCTAAAAAATGAATTTTTCTATTTAAGTATTTTGCGTAACACAAGCAGAAAAAAGCTCATTCTGGCGCCCGCCTGCAGTGCATCCCTTGCAGGCCAGTTATCGCCGGCCCTGTTTAATAGCCAGACCTCGTATTAATAACTAATTAATGAATTGTACTAGATCTATTATTATTATAGGTCTGGATCCCGCGTATGAAAAAAAAGTTGATTAATAGCAAGCTGAAAATTTGTTAATAGCTTAAGGGTGTCTAGTCGGATAAACTTTGATATATGGGAACACTGTAACAGGGGCAGTTTTAATTGTGGAACAGGTTAAAAATTTGGAACGGTCAGACCACGAAAGCGGCACATTTATTTTGTCCGACAGAACAGACCTAAACTCTCCGAACAGAGATTAAACTCTCATGCAAAAATCAGACTGCTATTTATCACCTGTCATAATTCCTGTCATTTGACATATTCTACATGTTCCACTCATTAAAACGCCCATTTGGTGATAAATAGCAGTCTGATTTTTGCATGAGAGTTTAATCTCTGTTCGGAGAGTTTAAGTCTGTTCTGTCGGACAAAATACATGTGCCGTTTTCGTGGTCTGACCGTTCCAAATTTTTAACCTGTTCCACAATTAAAACTTCCCCTGTTCCAGTATTCCCATGTATCAAAGTTTTTCCGACTAGACACCCTTAAGCTATTAACAAATTTTCAGCTTGCTATTAATCAACTTTTTTTTCATACGCGGGATCCAGACCTATTATTTATATCATTTATATCTAGTGGAGTCACTGAAGGTGGATAAGAGCTATTACCTCCGATTTCGTTCAACCTCCATCGATTTGCATGAAAATTGGTGAGTAGTTAGAGGATATCTCAAGAAACAAAGGTGACATGGTGCCAACTTGTGCTTTTACCCTGGGGGTGGATGCCACCCCTTCTCGTGGTGAAAATTATTTTATTAAAAATAACCCCATAATTAGATAGGGGGATAAATTCTAAGCAAAATTTGTTATATAAAGTTATTAAAATAAATCAAACTTTTGGATTTACTAAAGATTAAAAATTTTAATTTTTCGTAAGAAAAATGCATGTTTTTAACCGATTTTTCATAGATATTTCAAAAACTATAAGTTTTTACAAAAAGTTATTATTACCAAAATTGAAGCTAACAAAAAATTAAATAGACTCCTTACTAAAAATCTTTTAATATTAACTAAAAGTGAGTTGTAGGTAATTGAATGCATATTTTTTTCGGCGAGTACCCAAATCTAAGTATTCAAGCTTAAATTACGGGAAAATGATGCATTTTATAACATTAACTCATTAATCATTTGTGAAAGTACTTAGAAATGTCTATCAAATGAGATACCAAATAAGTTAATAGCATTAAAATTTATGCTCCAAAAAATTTTTAAACTTTATCTTTTAAAAAATTTTCCAAAAAATGTTATGGTTTTTTTTTAATAACTCCGGTAATTTTTAACATATCAGCTTCACCTAAAAATGGTTTGAAAGGTAATTCCAAAGGCTATTAAATATTGTTAAATCTAATCTTTTAAAGTCGTTACTTTTTTAAAAATCAAATATTAAATGGCCACCGTTACATGGTTCTCGCAGCAAAATTTAAGTTTTAAACGTTTCTATCTCGGTTATTTTTCACCCTACAGAAATGCTAAAAAGGTATAATATTTGATAAGGAGAAACTAAAATTTGGTTATTTATCATCTTTTACGTATATTGAGTATTTTTATAGCTATTATCAAAAGAAAATGACAATGACGATAATTTTAAAAATTCTAATTTTTTTTAAATTATATCTTTTTTTCAAAAATATGCATTCCAAACCGGTGAAAATTGTTAAAATTATTACTTATGCTAATAAAAAGAATATTTTGTAAGGATAACTATAAATTTTAAGTTTGGTGGAAACGGCGTATGTTTTATTTTCACTTTTTCCTAAAAAATTCGAAAGGGTTCTCTTAGTTTCATCATAACTTGCTTAATTTTAATGCTATTAACTTCTTATGGAGCTCATTTGTTAGGTATTCTGAAGTACTTTGATAAGTGTTTAGCAGATATATTTTATAAAATGCATCGTTTTCCCGTTATTTAAGCTTGAATACTTAAATTTGAGTACTCATCGAAAAAAATATACATTCAATTACCCATAACTCACTTTGAATTAACATTAGTTTAGTACTTTGAGTGAACAGTGTATTCAGTTTTTATTGTCTTCAATTTTAGTAAGAATAACTTTTTTGTAAAAGCTAATAATTTTTGAATTATACGTGAAAAACAGCTTTAAAACATGCATTTTTTTACGAAAGAATAAAATCTTTGATCTTTAATAACTAAAAAAGTATTGATTTATGTTAATAACTTAATATAACAAATTTTGCTTAGAATTTGTACCTCTATCGATTTATGGTATTATTTTTAATAAAATAATTTTCAACCCAGAAAAGGGGTGGCATCCACCCCCAGGGTAAAGGCGCAAGTTGGCAACATGTCACCTTTGTTCACTGAGGTATCCTCTAACTGTTCACCAATTTTCATGAAAATCGATGAAGGTTCAACGAAATCGGAGGTGAAAACCTTCAGTGACTGCACTAATCATTATTTATATCATTTTAAAGTGCGCATGTGTTTTGCTGCTAATTTGTCGCCGACAGGCACCCGCGAACGCACTTAATAAGTGCGTTCGCGGGAGCCTGTCGGCGACTAGTCGGCGACAAATTAGCAGCAAAACGCATGCGCACTTTAAAATGATATAAATAATATCGTTATAGATAAATATACAAGGTCTATTTACCTAGTATAATTTAATAATTAGTTATTAATATTAATTAAAAGTAAATATACCTTGTATACTTATCTATTACCGGTATTATTTATATTAAGTGAAGTTAGAAATTGTCGGCGACAATTTGTCAACTGTACCCGCGAACGCACCTATTAACTACTGTTTGGTCTAACAAATTGATAAAACGTAAATTTTTTCTTATTTAATACATTTATTTCAATACTATTCCAAATTCCAAATTGACATACCTTATAAGTGTCGATAAGTCATCGAAATAATTATTAAAAGAGAGTTTTGCGTATTTTTTTGAGTATTTTAATCATTCGTCTTAATGGTAGGGGAGCCCAAGCAGAGATTTCTGCTGTTACTCGAGCGCGTCAGAAAATCACATGAAGAGACACCTTGTACCCTGTAAATGCACCGCTACCATATAGTGGCCTTTAATACAGGGGAGTTCGAAGGGGTCCCAAAAAAAATATATCCTTAGAAAAACTCGGAATCGTCAGATTAAGATAAGTACACGCAGAACAGTGTTACTCCAGGCTGTGGGTGAAAAAACGTGATATAATTCAGGAATTTTTGAAACCTATCAGGTGTTGTAAAGGTCGATGCCAGGAATAACTTCTACTAAAATGTGACCAAAAATATTGTGAGCTTTTTTTTTTAATTGCGATTTTCATTTGTTAAATTTGCAATTTTTAAAGATTTTTAATTTTGCATCTTAGGATATTGATTTTAGAGAAAAACTTTTTGGCAGAAAGTTGTAGTAAATTAAAAAACCTACAATTTAAGCTATGTCAAGTTTAATTTTGTTTATTGGTTATTGAAAAACAGCATGCGAAAAGTCCAATATGGCCGTTTTTTACAATTGCGTTATTTATTGTACAAATATATTTTTTTATTTTTTAAAGCTTTTAAATGAAGATCTTTCAATTCCAAGCATAAAAAAAATTGCAAGGCTGGATTAACGAATTTGTTGCTTAGATATTATAAATTGTTTATCCCAAGAAGTCAAATGTCGAAGGCTACAACTTTTTGAAGAAAAATAGTAGAGAGTTGTTGTAACATCCAATCTCCTTCTAAGGAGTTATATTTTCATATTCTGATGTAAATAAATGCGTAAAATATTTTTAAACCTCTAATTTTTGGGTTTGAAAATAAGGGGGCAAATTTCGTTATAAACATTTAGAGCTGAAGCGGCCCAGTACATCCTATGAGTTTTTAACTTACAGATTATTGTTGCTGAAGAGGAAACGAAGATTTATAAAAAAATAAAAAATTTCTACGACCAGCTGAAGCCGAGCTAAATGTTGGGTTTGAAAATAAGGGGGCAAATTTCATTATAAACATTTAGAGCTGAAACGGCCCTGTACACCCTATGAGTTTCTAACTTACAGATTATTGTTGCTAAAGACGAAACGAAGATTTACAAAAAAATAAAAAAATTTACAACCAACTGAAGCCGAGATAATTGTTTATTTTTTCTTAAATCGTAGTGCCTTTATTTATAACAATTAAGAAATTATTTTACAGTAATTGACTAAAGAAATACTTATATTATCTTAAAATAAAAATTATTATAAACTATAATTACATTTAATTATTGAAAATTATTTTTAAAATCGGTGCTTTTGCGAGCGGCTGAATTTTGCAAATCGTCCGGCTCGCTTCAAATCCGCGCGCTCGGAAAATTTTTACGTAACTTGTATTAAATTTTGACCGAAAATAATTTAATAATATTACCATTATAATATACAGTGTATTTACCACTGTATTTGTTTTTCTTGATAAACTTTTATATGTGAAATCTCATTTCTGAAGAAATAATATTACAAAAATGATACATATAAGAACTATATTTTTAATTTTTGCATTGTTATATAAATATAATAATAATAATGTTACTTCTTATTATACAATATAAAACTTTTTCTTTTTGTAGTGACTATCCATTTTTGTAATATTATTTCTTCAGAAATGAGATTTCACATATAAAAGTTTATCAAGAAAAACAAATACAGTGGTAAGTAGACTGTATATTATAATGGTAATATTATTAAATTGTTTTCTGTCAAAATTTAATACAAATTACGTAAAAATTTTCCGAGCGCGCGGAGTTGAAGCGAGCCGGGCGATTTGCAAAATTCTGCCGCTCGCAAAAGCACCGATTTAAAAATAATTTTTAATAATTAAATATAGCTATATTTTATAATTATTTTTAGTTTAAGATAATATAAGTCTTTCTTTAGTCAATGACTGTAAAATAATTTCTTAATTGTTGTAAATAAAGGCACTACGATTTAAGAAAAAAGAAACAATTATCTCGGCTTCAGTTGGTTGTAGAATTTTTTTATTTTTTTATAAATCTTCGTTTCGTCTTCAGCAACAATAATCTGTAAGTTAGAAACTCATAGGGTGTACAGGGCCGCTTCAGCTCTAAATGTTTATAACGAAAATAGCCCCCTTATTTTCAAGCCCAACATTTAGCTCGGCTTCAGTTGTTCGTAGAATTTTTTTATTTTTTTATAAATCTTCGTTTCGTTTTTAGCAACAATAATCTGTAAGTTAAAAACTCATAGGATGTACAGGGCCCCTTCAGCTCTAAATGTTTTTAACGAAATTTGCCCCCTTATTTTCAAACCCAAAAATTAGAAGTTTAAAAATGTTGTACGCATTTATTTACATCAAAATATGAAAATATAACTCTTTAGAAGGATATTGGATGTTTCACCAACTCTCTACGATTTTTTTTTTTCAAAAAGTTATAGCCTTCGACATTTGACCTCTTGGGATAAACAATTTATAATATATAAGCAACAAATTCGTTAATCCGGCCTAACAATTTTTTTTATGTTTGGAATTGAAAGATATTCATTTTAAAGCTTTAAAAATAAAAAAAAAATATTTGTACAATAAATAACGCAATTGTAAAAAACGGCCATTTTGGACTTTCGCAGGCTGTGTTGCAATAACCAATAAACAAAATTAAACTTACCATAGCTCAAATTGTAGGTTTTTAATTTACTACAACTTTCTATTAAAAAGTTTTTCCCTAGAATCAATATCCTAAGCTGCAAAATTAAAAATCTTTAAAAATTGCAAATTTAACAAATGAAAATCGCAATAACAAAAAAAGCTCACAATATTTTTGGTCACATTTTAGTAGAAGTTATTCCTGGCATCGTCCTTTACAACACCTGACAGATTTCAAAAATTCCTGAATTATATCCTGAAATCGACCTATTTTTCACCCACAGCCTGGAGTATGTATATTTCAAAAATCTGACTATTTGAGCAGGACGCAAGGAAATGGACGGGTCTCAAAGTTTCACAAAAAAGGCAAATATTTCGCGAAGTTAACATCAGATCGAAAAACTAAAAAATACTGGTTTAATATTTTTCAAAAAGCTATCGAACTATACTAAACACGACCCCTCACGGTGAGGGGTGGGGGTAAATTTAAAGTTTTAAATAGGAACCCCGCGATATTTCGCGAAATGAACATCAGATCTAAAAACTGAAAAATACCCGTATTCAACATTTTTGAAAAATCTATCGAATTACACCAAACAGGATCCCTCACGAAGGTGGGGTTGGGGGTTACTTTAAAATCTTAAATATTTTATAGCCAAATAATAAATCTCAGTGAAAGTGGATTTGTATTTGTTCCAAAATTCCATCGGGTTATTTTTTCTTGCGAACTATAGCATTTCGCAAGAAAATGTGGCATTGGTTAGTAGACGTAAAGCATAAACAATCGCTTTATATTACCGACACCGCCGCTTCTCGATGGTGCCATACTCGGCTCGGTATATGTAATAAATATATTAGGTCTGGATACCGCGTATGAAAAAAAAGTTGATAAATAACAAGCTGAAAATTTGTTAATAGCTTAAGAGTGTCTAGTCGGATAAACTTTGATATATGAGAACACTGTAACAGGGGCAGTTTTAATTGTGGAACAGTTTAAAAATTTGGAACGGTCAGACCACGAAAACGGCACATTTATTTTGTCCGACAGAACAGCCTTAAACTCTTCAAACATAGATTAAACTCTCCAAACAGAGATTAAACTCTCATGCAAAAATCAGACTGGTATTTATCACCTGTCATAATTCCTGTTATTTGACATATTCTAGATGTTCCACTCATTAAAACGCCCATTTGGTGATAAATAGCAGTCTGATTTTTACATGAGAGTTTAATCTCTGTTCGGAGAGTTTAAGTCTTTTCTGTCGGATAAAATACATTATGCCGTTTTCGTGGTCTGACCGTTCCAAATTTTTAACCTGTTCCACAATTAAAAGTTCCCCTGTTCCGGTGTTCCCATATATCAAAGTTTGTCCGACTAGACACCCTTAAGCTATTAACAAATTTTCAGCTTGCTATTAATCAACTTTTTTCTCATACGCGGGATCCAGACCTATATGCCTAATATAGATTTTAATACAACGAACTTTTATGTTTATCTTCAAAAAAATTTCTTGTAATAAATTAATATTATTTTAAATTAGATTTATATTGTGCATAGATTCAATTTTTTATCAACTAATGTAATACCAAAATACCGGTTTTTAATAATGGACAAAAATCGTCCGGGATTCCGGTATTCGAGATCCCGGAATCCCGGTATTGTAAGCCCTATTTACGATGAGTTTGCGGTGAATTCGCTGTAAATCCCATTTTTGATTGCGGATTTGGATTCCTCGCGTAAAAATAAGTAACTTTTATTTAAATTATGGATAGATATCGCTATAGTCGGAAAAAACGGTTGTTAGAAATGCAAAATTAAATTAAAAATGGAAAGTCTTCACTAAAATGGAAAACATAACTTTTTTTGCTTTTAGGACGTAATCTTCACAACCCAATAGGTCCCCATAACGCTTTAATAACTGCAGGCATCCTTGCCTCCCCTACCATAATAGTGAACTCAATATAAGCGGAACTGCACTGTCATCAGCAACGGTATCAATGATGTCAATCTTAGGTTTCATCACTATTTTAAACCTTTAGCTAGGTACCTACCCATATGCGACACGAACTGTTTGCTAACTGCTCGGATACAGTTAGTTAAAGATATATTTACAGCGAACTCACCGCCAACTCATCGTAAACAGGGCTTACAATACCGGGATTCCGGGATCCCGAAAACCAGAATCCCGGACAATTTTTATCCGTTATTAAAAATCGGTATTTTGGTATTACATTAATTGATAAAAATTGAATTTATGCACAATATAAATCTAATTTAAAATAATATTAATTAATTAAAAGAATTTTTTTTTGAAGATAAACAAACAATTTCGTAGTATTAAAATCTATATCAGGCCTATATTTATTAGATACACATACCGAGGAGAGTATGGCACCATCGAGAAGCGGCGGTGTCGGTAATATAAAGCGATTGTTTATGCTTTACGTCTACTACCCAATGCCACATTTTCTTGCGAAATGCCATGTATCGCAAGGAAAAATAACTCAATGGAATTTTGGAAAAAATACAAATCCACTTTCCCTTAGCTTTATTATTTGGCAATAAAATATTTGTCAATACCTGCCGCATCAGCACCTACCTTCCGAAAGAGTATTTTCAAAGTCTGGCAGTTAATAAACGTAACGTTTATCGTCCAAAAATTTGGATCTAGCTTTATTTTTATACAGCTTGTTTCAGGACTTCATATATTATTTGTTAAAAGTCAATATTACAACTGAGGTAAGTAAGAATATAACTAGTAAATTTTTTATTAATAATACCGGCTTTAATACCGGTATCCCGATATTTCAAATTTCAAATATCAAATACCGGTATTCAGATTTTAGTTCGGTATTGTAAGCCCTAATCGCAAACTTATCACGATCTATGGAAAGCGATGAACCAACTTGTGCGAAGTTTACCTAATGTAAATGATTTATTTAATTTCTAATTTTATCTCAAAGTCACGTTCTAAATGTAAATAAAGACAGCAATAATTTGTTTATCAACTTTAAAATAAAAATTAATTACATTGCGTTTCTCACGTTTATGTTCTCTAGGAACACGTCATTCAGACGATCTCGATTCGATGAGACAATATCGCTGCGTACGCCGTCCAAATTGAACTGCGAAATTCCTTTGTTTGGCACCCGGCTTTTTAACAACAAGCTTTTTAGAGTTTGGGTATCTATATACACAGGGTGATTAATTAGTAGAGTAAAGCTCAATAGCTCCGCTATAGTAATAGATAGCAATAAAAGTTAATAACAAAAATTTTAGCCACCTTTGAGCTTTACATTATAAAATTAGAATGTTACAGGGTGTTCGATAACACAGTGGCAGACCAAATTTTGTTTTTTTTTAATGGAACACCCTATATTTTATCTTAAATTCGAAATTCTGTTAACTTCCCCATCACAAAAATATAAAGGTTTTTTATGTTATACAGGGTATTTACAAAGTTATAAATCATTTTTTATGAAAATCGTAACAAGTTCAACTCCCTGTATAAATAAAAATAAGCAAAACAACAATGGTTTATTAATGCCATATTTTTTAACGTGTTGTCAAAATTTTCAAGAATGGTCGATATTGCTAATTTTCTTTATATCAAATACAGGGTGAGTCAAAACGCAAGTATATTATTTTCTCAGTATTTTTAAATGGAACACCCTGTATTTTATATCACTATTGAAAAGTACCATTAGCGTACTTTAATTTTTAGATAACATTCCCTATGTCTAAATTTATTAGGAGATATTTTCCTTTTTCAATGGACCAGTAGCGTGGCCACCCAAATCACCAGAATTTAATAAACTGAACTGATTTTTTTGGGGTTAAGTTAATAATGCCGTTTATAAAATACCTCCAACAACAAGGAATGAGATGAAAAATAGAACACAAAGTGTATTTCGATGTGTTAATTTACAAATGCTCTGTAGAGTAACTAGCTCATTCAATTATCGTTTTTAGGCGTACATAAATGTGTTAGGAGATAATTTTGAACACCTTATGTAATTAAATATTAAAAATATTTATTAAAATAGCTTCTAATTTTTTCAAACATGTTTTTTTTGCAAAATGTATTACTGATAAATTATGTCTCGTTCTTTATTTGTTACATTGTTACATTTACATACACAAGAGGTGTTTAATTGTCTTCACAAAATATTGTGTTTTGTGTTTGTGTGTTTTTTTGTAAAATTTATTACTAATTTTCTTTGTTTATTTGTTACATTTACATAAAAAGATAGTTTTTAATTGTCTCAAAAATGTTGCATGTAGTGGTTGTGTTTTTGTTTGTAAAATGTATTACTAATAAATTATTTTTATTTCTTTATTTGCTACAGTGTTACATTGACTACCGGATTGATAATCGGTAATCTTCAATTGTCAATTCAGTCATGGCTTACTTAAAATTTAGATAAATTTAAACACCTAAAATAATTTGCTCTGAAAAATGAAAATATCTCGAAAACTAATAAATTTGGGCATAGGGAATGTTATATAAAAATTAAAGCACGTTAATGTTCCTTTTTAATAATGATATAAAATACAGGGTTTTCTATTTAACATTACTGAGAAAATAATATACTTGCGTTTTGACTCACCCTGTATTTGATATAAAGAAAATTAGCAATATCAATAATTTCTAAAAATTTTGACAATAAATAAAAAAATATGGCATTAATAAACCATTGCTCTTGTGCTTATTTTTATTTATGCAGGGAGTTGAACTTGTTACGATTTTCATACAAAATTGGTTATAACTTTGTAAATACCCTGTATAACATTACACACCTTTATATTTTTGTGATGGAGAAGTTAACAGGATTTCCAATATAAAATAAAATATAGGGTGTTCTATTTAAAAAACAAAAGTTAGGTCTGCCACTGAGTTATCGAACACCCTGTAACATTCTAACTAATTTTGTAATGTGAAGCTCAAAGGTGGCTAAATTTTTTGTTATTAACTTTTATTGCCATCTATTACTATAGCGGAGCTATTGAGCTTTACCCTACTAATCAATCACCCTGTAGTATAGTCGTAACATAGGGGGTCCCGTGGGAAATTCTAGCTCACCGTGATTTGATGGTGGTATTATAGGTTTTTTGGGTCGCTGAATCCAATGGAAGTGGTCTGGAAGCCCAAATATGGTGCGTTTAATTGTTATTAACAAATTATTGTAAAATTAGGTATTTTTCAGGAATTATTAAAAGCCCTGTAAATAAATTGATAGTGTTAAGGTCTTCTCTGGTATATTTTTGGTCGCTGAATCGAATGCGACTAGTCGCGATTGCTCAAAATGTGTTCTTATTTTGTTAATAACAAAATAATTGTTTATTCGCCAAAAAGCTCGAAATAATGCGCTATCTACAGCAAGTTTGTAGTCCTTTTCATAGTATTTTTATACGCTAAATAGATTTCCGTCGTAATAGCTTAAAATACGTTCCGACTTTGTTATTAATAAATTATTGCAAAAATAACGGTTTATAGTACGTTTACTCACGGTTTTTGCTCTAAATTTTAAAAAACCGCTTGGGTTGACATGAAATTTGGCATACACGTAGCTAACATGTCAAACAAAACAAGTGATATCGTACGGATTTGTGATTTTACCCTAGGGGTCATTTTAACCCCTTTTCGAGGGTGAAAAAAGATACCTTTAAAATAAGTCCGGAAGTGGATTAATTCTAAGCAACTTTTCTTCTACAGAGTTTTTTTACTAAGTCAATACTTTTCGAGTTATTTGCGAGTGAATATGTTAATTTTTCAAAAATAAAACCACGCTTTTATACGGTTTTTCGCAAACAACACAAAAAGTAAATATTTTTTCGAAAAAAAATTTTTTAGCGAAAATATAGACTATAAAAAAGTGAAAAATATGGTGTATGTGTGAAGTCCGTAGACCCGGTAGTAGCGGGGTTGTAGCTAATGAAAAACAGGTTCATATTCGTTAAATTTCAAATCGAATATTTCAACATAAAATAACCATAAAATTTCCTCAAAAGCACTTTTTAAGTAAAACTCATTACAACTCTTTTAAAGCATTTAAAAAAAACTTATTCTTGTTTTTTGAAAAAATATCTAGTATCAAAAATAAGCAAGTTACGCTTTACGCTTAAATTAAAGTTGGTCCCTTTTTATTTGGTAAAAAAAAATTCGATAAAATCACCCCCTAATTAGCATCTCACATGAAATTAATTGTTACCGCTTCGCAAGTTGCTTTACTGATGTAGGGGAAAGGCGGGCAAAACGGGGTAGCTGCCTAAAACGGGGTACCCCCTTTTTTTTCAATATCACTCGCTCGATCTATACGACGTTAATGAAATTATATTATAGACGCCTGTTTACGCCTTCTGTCATAAAGCAGATATAATTAACTGTTAGTCGATTGTTGTAAACAGTACATGTGCGTTTTTAGTTAACCAAGTTATAATATCGGCCGAAAAATAATCCATCGTTATTATCACTAAAACAATTTATTATTTAATATTATTACTTCCAACTAACAGTGAATGTATTCTAGAGTATTCGTTTGTCATTATGTTAAAAAATAAAAACTTGTAATAATTTAAACAGGTCATAATCTCAAAATCTGCTCTTTGGGCAAGACGGGGTACCAATAGGTAGGGTAAAATGGGGTACCCTTTATACCATACATATTGGTAGTCTTAACCCTTTTTACCATACCAAGTAAGATAGCCGATGATCAAACCAAATCACGGACGAGTAAGAAATCGCAATTGAATAAAACTAACAAAGTAGAGTCAGATTCAGAAGGCGAAGATAGTGACACTGACTGGCTCTGCGAAAACTTTTATTTAAGTTCCATAGAAGGATGGATAAGCTGATCCAGTTGCCTTAAATGGGCTAAAAATTAATGTGCAGGTGTAGAAGATGAGGATGACGAATCAGTACTTGTATGCGAATTTTGTCAATAACTTTTTCTTGGTTTTAATTTGGTACCCCATTTTACCCTATATGACGGGCATAATGGGGTACTTTACATTATTTTTTGTTTTTTTATATGATAAGAAAATCGTTTACTTTTTTTAACTTTAAGTTATATTAATAAATAGTTACTACTATAACAATGGTATTTGGCTTATTTCCAGACCTTAAAAGTTACAGATGTGTTTTAAATCCTAATTTAAACCTTAAGTACCCCATTTTTACCACCTGTAAGTTTCATTGGTTCGAAATTGCTTATAAAACCACTAAAACCGTGTTTTTTTTGTTGAAAAATAAATATATTCACGCGCAAATAACTCGAAAAGTATTGACTTAATGAAAAAACTCTATTATATATTATAGAGAATAAAAGTTGCTTAGCATTAATCAGTTTATCCTCTTCCGGACTTATTTTTAACGTATCTTTTTTCAACCCCGAAAATAGGTTACGTCACCCTCAGGGTAAAATCACACATCGGCACAATATCACTTGTTTTTTTTTGACATGTTAGCGACGTGTATACCAAATTTCATGGCAATACAAGTGGTTTTTTAAAATTTAGAGCCAAAACCGTGAGTAAACGTACTATAAACCGTTATTTTTGCAATAATTTATTAATAACAAGTCGGAACGTGGTTTAAGCTATCACGACTAGTGGCAATCGATTTAGCGTATACAAATACTATGAAAAAGGCTACAAACTTGCTGTAGATAGCGCAATATTTCGAGCTTTTCGGAAAATAAACAACTATTTTGTTATTAACAAAATAAAAACATATTTTGAGCAATCGCGACTAGTCGCATTCGATTCAGCGACCAAAAATACACCAGAGAAGACCTTAACACTATCAATTTATTTACAGTTATAGGGCATCTAATAATTCCTGAAAAATACCTCATTTTACCCTAATTTGTTAATAACAATTAAACGCACCATACTTGGGCTTCCAGACCACCTCCATTGGATTCAGCGACCCAAAAAACCTAGAATACAACCAGTCGCAACCTTATGTTGCGACTAGACTAACCACCAGGTGTCGTGATATTAGTAGTTATATGAATGTACTAATAGTATCTCGTACTGTAGTTTTCTTGGTTTTGGTATTGTTATGAATCATTCACTTCTAGAAATTCTGGAAGCCGTACTAGTAAGGTGTTTACAAACTTCGCGTGTTCTTTTGTCGGTGATTTTCCTTTAGTGTTCCGCGTTATCGAATAGTAAGCTAAATTCTAGAACAGATGTTTGGTTATTTAAGACGCTTGCTGCCAGCCTTTGAACTTTGAAGTTAGTTTAACTGAGTTTAACTGGTTACGCGGTTATAATACTAGTACCTACTATCGAATACCTTTAGTGGGTTTTTTTGTAATTAGTGAATATAACTAAAGTCCACTTTACATCAACAATAAATTGAACAAGAAATTGACAAAGTTATTCAAGGCCAAATTTGACGTGTACAAAATGTATGGTTTGTAAAAGAAAATGAAGGAATTTGATGAAAGAGAACAGTTGGATATGTTTTATTTTGTCAAATTTCTTTATTTTCTTTTTATTCACGGCAAAATTGGATGTAGAATTGTGTTTTGTATATTAGTCAAATTTGACCTTGAAGAAGTTGGTCAATTTCTTGTTCAATTTATTGTTGATGTAAAGCGGGTATTAGTTGTCAAGCCACGTTTAGTTCAGTTAATCCCTAAACCCGCTTAGAAATACAACAGTATCATGACTACGGCTACAATATTTCAAAACATTGTTTTATTTATGCCTGTGTCCCTATACATTTCTCCATAAGTTCCTATCTTGTGTCATACCAATATCAATCCCCTTTTCCGACCTTAGCATTTCTACAGGTCTTATTTTGTCTTCGTCTCCTACTCCTCCCAGAAACTTACAAATCAGTAATGTTTCATATTTTGTTAAAAAGATCTCAACGTTTAACATGCTCAAACTATCTTAACGTATGGTTTCTCATTTTGACATCAATTGATGCCAGCACTAGACTTTCCTTAATATAGTTATTCTTAGCTTAATCCTTTTTTCTAATTCTCATTGCTGTCACATCCACTCACTGTTCTAATTTCTTTTTAACTACCTATCTAAAAGGATCAAATTGCTCTATTTTTGACCTACCTTAAAAGGGTACCCCCCGTTAAGATAGGCAAAATGCCCTCACTCCCAGAATTCAATTTTTTTAATTTTTTTTAATTTTTTTGCGTTCTATGCAATTAAAAAATGAGATAACGCAGATTTTTAGCTCGCCAACCCCCTTACCCCTCCCCCCACAGCCAAAAAGGTAGATTTTTAGATTTAATTTTTTTTAGTTGGGTTGCAATTGTTTTAAAAATTTCAAAAAATTAACACATGCATCGGAGACTTTTACAAAACATGTTCATTTTTTATGAACCCGTAGGTCGAGTGTACATACCTCAAAATTTTTTTTAACTTTTTTAAAGCTTATAACTTTTTCTTGGAGGGGGCTGCAGGTCCAATTTTTTTGCATTTTGTGTATTTTATCAAAAGCTATCTCTCTGATTTTTTTCAGATTTTTCCGTAAGTTGCGCCATCTTGAAAAATCCGGAAACTTGTTTTTTTATGGGGTTTTTGGGGATTTTCTCCATTTTATAGACTGCAGCATAGATCAACTCAAGGTTTTGTTAATAGATTATGCATAATTTGAAATAACTGAGTATTTTAGGACTATCAAAAATTGGGCAAAACACGATTAAACCCCCCAAAAACCATGTTTTTCTAAGTTATATAAGGTGTTTGCGGGCTTAATGATATTTTTTGAGATCGATACAACCTTAATATTTTTTTTTCATTTTTTTACGTTATATGTGATTAAAAAATAAGACTCATAGCATTTTTAGCCCACCACCCCCTCCCCCTGCCCCCACAAAAACGTCAATTCTTTTATTTTTTATTTAGTTAAAGTTTTGTAAGGGTTTTTGCGGGTCTAATCATATTTTTTGAAATTGAATTATTCTTATAATTTGTAATATCTGATTTGCTGAATATTTTTTTAAATTTTTTTACGTTCTATGTGATTAAAAATTTAGGACTCGCCGCAATTTTAGCCCACTTCCCCTATTACCCCTCCCCCACAGCCAAAAACGTAAATTTTTCGATTTTATTTTTTTTAAGTTGGCTTTGCAATTAAATCGCAAATGTTGTTTTAAAGCTACTTCTTTGTGGCATTTTTGTAATTAACTATTCTTAATGGAAAATAAGCCACAATTTAACTAAAAAATTATTTTATTTTCCATCTGTAATGCGTTAGAGAGAATTCGATAATCTGTGACACACTGAAAAAAGGGTTTGGGGCGATCTATATAAATAAGTCAGATTAAATTAAATTATTAGATATTTTTAAGATAAGATTTTTTTAGCAAGCAACATTTTTGTTTAATTTATTAATATTTTGTATTTTGACAACGACATCTGTGGTGGATGTCGAAACGTTAATCATTTGTTAGTTAAATTTTGGCTTATTTTCCATTTAGAATAGCTAATAATTATTAAATTATAAATTACAAAAAGTACATTTTAATATATCATACTTCTTGTAGTTTTGTAAATCAAAACATTTTGTTCTTTGTTCATTAGTTTGTATTCAGTAGGTACCCTAATATTACCTTACATTATACATATTCTAATTATTCAAACATGTGCTTGTACCATCTACATAACCTATATGTATCTCTGCGTATAATGTCATTTTGCTTCACGTTTACTGTCACATAAAACACCATAAAAAGAATGAGTAAAGTATTACCTACCAAAGAATATATAGCTCCGTATAGGTATATTCATAGAGTATTCGGAGAGTTACATTCGTTGGTACTACACTTAACAGTTCTAAAGTCTTCATCGCTGTCTTCGTATATTACAGGTATAACATCTGTATTGTCAAAGAGTTTTGCAAGATATTCTGCTGGCTTGATTATTTTTGTATAATATCTTCCATGCCATACATATTATATTATGGCAGCTACATGCGAACAACAGAACAGCCTATGGTTATGTTGCCGTTTGCGCAACTCGCATCTACAAGATATACAAAACATAGATATCTATCGTTTAATGTTTTCCAAACCATCTACATTTGGCTCATAATGCAAATAGTCCACGATGTATGCTTGTCCCCGTTAGGTAAATTATTCCGATTCGTTTTTTTGCATAAACTTACTCAAAAACAGGTCCTTTAAACAAATTCACAAGGTGCTGCGGTCGGAAAATTGTTTAAACAATTTTTTAAACGAATTCAAAAAATCAATTTTTTCACTTCGGTCAAATCTGTTTTAGATTCTCTGGATCAACCTGAACAAAAAAGGTATCTTTTGATCTCGCTCTAAAATTGACTGTTGTCGAGTTACACGCGATTTAAAATTTGAAAAACGCGAAAATGTCCATTTTCAAGGCTTAATAACTCGATTAAAAAGTATTATTAGGAAAGTCAGGAAGTGACCAAATCAAAGTTTAAAGCCCCCCTACAAGAGTCTGAAGAAATTTTTGTCATTAATTTATTACTAACTATTAATTTTAAAAATAAAAAATGAGCGCTAAGCACGTATTGAGGCGGCCGTCTACGAGAGAGATGTATAATTCAATGGACATTTTAAAAAAATATCGATAAAACAAGTATCGATCCAAGTCAAAAATACGTTTTAAAAAAATAAAAAAGGAATTTTGAGGTTATGTGTACACTTGACCTACGGGTCTATAAAAATATATATGTTTTGTAGAAGCCTCATAAAATTTTTAAATTAATTGCAACTTAACTAAATAAAAAAAAATAGAAGAATTGACGTTTTTGTGGAGGTAGGGGGAGAGGGTGGTGGGCTAAAAATGCGATGAGTCTTATTTTTTAATCACATATAAAGTAAAAAAAATGAAAAAAAATTATTAGGCTGTATCGATCTCAAAAAATATCATTAAGCCGGCAAAAACCCTTCTATAACTTAAAAAAACATGGTTTTGGGGGGGGGGGTTTAATCGTGTTTTGCCCAATTTTTGATAGTCCTAAAATACTCAGTTATTTCAAATTATGCATAATCTATTAACAAAACCTTGAGTTGATCTATGTTGCAGTCTATAAAATGGAGAAAATCCCCAAAAACCCCCTAAAAAACAGTTTTCCGGATTTTTCAAGATGGCGCACCTAACGGAAAAATCTGAAAAAAATCAGAGAGATAGCTTTTGATAAAATACACAAAATGCAAAAAAATTGGACCTGCAGCCCCCTCCAAGAAAAAGTTATAAGCTTTAAAAAAGTTAAAAAAATTTTTGAGGTTATGTACACTCGACCTACGGGTCCATAAAAAATGGACGTGTTTTGTAGAAGTCTCAGATGCATGTGTGAATTTTTTGAAATTTTTAGATCAATTGCAACCCAACTAAAAAAAAATTAAATCTAAAAATCTACCTTTTTGGCTGTGGGGGGAGGGGTAAGGGGGGTGGCGAGCTAAAAATCCACGTTATCTCATTTTTTAATTGCATAGAACGTAAAAAAATTTAAAAAAATTGAATTCTGGGAGTGAGGGCATTTTGCCTATCTTAACGGGGGGTACCCTTATATCTTTTTTCGCAAGAGTTTGTCTTCACTTGTTCAGGTTTGTGAACATTGTTAGTCGCGTCAGGAGTGCTGCTACAAACGCTCATTTATTGGCGTAATTCGTAGGTTGAAATTTTGAGTAATTGTCGAAAAACCAAAATTTTCAAAGTTTAAGTTTTCAAGCTAATGGCATATAAAACAACATAATGTTATTATACATCCCACCAGACTGAAAACAATGGGAATCTTCTCTGGTTACACCTTCGAGGCTTCTACAATTTGCAAGCCATAACGGATGCTGAGACTAAGGAAGATGAGGGAATTTTACAATTTATAATTCACGTCCCGTCTGCTCAGCGCGGTAAAGTTCCAACGAGAATGGTTCACTTCATACTCCAATAAGAGTAAACAGGGAAATCAAAAATGAAAAAAATAAAAAATTAAAAAAATCAAAAATAAAAAATGAAAAATGATAAAATCAAAAATGGAAAATCAAAAATGAATAATCATTTTTAATTTCAAACCAAAATGGTTATTCCTTTTTGATTAAAGTTTTCAATTTTTCGACTATACTGAGGAGTAAGGAGCCCTGTGTATGTCCGATCCTGACGACTTAGACACCATTTGATAGCTAAACTCAAGCGCTATCGATTTGGTATATTTACAGTTTACCTATCTCTCTTTGAATTTGAGATACATTCACCAAAACAATTATGCTCCCTACTGTTGAAAGCATAGGCGTAACCAGGGGGTGGTTTTGGGCGTTATGACCCCCCCTTTTGGATGTACTTTGAGCTCTATATGCTAACACCATTATTATTCCATACATCCCAAAGACCTTCAAGTAGATGTAACCCTCCCCCTTAGGATCATCCTGGTTACACCTCTGGTTGAAAGTCAAATTTCACCCAACCAGTTCGCGTTCATAAATGCTGTTGGCACGAGAGAGGTTTTGTTTTCAATACAAGTCTTATTCCGGAGATGCAGGGACGTCAATTGCGACGTACTCGTATATGCATGTCTGGTTGATTATGAGAAAGCGTTTGATTGAATGCAGCACGCCAAGATGATGCAAATACTAAAAGAAGCAGGAAGTAACAACCAAGATCTGAAAATAACTTCTACTGGAATCAGACTGCAAACCTCAGAGTGGACGGTGAACACACCGAATATGTGAATATCATGCGTAGTGTGAGGCAAGGCTTCATTTTGTCACCCCTAATTTTCAATATTTACTCTGACAAAATATTTATCGAACCTTTGCACGAGACTGAAAAAGGTACTCTACTAAACGGGTACCGGCTAAATAACATCCGGTATGCAGATGACACCATAATATTTGCGGACAACCTAGAAGACTTACAAGTCCTCATGACAAAATCACGCATTACAGTTAACAATATGGACTCAATATAAACGTAAAGAAGAAAAAAGCTTATGATCAGTAGCAAGAAAAAGATAACAAAAGGTCAACTCTACATCAACCAAACCCCTGTAGAAACAGTGAGGCACTACAACTACCTCGGCATCGGTATCATAATAAATGAAGAACAGACTAACAACCAAGAGATAAGAGCGCGCATCGGAAAAGCTAGATCAACCTTTAACCGTATGGCCTTTTTTAAGAGCCACAACCTTTCTCTTGGTATAAAAGTGAGAATGATGAGATGCTACGTCTTCTTTGTTCTTTTTTATGGTGTTGAATCGTGGACCTTGAACGAAGATATGTGCCGAAAATTGGAAGCGTTTGAGATGTGGCTATATCGGAGAATTGTTAAAGTCCCATGGACTGATCGGGTCACAAATGAGTAGCTCCTTAGAATAATGGCGAAGAACCGACAGGTACTAACCACCATCAAATCTCGAAAGTTAGAATACTTTGGACACATTATGCGAAATGAATCCAGATATGCCCTCCTACAAGACATCCTGCAAGAAAAAATATTTAGAAAGCGAGGTCCAGGAAGAAGAAGAACATCCTGGTTAAAGAAGCTCAGAACCTGGTTCAACACAACATTTGTGCAGCTTTTACGCATTGCTGCAGATAAAGTGAAGATTTAAATTATGATCGCCAACATTTGTCACGGATAGGCACATCAAGAAGAAGTACCTACACAGTGCTATTGCTATATTGTGAGTGATCGAAAGTCACAAGCTGTCACAAACTACACCGCTTCTGACTTGGCCCTGACCCCTTCTTGAAACAGAAAAAAAAATTCAAATTGGTGTAACTTTTCCACACATGCAGGGTTGCGAAAAAGTCTGGTAACACGGTAATTTCTCGGAAACCGCTAGACCGATTTTTATAGATTTTAGTGTGTAAGGGTCTTCTAACGCGGCCTATATTATAGTGGTAATTACATTGTTGTCAACTGTTCTTCAACTGGGAATCTAATAAATTTTCTTATTTCAAATGGAACACCCTGTATATTTTTTGCGTATTCAAATCTTTAAGAAATAATAATTATTTTTCATGTTGTACTCCCTATACCCAAATGTCATAATTTCGGAATGATTGCTACATTTATTAAAAAAAAACAATTTTTAAACAAATTATAAAAATTAATTTTTTCGGCCCGGCTAGACATTATTTTAGATTCTTTGGATCATTGGGAACAAAATAGGTCTTTTGTAATTTTCCTCTTAAATTAATCGTTTCCGAGTTATAAACAATTTAAAACTGAAAAAAATCTAAAAATGACGATTTTCTAGGTTCAAAAATACAAGTAAAAAATACTATTTTAAAACGTTTTTATATACTTGGCTTGGTTGTTGTCGTCTCCGCAAATTTTGTAATCCCATTTTAAAAATAGTTCTAGGCTACCTAGGTACCTGAAATTTTCAGAATAGCTTAGAACTAGCTAACAATGAAATATTTAACTGCTATTATACAGGGTGATTGATTAGTGGGGTAAAGGTCCGTAGATCGATTATAGTAATTGATAGCCATAAAAGTTAATAACAAAAAATGTAGCTAACTTTGAACTTCACATTACAAAACTATTAGAATGTTACAGGGTGTTCGATAACATAGCCACAGATCAAAGTTATGTTTTTTTAAATGGAACACCGTGTACTTTATTTTATATTCAAAATCTTCTTAACTTCTCCATTACAAAAATATAAAGGTTTAGTATGGTATACAGGGTATTTACAAAGTTATAACCAATTTTGTATGAAAATCGTAACAAGTTTAACTCCCTGTATAAATAAAAATTAGCACAACGGCAATGGTTTATTAATGCCATATGTTTTTATTTATTGTCAAAACTTTCATAAATAATTGATATTGCTAATTTTCTTTATATTGAATACAGGGTGAGTCAAAACGCATGTACATTTTTTTCTCAGTAATTTGAAATGAAACACCCTGTATTTTATATCACTATCAAAAAGTACCATTACCGTACTTTAATTTTTATATAACATTCCCTATGTCTAAATTTATTAGTTTTCGAGGTATTTTCATTTTTCAGAGCAAATTATTAATTACGGGTCTAAATCTATTCAAATTTTAGGCAAGCCATGACTGAATTGTCTAAAACTGACAACTTAAAATTACTGATTATCAATCTGTAATCAAAGTTGGTTACAATTTTTGTTATTAACTTTTATTGCTATCTATTACTATAACGGATCTACGGAGCTGTACCTCACTAATCAATCACCCTGTATGGATAAATCAATTTTTTTTATTTAAAACTATTTTAAAAATGTAACTAATGCAATGATATTTTAAAGTACGTTAATAAATCGGTATCTACAAATTGATGGTGGGTCAGTGGCATTAGACTGCAGATCGAGAGTTCCCTAGTTCTAACACGGCTGTTGCGTATCTTTTTTAATTTTTTTTAATAAATAATTCAAATCAAAAATGAATAACCAGTTTCATTTTCGTTGCAAAACGAAAATACAGCCGCATCATATTCTAGTCCAATCAGAGAGTGCAGCAAGCACCTCTACCGGTTTCGAAACTTATTAGTCTCTCATCAGGAGGCACATATGCTGCTCTCTCTGATCCAACCAAAACAAACCCCGGCGTGCAGTCACGCATTCCAACGAACGAAATGGCATAGATGCCCTAGCGGCAACTGCTACAAAAGACTAAGTTTTCAATCCAATGACATATAAAACAACATAATGTTATTATACATCCCACCAGACTGAAAACAATGGGAACCTTCTCTGGTTACACCTCCGAGGCTTCTACAATTTGCAAGCCATAACGGATGCTGAGACTAAAGAAGATGAGGGAATTTTACAATTTATAATTCACGTCCCATCTGCTCAGCGCGGTAAAGTTATAACGAGAATGGTTCCCTTCGTACTCCAATCAGAGTAAATGTAAATCAAAAATGAATAACCATTTTCATTTTCGTTGCAAAACGAAAATACAGCCGCATCATATTCTAGTCCAATCAGAGAGTGCAGCAAGCACTTCTACCGGTTTCTAAACTTATTAGTCTCTCATCAGGAGGCACATATGCTGCTCTCTCTGATCCAACCAAAACAAACCCCGGCGTGCAGTCACGGATTCCAACGAACGAAATGGCATAGATGCCCTAGCGGCAACTGCTACAAAAGACTAAGTTTTCAATCCAATGACATATAAAACAACATAATGTTATTATACATCCCACCAGACTGAAAACAATGGGAACCTTCTCTGGTTACATCTCCGAGGCTTCTACAATTTGCAAGCCATAACGGATGCTGAGACTAAGGAAGATGAGGGAATTTTACAATTTATAATTCACGTCCCATCTGCTCAGCGCGGTAAAGTTCCAGCGAGAATGGTTCCCTTCGTAGTCCAATCAGAGTAATTGTAAATCAAAAATGAATCACCATTTTCATTTTCGTTGCAAAACGAAAATACAGCCGCATCATATCCTAGTCCAATCAGAGGGTGCAGCAAGTACCTCTACCGGTTTCGAAACGTATTAGTCTCTCATCAGGAGGCACATATGCTGCTCTCTCTGGTCCAACCAAAACAAACCCCGGCGTGCAGTCACGGATTGCAACGAATGAAATGGCATAGATGCCCTAGTGAAAACTTAGTCTCAGTGAAAACTTAGTCTTTTTGCTAGCAGTTGCCCCTAGGGCATCTATGCCATTTCGTTCGTTGCAATCCGGGACTGCACGCTGGGGTTTGTTTTGGTTGTATCGGGGAGAGCAGCATATGTGCCTCCTGATGAGAGACTTCTAAGTTTCGAAACCGGTAGGGATGCTTGTAGCACTCTCTGATTGGACTAGAATATGGTTCGACTGTGTTTTCGTTTTGCAACGAAATTGAAAATGGTTATTCATTTTTGATTGACATTTACTCTGTGTCGAGTATGAAGGGAACCATTCTCGTTGGAACGCGCCCATCTGCGCTGAGCAGATGGGCGTGAATTGTAAATTGTAGAATTCCCTCATCTTCCTTTGTCTCAGTATCCGTATGGCTTGCAAATTGTAGAAGCCTCGGAGGTGTAACCAGAGAAGGTTCCCATTGTCTTCATTCTGGTGGGATGTAGAATAGCATTATGTTGTTTTATATGCTATTAGAGTGAAAACTTAGTATTTTTGTAATAACTACAGTTTTCTTATCTACATATTATGTTGTACTTTCTTTTTGAATCCTACGTTTTGTTCTATATATATTTAAAACTTCTGACGTACATTCAATATTTTCTAAAAGATAATCAACATCAAACGTCGTATCCACCTCCTTAACCAACCCTTTCACTTCTAACAAGTGATTTGGTATGTAAGCTCGTAAATTATGTTTTTTTAATGACTTATTATTAACTAAGTTATTAGCATCTAAACAAGAATTTAATAAGACTTTAATTCTATTTTTCTTAACACTTTTTATTTCCTGCATGTTAGTAAGTTTAACTTTTTAAATAATATGTCCCCTAAAGTCATAGGGTGTAATCTTGATAAATTACCTAAATCACCAATTTTTTCAATATATACCCAGATATTATTTAAATTGTACTTATTTGACTGCAAATTAAAATGCTTTATCTCCATTTTCTTGGACTGCAAATCATCTGTTTCCTGAGTTGTTTCATCACTAGTTTCCAATACACTATTTTTACTAGTCGCACACATATCTATTTCCTTCGTCAAACAGGACGTCTTTAGATTTTTATCCCCAATAAAGGGGTCATTATGAGGTCTTATGATTATCCCCAAATACTTATATCTGTCTATCTGTTCAAGTTGCTTACTATCTACTTCTATTTTATATTTTTCTTTTATTAGTCTTTCAATTATCATTGTTTTTTGATTTTTCTTTGTTTATTTTCAGTTTCTGATTTTTAGCTCTTCATACAGTATATTTATATTTTCTTGTAATTGTTTTTCTGGCTCCCAAATGATCATTAAGTCGTCTGCGTAGCATAGTTCTGTAATTTGTATCAGACTCAATTTTCAATAACCTAGATTATATTTTATCCATTTGTGTTTGCATTTTTTTATTACATCTAGTACTAGGTTAAAGAGTAGTGGGCTCAGGACAGAGCCCTATTTTAATCCAATGTTGCTTTCGAATATCTTTGATTTTTCATTTTTTTGTCCTTGCATAGTTTTTCGTTTTCTCGTATAAACTCTGGGTGCATCCTATTAGATCTTGTTAAATTTTTCTCTTCTCTAGGATTTTCCCAAATATCTTCTCTTTTGATTCTGTCGAAAGCTTTTTCCATATCTATGACACATGCATTTACTTCTTTTTCTGTTTTAAGAGCCTTTTCTACTAGTTGTCTCATTATGAAAATCTGATCGTTCTTCCCACTTTCTTTTCTGAAACCACTCTGGCTCTCCTCAAAATTTATTTCTAGTTTTTCTTTTAGCCTGTTTTCCAGTATTGTAGCATATGATACATGATGTTTAGTAGTTCTTGTTGTCTTACTTCATTCATGTGTTTGACCATTTCTGTAGTTATATCGTCACGTCTTGATACTTTGCCCATCTTGGTTTTGTTGATTGCTTTTGTCAATTATTTTTATGTTATATTTCCTATCTGTTCCTGTTGCTCTTGTGGGGTGTGTTGATTTTTGTTTTGTTCTATCTTATTTACTTCTACTTATTCCACTTCCTGGAGTTCTTCAAGATATTCTCTCCACCTCTCCATAATCTGATTTTCTTCTGTAAGGATGGTTCCATTCTTATTCTTCATTATTCTTCACGTTTTTCAATGTATTTGGTTTTGGTTTTCTCATGCTCTTAAGTGTGTTATAGAACAATATCTGGTTTTCACCGAATGCTGTTGTTAATTTATTTCCAAATTCTACGCACGTTTTGTCTTTATTATTTTTAACCATCTGTTTAACGTCTGTTCTTTTCTCTTTGTACCTGTCATAGCTTTCTTGCTTTCTGTTTGATAGGTATTTTTTCCATAGTTGTATCTTTTCATTTACTATTTTTTCTTTTGTCTTTTGACCACCATGCCGTACATTTTTTTGGAGTTATTACATATTTTTATGACTCCACAGCTGACACTTGCAGCTACTAATAGACTATATTTATAATTTTTCTATCTTTCTTTTATATTTTGGTACTTTTTTCTCTTTTTCCATGTTCTTCTATGCATTTTTGGTATCTCTTTTTAAGTTCAGTTGCCATTAAGTCATTGAAATGTAATCAACTCAATTTTGATCCCACGTGTTGGGAAATCTCTATACATTACCTTAGGGCATTATCCTGGTTGCCATGTGACCATCACAGGGCTTTCTATTGAAGTATGCACTTTAATATTTATTTATTAAGCGCAACAGGCCTTGTAGGCCTAGGGCTAAAATGTTTACATTTCTGATTACATAAATAATATAGTAAATAACTTAATATGACTTACATAACTTATAAATTTTATTTAAATACACTTCAGTCTTTTTATACACTCCTTCACAACCTCTCTCCATCTCCTTCTGTCCAATGCTAGTTCTTTCCACCTCTCAATGTTACTTTTCTTCAAGTCTTCATATACACTGTCCTTCCATCTTTTCCTTGGCCTGCCTTTCCTCCTCTTTTGTATTGGTCTTCGTGAAAGTACCATTTTTGGCATTCGTTTACTTCCCATTCTCTCTATGTGCCCCAAGTATCGTATTCTCTGTGCTTTGATCGTCGTCGTAATCGTTGGCTCTTGATATAGTTCTTCCCATTCTTTATTGGTTCTTCTTCTCCACTGACCTTCTATTTTCACACCTCCATATATTGCTCTTTGCATTTTTCTCTCCCATCTTTCTAACAGGTCTGTTTCTGACTTTTTGAGCACCCATGTTTCGCTTGCGTATGTTACTGTGGGTCTGATAACAGGCTTATAAATTCTTATTTTTGTTTTTCTTGATACGTATTTGGATTTCAATAATGTGCGTAATGCTCCATATTTTTTATTTCCTTTAGCTATTCTTGCCTTTATCTCCCCTTCTTCATGACCATTTTCATCTATTTTGGCTCCCAGGTAAATAATTTCTTTGGCTCTTTTAAACGAGTATGTTTTTTCTCCATCTATTTGTACTATGATGTTATTCTCTTTTTCTTTTTGGATCTCTCCCATTATCATATATTTTGTCTTTTCTTCATTTATTTTAAGTCCGAATTTTTTGGCTTCTGTTATTATGTTTTTCATTAGCTTTTGTAGTTCTTTTTTGCTTGTTGCTAATAGCGTCAGATCATCTGCAAATGCTATGCATTGGTGGCCGTTTTTAAATATCGTTTCTTGCATGTGTATTCTGCTTTTCCTGATTATTCCTTCCAATGTTAGATTGAATGCCATTGTTGATAGTGGGTCTCCTTGTCGTAATCCTTCCTTGGTTTCAAACTTTTTGGATGTATACCCTTTCCAAGCTATTTCGTTTGTTGTGTTTTCCATCGTCATCTTTATCATCCTGACAATTTTACTTGGTATCCCCAATTCTTTCATCAGTTCGTACATCTGCTGTCTATTTACTGTGTCGTAAGCCTGCTTAAAGTCTATGAACAAAGCATATAGTACTGTTTTATGTTCGTAACAGGTAGTCTGTATTTCTTTTAAGGCAAATATTTGGTCAGTCGTTGATCTGTTGTTTCTAAAACCTGCCTGGTATTCCCCCAGTATTTTTTCCGAATAATGACTTAGCCTTTTTCTTATACTTTGTGCCAAGATTTTGTAAACTATTTCTAATAGTGCGATGCCTCTGTAGTTTTCGCATCGCATTCTATCACCTTTTTTATGTATAGGGCATATTCTTGCTATGGTCCACTCTTCTGGCATTTTTCTACTTCCCATATTCTTTTTATCAGGTCATATATCTCTTTCTGTAGTCTTTTCCCTCCTGATTTTATCATTTCGGCCGATATTTCTGTTATTCCTGGGCTTTTGTTATTTTTCAAGCTCTTTATTTCGTTCATTATTTCTTGTTCTGTGGGTATTTCTATTGCTATCTGATCATCTTCAATTTCATGGTTTGTTTCCTTTTGTACTTCGCTCTTATTTAGCAGTTCTGTGAAATAGTTTTCCCAGTTTTCCATTATTTTTTCAGGCTCATTTAGCAACATCCCTTTATCATCTCTCATATATGAGTTGTTTTTTTGATATCCTCTTTCCATTTTTTTTGCTTCCTGGTAGAATGATCTTATTTCTTTTTTTTGAAATTTTTCTTCTATTTCTTTCAGTTTGTTCTCGTTGTATTTTCTCTTTTTGCTTCTACATTTTCTTTTCATGATTTTTCTCAATTCTCTGTATTCTTTTTGCCATATATATTTTGCCATTGTTTGTCTGGGCTTGACGTTTCTTGTTCCCTGATTAGTCTGTTGGTTATTCCCTGTTCATACTTCTTCTGTGTGTTGTTATCTTTTAGTAGTCCTATGTTAAATTGTTTTCCAATTTTTTCTGTTGTTTTATTGTTTCGCTTTATGTTATGCTCGATTTTATATTCTGCTCTCACCAGGTAGTGGTCAGAGTTACAGTCCGCTCCTCTCATGCTCTTTACATTTATTACATTGTTTGCATGCTTCTTCTCTATTAAAATATGGTCTATCTGATTTACTGTCTTCTTATCAGGGGAAATCCACGTTCCTTTATATATATCTTTTCGGCGTAATTGTGTGCTTCGTATCACCATTTGCCTTTCTGTTGCAAAGCCTATTATTCTTTGGCCATTATCGTTCGACACCTCATGCTTACTATATTTCCCTATTATGTGTTCGTATATATTCTCTCTTCCTACTTTGGCGTTGCAGTCTC
Source organism: Diabrotica virgifera virgifera (assembly GCF_917563875.1). NCBI lineage: Eukaryota > Metazoa > Arthropoda > Insecta > Coleoptera > Chrysomelidae > Diabrotica > Diabrotica virgifera. The sequence goes on along the minus strand of NC_065446.1, from coordinate 120,851,623 downwards.
CCATTATTATTTTGATGTCAAACACTGGTAATTTATCATATTCTCTTTCCAATTGCTCGTAGAATTCATCTTTTTCTTCTTCTGTGGCATCTTCAATCGGTGCGTGTACATTTATTATACTTATGTTTCGTTTGTCCCCTTTTAATCTTATTGTGCATAGTCTATCTAATATTGGTTGGAATGCCATTACTCTTTCCTTCCATTTTCGCTATATTATAAAACCTGTTCCTAACCTTCTGGTTTCTCCCCCGCTTTTAAAAAATACCACGTCTTCTATTTCTACTATTTCTGTTTCCAATTGTTTTGTCTCTTGTAAAGCTATTATTTCTACATTATATCTTTTAATTTCTCTAATTAATTCTTTGAGTTTTCCTGTTTCGTATGTGCCTCTTACATTCCATGTACCCAAGTTGACTTTAGTTTTCTTTTTGTTATCTTTACTTATTGCCTTGTCCATTGCCTGCGTCGTTTCCGTCTTATTTATCTCTGTTGCAAACTGTATCTTGTCATTTTTCGGCTTTTCTTTTTTATTGCTGTCTTGATTTGTTTTATTTCCATAGTTCGTAATCCTATTCTTTGCATTTTTCGTCGTCATTTGTTTCCTTTCATTGCTATTGCTTAGTTTTTTGCTTTGGTCTCTACCACCAACGTTTGGTTCATTCCATCCCAGCGCCATATTTCATGATCGGCATATATTTTCTTATACCCTACTTTCACTTTTCTCCCTTCCTTTCTTAGTTCTTGCGCTTTTTGTCTGACACGTTTCTGTACAATTCTGTCGTTCTTTGATAGGTCATCGTTGATATAAACTAGACCTTCTTCTCGATTTCTCAATTTGGTTTTGTTTCGCATGATTTTTCTTTTATCTTCTTCCTTTTCAAGCTCAACCAGACAAACTTTTTCTCCTAACTTCAGAGCCTTCTCTATTTGTACATCTACTTCTAATTCTGTCTGCATAAAATTTGTCATTGCATGTTTTAGGATATCTGGCCCATTTGTATCTATGCTCAATCCCTGTATAATTATATTTTTCCGCCTTTTTTGATTTTCTAAACTTTCAAGCCGTTCTTCTATTTGATAAACTGCCTGTTTTAGTTTCGTGTTTTCTTCTCTTAATGTTACATTCTCCTGGCGTAGCTCTCTTATTTCATCTCTATATTCTTTCTGCTCTCTACGCATCTCGCTAATTTCTCTTGATTGTTCCTCGATTTTTAGACTTACTCCTGCCATCATTTCCATAATTTTTTGTATATTCTCCTCCATTTTCTCCTTTCTGTAGGAGGGAGATCTGCTTATTTTCCGACTGTTGTTAAAAGCCCGTTCCAATTCTTCCTCTTTTCTCTTCTTGTCGTTTTCGTCTGTCGTGGTACCGTCACTTTCTGTTCGAAATAATAGCTCTTCGTATTTTTTATCTTCTCTGCTCATTACAACTGGTTCGTTTTACTGCGATAAAGGTCTCGTTCGGACTATCTCCGCGGAAACTTAACCTTTCTCAGTGTAGCGTCTTATTTTTTTCTTTTTTTTTTGATAAAATTATATTGAGCAGTATATACTATTTCGCTCCTCCCTACTTACAGGACTTCCCTGTCGACTTGGCAACACCGCGTTCCAATCAAACAAGAATCCACTTCGAATATCGTAATATCGATGACGTTTTATTTGTTTATGTGTTACGCTTACCTTTGATTTTTGCCAATTTGGAGCACAATTTCAATATTTAGTTTATTATTTTTCGTTCAGCGCGAAGATTACTCACTTAACTTCACACTTTATGCGTTTGCTGTAATTGATTTACTCTGCATTTCGCGAAAAACGGGTTTAATGCAGGAGCAAAATACAATTAATATTCACACACTCAGCGCAACGTTGCCATCTCATGCACTTTTAAGGCATCTATATTATATGTAAAGGGTTTTTACCCGGATATTTTTCTTTTGTGACTCAGCTAGCATCCAGTTTATCGAACACTGATGATGATTTTTTTTATAAAATTCAGATCCGGAAGATCCTGCATAGACGCCGTATTTGTACTGAGGCAAATCACAGAAAGGGCCATTGAGTACAATAAACCAGCATATCTACGTTTTATAGACCTGACAAAGGCTTTCGATCGCATCCAAGTCGAGGACGTCTTACATTTACTGTATAGAAGAAACATACCAATCAATATTATAAAAACCATCGAAAACATCTACTTTCATAATCGAACACAGGCAAAGATAAATGGAAAAAAATGAATAACCATTTTCAATTTCGTTGCCAAACGAAAATACAGCCGAACCATATTCCAGTCCAATCAGAGAGTGCAGCAAGCACCTCTACCGGTTTCGAAACTTATTAGTCTATCATTAAGAGGCACATATGCTGCTCTCCCTGATCCAACCAAAACAAACCCCAGCGTGCAGTCCCGGATTGCAACGAACGAAATGGCATAGATGCCCTAGCGGCAACTGCTACAAAAAGACTAAGTTTTCACTCTAATGGCATAAAAAAAACATAATGCTATTCTACATCCCACCAGAATGAAAACAATGGGAACCTTCTCTGGATACATGGAAAACTAACGCAGTTTATACCAGTACAGAGCGGAGTCAGACAAGGTGACTCATTAAGCCCACTGGCTCTTTAATATAATAATGGACGAAATAATAGAAGCAATACCTACGTAAAGGTCATGGTTATAGAATGGGATTTGGAAAGAAATCCGATTTCCAAATTGGAAAATTTGGAAAGAAATCCAAATATTATGTTATGCAGACGACACCGCATTAATTTATTAATTTATTAATTAATTTATTAATTTATTAAGCCCCAGGTGAAGAATAATGGAAGCCCAAAACTAAATATTGAAGTATATTACCAAAACTGTCGCAGTTTGCTAGGTCGGACTCAATTGGTTTACACTAACCACGGCTCCGTTCCTGGTACCCATAAAATTTTTGCGTTCACTGAAACTTGGTTAAATTCTAGTGTGTATGATTCGGAGCTTTTTGATCCTGAATTGTTTACTGTGATTCGTTCAGATCGGGACTTTTTAGCCACTGGGACAACTAGAGGTGGAGGTGTACTATTAGCAGTTAATAAAGCATTAAATGTTATTCCTATTGATGTCTACTCTATACAAGAATAAAAAACCGCTAAACGCCGTAAAAATGAGTGGCGCATAAAATATTCCAGCTACAAAAGATCTGATATGAATGTTACGTGGCGCGAAAATGGATTTTCATTTGATGCAAAACAAAATTTTAGTTTTATTTTAAAATATTTTTCCATAATATTTGCTAAATTTGAAGTAAACGCGCCACAAAAGAGTAACTTTGGTACAGTTTGAATTTTGAAACTCTTTTGTGGCGCGTTTACTTCAAATTTAGCAAATATTATGGAAAAATATTTTAAAATAAAACTAAAATTTTGTTTTGCATCAAATGAAAATCCATTTTCGCGCCACGTAACATTCATATCAGATCTTTTGTAGCTGGAATATTTTATGCGCCACTCATTTTTACGGCGTTTAGCGGTTTTTTATTCTTGTATCAGGAGTTTTTCAAAGGTATTTATAAATTAAATGTATGAAATTGAATGCAATGTTCCTCTATTACACGTCAAGCTTTATAAATTGTCACCTTTGTTGCATTATCTCCCAAATGATCTAGTGTCAATCGAATGTACACTAGATTTTTTTCTATTCGAAATAGACTGAAAAAAAAATATATTGAGATGGCCGGTAAATGAAGTCGGATTGCCCGTTGCCAGATCAAATTTAGCGTCGTAACCACTACAACTACATAAACCATTTGGGGAATAATCGTTAATTGGATTATACTTTTGTATCTTAATAACTTCTAAACGGCTTAACTGATTTTGATCAGTAAACATGAGTTTGAAACGTATTAACCAGTAGTATCTGATGGATCTAAGGTCAATTATGATAACTGAAGCTATTAGAGGAATTATTGAGCTTTCGAAACCGTTTTCCCACAGGAAATATATTTTATCATATTTATGAAGCCTATAACCTAAAAATTCGAATTTTCCCGGATATGAGGTATACATCGTTAGATTCGTCTTGAGTCCTTCTACAAACCTTAAGTTATTGGAGCAATTCGTACGTTGAAATGTTGAGTAATTGTCGAAAAAAAAAATTTTCAAAGTTTAGTTTTTCAGTTTTTCGGCTATACTGAGCCGTGTATAGTGTATATGTCTGATCCTGATGGCTTAGACACCATTTGAAAGCTTAAGTCAACGCTATTGATTTGATGTATTTGCGGTTCTCCTGCCTCTTCGTGATCCGCATATATATACCCCCAAAAATATGCCGTTTTGTACTTACCAAGTCCTATAGCTGGCTTATGGGTCGTCAAAAGTAACAAACTACACCGGTTCTAAATCGGCCCTGACCTCCTCTTTAAACACAGAGAAAAATATGAAATCGGTTTAACTTTCAAACACACATACATACATATCCACAAACATTTTCCCTTTTTTAAATAAAAATTGAGTCACATTTCTAAGCTCTATGACTTTTGAATGGTATAACCGATTTTCAAAATTAGACATGCATTGGAAAGGTAATGATCAGTTCTATTAGAAGCCGTAAAGGTTGGACAAATTTTTAAACTTTTTGGGAGTTTTGGTGACGAGAACGAAAAAGAGGCCCTAAATAGGAAGGGCCGTAAAATCTACACCCTTGGACCAAAATCGATGGTTGACATATAAATGGGTGAGTCTTTTCTGAACTTTAAGATGGGAGTTGGCCCAATTTTCAATTCAGTCAGATTTAGAAAATCGAAAATTTTGTGTATATATAGTGTCGCGTGTAGGGTGGTGTGGGTGTGCGCCACTGGCGAGAACTGCCGTTCTCTGGTAATGTTCAAAATTAGACATGCGTTGGAAAGATAATGATCAGTACTGTTAGAAGCCGCAAAAGTCGGACTTAAATTTTCGAAGTTTTTGGGAGTTTTGGGGACCAGAACGAAAAACAGACCCTAAATAGGAAGGGCCGTAAAATCGACACCCTTGGACCAAAATGGATGGTTGACATATGAATGGGTGAGTCTTTTTTTGAACTTGAAGATTTCGTATATATAATAGTGTCGCGTGTAAGGGGGTGTATTTCTGCGCCACTGGCGAGAACTGCCGTTATCTGGTAATCTTTCCGATATAAAACTAACAGCTTCGATAACTAATAAATCGAAAACTATTAATTTTATCAAAAAAATTTATAATGAACATTTTTTGCTTATAATTAATATTTTTACCAGCATTTGTGGTCAAAATATAAAAAAAAATTCCACTCTCGAGATGAGGTGGCAACCACTCCATGGTAAAAGCGTCTTTCGGCATCATATAAATTTTGATCCTTGGACTATCCACTACTTATTGTCAAATTTTTAAGCAAATCGATCCATTCTGTAAAAACTGCGAAGTGAAAAATTTCAGTTCCTGGACTAATTCTACTTTTGGAGCTCTATAACTTCTGAACGGCTTACCTGATGTTGATCACTAAACATGAATTTGAAACGTATTGACAAGTAGTATTTGATGCATCCACGATCGACTATGATAACTGAACGTATTACAGGAATTATTGAGCTTGAAAAACCGTTTTTTCCCATAAGAAATAGATTTGATCATACTTATGAACCCTATAACTTAAAAATTCGAATTTTCCCAGATATAAGGTATACACCATTAGACGCGTCCTGAGTCCTTCTACAAACGCTCAGTTATTGGCGCAATTCGTAGGTTGAAATTTTGAGTAATTGTCAAAAAACCAAAATTTTCAAAGTTTAATTTTTCAGTTTTTTGGCTGTGGTGAGCACTGCGTATGTCTCAGCTTGATCGCTTGAACGCCATTTGAAATCTTAACTCAACGCTATTGATTTGGTGTATTTGCGGTTTTCCTGTCTTTCCTTGAACCTAAGATATATACGCCCAAAAAATATGCTATTTTGTATTTACCTAGTCCTCTAGCTAACTTACGGGTAGTCAGAAGTCAAAAATTAGACCGGTTCTGAATCGGCCCTCACACCCTCTTGATACACAGAAAAAAAAATTCAGATCGGTTTAACTTTTCCACACACACACATACATACATACATACATACATACATACATACATACATACATATCCACAAACATTTTCCATTTTTTAAATAAAAATTGAGTCATATTTCTGAGCTCGATAACTTTTGAATGGTATAACCGATTTTCAAAATTAAACATGCGTGGGAAAGGTAATGATCTATGCTATCAGAAGCCGCAAAGGTCGGGCTTAAATTTTTGAAATTTTTGGGAGTTTTGGGGACGAGAACGAAAAACAGGCTTTAAATGGGAAGGGCCGTAAAATCCACACCCTTGGACCAAAATGGAGAAGTAACATATGGATGGACGAGTCTTTTCCTAAACTTTAATATGGGATTTGGCCCAATTTTCAATTTAGTCAGGTTTAGAAAATCGAAAATTTCGTGTATATATAGTGTCGCTTGTAGGGGTGTTCTGCGCCACTGGTGAGAACTGCCGTTCTCTGTGGATGTGCTGCTATTGCTGAAGTCAAATTAATTGATGTAGTCATAAGCAAAGTTGTATCAAAGAAAATAGTTTTTTATCTCGTGTTAGTATATATACCTCCGCAAACACCTCTAGCTGAACTAGAATTATTCCTAGAGTGTTTAGAAACAGTTGAATGCCTTTTTAACGAAACAGTATTAGTCTTGGGTGATTTTAATATACCGGAATATACTCAAGGCATTACTACCGGTAAATCAGTGGCCGTGCAGAATGTTGCAAATTTCTTTAATCTATCGCAATATAATCATGTAGTTAATCATAATGAACGAATCCTAGATTTGGTATTTTCTAATATATTTTGTAACGTATATCAGGCAATTGACTATGTTGTTCCCATGGATAACCATCATCCACCGCTCATCATTGATTTTAGTATTAAAAAAGAATTTAATGAAATCAAAATCGACAGTAAGCAGAATTTTAACTTTAAGAGAGCCAACTTTATAGAACTTTATAATGAACTCTATTTATCTGACTGGTCTTTTCTTTCCACTGATCTTGATATCAACAGCAACCTAAATGCCTTTTATCAGTATATTCACAGCATCTTCTCTAAACATATTCCTCTTAAAAAGAAGCAAACTAAACGTTATCCGTTTTGGTTCAATGGTGATCTGATTAATCTTCTGAATACTAAAAATAGAGCTTGGAACGCGTACAAAAAATCTCGTAATATTCAAAATTACACTGAATTCAAGAGAATTCGTTCAGAATTCAAATACTTTAATCAAATAATATACAAGCGTTATGTGTCTCAACTAGAACTCAATCTTAAACAAGATCCTCGTAGCTTTTGGTCGTTCATAAACTCCAAGAAAACAAATTGTTCTATTCCTGAAACTATGTCGTATAATAATATAAAGCTAGAGACTTCACAGGATATTGCCTCATCATTTGCCGATTTCTTCTCAAAGTCATACACCGATATTTCTCCTCCCGACCATATCACTCCCAAATTAAATACATATATTGCCGAACAATTGCACATTCCCGCTTTTACAAAATCTGAAATTGAACAGGCCATAAGGAAGATTAAGCCGAACATGACGATGGGACCAGATAATATTCCTGCATTTCTCATAAAAGATTGTGCCCACGTATTTTCAACTCCTCTGTGTACTTTATTTAACTGCATATTATCCAGTTCGGTCTTTCCCACACAATGGAAAGTTTCTAAAATTGTCCCTGTGTTTAAGAAAGAAAATCGAACTTATATCCAAAACTATAGGCCTATTGCTATCATATCCAACTTTAGTAAAATTTTCGAGATATGTATAAATAAACACCTTTACACCCACATTTCACCATTCATAGTTCCCCAACAGCACGGATTTATCAGTGGTAAATCTACTTTAACAAATCTTGTTAATATCACTCAATTCCTGTGTGAAGCATTAGACAGAAATGCTCAAGTCGACGTCATATACACTGACTTTTCCAAAGCTTTTGACCGCTTAAGTCATAAAATTCTACTGAATAAGCTCAGTTCTATTTCAATCACACCTACGCTGTTACAATTATTTAACTCTTATTTTACAGATCGATGGCAATATACACAAATTAGAGGTTTTAAATCAACCCCTTTTCCTCAGTTATCTGGAGTACCTCAAGGTTCAATTGTAGGGCCGCTACTGTTTGTGATATTCGTTAATGATATTGTTGATGACCTAGATGTTCATTCACTAATTTATGCGGACGATTTAAAATTATTTTTTGAAATTAAGTCACCCTCCGATTGCATTAGACTTCAAGAAAATTTAAATAAAATCAGTATATGGTGTGACACTAATTTTTTGCAGCTAAATGCGTCTAAATGTAATGTTATGTCTTTTTCTAGAAGCTCTTCTCCAACACACTACGATTATCATATACATAATACTTCCATTTGTCGCCCCAGCTCTGTTAAGGACCTGGGGGTCATATTTGACTGCAGACTATCATTTGTTCCACACATCACTAATATCGTTGCGGGTGCGTTTAGTACTCTAGGTTTCATTTTACGAAATGCGAAAGAACTTACCGATATTGACACTTGCAAATTTTTATATACATCTCTTGTTCTCCCCAAACTCGATTATGCATCGATAGTTTGGTCTCCAATTTATCAAAATCACACAACTGTTTTGGAATCAGTACAGAGGCGGTTTTTAAAAAGTATGCACTTTAAATCCACTGGCATTTATCCTGCTAAGGGATTTTCTGAAGAGCTACTTCTCGATAAATTTAAGATGCAAAGTCTTCAGCGTCGTAGAATAACTCAATCTTTATGCTTTTTATTTAAAATTATTAACAATCAAGTAAATACTCCTGAGTTATTGCAACTTCTTAATCTCCACGTACCACTTGTTGCTTCTCGTACTTCACAAACGTTTTATGTTAACAGAGCCAGATCAAATATTTTGGTGCAGTCACCTCTAGTACAAATGCAAGCTCACTACAATGCGAACTCTGATCTCTTTGACATCTTCAATTCTAATTTACGCATCATTAAGAATACTGCTAACGATATTAGGTTGCAACCAGTCACTTTTTAGCATCTTGCTGTTATATTATATATTTATTCTGTATTTTTGTATTTAATTGTTTTACATACTATGTATTTTCTGTTTTTCTTTAATTACTTTATAAGTTTTTGTTCGTCGTTGTTCGTATGTGAGTGTGTTTTTCTCATTTTGAGTTTTTTCACACACTTACATATAAACGGCGTTTATGCAGTCTATGTATTTTATACTGTTTTGTTGTTATGTTTATGATCTGTAAACGGTAAATTTACTAATACGCTTAATACACTAACCCAGATTGTAATTGGTCCAGTACTGTTATTTGGGTACTAAATAAATAAATAAATAAATAAATAAAATAAATAAAAAATTAATCGCCGAGACAGAAGACGATCTCCAAAGATTAGCACACATCTTCAATGCAACAGCCAAGAAATACAATATGACAATATCAGCAGAAAAAACCAAATGTACGACAATATCTAAATAACCACTACGATGTAAAATCCAAATTAATTGGAAAATAATAAATCAAGAAGCTAGGTTTACATATCTGGGAATAGATATAACCAGTTACGGATATGTTGAAGAGGAAGTACGACAACAAAGCTTAAAAGCAAGTAAAGCGGCGGGATCTCTTAATGACACAATCTGGAAGAACAAACACCTAAGACAAGACACAAAAGCAAGAATCTATAAAGCAGCAATTAGACCTATATTAACATACACGGCGGAGACAAGGCCTGACACATCTAAAACGAGACGACTACTAGAAACAACAGAGATGAAAATACTCCGACGAATATCAGGGAAAAGTCTGTTGGATAGGGAGAGAAGCGAAAACATAAGATCATGCAATGTAGAAGACATAAATGGATGGGTTGTAACAAGAATTATACTTGGCAACCCTGCCGACCAAGTGACGTAGGTTCTCCCAACGGCTGACAGCTGACACGGCGGAGGCGGACTCCCAGAGTTCCTGTTTACGCTCCGAGCAGTGACAAGCCATTGAACTATATTAGTAATCTAGTTTTAATAATATAGTTTGTTTCTGTTTCTTTCGGTGATTATACCGCTCACAGTAAAGTTTGTGCCTATTATTATTCAACCCCGATGTGTAAGGTGCTTCCCATTATTTACAGTTGAAGTTCCAGTACGAGCAAAACCCCTATATATCCTGACTCCCACACCCCAAACTCCTTCATCCCCTTATAGGGTGACAAAACGGAATCGGGGAGTGGAACGAACACATTAGTAGAATGGCAGAGGATAGGATAGTACGAATAGCACGAGATAAGTAACCAAATGGACGAAGAAGTATTGGCAGAACAAGAAAAAGATGGTGCGATAATTTAAACAATTTGGGAGGCTAATATTGAAGAAGAAACAGGCTTTAAGGCCTACATACAAGAAGGAAGAAGAAGAAGAAGATGTTTTGCCTATTATTTCATGAAGTTTTTTAAAATACTTATTTATTTTTTTTTTGTATTATTAGTTGGTGCATGTGTTATGATGTAACAATACTTTTCTTATTTATGCTTTACGTGCGTGTTATTTAGTTATACTTTACTTAATTGTTAGAATCATCTCGTTTGTGAATTGGACATCGATGATGTTCTTCATGTAGGACGGTGTTACAATTACTACTACTCCTGCTTTTGCTGTGCTACTTGTGGTCCACTCCTGACCACCACATATTGTATCCGTCTTTTATTTCCTTCATTCCTGTTTCTTTCTTCTTTGTTTCTGTGACTTCTGATGTCAATTTTCAGATTTTTGATTTCTTCGATTATCTCCACTTGTTTGCCACTTATTCCTCTTGTATTACAAATACCTATTTCTATAGTTTCATTATTTATTAATTCACACCCTTGCTGCTTTCCTTTATTATTTTTTATTTTATTAACATTCTCTGCTCCGAGTCCTTTATTCTTATTCCAGCCATTGTCGTCTCCATTGTTTCCATTGTATTTTGGTATATCAGTTTTTTTAATTTTTCGTATTTCTGATTTCGAGTCCTCGTTTTTCTTTATTCCATATCCATTCTTCATTTTCTTTTCTAATTTTTTGATATTCAATCTGTACTGGTTTACCTATCCCTATTCTTCTCTGTTTGTGCCCTTTTTCTTATGTGGTAATCTATTTCTCTTAACAATTCCACTAGGTATTTGGTTTTGCTGATATTCTTATAGTCAAGGGCGCATCTGTTTTGAGATGGACGTTGAGAGGTGACTCAAATTTTTTTGCAGAAATTGCTTGAAAATAAATCAAATAATAATATTTGAGTTATCCTCCCTCTCAAAAAGTGCCGGAACATTGTTTAAATAATCAAAATGTCAAAAATTGAAGGAAAAATTCCATTTTTTTCTTGGTTTTTTTATTTTAATTTTAAAAGTATTCATTTTCGAGAAAAGTTATACTGACATAAAAGTTGCGTAATTAAATTTCCTACAATATAGAATTGGTTAAAAATTTAAAAAATAGTCACCCTAGTTGCAAGATAGCAATTGCGAAAAAAACCATACAAAAACAAGTATTCGCATTTTACGTGTTTCAACCATTTATGCTACACTTAGGGCCTTCATATTTCACCCAGAAAAACTTTATGATATAGTAAAACAATACTGTAAATTTCATTAAGATCGGTTAAATAGATTTTGCAACATAAATTTTGCAATCCAGCTTTCGCAAAAAAAATTCATTTTTTCAAAATGTTACAGGACTGAAAATAAAGCAGATAGCCAGTTGAATTTTTTTTTGTTTATAGAAGTGTACTGTACCTTTCATTTGCAATTTTCAAAATTAAAATCGATTAATTACCACGGCGTCAGAAAATTTTTGAAATAAACAATAATTTTTGGTGCTACGCGCAGGACAGCGGTGTTCGATTCACACAAGTTCATTTCCACCAAAATTTCTTCCAATCCTTATCTAATATATTATTTTCTTACTCTATATTTTGTTATATTTTAATATTTTAATTCCACAAAAATCAAACTAATTTTATTATTGTTTGTGAAATATTGTTTAAACAATTGCATATGTTTAAAAATAATACACTTTTATTATTTAAGTTAAAATATATGAACTAAGAAAGTTTTTGCTAATAAAAGTGTTATTTCAAAGGATAGAGTATGTGTTTTTATTTTGCAATAAACAAATTTATTTATTTATATCGAAATGTAATAAAAATTAAAATGTATCAATCGTTATCAAAGGTCATTGGAATGCCCAATCAGAGCAAACTATCCGCTGTCCTGCGCGTAGCACCAATAATTAATGATTATTTAAAAAAATTCCTGACGCCGTGGTGTTAATCTATTTTAATTTTGCAAAATTGCAGATGAAAGGTACAGTACACTTCTATAAGCAAAAAAATTTTCAACTTGCTATCTGCTTTATTTTCAGTCCTGTAACATTTTGAAAAAATGAATTTTTTTTACGAAAGCTGGATTGCAAAATTTATTTTGCAAAATCTATTGAACCGGTCTTAATGAAATTTACATTATTGTTTTACTATATCATAAAGTTTTTCAGGGTGAAATATGAAGGTCCTGAGTGTAGCATAAATGGTTAAAAAACGTAAAATGCGAATACTTGTTTTTGTATGTTTTTTTCACAATTATTGCTATTTTGCAACAAGGGTGACTATTTTTTTAATTTTTAACCAATTCTGTATTATAGGAAATTTAATTACGCAACTTTTATGTCAGTACAACTTTTCTCGGAAATGAATACTTTTAAAGTTATAATCAAAAAACCAAAAAAAAAAACGAATTTTTCCTTAATTTTTTGACATTTTGATTATTTAAACAATGTTCCGGACCTTTTTGAGAGGAAGGATAACTCAAATATTATTATTTGACTTATTTTGAAGCAATTTCTGCAAAAAAATTCGAGTCACCTCTCAACGTCCAAATGTACTAATATTTTTACAGATGCGTCCTGGTCTATTAAATTATTTTAACTTCAACTTCTAGTTCTTTTCTTATAAAATTCTTTAGTTCAGTTTTCATGTCTTTTTGATTTGAACTTTGTAGATTTAACCAAGTGATTACTGTTGGATATAGATAAATAAATTAAATATTTTTATAGCAGTGCCATATTCTGGCCGCTTTACTATTTACTGTATTGTGTGTTGCGTTCAACGTGTGTTCAACATGTAGTTCTAACATAGATAAGGTATAATATATAAGTAGGAGTTCTAAAAATACAGCCATTGAGTTAACAACGTTTTATTTGTTCCTTAAATCTCCCATTTTTGTTCCTCAACTCTACAATTTACGAACAGGTTATGGGCTCAAACGATTAAGTGGAAGATTTTCTGGTCGTTCAAATCAAAACAGTGTGTGTTCATTCGATAAAAAGTTAATCCGTTTGTTGGTTAACAAAGTGGCTATTAACAGTATCGAAAATGGCGGTGAACTATCTCACAAGTGTGCCGCGTTTAACTGGTAGAGATAACTAGCGGGACTGGTCGTTCGAGGTTGAGAATGTCTGTTCTAGAAGGACTATCAAAGTGTATTGAGGGAACTGAAAAAGACACAACGCTTGTTGCCAAAGCCAAAGCTAAGTTAATATTGACTTTGGATCCATCCATATTCCTACGTGAACAGGTGATCGAAACTGCGCAGAAGTTGAATAGGACTGGCTTCCAAATTGATGAGATGTGGTTGGGATCGCTTCTCCTAGCGGGACTTCCAGAACAGTATACTCCAATGTTGCTTGCAATTGAACACTTGGGAATATCTATACCCTGTTCCACGAACATACGCCTGTTTTCGATTATTTCGACAACGAATATTTTACTGTGCAAAATAAGAAGAACGAAAGTAAATTGCAAATTACATTGTTGTTTATTGGAATAATTATTAGCGCCATTTACTTTCGTACTTCTTATGTTGCACACTAAAATATTCGTTGTCGAATTAATCCAAAACAGGCGTATGTTCGTGGAATTGGCATCTCGTCCTAAGTGTGTTTTTACTGGTTCGGTTTATGATATAATAAAGGATTTGGATTACTTCCATATGTTTATTTTTAATTAACAGTACAACTTACATCTTATACTGGCTGACCTGAAGTTGCCTTCGTCTGTCAACCCATAGGACATGCCAGGCGTACATGGAACACAGAACTATCACTAGTTACCCTGACATCCCCTTTCCTTAATAAAGCTAAAACAGAATTTACAATTACAGATCCAACCTCTGAGGACATTTAATTTTCCTTCCATAGGAACTAACCAAATGACTTGTATCAGTTTCATAAACTAAACTGTTATCTTCAGAGCTTGTATCGGTTTCATGATTTATATTATGATCTATTTCAATTGCTACATTGTTACTGTTTTCGCCGAAATCTAAATTTACAATTTTACCGTCACGTAAATTACTACTCTTATCTTTTTCAGAAATGACACTATCACTTCGCGTTTCTTCATCACTTTCCTCCACTTTTTCACTATTTATATTTTCAAGTTCTTCACCTACTTCTTCACTTATATTCTCTAAACTTATATATACTTTCTTATGACTACTTTCTCCTTCCTCTTTTAAATTTCTTAAATCTTTGAGTAATGAACCATTTTCCATTTTCACCTTATAGGTTCTATCCCTAACTCTTTCTATTATTTTAGCGGGTAACCAATTGCCTTTTGGCTTTAACTGTACAAAAGCATTTTGACCTATGTTTAATGGTTTTAAACTTTTTACCCCTTTTTTCTCATTATAGTATTTTTTATATGAATTTTGTCTATCCTTAATGAATTTATTATACTTAAAATTATTAACAGTTTTAGATTTTAATTGTTTGTCTGTACATGGCAAACTTGACCTAAGTCTTCTAGACATTAGAAGTTCTGCTGGAGAATACATTCCACCAACTGGCATGTTTCTGTACAAGAGCAATGCCAAATATATGTCTTTTTGATCTTCAGTGACTTTTTTAAAAATGTTTTTAGCAGTTTGAACATTTTTCTCCGCCATACCATTGGACTGTGCATTAGTTGGTGAAGTTATAATGTGATTAAATTCCCATTTGATTGCAAAGTTTCTAAACTCGTCTGAATTAAATTGTGGACCCCCATCAGAGACAACTGTTAAAGGGATTCCATGACGTGAAAATATTGACTTTAGTATTTCAATAATACGAGAACTTGTTCTATTATTTCCAAGTTTCTCAATTTCAATATACTTTGAAAAATAATCTACAATTAAAAAATATTTTTGCCCATTGAGTTCAAAAAGATCACATCCAACTTTGTTCCACGGTATTTCGGGGATTGAATGTGTCTCTAGAGGTTCTAAGCACTGCGACCTTGAGTATTTATAACAAATTTGACACTCTAGTATAAATTGTTTTATATCATTTGACATCATTGGCCAAAATAATGTATCCTGAGCTAACTTAATACACTTACTAAAACTCATATGATTATAGTGAATTATATCTAACATTTCTCTGCGTAGTGCTTTAGGCACTACTATGGCATTTCCTTTAAAAATAAGATCCTCTACTACTGTCAACTCATTTCTGTATTTATAATAAATTTGAACTTTTTCCTCTACTCTATTATTATTTTTAGGCCACCCCTCTATGATATATTTTTTTAAAGCTTGTAATTCTGAATCATTTTTAGTTTTATCTTTAAACTCTTGCAATTTACTTTCTGTTACATTGATTTCTGACATTATTAAACATACTTGTGCATTTATCTCACTGTCAAAATTATCTATTACTTTTTCTTCACTACAATATGCTCTAGACAAAGCATCTGCTAGCAAAAGATCCTTACCTGGTTTATATCTCACTAAAATATCATACTTTTGGATTTGTAAAAGCATTCTTTGTAACCTAGCTGGACATTTGTATAATGGTTTTTTGAATATTGATATCAATGGTAAATGATCTGTTTCTACTGTGACTTTTTTTCCAAAGACAAATTCATGAAATCTTTCTAACCCAAACTGTATAGCAAGTAATTCTTTTTCAATTTGAGCATACCTCGTCTGAGCATCTGACATTGCTCTCGATGCATATGCACAAGGAAGATTATTTTGTAGAAGCACAGCACCTAACCCGTTTTGCGATGCGTCTACTGAAACTACTGTCTCTAATTCAATATCATAAAATTGTAATACAGGTTTATTAATTAGAACTTGTCTTAGCTTTTCAAAAGAAATTTCATGTTCATTTTCCCAAATGAATTCATTATTTTTTTTAAGTAATTGACGTAGTGGATATGTTATGTCTGAGAAATTACCAATAAATTTACTTACATAAGTCAGCATACCTAACAGTCTCTGAACATCTTTTTTATTTTCTGGTCTACGAAGTTGAGTAATTGCTTGTATTTTGGATTTATCTGGACTTATACCTTTGCCTGAAATTATATGACCCAAATAACAAATTTGAGTTTTACCTAACTTACATTTTGACAAATTAAATTTAACATTGTTTCTCTTAGCAATTTTGAAAACTTCTTTGAGCCTGCCATCATGCTCTTCTTTGTCTTTTCCCCAAACAATTATATCATCAATGTATGTGTCGGCACCATCCATTTTGAAAATTTCCTTGAATTTACTATGAAACACTTCTGGAGCCGATACTAAGCCATAGGGCATTCTAAGAAATTTATATCTCCCGAACGGAGTACCAAATGTGCAAAGATTACTACTTTCTGCTGTTAATGGAATTTGATAAAACCCTTGTGTTGCGTCTAATGTACTGAACACAGTTGCATTTCGTAATTTACTCGTTATTTGATCTAAAGTTGGAATTTGACAGTGTTCTCTTTTCACAACCTTATTGAGTTCAAAAGGATCTAAACAAATTCTCAATTTATTATCTGGCTTTCTTACAAGTACCAAAGGATTCACCCATTCTGAAGGACCTACCACTTTTTCAATAATTTTTTGCTTTTCAAGATTGTTTAGACTTTCTTCTAAATTTTTAAGTAAAGGTAAAGCTACTTTTCTTGTTGGGTGTATAACTGGTTTTGCATTATTATCAATTTTTATATCATAACTTTTATTAATGCATCCTATGCCTGAAAAAATATCTTTAAATTGTTCAATTAGAATATTATATTCTTCAAAATCAGTACCTACACTATTTACTTTAGATATTAAATTTAATTGAATACTAGAATTTAAGCCTAAAATTGCTTCAGTTTTAGAATTTACAATATAAAAGTCTAAATCATGTTCAACTTTATTTCTTTCACAGTGTAATGTGCATTTACCTACCACATTAAGATTATTTCCAGCGTAAGATTGTAGTTTTGTATTTGTTTTCATGATTACCCTGTTAGAAAATCCTAAAGTTTCAAAAATACTCATTGGTAATACATTTGCCATTGCACCTGAATCTATTTTGAAAGTAATTTTATGTTTATTTATATTTAAATCTGCAAACCATGCTGTATTTGTGAAATTATTTTCCCCTGCATTAACTTCTAGTACTTTGTCTACGAACAAATCATTACAACTACTTGTTACATTTGGACTTTTAGTTACAGTATTTATTTCATTAACCTCTCTGTTTTGAAATTTTTTCTTTCTACATACTGTTGCAAAATGATTTGGTAATTTACAAAAATTACATACCTTACCAAAGGCTGGACAATTATTTATCCGATGCAACCTTTGACCACATTTATTACAATTTTGTATATTCTGACTCACCTTCTGATGCTTCAACTTCTCACCACCTTGGTAACGATTACCTGATTTGTTGACTGCTTCCACTTCTATTACATTACTCGAGGCTCCTACTCTCATCATTTCACTTCTGGCTCTGGATGACTCTATTACCTGGCAAAGTTCGATTGCTTTCTCCAATGTAAGACCATCTTCTTGTAATAGTCTTTCTCGTATTTCATTGTTCTTAATGCCACATATAATCATTGTTACAATAAGACTATCTTGAAGCTTCTCCAATTGACATCTACCTGCCCTTTTCTTCAACTCGGTTATGAAATTACTGGTTGGTTGTCCTGGGTCTTGTTTGTAAGTAAAGAATTCATACCTTTCATATGCAATATTTTCTTTTCCTTGGAAGTGTACTTCAAACTTTTCCAATAAACATTTTATCTTATTTTTTTCGTCCTCTGCAAACGCAAATGTGGTGTATATTTTAAAGCCTTCCTCGCCTATATAATGAAGCAGCTGGGCACACTGTGTCTCTTCGCTTTTCTTATTTATTTCCGAAGCAATTAAGTAATTTTCAAATCTCGCTCTCCACGTTTTCCAGTTTTCTGCTAAATTTCCGGTAGTACACAACTGTGTAATGCTTCTATTATCACCCATTTTCTTCTGTAATTTGTAAATTATTATACAACCTTTTGTTTCTACCGACGTGTCTTGGAATTTTTTAGGTTATCCACGATGCCTCTTTGAAATTTTTTAATTGTATTTAAAACTCATCCATATCTTTCAGTATAAGAATTTAATTGTACAAACTACTGAATGCGCCATGTGTTTTTACTGGTTCGGTTTATGATATAATAAAGGATTTGGATTACTTCCATATGTTTATTTTTAATTAACAGTACAACTTACATCTTATACTGGCTGACCTGAAGTTGCCTTCGTCTGTCAACCCATAGGACATGCCAGGCGTACATGGAACACAGAACTATCACTAGTTACCCTGACACTAAGCAATACGCCCTCTGGAGGATATTGCAGTAACCGAGCTAAGGGAAAGGGGCCATTGTTTATTTTCTTTCACGTTGACGGTTGAAGGCATGGCATCCGGCATATTGTTTAGGTTGGGAGAATTTGTTTGTTTATTGTTTAATCACGTTTAATTGTTGCTGTATATTACTCGTTTGTTGTTATTTATTTTGTTTGTTGTTACGTTATTTGTTGTTCCGCGTTAAAGGTTAATTGTGTTTGTGTACAAAATATAATTGAATTTAAAAGAAAAACACAGATAAACGAACAAAACTAAAACACAAAACTAAACATACAACCAAATACAACATACAATATGTAAACAATGGGACGCGGCGCCGGCAGTTTCTCCACTGTCATCAATACGACCAACTTCACACTTCACAATGGCCCCTTAGCTCGGTTCAATTTGATACCACATTGGCGCTGCGATCTTAATCCGACTCGCCAATAGCCCATATTACCACTGATGTAATCAAATCTAAATTGCTAGATATGCAGATAGACGGGACTTAACAGTGAAAAGCAGACAGCTTTTATGCCAAAGTCGAGTGAAGTGAGCACTAAGCATGTCAAAAAAGCTAACAAGAAAGACAAGAAAAACATAACCTGCTTCCGGTGTAAACAAAAAGGTCATTATATGAATAAGTGCCCTAGTGCTAATAATAATGCGTTTAGTGCAACATTCTTAAGTGGAAAGTTTAAATCTACAGATTTTTATGTCGATTCTGGATGCAGCACGCATCTTACAGCGAGAAAAGATTGGTTGACAAATATCCGAGATGCAAATTCGTCGAATATAACTGTGGCTAACAGTGAAAGTTTGGAAGTGAAATGTGCTGGTGATATGAAGGTAACCACAATTGTCGATAAAAAGAGATTAGAGGTAAGCATCAATAATATATTATATGTTCCTGATCTCACAACAAATCTTTTATCTGTTTCTCAATTGATTAAAAATGGAAATGAAGTTATATTTGAAAATGCAGGTTGCAAAATATACAATAAAAATTGAATTATTGCAACAGCTGAATTGATAGATGGTGTTTATAAATTGAATACTGAATGTATTTCAGATCGTAAAAATTGTTTGTTTGTAACTGGGGACACCTGGCACAGACGTTTCGGTCATCTAAATAGCGTATATCTAAATAAAATGAAAGATGGAATAGTAGATGGACTGAATGTGACTGGGAAAATTGATATTAACAAGCAAAACTGTATAGTTTGTTGTGAGGGGAAACAAACGAGATTACCGTTTCCAGAAAAAGGTCACAGGGCCAGTAGTTTATTACAGATTATTCACAGCGATGTATGCGGGCCCATGGAAAACAAATCAATAGGTGGCTCTAAATATTTTGTTACTTTCCAAGATGATTTTAGTAAAATGGCATTCATTTATTTTATTAAAACAAAAAGTGAAGTTTTTAATTGTTTTAAAAATTTTATAAGTATGGCAGAAAACCAGAAGGGTGTCCATATAAAAACTTTGCTAAGTGACAATGGTGGAGAATTTTGTTCAAAAGAATTTGAAGAATATTTAACTGTAAATGGTATTATATGGAATGGGACGTTTCGATGCCGCCGGTTCATCGCCAGTCCATTTCATCGCCGTCATATCTCGCGTTTCCTAGAATTTCTAATTAATACTAAAAATAACTAATAATTGTAACTGTCGAAAATTCGGAAATATATCAGATAGCCATTAATTGACTGGCGATGAATCGGCCGACATCGGCATCGAACTGGCGGCATCGAAACGGCGGCGATGAAACGTCCTAGACCCGTATTATACATCAAAAAATGAATCCCTACACTCCTGAACAAAATGGTGTAGCCGAACGTTTAAATCTGACAATCATACAAAAGGCAAAATGTCTGTTGTTTAATGCTAATCTTGAAAAAATGTTTTGGGCTGAAGCTGTAAACACAGCTGTTTATCTAAAAAATAGATCGCTGGCTTCCGGCTTAAAGAAAACACCGTTTGAAATGTGGACAGATAGCAAACCTGATGTTAGTGGTCTTCGAATATTTGGCAGCAAGGTGATGGTACATGTTCCAAAAGAAAAAAGATCAAAATGGGAGAAAAAGGCTATTCTGCACATTTTAGTAGGATACTCTGAGACTACAAAAGGATACAGGGTGTATAATCCAACCACTAAAGAAATAATAGTAAGTAGAGAAGTACAAATTATGGAAGACACAAAAAGGTGTGAAGTGATTCATGTTGATTTAGAAGGTGAACATTGGGCAAAAGAAATGTTAGATTCAGTGGGAGATAATACATCATGTCAGGATCAGAATCATCAGGTTGAAGAGACATTGACTGATGAAATTGCTGAGAACAATGATCCCGATTATGTATGTGACTTGCCGAATTTGCCAGTGGATGAAATCAGAAGATCAACAAGAATACCTAAGACAAAAAGGTTCGATGAGTTTGTGACTAATTTGTGCTCGGATAGTGACTGTGATCCGGTTAGTATCGAGGATGCCATGTCGAGACTAGATAGTAACTTATGGTTGGGGGCTATGAGAGAAGAACTGCAGTCTTTCGAGGATAACGCAGCATGGGAAGTGGTTGATGTTCCTGAAGATGGTTGTGTAGTGAATTAAGTGGGTATCCAAGAAAAAGGTTGATAACTCAGGTAAAGTGAAATATCGTGCAAGACTGGTAGCAAAAGGTTACACTCAAAAATTTGGTGTTGATTATAATGAAACCATAAGGCATTCTACATTAAGACTTTTATTTGCTTTGTCAGCAAATTTGAATTTGGATATTTTTCATCTTGATGTTGCGACGGCTTTTTTAAATGGTGATTTAAAAGAAAATGTTTTTATGACAGTACCTGAAGGTTTAGAAATTGAAAACAACAAAGTATTAAGGCTCAAGAAAGCCATATATGGTTTAAAACAGTCAGCTCGGTCTTGGTATGAAAAAGTTGATAGTTTCTTAATTAATCTAGGTTATAAGAAATCTGATTATGAGCCATCTCTATACACAAAGATGAAAAATAATCTAAAAACCATTATCTCTGTTTATGTTGATTATTTTTTTATTTTTTCTAATGATTCAGATGAATCAGATAATTTAAAGTTGAAATTAAATGAATGTTTCAAAATTAAAGATTTGGGAGAAATTAAGAATTGTTTAGGTATGAGAGTAACTCGTAATAAAGAGAATGGTGTTATAACTCTAGATCAAAAATCCTATATTGAACAGTTGTTAAAAAGGTTCAATATGGAGGATTCGAAAAAGGTTTCTACCCCAATGGAAATTAGTTTAAATTTGAATAGAGACGATAATGCATCTGCTCAAGTGCCTTATCAGAATTTAATAGGTGGTCTTATGTGTCTGTCAATTTTGACAAGACCAGACATTTCATATCCTGTAAGTTATCTCAGTCAATTTAATAATTATCATTCAGAAACGCATTGGAAGCACGTAAAACGAATATTAAAATACTTAAAGGCTACAAAAGACTATGGTTTAACTTTTTCAAAAAATGATAATTATTTGAAAGGCTATGTAGATGCAAGTTGGGGGAGTAATTCTCATGACAGAAAATCTTATACTAGCTTCTATTTTCAGTTTTCTGGTGGACCTATTGTCTGGGAAAGCAGAAAACAGAATAGTGTTTCTCTGTCAAGCACAGAAGCGGAATACATAGCAGTATCGGAACCTGCTAAAGAGGCTATTTTTTTTTTTAAATTGTTGTATGAGATGTTGGGTATTGATGAAATCGTTATACTATATAATGATAATATGGGAGCTCATAAATTAGCAATAAATCCTGTATTGAATAGGAGAACGAAACACATTGATATCCGATATCATTTTGTCAAAGAAGCTGTAAACAAAGGTTTGATAAAGCTGGAATATTTGGACACAGCTAACATGCCAGCTGATCTCTTGACAAAAAGCTTGAGTTCTGTGAAACATAATAAGTTTTTGAAAGAGATTGGTTTAGTTAAGATAGTGTAATAAACATTTGATAAATGTTATTTTCTTAATTTGTTTATCTAGTGGGAGTGTTGGATATAGATAAATAAATTAAATATTTTTATAGCAGTGCCATCTACTGGCTGCTTTACTATTTACTGTATTGTGTGTTGCGTTCAACGTTTGTGTTCAACATGTAGTTCTAAAAATACAGCCATTGAGTTAACAACGTTTTATTTGTTCCTTAAATCTCCCATTTTTGTTCCTCAACTCTACAATTTACGAACAATTACGACGTTGTTTTTCCTTTTATCTTTCTCTAATTCTTCGACGTTTTCATTCAGTTTCAATATTTCTTTCTTCAAGCTTAATTGTTCTCTTTTCAGTTCCATAATTACTTGCAGGTAATCTGACCCTGTCATTTTTCTTTTATATCTTCTCTTATGTTCTTTCTCATATCTTCTAGTATTTTCCGTACTTCCTCCATTTCTGAAAATAACTTTATTTATTCGGTAGGCTCCACGTTAAAATCTAATTCCCAGGTCAATCCTTCAGAGGTCTGTCTGAAGTTTTAGTGAAACTCAAAAACAACTATTACTTCTTATATAATATCAAATACTTAAAATATAATAACATATTATAATAGCATTATAAATGTAAAGTATAAAAAGCATGAAAAGTAAAAAAGTAAAACGTAAAAGTATTAAGTACAAAGATAAAAAGTTTTTACTTTTAACACTAATGTTTTTTAATAGAATCAAAATGTATAACAACAAAGTCATAGTATTTGGCAACAAGCTATTTAAGAATGTTCTTGAATATAGTGCCATAATGGCTTAAAACATCTTGGAATATAAATATATGCCTACCAATAGCAAAAGATTAACAAAATAAAACCAAGATAATCTTGACGCTGAACTGCAAAATCGGCGTTGTATCAGTGCCATATAGTCATCCATGATATTGGAAGGATCTTTTGATTCGCATGTGGCTAGTTTCGAGGAGAGGCATTTGCATTGATCCTGTAAGGCACTGTAATCAAATGAATAATTTTAAGTACATAATATAAGTAATAAGTATAGCATGTGATATATGATTTGTTTAAAAAAAAAACAATCCACCCAATCATAACAGTAAAATTGTCGTGTCAAAAACCAGGAAAAATCTCATGGTAGCTACTAGCTACACTTTAGTGATATTTCTTCTTTTAATATCGGTAACGAAATCAAACTATATAAACTGACGTTTGTGTAATTATGTGAGAATTTAACCCTTTATAGAGCAGAAATATTTTTTGTTAATATAAACAAATTCTTTGCAGATCGTAATTAAGGAATGATCCATTATTGCACTTTCGTTTGCACTGATAAGGTATGTTGAGTTTGGTATATGTAGTTGTGGTTCCATAATCGACCACAAAAAAAACATATTAATTAAACATTTTTATTATGAAATAATGGAAAACATTGAATACATAATGGTACCTGGCAATCTGAGCATTTAATACTTGAACGTTTTGGCTTCGCTCTCGTTGAACAGAGTGCACAACGTCTTGTGTTCCCTTTTCTGGCATGTGATTGCCAACATCGCTTAGTTTCACTGTGCTTTCAACACTAACAGCATTATGTGTTGCTCCCATTTTCTTCAGTTTATTTCTTCCGATTATTACCTTAGATCCTGGCCTCTTTCTAAGTTATATATGAATTTACCACTGCTGCGTCAATCGAAATAGTAAATAATCTTCACATACCATCTTCGAGATTAACATGAAATTGGATAACAAGCATGAAGTTGATCGAATAGATCGACTCCCACCCATGTAGCGATTGTAATCACTTATGACTTTTGGACACTTGACACTTTCGTGTTCACTATTCGGTTTTCTTCGCAAAACTGAAGTAATCTCAAGTGGATTATGCATAGTACTGCCGAGTAGAATGCATTTGCGCCCCCGATCTTTCCATTTAACAACAAACATATCATTGTACATGAAATAATCGTGTTCTCATTTGTGTTGGAAAGCCTTTACGATTTATTCTAAAAGTTCCACAGGCGAACAAATCATAATCATCATCAATGGTGCTACAGCCATATGAAAGAGCCTCGACCTTTCCAAGTCTATTACGCCAGTCAGTCCTATCCATTACCAAACGTTGCCAGTTTGCTGCGCCTATTTTTCTCCCATCCTCATCTACACCATCCTTCCATCTGAGTTTTGGCCTACCCCTATTTCTACTTATCACAGCTTGTGACATAAGGATTCTTCTAGAAGGGTTGTTGTGCTGTGATCTTGCTAGATGTCCCGCCCATCTTAGTCTTCCTATTCTTATAAGAGATACTACGTTACCACCAAATTTTGTTTATATCTGTCGTATACTTCGTAGTTGTACCTCCTCCCCCAAACACCATTTTCACAGATGCTACCGAATATTCCTCTCAGGATCCTTCGTTCAAATATGAGGAGAAGGTTTTCATCTGCCTTGGAGATGGTCTATGCATCCGATCCATATGTCAACACTGGTTGTATAAGGGTTTTGTATATGGTTACTTTTATTATTTTTGGGCTTAAGTTTCTGCTTCTCATAAATATGTCTACTCAGTCCAAAACAGCATTTGTTTGCTGGGATTATCATGCGCTTGATTTCTTCCGTCATGACGTTCTACTTGGTGATCAGGGAGCCTAAATATGTGAATTTTTCCACCACTTCAAAGGTAGAGTTATCAACCGTGCATTGGGCAGAACAAATCGTAGGTTAACATTTTCTTAAGAAGAGGAAAACTCGAGAAAAATTATCGAAATAAATGCACTAATTTCCGCCTCTAAGAGACTCGGTAATGTCTAATATCCTTTTAGCCCCTAAACCATATTCATCAAGTTGTGATTGAGATTTGCCTTCATATATGCTAAATTTGTGCACGTATCCAGTTTCGGAGCATGCAACGACCCAAACTTTGAAGCCTCTTTTTATGGGATTTTTTTGGCATATATTGTTTGAGAGAACTTCGCCTTTTGAAAGCAACAATATTTAAGTCTACTGCAACATTTCTACTTGTATAAAAATTCTCTTGAAAGTGTTGTTGCAGTTCTGTTATCAAAGGCCTTACTCTAAACAGTTTGTCAAAATTGGGGCTATTTTGATTTCTTTTCATATTTTCGTTATTATTTAGTTAGAGAAAACGAAGAATTTTTTAAAATCTTTTTTGTGTAAAAATTTGCGAAACCCTTCACACGTGCATGTTGATATCTGTTCACCAATAATGTCTCAAACTAGGTAGTTTATGAAATCCCATGATTATAAGAACCCCTAGAAATGCTTTCAGTTCTTCCTCAGTTAGGTCGAGATTATTATGGTTTTGTTGGGCATAAAGGTTTGACTGTGTAATTATATTAGTTATAATAGGTTTGTTCTAGCATCAGTTTCAAACGGTTTGAAACCATCAACGAATAGTGGACCAGCGCGAGTAGAGGGGATAGCACTGGTGACTGTATTATGTTTTCTCACTGACCAACTGTTTGCTGACGGCTTTTAACTAGTTTGACTGTTTGCTAGAACAAACCTAATATCTTTGCTCGTGAATAAAGAAATCGCGTCGAATGGTGAATTTATATTGACCGGTTTTGTTGGGCCAAATGGTCTGGTAAAAGGTGCATTCGAATATTATTGTGCATCAGAAGCCTTCTTTCTCCATTTATAGGTTTCATTGCACTTTACTGTGTTCTCTTGGTTCTCTTCTATTTCGTCTTCGCCAGAAGAAGTATCGACGTCGTCAAAATTGCGATTTGTTCTTACCTGATGGTGGAAAGTTGTATCATCCATTGAATCAACAATCAAATCATTAGATAATGAAGTAATAGTCGCGTTGGATACAACCGACGTTCGGTTGGAAATAGGAAGATTGTCTTCTGCATCAGAATCACCCTCAAAATCTGAATTTATGGCTTGTTGATATGTAATACCATCTATGTAATCAAATAAATCATCCTGAGTCATATTTTGTAAATTTTCCAGTATATTGCGGTGTTCCATTTTACTGCAAAAGCTACGTACATTTGTTGTAGGTATACAAATAAGACCCTGAAAATTTTAATGACTACCGCACAGCAATTCAATTCTAGAAATATTAATCAAGTAAGTGAGATTGACGTAAAAAAAGAATATAATTTAAAACATAGAGTAAAAATACATTTCAATAGAAAAATTATTGAAAAATCAACATTTGCTACTTTGAGGTTATGTTCAGTAAATCAAGAAATATATTATCTTAGTGCTACCTAATAGAATCTGAGTAGATAATAAAAGATCATAATATTGTGATGTGTTACCTTGAATTTAATGTATAAATCCTTTGTAAATTATTTTTCTTTACAAACGGCAAAAACCTGTGATTACGTTGAACGGTAACTTACAGAGTATCCCTAATAGCACAAGGACGTCCAATGGACGTCCTTCACGGACTTTAAGGACGCGTCCGTTTTCGTCCGAATAACGTCCTTTATACGTCCTATTTTGGTCCAAATGTCGCGCTACCGAACGTCCATTGGACGTCCATCTAAGGTCCGAGGGGACGTATATTGGACCTTAATCGGACGTAAATTGGACCTTAATCGGACGTCCTAGGGGACGTAAATTGGACCTTAATGGGACCTTAATCGGACGTAAATTGAACCTTAATCAACCGTAAATTGGACCTTAATCGAACGTAAATTGGACCTTAATCGGACGTAAATTGGACCTTAATCGGACGTAAATGGGACCTTAATCGGACGTAAATTGGACCATAATCGGACGTAAATTGGACCTTAATCGGACGTCCTAGGGGACGTGAATTTAACCTTAACAGGACGTCCTATTTTGGTCCAAATGCTACGTTGCCAAACGTCCAATGGAGGTCCACCTAACGTCCGAGGGGACGTTCGGTGGACGTCAATTGGGCCTTCATAGGACGTCCCAGTTTGGTCCAACCTCCTGAGAGGACGTTATTTGGACGTTCATCGGACGTCCAAAAAATACTTTCGGTGGACTTCAATGAAGAATGTATTTTTAATTTTGGGAAAAAAAAATAAACATGTTAAAGGAATTTTATTACAAATTACATTAAATTACATTATAATATATTCATTTATTGATATTTACTTATTAATAACAAACGGGACAAACAAACTTTCAAAATTATACATGAATGCAGCGTTAAAGAAATACATAATATACAATTATTACCTATTACTATCTATATAAAATTATAAATAAAAATAAAATAATACAATAAAGTACACATTTATTTAAACAATGTAACGTTTTGCATTTAATGCTTCAAATAGTACCTGAAGCTAGTATCTAGTACCTGATAATAGTATCGAATAGTATATGATATTGCTACTGTAAAAAATCATCTCTGCACTGTATTTATATCTAATCTAATGACCAAATGAACAGTGATTTAAATCACGTGATTTACTGAACACTATGTAAAAATTCGAATATTCCGAGTACGAGTAACTGTACAATAGAGTAATTTGAATGCTATAAAAATCTGATATATTTCAATTGTTTGAAAGACAATATGTGTCCATATTTCAATGATAATAAATATATAAAAAATTTGAATAATCCAACTAAGAAAATAATTGCATTAAACGTATTCAAAACAACACCATGTCGACATAAGGCCGATGCCACATTATGCGTTTTGACCGGATGCGGTGAAAACGCATCCGTTTCCAACGCAACCGGACCGACCTGTCACACTATGCGTTTAGTCTGGTGGAGTTTGTAAGCGCGTACCGATGACTCAAAACGCATCCGTTTCCAACGCAACCGGACCGATCTGTTACACTATGCGTTTTCACCGGATGCGGCGGAAACGCATCCGGTCAAAACGCATAATGTGGCATCGGCCTAATGTACCTACATTGTTTAAAATAGTATTGTTTAAACAATGGTACCTAATTTATTATACCTCCGAGTTAAGAGACGACCCTCTCGCAAATTTCTATACCTACATAAATAACAGTTAATACCGATGGGTATTGTATTATATGAACGATAGGTTACGTATTTTTTATGGGAAATAAGCCACAATTTTACTAAAAAATGAATTTATTAACGTTTCGAAGCCCAAATCGGGTTTCGTTGTCAAAATACAAAATACTATTGTATTTTGTATTTTGACAACGAAACCCGATTTGGGCTTCGAAACGTTAATAAATTCATTTTTTAGTAAAATTGCGGCTTATTTCCCATAAAAAATACGTAATTATAAAAATGCCACAAGGAAATAGCTTGAGAAGAACGATAGGTTGTTCCATCAGAAATACCGAGAAATGTTTGCACTTGAAGACAATATACATTGCTTTCAGGTAAAAAGATTTTAGTCAAAAAATAGGAAAAACGTATTGTGAGATTTAAATATCGAACTAAATTATTAAAAATTCAACGAAACTGCGTGAAGATCGTAAATTATCAAAAAAATATATAAAATTGGATAGAAAATATACATGAGGTATAAAAAAGTATCTATAAAAAAGTATCCAATAATCGAAAAATGTGCTAAAATGCAAATATGTACCTATATGATATATGATAAAGTTGTAAAGAAATTTTTTGTTTATTGAAGTAAGGTTTCGACAACACAACACAAAAATTAAAAATATCACTGTTTAAAATGTTTACCATAGGCTATATCCAGACGGTGGTAGCAGAGTCTGAATGCTTCTTCTTCGGCGTTCAGTTACCAGAAAGTAACTGGCTACCCCGGGAAACTCCATGAGCTGTATGGGGTTGATTACTTCTAAAACTCCTCATCCGGTCGAGGAATCAGGAACATGGACTGGTTCGGCACTTCAGAAAAACTCCAGGAACAGGAATCCTCAGCGTAGTTGATTAAAATGTTATGCGCCTATGTCATAGGGGCACATTATTATCCATTGGATGGACCTATGCATTGTTGCTCTAAATAGCCCGATGAGGCGGCAGGACGCTGTGTTATGCTGTGAAACAGCGTCTTCATTTCTTTACATAATAATATGTAGTATATTTATAATATTATACAATTCGTATAAATATAATATAATTTCTTAAATTATGAAAGTAAGTGGTTGATGAAGAAAACACTAGGCGGGAGCCCTAACGACGACAACGACTGAGAGATCAGCTCTCGAATTTCGAACTGATATCGGTGAATCGAAAATCTATTGCCTATCGTTTTAGCTTTTTGAACAAAGAAACCAGGTAGTGGGGGCGATTTTCAGACGTGCAGAAAATGTCCGTATTTCGTCCAGTGGACGTCCAAAGGACGTTCATATTTATTCCACCCGAAGGACGTCCAACATCGGACGTCCGAAGGACGTACATATTTAGTCCACCGAAGGACGTCCACCGAAGGACGTCCAACGTCGGACGTCCGAAGGACATCCATTTATAGTCCATAGACATTAGGACTAAAACTGGACCTATTTTGGGCACGTATCTGCAACTTCAAAAAGATGCTCTCAAGATTCATCTATAGTACGGATACATTGATAAAAATTAAATTTTTGCTTATTAGAATTACATAATTAGCAAACTTATGTTATCTTTGTAACTAGAATAATAAAACATTGTAAAAAATAATTTACAAATAAGATTTTCACACTTTACAAAAAAACAAAAACATGTTTTGGATATTAAACTGCATATACAATTTTGAATTAAATATGATTATCTTTTCGATTTAAACCATTTTATTAACATAATTAAGTTAATATTTTATTGAATTATTTTGCTATTTGATCCCGTAATTCATAATATGTCCAATATGGACGATCAGAAAACTTCCGTATTTCGTCCAGTACGGACGTCCAAAGGACGTTCATATTTATTCCACCCGAAAGACGTCCAACATCGGACGTCCGAAGGACGTACATATTTAGTCCACCGAAGGACGTCCAACGTCGGACGTCCGAAGGACGTCCGTTTTTAGTCCATGGACGTTAGGACCAAAAATGGACCTATTTTGGACGTCCACAGGACGTCGTATGATAGGTTGCGGTAGGGTATGATGGGTTGCGGTTGGCGAATCGACCACATTGCTGCCACGTTGCCGGATTTTGTTCTGTGGTGTTCATTTTGGGTACAGTTCATTTGCAAACACTGAATTTGCACTTCTGTTACTTTTCATGTCAATTACTAGCTCGTAAGTATTATTAAGTGCAGTGGTCGAAATATCGACCACAGACCTGTAATTTATTTAACTCAAAATAAATTTTGCTGATGTTAGAGAATATCAAAAATGTTTATTTCATAAATAAACATTGCTTTTCGTCAAACAGCTACCCACCTGCCTCTTGGCAGTTTGAACATTTAATTTAACCGAAAAAGCAATGTTTATTTGTGAAATAAACATTTTTTTTCTCTGTTCTGGCAACAGTAAAATGTATTTTGAGTTAAATAAATTATATACATTCTTCTTTTTGCGGCAATTAATTTAATTCAAAATGTTTTTTGGTCCCCTTGTATAAATTGTTATATCTTCCGATTACATATACGAAACACACAGAATGTCACTCGCTGACATTCTGTCACTTGTTGACATTCTGTCACTTGTTGACATTCTGTCACTGTCTTATAACATTCATAATATTATCAACGAACTGTCAATACTGATGGAATGGGCATGAAACGAATTTAATGCGGCCAGGATGAGAGAGCGATGTCAGGGAAGGAGGGAAGATAATCGCCATCTTTCGTAAACAAAAAATTGATAGTGGTAGTCAGGGTTGCCAGATTGGGGTATGTTCCGACAATTTTGGAGTAATTTGAAAGCGTCTAGGGGAATTGTTCTAAGCAGAAATAGTTAGAGGATGTTTTGGGGTGGGAAATTATGGAATATTGTAAGAAGTGATGGTAAAATAAATTTGCTGATATACATAGAACTGTATATTATACTCTCATATAATCGAAGACGATAGGACCTATGAATTATTTCCAGAGCCCTCTGTTGATAAGTAGTATAATTTTGGTTTACTGTTCTCTACATTTGACTACTAATTTATTAAAATGCGGCAAATCTGGGGGACTTGAGCTTCAATTTGACGGAATTTCAATGAGGGATTTATAAAATCATATCTGGCAACTCTGATTGTAGTTTTGTAGATTGTAGCAAATTTTTCCTGACAAATTCTCTGTCTCTCTAGGACCTCTCTCTTGTATGTTGGCCGCAATCTCGCTTCACTGTTTGAATGAGACGGGGCCATTCCATCGATATTGACAGTTCGTTGCATATTATACAATTTGTGTACATTATATTGGGGTCTGCAATAAAGTATAAATTACGAGTTAGGAGTTTATTTTCAAAAGCATCGACCACTATATTTTCAATCTAGAATGTTTATATTACTGAATAGAGAAAGGAATGTCCTTTAAAAGGAGCTACAACATGACCCCTATTCCCATTTAAATAAAATTATCGATTATGTCATCACGCCAAGTAGATGACGTTACTATTATATCACAAGGTCAAAAAATCGTAATTTAAAAATAAAAAGAGACCCGTCTCGGCATTTTTTGCAAAGTTGTCTATTCTCGAAAAAATTAATTTATTCCATAATTTAGAACCTCTCTGTATATATACAGGGTGTTCAGAAACCCTTCTGACAAACGTAGACTCCTCAGATAATTTTAAGACAATTAAACTCAATTCACCTATTCCGAAAATGATTCCTAAGGGAGCTAGAGCTCTTTAAAAATGGCGCACAGTGAAACAGGAGAACTAAAAAGTTGGCATAAAATAAAAATATTAAATACAATATTTTCTGTCGTTTTCATTTTAATTAAATAGTACTTCTTTAAAATTATCTGTATAAAATATCAAAATATGCATTTTTCAAAAAGAGCAAGTGATTTGTTAGTGTTCCAAGAACGATCCGCCTTTAATTTTGTTTTATTTTGAAAGCTTGAATACTATTCTTTAAAAAGTCATTTTGACTTTTTGGCATATTTGCTCCTTTTTTCACAATTTTATTTTTTGTGAGGTTATGTTAAACTAATTAAATTGAATAACACTATTCAAATTTTTCGTTATTTGCATAATTCAAGCATAATTCAAGAAGGTGTAGTAGATCCAAAACAAATTAAGATATATTCCACTTTTTGCGGTAAATGGTTTTAAAGAACAATTTGATTGGGTAATTTTTCAAAAATAATGTTTTGAGATACATAAAAATAAGTAGATTATACTGTAGATTTATTTTAAACGAAAATGATTAAATTTCAAATATCATTTATCAATATCGGTAGTGACTACGGACATTCAGCTTTGAAAATTAAGTTTGAGCAAAACATTATTTGAACAAGCCATCTTTCAAGGACAAATATTTGGAAAGCGAGGTCCAGGAAGAAGAATATCCTGGTTAAAGAACCTCAGAATCTGGTTCAACACAACATATCTATGATCGTCAACATTCGTCACGGATAGGCACATAAAGAAGAAGAAGAAAACATTTGAAAAAACATCGTTTTGTATATGTACACACAACTTATAATTTAAAAAAAAATTGGCCATAATATATCGACAATTATTTAATGCCAACTTATGTTGTCTTTTGGCCCACTGTGTGGGTTAAGACCACCTTGTAATTAATTTTTTAAATACCTCCTGAACGCTTCTATTAAATTACTAGTATTTTTTTAGTTTTCTAGAAAAACGAAAACTACACCAATTTATCTTCCAGAGATAAATCGTTTTCATCAATTGCGAATTCCTAGTACCGGTTATAGGCTCCCGTTTTTGGTAGGTCAACGAACAGGTATTCTAGTACTTAATGGTACTCTTGTTTAAGGGCAAAGAAGCAAAATGTCGGCTATAATGCTTTTTAAATTGATTCATTTCTTTCAAATCCTGGGAAAACTAACAAGTATTTTTGAAAAATTTAAAAGCAAAATGAGAGATTACTTTATACCGAGGGCTGAAAGTCTCTGAAAACTTCTATAATGTTTATTTTAATTAACAGGGTTAAGTTACAGGGATGAAAAAAAAAGAGAAAATTTAGTGTAATTTTTAATTTTAAATATCTCATTCAACAAAAATTGTTTTTTAAGGGATTTTCTGCCCTCGGTAATAATGTAGTCTTTCATTCTGCGTTTAAATCTTTCAAAAGTATTTATTAGTTTTCTCAGGATTCGGAAAAAATTAATACATTTAAAAAGCATTGGAGCCGACATTTTGCGCCTACCCCTTAAGTCGGTAGACACCGTTTTCTAGAAAAATTGATTTGAATTTTTTTTCATAACATTAATTTTGAGTATGAAACAAATTTTCAAAAATTTACGGTGTATTTTACCAACTTAAAGCAAGAGTAACTTTCAGTACTATCTCATAATTTAATAATCTTGTGTCAAAAATGCTTAAAAATGAAATACAAAACAATTATTCAAACAAAATTCATAACAAAAAAAAATACTAGAAATTCGCAATTAATGAAATCGATTCATCTCTGGAAGATAAATAAACGTACCTACCAGTTTTAGTTTTTCAATAGTTTTTTTAATTTTTTTCAAATTCAAAGAACGAAAAATTTTCAAATCGATTTTTCTAGAAAAAAGGTGTATCCTACTTACTTAAAGTAAGAGTCCCTTTTAGTACTAGAATACCTCACAATTTAATAATCTAGTATCAAAAATGCTTAAAAGTTAAAGATGAAAAGGGTAAGCTATACAATAACCGTTTCCCTACCCAGAACGGACACCTATGACCGGTACTAGAAATTCGCAATTCATGGAATCGATTTAGCTCTGGAAGATAAATAGGCGTAGCAGTTTTCATTTTTCTAAATAAAATCATTCTGGTGGTTCTAAATAAAAAACACTAATTACAAGACGCCATCTTCAAAGAGGTCTAGCTCCCTTAGGGAGCATTTTCAGAGTAAGCGGACTGGGTTAAATTGCCTTAAAATTATCTGAGGAATCTTCACTCTTCGTTTGTCAGGAAAGTTTCTGGACACCCTATGTATATAATATAAATGACGTTAAATAATCGAGTACAAATATAAATATAGATAAGCAAAATTATTGGCTAAAACTCGTAAAGTGAATCCGGATATAAAAGGAAATATATAAAATGATGAAGGGTCATCATTCCATACATTTATGTTAGTTGTAGCCCTGCGATGCCAGAGCTACAGAGGTAGGTAGTGGCTGGAGTTGCCACCATCTATACAACATGTGAACAACTCAATTTGGGCTCAAATGGTACCTCCAGCAGAATACATGTGAAATTTTGTGCATCTATGTTCAAGTTCACAATAATTGTAATCTATGTTTCCATGACGGATCAATTTTAAAGGGTTTTTATCCGTATATTTTTGTATTATAGTGGTTAGCATGTCAGCATCGTGTCAGCACTTATGATGATCGGTTATCCGATCGAAAACTAGTTCTGTGATATAGCCCTTTTAAGGGAATCTTAATAAATGTACCTTTTATGAAAGATTTACTTATTTTTTGTAATATATGGTATACAGCTAACTACAGGAAAACTTTTCGTCGTGGACTTTTACAAAGATTTTTCTAAAATTAAATCTATAGATTCTATAATTTTTTATTTATAACACTAAAGTCACCCTTCTCACAAACATTGGCGCACTGTAAACTAGCGTTCAACAAAGTGCACGGTTGAATTATTTTAATGTAATTCTTTAACTTTTAGGATCAAATGTATGGGCATAAGTACGGTGTGGGCAGAAAATGAGACTTGCATGAATTTTGTTTAAAAATTGGTAACTAATACAATTTTACTTAATAAAACTCCCAAATTTGCACAACTTACCTTTCAAACATCTTACTAAAATGTTTCGTTCAAAAATATCTCAAAATTTTAATTCAAATGATACAATGTCTCAAAAAATGTAATTTTTGAAAACTTTGTACTTTTACAGAATTACTTTTATAGGTGTTTTTTAAAGCTTGAGATGTAATCTTGAAAATACACTAAATTATTTTACTTTAGAAATGAAATAAACAATTCTTTTTGAGAACATTAAAAAAGATAACAAAAATTTAATACAAAAACCGAAAATTACCAGCTAAAAAAATGTTTGTACAAAGTGATGAAATAGTTATTTTTCTGCGGCCGTGCTAAAACAGCCACTTTCCCGCACGCATTTCGTTTCCGAAAGTTGCACTTTCGAAAGTAAATGTTTCCGTGCGGCGTGCGGGAAAGTAGAAAACCTTCTAATATGGCATTATAATATACTATAATGGTCGAATAAACGTCAAATTGAAAGGCAGTTTATTTAGAATTTCTCCTAAAAATTATTAATTTTTAAGGTTTTTTCTTAACTTTTTGAGTATTACTACACTCAGATGCAAAAAAAACGCAACGGAGAAAATTTTGGTCAAATTCAAAGTATTTCAGTTTTTTTTATTTTTAGCCCTATTTTGATCATTTTTCTAGCACATTGTGTAAAAATTTATAAATTTTAATTTGGTGTAGTGAGTTTTTTAATAAAATTTTGTATTTTACTTATTATACGGGGTTAATCGAAAGGTGGTTTTTTATCCTAAATTTGAAACATCCGGTGGAATAATTCCGTTAGCGGATTTTCATAAAACCTTATTTTTCGGTTGCAACCATGTCTTCTAAATATTATGTTTTTTGTTTCATGTGAAAATATGGATTGGCTCATTTTTAGGAGTAAAATGACTTTGTCACCTATTAGTACCATTATCTTTTGTATTAATTTGTAATACGACGATGGCGGCTTTGGTGACTGATATCGAAGGAATGTCATATCGACATCCCAGAAGCACTGTATTTAAATAATGATTAAAAGCCACCAAATGATATTGGTTTTAATGAACAATGATAACAATAACAAAACATAAAAACCTACTTACATGTAACTTAACCTAAGTAGGCAAATAACAAAGAAAAATTACTAAAAAATAACTTGGTACTTTGTATTGCCTCCCCTTGCCTCTATAACTGCCTGTACACGTCGCCGTCGGCTCGTGCTATCTATGAGGTTGCGAATATTATCTTGGTGGATGTTTTGTAATTTCTCTTCTAGAGCCAAGCGAAATTCGCTAATTGAGGCTGGTGCGACTTCGCGACCTCAAATATTTCTACCAAGCATGTCACAAACGTGCTCTATTGGGTTCAGATCTGGCGAACACGCTGGCCAGTTCATTTTATTAATACCAACTTCGTCTAAATATTACGTGACACACACTGCAGAGTGGGGTCGCGCATTATCTTGCATTAATAGAAAATTATCGCCGATATATTGAGAAAAGGGTACTACGTGATTCGCTAAAATTTCCTCAATATACCGGTGTGTAACCTTACGCTTGTTTGTTCCAGTTCGTATAAAATGTTTCACTACCCTTTGGATGGTAGAGCGATGAGTGTGTAGTACTCTAGCCAAATATTTATAATTTCGCCCACCTTCAACCAGAGCAACGGCTTTCGCACAACCTTCTACACTAAGAACCATGATATGGTTCTTAGTGTCGAAGAACGATAAGAACCTAAGAACCATAACAAAATGTAAGTGTCAATATAACCTAATGATAACAGTCACCAAAGCCACCTCGTCGTATTACAAAATAACTCCAACATAATCATAATTAAAAAGTCCTAAATTGTGGGTGACAAATTCATTTGCCTCTAAAAAATGAACCAAGGCATATTTTGACATGAAACAAAAAAAACAATGCTTTGGAGACATGGTTGCAACCGAAAAATAAGGTTTTACAGAAATTCGCAAACGGAATTATTCCACAGGATATTTCAAAGTTAGGATAAAAAACCACCTTTCGATTAACCCCGTATAATAAGTCAAATACAAAATTTTATTAAAAAGCTCACTATACCAAATTAAAATCTATAAATTTTTACACAGCGTGCTAAAAAAATCATCAAAATAGGGATAAAAATAAAAAAACTGAAATACTTTGAATTTGACCAAAATTTTCTCCGTTGCGTTTTTTTTGCATCTGAGTGTAGTTGTATAAAGAAGTACTAAACTAGTGATCTGTAAGAAAGTGTGAAATTTCGCGACTAGAAGTTAAATTTCAGAAAACAAATAATATGGAAGGTATACCACCCGAACCTCCAGATAGAGGGAAATTTTATGTAGAAATGGAAGGAGATGGGATGATGGAATATGAGGAATTAATTATAAAAATAGGCTAAATAATAAGGTAACAAACAAACAAAACCAAACAAGTAGCACTATTGATGTAAGTAACAAATTTAGTTTCAATGACGATGAAACTTTGACAAATTTAAATCAAACAGATTAGTCAGGTAAGCAAAATTTAAATAAAGTAATAAATTTAAGATTAAAACATAGATATAAATTTGGAGATAATGCACCTTATATAGTACATATAGAAAATAAAAACCGTAACAGCGGTCGATTACACAGGATCGGCACGGCCCGATTGATTTTAAGTTCAGTACCTGAAATTGAAAATAATATCACACAAATTACAGTAGTTGGTAGAAATAAAATCAAGGTAGAACTAAATAACTTTGCTAGTGCTAATAAATTAATTGATTCTGAAATTCTAAAAATCAAACAGTACGAGGCATATATTCCAATGTTTTTTACTCAAAAGAAAGGTGTTATAAAATTGGCAGATAAAAAGATAGAAGATAATGATTTATTATCATTAATTAAACCTAGATTTGGAATTAAGTTCGAAGTATTACATGTAAGAAGAATTATGCGGAAAGTGATTCAAGATAATGGTAATACTATTTATGTAAAAACAGGAACCGTAATTGTCACTTTTAAAGCTCAGTCTATACCAAAAAATGTAATAATAGAAACAATGATATACGAGGTGGAAAATTATACACCCAGAATAATCCAATGTTTAAAGTGTTTGAGATTTGGGCATATAAGTGCTCAATGTAGAGGAAAAGATAGGTGTGAAAGATGTGGCGAAGAACACAACAAATCTAATTGTTCCAACCCGAATAATTTACTTTGGGTATTGTGCAAAGGAAACCACAGCGCTACTGACAAGGGAGCAGATTGTACAGAAAGACAAAAACCGGAATATATTAAAAATTTATGAATAATGAAAATATAACATATTATGAAGCTAATAATAAATATAAAAAATATTATTCAACAGTAAGCAAAGAACAAGAAAATACTTCAAATAAATATACAATATATAAACGAAAACGATCAAGTTGTATTGGTTCTAGTAGTATAGATAAAGAAACAATGGAAGCACGCAGAAAAATTTTGCAAACACCAAAAGTACAAAGTCAGCCTTGTTAGGATAGAATAGAGGAGAAATAATAGTAAACTTTATTTCAACAACATTAAATCAACTTACTTACTTACTTAAGCCGTCCTCTTGTACCTTACGGTGTCGAGGTAAGTGGAGAAATGAGACGTCTCCATGCCTTTCGGTCGGTAGCTAGTCTTTCTGCTTCTCTCCACCCAATATTTCTTTTTCCGCAAGCCTTTCCAATATTTGCATTCCACGTTCTTGCTGGCCTGCCTCTTCTTCGTTTGTTGTCAGATGCCGCTTTCCATACCCTCTTTACAGTTCTACCTTCACTCATTCTCGCCATATGTCCGAACCACGATAACTGTTTCGTTTCAAGTCTGTCTAAGGTCCTTCCAACACCGCACCTTTCACGTATGTCTTCATTTCTTATACGATCACGTCTGGTCACCCCGGATACCGCACGTAAATATCGCATTTCGCATGCTTGGATTTTACTACGGATGTTGTCGTTCACTGTCCACGTTTCACTACCGTAGAGTAGCACCGGCTCGTATACGGTTTGAAATACTTTCATTTTTGACATTAAATCAAATTAATCACAATTTAGATCAAAAAACGTTGGAATTAATAAAAACATAATTTCACAATTATTATTACCTCGTGATGGCTAACGTTTCATTTCTTCAATGGAATGCGAGATCAATTAAAACAAATAAGGGTTATTTAGAAAAATTCTTGTATGACAATAAAATAGATATAGGATTAATATCAGAAACTTGGTTAAAAAAAAGTAATTTTATTAACTTTACTGGTTATAATGCCTTTAGGAGTGATACGAGATGATGGATATGGTGGAGTAGCCATCATTTTGAAAAAATTAATTAAATTTTACAACAGTCCTACTTTTCACCAAATCAATTACATAATGTGCAATAGCATATCAATTAAAATTCAATCCGGCAAAAAGATAAACATTTATTCAATATACGTAAAACCAAATCTTAAAATCACAGTAAATGAATGGAAAAAGTTTTTTAATAGTCTAGAGAAGCCTTTTATCATTGGTGGTGATTTTAATAGCCACAATTATGCTTGGGGTTGTAGTACTGTAGACACTATAGGGAAAATCTGTTAGAAGCTATTGAGGACTGTAATCTTGTAATTTTAAATAATGGTAAAGAAACTTTAATGCGTAGACCGAATAGCAATAATAAATCTGCATAAGATCTTACAATATGCTCAGCAAATATTAGTCATTTTTTCGATTGGGATGTTGTGGACAAGACATTAGGATCAAACCATTTTGCTATTGTTATTAAGTCAAATATTAATGTTAATAAAGCGGAATTTGTAAATACAAAATTCCAATGGAACATAAATAAAGCGGATTGGTCTCTTTTCTCTTCTATCACTGATAATATCATGGAAATTGATAATAATTTAAGTTACCAACAATTTTTAAATAAATTAAACGAATATTGTAAGATATGTATACCGGAGAAGAGAACAGGGAATAATCCACGATTTAGAAAAACTTGGTGGAATGACAATTGTAAAAAGGTAATACAAGAACAAAAACTAGCTTTACGCAAGTTTAAACTACAGTCTAATATACAAAATTATATAAATTATAATAAATGTGTAGCAAAAACCAAAAAAGTTGTATTAGAGAGTAAGCGTAATGCATGAAGAAATTTTTGTAAAACTTGAAACAAAAATACACCAATTAAAGACATGTGGAATCAAGCCAAACGATTACAAAACATTTTTAAACCACAAGTAAATCCAGTGACGGTAGGAGAATGGGTTGAGGAGTTTTTAAGAAAATTATGTCCAGATAATATATTTTCAAAAATTAATGTAACGGAAAGGAAAAATTCTAACCATCCACTTTCAGTTCCATTTAGTTTCTGTGAATTAGAATTAAGCCTTAAGAATAAGAAAAATACTTCTCCAGGTATAGATAATGTACATTATATTATGTTGGCCAATTTACATCAAAAAGGAAAAGAAACACTATTAAAATGTTTTAATCAAATATGGCTATCAGAAGATATTCCAGATAACTGGAGAGAGTACCGGGAAATTCCTATTCTCAAAACAAATCGGAATCCTGATTCAGCAGAATCTTATAGAGATATTTCATTGAGCTCCTGCATAACAAAAACACTGGAAAGAATGATAAAACTTAGGCTCGAAAGTTGGCTAGAAAAAAACAATAAATTATCACAAACACCATTTGGATTTCGAAAAAATCATTCTACTGTGGAAGCAGTGAGCCATTTGGTAACAGATATAAATTTAGCGTTTACGAAAAATTCTTCAGTAATAGCTCTTTTGTTAGATGTTGAAGCAGCATACCACAACGTTAATTTAAATATACTATATAACAAAATGATACAAATAGGTCTGCCAGAATGTTTCTGTCAAAAAATAATAAAATTTTATGACTGTAGAAAAATTTATATATTGGTAAATAATAACACATTTGGTCCAAGACTAGAGATGGGTGGTTTACCTCAAGGAGGAATATTAAGCCCTTTGTTATATTTAATTTACACTTCTGATATAGAAAAAAATTTAAACTCAACAAAAATGATATAGTTATTTATTAAACTCTACAGATGATATAGTTATTTATCAAGAAAACATTAAAATAGAAAATGCAGTCAAATCCATTGAAGAAGAAGACAAACATATTAAAATACGGAGTGAATTACATGGACTAAATATATCTGATTCCAAACCAAATTATGTATTTTTACAAGAAAACGAAAAGAAATACCCAATCACATCTTAATAAACAATATATCCTATCCTGTACAAAGTTATGTTAAATATTTGGGTATTACTCTGGATAGACAGCTTCTCTGGGAAGAACATATAGACCATATAGTTAAAAAAACAGAAAAAGGAATAAACCTTCTTCGATTCGTATCACACTTACGTTGGGGAGCAGATCCAAATATTTCTTTGTTGTTATTTAAAAATAATATAAGAGTATAATAATATAATTCGACTACGGATCAATATTATACAGTGACACATCACAGTGTCATTTAAATAAAATAGACAAAATCATTAATAAATCCCTTAGATAAATCCCTACACCGATAAATAATCTACAAGTTGAATGCTGTGAAATACCGATGGATATAAGACGAAAAAAAACTTGGCATCAGCCTTTTAGTTAGATTGTATGAAAAAAGGGCAAGTTTAATTTCAAAATACATCAACTGTTTTTAGCAGACTTGACAGAAAAATATTGGATAAAAAAGAAAACTCTAAATACGTATAGTAGATTTATATTCAAAAATGACAATATATGATAAACCATTTTACAAATATGACATAAACCCAAATTATAATATTGACTTTAATACTATGGAACAAGTTCAGGTATACTTTTTAAGGGACTATAGCAATTTGCCTCTATCTTTAAGAAAATTAGTGTTTATCTCCGACAGTTCACATATGTTCAAGATTATTGTATGCTATATACAGATACATCAAAAAATATTGAAGGTGTGGGGTGTGCCTATTGGGATAGCAGTAATAAAATTAGTAAAATGTTTAAACTAAATTCTATTATGAGTATATACACAGCTGAATTAATAGCGATAATGGAAGCACTAAAATATTTATCTGATATGAATCATTCAAAGTTTATAATTTATAGTGACAGTAAAAGTTCTCTAAGTAAAATTAGTGCTATAAATCCTAAATCAAAAGTGAACTATGTACATTGAATTATATATCATAAATAAAATTAAAGAACTTCAGCAACAAGGACAGTCTGTTAAGTTGGCATGGGTTAAAAGCCACTGTGGAAGGACTGGAAATGAAATGGTAGATGAATTGGATAAAAACGCGGTGACACAAGGAGTATTAAC
This sequence comes from Diabrotica virgifera virgifera, assembly GCF_917563875.1. Taxonomy (NCBI): domain Eukaryota; kingdom Metazoa; phylum Arthropoda; class Insecta; order Coleoptera; family Chrysomelidae; genus Diabrotica; species Diabrotica virgifera. Next base: position 120,808,804 of record NC_065446.1, on the reverse strand, counting down.
CCATTATCTTTGTACGCCAAAAGATATTAAATCAGATTTATTCAAAGAGATTAAGAAAGAATAGAAAGAAAGGTATATTGATGAAAACATAAATACAGGAAACCACTACAGATCAATCAGAAACTATATAACGGATAAACCTTGGTTTTCTAAAATGGAGTTGACAAAAGATATGACAAGAACCATATGCAGAATGAGATTTAACCACTGTCTTACACCATCTAGTCCAGAAAGCCACTGCGCATCCGCTAGGAAAAATATTCTAATTCGGATTTTTTGCATAATCTTACTCAAAAAGGACTCCTTTTAACAAATTTGCATGTTGCCAGGACCAAAAGGTGGTCAAAAATTTTTTAAACGTTTTTTTTTTTGTTTTTTCCTAAAATTATTTTTTTTGCATGGAAAAAAGTTTATTTAGGTTTTTTGGATCATTCCAAACAGAAAAGGTCTTTAGTGACTTTTCTCTAAAAATGATGGTTTCTGACATATAAGCGATTACAAATTGAAAAATTGCGAAATCGGCCATTTTTAACCCTCCAAAACTATGTGAAAAACTGAAAATTTGAATGTTGCCAAGGTAGGTAGATATTCTTTAAACATCGATTGATGAAATCCCGAAGAGTTTTTTGCAATATAATATTCAAAACTCCTTTGTTTTTTAATTGCTAATCAAACGTGCGCGACACTATTTTCCACCGACAGTATGGTGCAAATGAAAGGAATAAATTCGATATTTCGTAAGCCGGCGACTTTAAGGAAAAATCCCGAAACAGGTCGATTTTTATTTTTAAGTTATGATATTGTGGCATATATGGTATACTAGTGACGTCATCCGTCTGGACGTGATGACGTAATCGATGATTTTTTTAAATAAGAATAGGGGTCGTGTGGTAGCTCATTTGCAAGGTTCTTCAATTCTCTATTCAGTAATGTAAACATTTACATAATTATTTATACAGGGTGTCCTTCTACTTCTTTTTTTTGTCAAATAATTTAATTTAATAAAAATTTTTGGACACCCTGTATAAATAATTATGTAAATGTTTTTATTACTGAATAGAGAATTGAAGAACCTTTCAAATGAGCTAGCACACGACCCCTATTCTCATTTAAAAAAATCATCGATTACGTCATCACGTCCAGATGGATGACGTCACTACTATGCCATATATGCCACAATATCATAACTTAAAAATAAAAATCGACCTGTTTCGGGATTTTTTCTTAAAGTCGCCAGTTTACGAAATAACGAATTTATTCCTTTCATTTGCACCATACTGTCGGTGGAAAATAGTGTCGCGCACGCTTGATTAGCAATTAAATAACAAAGGAGTTTTGAATACTTTATTGCAAAAAACTCTTCGGGATTTCATCAACCAATGTTTAAAGAATATCTACCCACCTTGGCAACATTCAAATTTTCAGTTTTTCACATAGTTTTTGAGGGTTAAAAATTTTTAATCGCTTATATGTCAAAAACTATCATTTTTAGAGAAAAGTCACTAAAGACCTTTTCTGTTTGGAATGATCCAAAAAACCTAAAAAAACTTTTTTCCATGCAAAAAAAATAATTTTAGGAAAAAAAACAAAAAAAAAACGTTTAAAAAATTTTTGACCACCTTTTGGTCCTGGCAACATGCAAATTTGTTAAAAGGAGTCCTTTTTGAGTAAGATTGTGCAAGAAATCCGAATTAGAATATTTTTCCTAGCGGATGCGCAGTGGCTTTCTGAACTAATCATATTTATTTAAACTTAATATAGCTGACAGTCCACAATGTATTTGTGAACATTTAAGCAATATACAACACAAAATTTTGACCTGTTCTCTTATCTCTAATAAAGTTAATATATGTTTTTAAATTCACTGCATTCTTTGACTGATGTCCACCATCCCATTAATTTAAATTATTTATTAACATTAGAAAATAATGAGTTGGTATACCGACTATTGTATAAACATATTTTAGATATTAAACTTTAATTGTAATTGTAAAATATAGAGTAAGTATTTCTAGTAAATTGTTATATGTTCAAAGAAAAAAGAAAAAAAAAGAAAAAAAACAGAAAAAAAAGCAAGAAAAAATATTAAAAAAAATATAAAAAAAATAATAGAAAAAAATATATAATAATTATGAATGTATACACCGTTCTTAGGCGTCAACGCCCTTCGGTAGGGATCTATGGAGGAGTATCACCAAGCCGGAAGCCCTTATCCCTTCCCGTACCGCTCCTCCATAGGCCGATCAGACGCCAGTTTATTCCAGACCAAGCCGTAGACTCTATTGAGTTTTATACTACGGCGTTGGCCTTTTATAAATTTCATGACCTAGCTCAGGCTCGAACCAGCGACCGCAAATCGCAAATCCACTAAACTTGTCGATCGACTGAGCCCCAGCTAACTGGACCGTCAAGACCGACTATATAATAATTAAAAAAATATAAAAAAAAAAAAAAAAAAAAAAAATATGTAGATAAAAATGAATGACGAACTTGGACACTGGAGAGTCCATAGTAAATAGCTTTCGAACTAAGTAGAGGGCTAATATAATAATTAAAAAAATATAAAAAAAATATGTAGATAAAAATGAATGACGAACTTGGACACTGGAGAGTCCATAGTAAATAGCTTTCGAACTAAGTAGAGGGCTAAAGAAGAATGTTGCAGTTTTTGCTGTGGAACTCTGAGAACATCATTTAGAAAAAAATAAATAAAAAAATATATTATAAAAAATTATTAAAAGAAAATACTAAAGTAATTATTTATTAGTAGAATTGTTTATTAGAGATTAATACTAGTATTAGTTTTAGGATAAGATACGAAAAAATGACTAATAAAATAAAAAAATAGTAATATTGGCGAATGGATTTAGTGTCCGCAGTCATATAAACCCAAAAACAACAATATACTATAATACATGCAATAAACTAATATTCAGGTATTATTTACGAATTTATTTCAAATATATCTTATTTTGTTCATGTTTTAATGAAATTAGCGCGATAATTCGATGAAATAAAATTATTTTGACATAAAATTTAAAAGTCAAATCAGTAGACAATTAGGTACAATGGTTTTGAATGGTCATCATGGAAACCAATATCGTCGTCGTGGTAACCCATTATATTGAAAGTTTGGTTTTGACAACCTTGTCAAAGAATTAATTTGTGTATTTTCACTCCTAAATAATAATTGATATGACTATTTTTTTGGCCTTTTTTCAAACCTACGGCCCTAGAAAAAATATTGTTCCTAACTCTTGCGGAAAGTGTCTTCCCCGCACTCGACTTTCACGGCGTGCGTGAAAGTAGATTTTCCCGGCGGCATATTTACAGATGCTAGCGTGTGTAGACACCAGGGTGTTGAAATCAGTTAGGGTTTGGAAAAACAGTACGTTTACAGATGCTAGCGTGTGTTGACACTATGGTGTTGATATCAGTTAGGGTTTGGAAAAACGGTACATTTACAAATACTAACAGATTTGGACACCAGAGTGTTGAGTTGAAACCAGCCAGCTTTTTTAGTGGTTATACATGCATATATGCTAACGGCTATTGACATTGATTTTATATACTGTTGTGATCTGCTTCTTATTTAATTTATATTAATTATTATTTATTTGATTAATTATTTAATTGTCGCAAATCATACATCAAAATTGAATAAAAAATCTCAGGGTGTTTTTTTATACTATAAAAAAAAATCAAAATTATCTCACGTTATACTTATCTTCTCTCGTGGGTTCAGTATCTCTGAGTTGATCCTAATCGGGATAAAATGGGGAAAAGAAATAAAGCAAAATATTAAAATAAAAATACAGAATTGTCTTTTATTTATCAAATTAATACTCTGAAATCTATCGAATCTAAAAAACCTGTGGACACAGATGTCCGAATGAAATTTATACCACTAAAATTTATTATCGTTACAAAAAAAAAACAATTTATCGGTTTGTTCCCGATGATTTTGGTAAAACAAACTAAACCAAACAAATTTATATCTTCGCAAGATTACCTATATTTACTATTTATATTTTGAAATATTGGAAATTTAATTCATATGCTTTTTACTCAAAAATTTATTTCCCGAACATAAAAATCTCTTTCACATAGATTGACTGACCTTTTGCTTCCCTCACTCGGATGTCTTCTCGTGACCCCAAACAGCTCTCCCTCGTTGATTATGTTAAAGGCTACTCATCAAAGCCTCTCTCCGTTGTCCAGCTTCAAAACTATCAGCATACCAGCACTAATTCTCCAACAAACCGTGTCTCTTTGACACGTTCTCGATTCAAACAAAACTCCAAAAATTCTCTGCTCTCCTTCTCACAATAATACAGAATCAAAGAGGTATTTCGTCTCGATTTGATCTCTCTCGTTCCACTTTTCAACACTATTCTCCACTATCAACTAGCCACTGATATATGCTAACTATCTCTGCACTTAACACGTCGAAACCGCTCCTTCTCGCTGCCAACAACATAATGAATAATTTTTCAACCTCTCTCAATCATCCAATCCATCTTTTCCCCTTCCACATTCCAAGAATCAGAACATTGACTTTTCCATTTGACAAACAACAGTCACCCTCAAATTTGTTCCGACAATCATAATTACTTTCGGAGAAACTCTCCCACATATACTCGTATTGAAATGAAGATATTAAAATTCCAACTTTCTTTTCAATTATCAATTTCAAGAAATTGATAATCACCTATACAGTAAACAATTTTTTTTTCATTTTAAATCTAAATACATAGTTCTTTTCACTTTAATTATTCACAAAAGTCTTTAATGGTTCCTCGGAAAGCTCGTTAAAAGAGAAATCTATTTACATTCACTAAATTCTAATAAATTTTAAAACAGCTCAATATACAGGGTGCATCAAATTTATGTGCCCGCGTTATTAAAAAAAAATTTAATTTAATTTTTATTTTGCTTTTGATTGATAAAATGCAAACACAATAATACCTACTGCTGTGGAAAAATATTTAAGTGATTTAGGTATTAATTAGTGATTAAACGTTGTTGGGATATAAAAAATAATATATTAACACAAAAGAACAACATAAAAAATAATGTTGTTCTGAGGCTATTTCCTTGTGGCATTTTTATAATTAACTATTTATAGTAGATGGGAAATATGAATAGATAATAACACCCAATACTTTACCCGTGAGGAGTACTTCATTACTCACGGGTCATTACTCACGGGCTGAAGTAAGGTTCAAGTAGTGCATGCCACTTTTAGTATATTAGTTGTATATATCCCGCAGATAATAGTATATTATTCAACGAGCTTCATCATGTAATGATGGCTATTACTCACGATGATGAAGTTTGCGACACTAGCCGACGGTGAGTGTCGTAATTCGTCAGAGTGAATAATAGCCATTACGTGCGAGTATAATCCTATACTTTTTCTACGACCTTTTTTATTTTAATTAGCAAAAAAGCGTGATTATCAACTACTAGAGATTAAAATTATACATAATTATAAAAAATGAAACAATGGGTGAGTATACTTTTACGTTTATACCTTGTTTAATATGTATGAATTTTAACGTTTATCATTTTTAGTGAGAGTGACATTAGCGCATTTTCTGTGTTTATTGGAATTTATAACTTACACTTATTGTGTTTATTTTATAAAGTTATATTGTCTTAAATTAACATAGTTATATTATTATATTATATTATATAGGTAACTTTAAAAAAATACATTATAACTTTATAACATACGTCCACCAATAATAGTCATTTCTTATTAAGTACATTGAAAATTCCACACCTGTAATTTTGAACCAATTAAAATACGTTATTTTGACAGATCACCATGGCAACGAAGGTATTTTATCGGAAATTTTTTGCTCGTGGGGTTCCCAACAGCGAATTATAGTGGAAATTTTTTGACGTTTACAATAACAGAACATTTTTGACAGACTGGTTTTTATTTGTTTACATAATTTAGTTTTGATTCATTTTCTATCACTTGTAGTTACTCAAAACTTATGTAAAATTGAAGAATATACTATTTTCTATCTTGAAATGGTATTCCCATGCAACTACAGTGAGTAAAAATTACGAATTTGAAAGCCTAAATAATTGCTGACAAAGCTATGGCGCGCTATTAATCTGTTCATGCAGCTTTGGATTTTCAAATGCAAATTTGGTGTGGAATTTTCTTACCGAATACCACGCGAAGTCAAATTAATATCCGGAAATTTTTTTTTGATCATGAATATTTTTAGAAAATTTCCCTCGTCTGCGACTCGGGAAATTTTCAAAATATTCATGATCTCAAAAAAATTTCCGGAAATAATTTGACCTCTAGTGGTATTACTAGTGAAAATTTTTTGCTCAATTAGAAATCCAATGAAATCAATTAATTTGTGGTCATCTGATTGAATACAACCAATAAAACCAACATTATATTCTTGTTCTCATGATCATTTTTCAGTGCGTCATTAATTATGACGTCATATACTGTATTGGGTGTGTCGAGACTTATTTCATGTAATTATTGACGAATTTGAAAGATGCCAGAATCGTACTTAGCCATAGGTGAAAAGCTTGTGGAATTAAACTATTAGTAATTTAGTAGATTTGATTTTTACACAATATGTTAACATGTAGGTATTTTTTATAAAGGGGAATAAAATTAAAAAGTAAACAATATTGTTAATTAAATTTATAAATATGGAAACATTAAAAAATGACACAAAACTATCCATAAACTGTGTTTTTATCTTCTTCTCTAGGTGCTGTCTCCGCTTCAAAAGTTGATAATCATCAGAGCGATCTTTATTTCTGAAACCGCGGCTCTAAATAATTCATTGTTATTACATCCAAACCATTTCCTAAGGTTCTTCAGCCATGAGTTACGTCTCCTTACTATGGATATTTTTCTTGCATAAAGACCTGGAGTATAAACTAACTTCTAACGAACTAAATTCTAAACCAAAATACAAAACTAACTTTTAACGAACTAAATTCTAAACCAAAACACAAAATAATGCACAAAAACGTTGTGAAACACAAGGCAAGTCGAATTCGAAATTTCAAAATGACAAGTACACAAAATACTGACCTGAATAATAACCGTCACTTGACTCTTTGACACTTCTAAAAAATGGCCAAAATGGACGAAGTTTTCGTCAAATGTTCGTAATACGTGTATTTGATTGGCTAGAAAAAACGCGCATTCTAAATATCAACGAATCAAACTTAGGTTAGGAATAGACATCTTATGTATATAACCATTGTAATGCTGCATTATTTTTGTGTTTAATCACGGAGCTACCGCTTTTTCCGTCTCATCAAACTTAATGCATTAGAGAGAAAACGAAAAACTGTGACGCACTGAAAAATGATCATGAGAACAAGAATACTGAAAACAGATCCCATGGGCTGTTTTCACTCAATCATGTAGCTATGGAAACCTACATTTCGTTTCATTTCGATTTTGACATTTCAAATATTCAATATTTCAAAATGTCACGATTTGGTTGTAATACTGATGAGAATATTAATGAAATTATCGAATCAAATATACCAAAGAATACTGTTTACAGTAAAAAATTTGTATGGAAAGCGTTTATGGACTTTTGCAATGATAGAAAATATGAATTAGATGGAAATCGGACGGTGGAAGAATTGGCGTCGATTTTAAAGGATTGGGCTGTGAACATGAGAAGAAAAATGGTACAGAGTTTAAAGAAGCTACTGTCAAAACCATGTGGAACCTAACAAGTAAGCTTTTACAAGAAAAGTATTATAAGGAAATGAAAGTAAAATAAATAAATTTTTCTAATTGTTCCTTTGTTAATTGCACATTTAAATAAATTGTTTCTGCTCTGTATTTTTTTTCATAACCAGCAAAAAATTTTCTATCCGAATAACCCTCGAACATTGATAAATGCTCAAAAAATTTTTAACAACTTTCTCAAGCTTGTTGCTTTCAGGCAACAGACCTCCGCCTACGGCGTCGGTCTGTTTCCAAGCAACAAGCTTTCGAAATCTGTTATAAAATTGTTTCGAACAATTATCAATGTCCTTGGGTTATTACTACTGAAAATTTTTTGCTCAATTAGAAATCCAATGAAATCAATTAATTTGTGGTCATCTGATTGAATACAACCAATAAAACCAACATTATACTGAAAACAGATCCCATGGGCTGTTTTCACTCAATCATGTAGCTATGGATACCTACATTTCGTTTCATTTCGATTTTGACATTTCAAATATTCAATATTTCAAAATGTCACGATTTGGTTGTAATACTGATGAGAATATTAATGAAATTATCGAATCAAATATACCAAAGAATACTGTTTACAGTAAAAAATTTGTATGTTAATTGCACATTTAAATAAATTGTTTCTGCTCTGTATTTTTTTTTTCATAACCAGCAAAAAATTGTCTATCCGAATAACCCTCGAACATTGATAAATGCTCAAAAATTTTTTAACAACTTTCTCAAGCTTGTTGCTTACAGGCAACAGACCTCCGCCTACGGCGTCGGTCTGTTTCCAAGCAACAAGCTTTCGAAATCTGTTATAAAAATTTTTCGAACAATTATCAATGTCCTTGGGTTATTACTACTGACAATAGGTACAAAGTGCTTAAAATTTTCGGAAAGTAATAGAACTTGAATTGACTATTTTTTGTTGTATTTTTTCAATACATGACAGTATTTGCCGTCTTTTTTTAATTTTATAAAGCAACATTTATTTTTGTATATTATAATTTTAATGTTGAGTAACTAGCTGACAATATTATTTTTTTTACTAATTAAAATAAAAATAAAAAGTCGTAGAAAAAGTATAGTATTCTACTCTCATGTAATGGGAATTACTCACTCTGATGAATTACGACACTCGCCTTCGGCTCTTACCGCAAACTTCATCGTGAGTAATAGCTGCCTATCAATGCATGCTCGTTGAATAATATAAATAAATATACTATGAAGACTTAAGTGGAAAAAGGGGGTATGTAACATTTTCTAAAATTTTAAGTTTCTTAGTGAAAGAAGGTGGTATGTAACTTCACTATCATATGACACTTATACTGTACCTCTAAAAAGCTTAATAAGAGATATTCTAGTGGATGAAGGAGGTATGTAACATGTAAAATACAATTCTTGAATGGAAGAAGGAGGTATGAAACATTCTTCGTCTTTTTCAGGTTTAAAGTGTTTATAACTCGAAAACTATTAACTTTAGAGAAAAATTACAAAAACACTTTTTTTTTTCCAATGATCAAAAGAACCTAAAATAATGTACCCGGTTTGGAAAAATTGATTTTTTTAATGTGTTTAAATTTTTTATTAATAAATGTAGCTAAATAACTACGAAATTATGGCATTTAGATATAGGAAATATAACACGAAAAATAATCAGCATTTCTTAAGGACTTCAAAATGCAAAAATATACAGGGTGTTCCATATGAAATAAGAAAATTCATTAGATTTACAGAAAAACGGAAGTTCTGACAACAATGTAATTGTCACTATTATATCGGCCGCATTAGAAAACCCTTTGTCACCAAAATCTGTAAAAAATCGTGCATGCCGTTTCCGAGATAATTTAGGCTTTTCATATATAAAACTCAGTCTGTATAATATACTCCATTTAAAAATACAAGGCAAGGTAGACGGAAGAAGAAAGGCCAGGTCGAAGAAGACCATCATGGCTTAGACACCTGTGTGAATGGCATATCCTCTACATCCCTTTACCGAGCTCCCATTGACAAAATTACTATAGCCAATTTGATAGCCAACGCTCAATAATCGAGCACGGCACATGAAAAAGGAGATTATTTTGTATTCAATTACATAAATTTCTGTAAAGCTGATTATAGAGTACGTATTATTTCATGCCACATACCCCTTTCAACCATTCAGATGAAAGATAGTTATACAAACTAAAATCAATGGAAGAAGGCGGTATGTACAGTTTTTATTTATTTTTAGAAAAAATACTAAAAATAAAAACAAATTAACAACATTATAATATGTAAAGGAATGCTTATAGCAATATAAATAAAACCAAATAACACAAACAATATTTTCATGATAAAAGTAGAGGAATAAAAACTTTAACTGCCCCTTTGTTTATTAACTAATTGTTTATACTAATTTATGTAAACTGTTATATTCTCTCAATATTTTTTCGCAAACCAGCAACGCAATAGCCGCCATGCCAGTTGCATTTAAAAGCAGTGTCAATAGCCGTTAGCATCTATGCATGTATATTAACACACAACTATGCATGTATGCCTAGTGTCAACACACGCTAGCATCTGTAAACGTACTCTTTTTCCAACAACAACAGGCAACAAAAGGAAAAAAGAAGCAAAAACCTGATGAGAAACATCACAGAGAACCAACCTAACGCATGGATTTGCTCATTAACCTAATATTTTTTATGTTGTTCTTTTATGTTAATATATTATTGTTTATAACCCAACAACGTTTAATTTTATTTGTTCATACCTAAATCACTTAAATATTTTTCCACAGCAGTAGATATACAAAATCAATCAATACTCCTTAGCATCTATGCATCTATGCATGTATAACCACTAAAAATCTAAATGCTTTCAACACTCTGGTGTCCAAGTCTGTTAATATTTGTAAATGTACTGTTTTTCCAAACCCTAACTGATTTCAACATCCTGGTGTGAACACACGCTAACATCTGTAAAAGTACTGTTTTTCCAAAACCGAGGCAACAAAAGGGAAAAAAAGGAGCAGAAAACTGATGAGAAACATCACAGGGAACTAACCTAACGCTAAAGGGCATGAATCTGCTCATTAATCTAATATTATTTTTTAAAAATTAACTATTTAGATGAGAAATAAGCCACAATTAAATTGAAAAAAATTGTTTTATTAACGTTTAGATGCCCAAATCGGTTGTCGTTGTCAAAATACAAAATCTTATTAAATTAAACAAAAATATTGTTGCTTAGTAAAAAATACATTAAAATGTATAATATATGTATAATACAGATTAAATAGATTATTACAAGAATTTTTTACTAAGCAACAATATTTTTGTTTAATTTAGTAGTATTTTGTATTTTGTCGACGATACCCGATTTGGGCATAGAAACGTTAATAAAATTATTTTTTTCAATTTAATTGTGGCTGATTTCCCATCTAAATAGTTAATTATAAAAATGCCACAAGGAAATAGCCTCAGAAAAACATTATTTTTATGTTGTTCTTTTGTGTTAATATATTATTGTTTATATCCCAAGAACGTTTAATTATTTATTAATACCTAAATCACTTAAATATTTTTCCACAGCAGTAGGTATATAAAATCAGTGTCAATAGCCGTTAGCATCTATGCATGTATAACCACTAAAAAAGCTAGCTGCTTTCAACACTCTGGTGTCCAAATCTGTTAGTATTTGTAAATGTACTGTTTTTCCAACTTTTTTCTATAGAGTTTTTTCACCAAATCAATACTTTTTGAGTTATTTGAAAGTGAATATGTTCATTTTTCAACAAAATAACCACGTTTTTAGACGGTTTTTCGCAAATAACTCAAAACGTAAGCACTTTGTCGAAAAAAATATTCTTAGCAAAACTATAGCCTATAAAAAAGTGAAAAAAATGGTGTATACATTAGGTCCCTACACCTAGCAAAAGCAGAGTTATAGCTAATGAAAAATAGGTTCATATTCGAAAAATTCCAAATAGAATAATTTAATGTGAAATATCCAAATTATGAAGCATTCTAGGAGAAAACACATTACAACTTTTTTTAAAAAAATCTTTGTTTCTGTTTAAAAAAAATTCTAGCATCGAATATAAGCAAGTTACGCTCAAAATAAAGTTGGTCCCTTTTGTTTTGGCAAAAAAAATCAGGAACATCACCCCCCAATTAGCAACTTAAATGAAATTAATCATGACCGCTTCACAGGCTACTTTACTTGTGTTTATATGATCTGTAAGTTTCATCGATTCAAAGTGCTTATTTTTGAAAAAAATTTGGTTTTAAAGTAAAATTTTTAAAAATTTTAATTTTGAAAAAAATGCCTTTTTTTCAAAATATCTTAAAAATTGTTAGAGATACCAAAATCTTAAACAATAAAAAAAGTCGGCTTTAATTTTCTGAATATTTTGTATTTCTTTTGTTTTTCTGTAAGAAAAAAATTGGTCAAGATTCGGTGTTTCTAAATTTGCATACACTCGTGATAAGTGACTCGTTCAAGCTCTTTTAACTACAGCTCTTTCAAAAATAAGGACTTTGAACCGATGAAACTTACAGATCGTATGATCCATACATACGCGAGTAAAAAACTTGTGAAGTGATAACAATTAAGTTCATTTGAAATGCTAATTAGGGAATGATTTTCCAGATTTCTTACCAAAAAAAGGGATCAACTTTATTTTGAGCGTAACTTGTTTACTTTTGATGCTAAATTTTTTTTTAAAAAACAAAGTAAGCATTTTTTAAACACTTTAAAAAAGTTAAAATGAATTTTCCCCAAAAAATGCTTCGTTTTTGGTTATGGCACCTTAAAATATACGATTTGGAATTTGACGAATATGAACCTATTTTCATTAGCTATAACTCTGCTTCTACTAGATACAGTGACCTAATATATACACCAAGTTTTTCACTTTTTTACGTACTATATTTTTGATAAAAATTTTTTTCCACCAAATACTTGCTTTTTGAGTTATTTGCGAAAAACCCTTTGAAAACGTAGTTATTTTGTAGAAAAATTAACATATTCACTCGCAAATAACTCGAAAAGTATTAGCTTGGTGAAAAAACTTTATAGAACAAAAGTTGCTTAGAATTATGCATTTTATCCATTTCCAGACTTATTTCGAACATATAATTTTTCACCGCCAAAAGGGGGTAAAACTCACCCCTAGGGCAAAAGCGCACATCGGCACAATATCACTTTTTTTCTTTGACTTATTAGCTAAGTGTATGCCAAATTACATGTCAATCCAAGCAGTCCTTTAAAATTTAGAGGTTTTGCAATATTTTACCTCCAAAGAACGTACTAGCAATGGAAAACCCGAAAACTATTAAGATGTAATTATGCAGGGCCTGTCCGTTTATTTCTATATAGTACTATTACCTGAGCTCTTAACATTTCTTAATTTAAGCAAATTAAGTTGACCGACTTAGATATAGGACCTGGCACTTACCAGAAATATTCATAACATGGACTATTATTTATTTTTCATTTATAATTTGAATAGACTTAGGTACAGCTCCCGAAACGAATCGTGGCCGATCCGATGACACACACTGAAGAGCTGTGCAAGGCAATGGTTGCTTCTAACATTCCATTAAAAGTCAAGTGTCGACTCTAAATATAAATCAACAATAATCCAAATACGGGAAGTCATACGTGATAATTACTTTTATGTTATTGTGGACAAAACTACAGACGCCTGCCTGTAGTAGTAGGTATATTGTTTATTTGCTAATTGGCGCACTAGAGGAACATGGTCCAGGAAACTCATTTTTAATATTGTTCTGAAGCTATTTCCTTGTGGCATTTTTACAATCAACTATTTTTAATGGGAATCAAGCCACAATTTTACCAAAAATGGTTTTATTAACGTTTCGAAGCCCAAATCGGGTTTCGTTGTCAAAATACAAAATACTACTAAAATAAACAAAAATGTTGTTGCTAAGTAAAAAAATTCTTCTAATAATTTATTTAATCTGACTCATCCACATCGCAAATCCACTAAACTTGTCGATCGACTGCGCCTCTGCCACCTGAACTGTCTAGCTAGACCGACAAAGACGGTGTATAACTGATAGAGTTCAAAGTTGTATCTTCGACGCCATAGCCCATTTTCATCTACAGGCCCAAAAACTTTCTAATAATTTGTCTTTCAAAAATACCAAGAAGTCTTTCATCATCTTGAGATAAGGTCCACTTATCAGCCCTATATATCAAAACCGGTCTTATTAAGGTCTTGAATATATTGAGCTTTACTGTACGTTTTATATTTTTATCTTTAAATGTTTCTGGAGACCGTGAACAGTTCTGTTTGCTATTGCCTTTGCGTCTTTTTATTTCGTAGCTTGTCGTGTTTGTTGCGTTTTTCTGAGTTTTTAGAAACCAACCTATATTTGGATTTTTTCTCGTTTACCACAAGTTCTAATTCACTTGACGTTTCCGCAAGCCTTGTAAAAGATTGCACCCTGTCTCTCATACTTCTGACCACTATAACTATATCGTCAGTGAATGCGAGAATTTGCGTCGATCTATTAAAAATAGTTCTATTCGTTCTAATATTTATTTTTCTGATTGCCTTTTCTAAGGCAATGTTAAAGAGGAGACACGCCAGCGTCCCCCTGTCCTAGACCATTATTAATGTCAAAGAACGTAGAGTTTTCCACTTCAATTCTAACGCAGGATCTTACATTTTGCATTGTTAGTTGGATCAACTTAACTAACATAGGTGGAACTCAAAGTATATCATTGCGTTATACATAATGCAGTTCTTTTATCACTGTCATAGGCTGCTTTGAAGTCGACGAAGAGATGGTGTGTATCTATGTTATATTCTATGACTTTCCTAGAATGTGCCTATATGTGCTTGAATGTGATGTATTTTCCAACAGTAAATCCGCATTGATATTGACCAACCATACCCTTTGTAAAATGTGCAAGTATTTCAAACAATGCATTGCCGAAGATTTTATAAGAAGATTTCATCGATTCCTGGGTCTTTATTGTCTTTGAGTTTTAGCTTTCAGGATGGCATTTGACATGTCTTCTCTTGTTGCGTCTTCACTGTGTAGTTGATGATGAAGATTTTGTTGATTTTGTATGTTGTAACCATAGTCGTCTTGAGCGTACATTTTTTCACCCCCGAGAAGGAGTGCAACTCACCCCCAGGGCAAAAGCACACATCGGCACAATATCACTTTTCTTCTTTGACATGTAAGCTATGTGTATGCCAAATTTCATGTCAATCCAAGCGTTTTTTAAATTTTGGAGCAACAACCGTATGTAAAAATGAACTACAGTAGAACCTCGATTATTCGTCAGGGCACCGGACCAAGGGTATGACGGATAATCGAAAAGACGGTTAACAGAACATTAAAAAAAAATTAAAAATTCATAGTACAACTCTCAAATTTCAATTGTTTGGTTTGTTTCACAATATAAAAGGGATTTGTGTGCGTACAATCGAATCAATTTAAATTCTGAACTATTTGTTTGTTATATTGTTGTTTCACATTTTGCGACAGCTGAATTTCTTAATCGGCATAAGATCATGCAATCTACTTTATTGGCTTCTTCTTGTTGAGAATACCACTCGATGAATTATTGCATATGCGATGCAGCTTCTCTAGATTATTTACGAAAATCTATGCCAGTTACAATAGGTTCATCAATATAGCTACAGTCAAATTCCAAGTCTGTGTCAGCTTCTGAATCTGTTTGGTTCGCCTTTGTTGCCATTTCAACGATTTCTTAATCTGTCAGCAATGGACAGCCGTTAGTGTCCTCATCACAAATCAAATTAACTTTTTTATTTTTTTATATGAAAATTTTTTGCTTATGTACTCAATACAACTTCTGTATGTACCCTGACGGTTAACAGAGGTGACGGTTAATGGAGAGACGGATAATCGAGGTTCCACTGTATAAAATTATCTTGAGTTTTTATAAAAAATATATGATATATTTGATGATTATGATGATGTATCTTTAATGTTTAATAAGAAATTTTGTTATACAATGTGTGTTTTTATTGGGCGGGAGGGCCCGCATCCCAACTGGAACCAGGGCCCGCTGATCTATCGGTACGCCACTGGCAAGGTATTCTACTTTCCCTCACCAGTGCGGGAAATTTACTTTTACGCACTAGTGCGAGAAAGTACAACTTTCGGTAACAAAATGCGTGCGGGGAAAATGTCTGTTTTAGCACGGCCGTAGAAAATAATTATTTCCGCATATAATATGGTATAACTAGACCCAAACCCAGACATCCAAAGTAAAAGTTATCCTCCAATACCAAATTGCTCTATATAGTCCACATAATGTTCAGAAAAAAAGTCACACCATTTTGAGCGTCGGGTTTGAGGGGAGAGGGGGAAGAAATCGGCAAATTCGTAGTTTTTTACGTTTTTCGTCAATATTTCTAAAACCATGCGGTTTAGCATGAACAACATTTTATACAAAAATATTCTACATTAAATTTGAAATAAAAAAGGCCCTATGCCTAATCCTTCTAAAATGAACGTTTCCAAAGTTACGGAGGTAGCATAGTATTTATAAAATACCTTGTGAATGCGAACAATTTTATTTAGGTGAAACATCAAGGCCATTGAACGTTAGAATAAGTGAACATCAGTTTTATATTAAAAATAGAGAATTTGATAAATCTCAAATATGTCAATACGCATGGGATAATGAACATAGAGTTTAGTGGAGAGATTCAAGTATAGTCCTGAAAGAAACAGATAGTAAAAACGCTGCACGGAAGGGCCTCCCGAGAACTTTATCGTACCGATCTATTATCGTCATCGTTCTAGATACTGGCATTCTATAAAATTAACAAAGTTATTAGATTTTTTCATATTTTAGAAACACCTTGTATACTTGAAAATATTTTATGGTTCTACGCATAATTAATTCCTGCATTTTTTCCCATTTCAGAAGCCAACGAGTAAAGTACTCCTCGCTTATCGTCTCTGCTAATAGTGTATCATATAAAAACTAGTTAGTTAATGTGCTGTGTTTACCAACAAAAATACTGGTAAGGCGATTTTTAATTAACAGCAAATATCGACAACCAAAAAATTAGTATATAATATTTAATATTTTGGCATCCAGAATATTAAAATCAAATTATGGCATCAACATCACCTCAAACATCATCACAAACAGTACAACCCAGCTTCGCCGCAGTAACAAAAATCACACCAAAAAAACCTACAACAGCAATATCATGTCCCAGTAGAAGTTTCGCCATCGTTATGAACGCTCTTCCTGACGTCGTGCTATTTGAATACATCAAGGCAAACGGCGAAATTGTTACCCCTAAAGAAATAACCTTTGCTTCACGAATTTCTAACCAGCGTATATGCATATATCTTTCTTCCTTATCCGTAGTGGATAATCTTCTGCAAAATTATCCGACCATTACTGTTAGAAATCAAACAGTATCTATTCGCAGACTTATTACACCTGCAAAGAGGCTACTACTGTCCAACGTGAGCCCTTCGATCCGGAATTCACTCATAGAGCAAGCACTTAAAGAAGAACTTCGATTACAACTTGCTTCTCCTATCTCTTTTATCCGATGCGGCTCACCTGAGGACGAATACGCTCACATTTTCAGTTTTCGACGCTCTATCTATATTATACCGGATAAAGAAAACTTTGAATTAAATACCTCAATTTTAATATCGCATGAAAATAACAATAATAGAATCTTTATCACTTCGGATAAACTTGAATGTTTCTTATGTAAACAATCTGGACACACTGCAGACTCCTGTTCTAACCCTCAAGAAATATCTACCAATCTTTCTCAAAATACAACTTCTAGCCTAATCCCATTTGAAACTCCTTCTACTATGTCTCGTCCTTCCTCCTCCTCAAAAGAAGAAATCAATCCAACTAATAACGACTTAATAATTCCAAATGAACAGTCTTTAATGTCAGTGTCCTTACCTTCAAATCCTTGCATCAAAAGAACTTATTCTACCGACACAAGTCTCGAATCACCCACTTTATCGGTTACTGATAACCCCCCAGACTTAAACCCTATAAATGATAAATCTCCCACAGCCTTTGCAACTCCTAAAACAGCTCCTAAAAAGAAATTAAAAACTGATGACAAAGAACTTGGTAAAATTACTCCCTCTGCTCAATCAACTATTGAACAATTAATTAGTGCTAACCCAGAGAGATTTTCTTTGACAGCATTACAGCTTATTGCCTTCCTGGAAAATTCCTTTGGTAGCAGTGATCCTCTCAAAGAAGCTCATAACTTTACCACCAACATTAAGTCTCTTTTAGAAGACCTTACGCAAATATATCAAGCTGTATCTGATAGATCGCTTAAAAATCGAATTACAAGATTATCTAAAAAGCTTAAGATCACATTAAATCCCGTAGACGCTGACGAAGTTGCAAGCCTTTCATCCAATAATTCATGTACCTCCAACACCAATGATACCGATCTTTTCTAAAAATAATACAAAAGTCACTTTATTATGGGTACCATCCCATGTTGGCATTAGTGGTAACGAAAAAGCCGATTGCCTTGCCAAAAAAGCTGCATCATCGATGGATACCATACTTAATGTACAAATCTGTAATGATCTAAAAGCCAGACTGAAGAAGCACACTCTATCCACCTGGCAAATTCACTGGAATAAAATTACTTCAGTGCTGCATAAAATTAAGCCCCCAGTGAACCTATTTACCTGCCCTAGTTTATCTCGGAAAAACATGGCAATCTTACGAAGACTGCGTATAGGACATACCCGTAACGCCAACAGCTTGGTATTAGTCCTAACTTCAAAGATGTCCTCAACAGTACAGACCAAATCAACAAGGTTATCAAATTCCTCGAGAAGAATCAACTGTTAAACAAAATATAATTATTGTTAACTGATCTTTTTTTACTTATGTTAACTACTACTAATGTTAACTATATATTTATAATTTGTAATTTATAATATTACCATGTAAACTGTAACTCGTGCTAATGGCCATAGATGTCACATGCACGTTAATTTAAATAAAAAAAAAAATTCCTGCATTTGAGAAATTGTTCGATGCCATATTTCGGGGACACACTATAGATATATAGATTATTACATAAATCAATAGATTATTATAGTCATACTTTCATTTCAAATCAGTTCATTTTTCTAAGAAATTAATAGTTTACAATATTTGCATTTCATTCTATTTCTATTACGCCAGTCAATGCGCGAGATTAAGAACAAGATATTACCTCCGACTTCTATCCTACTGCATGGATTTTAATGAAATTTTGGGAGTAGCCCAATCTCCTAATTTAAAGCATATCCTATATGCTATGGAGCTTTTATCATGGGGGCGGTTCCCACCACTTCTCGTGGGTGGAACATTTTTATTTTCGAATTACATGGACAAAAAGGAAGATTTTTAAGAAAATTTAAAAATGAATTCTATAATTTGATCACATTTTTTACAAAAATCATTTATTTTAAACCCGTTCAACTTATTAAAAGGTACTGCAGAAGAAAAACAATGCATTTAAATTCTGGTGGATGAGGGGTTAAATGTATGTACTTCTCATTTTTCCTTAAAGTATATTAGTCATATATTTTTTGAACCATATCTTGCTCAGTTTGAATGTAACCGACATTTAACGGTGCTCGTTTTAAAGGCCTTTTCAAACACTACAAAAGGCGTTTGAACGAATAGGGCTTCTAATCGTCCAAGTGTGGCTTACTTCTTGAGCCAGGGTACAGAAAACAACTGTATGTTTTCTCAGATGTATTTTCTGTGGTTACTTCGATAGTGGTATATTTCCATTGGTAGAGGTTCAAATTTATTATGTAATGAGTCAAAACACTGCTATGCTAGTACTTCAATATGAATGTATTATATTACTACCAAAAACATTCGAATGGTATGTCGATGTTAACAATGGTTGAAATCATTTATTTGCTCTGAATCGTAATGAAAACGTACAACTTACAGTTTTTGAAGTCGTGTGTGTGCTGTGCAATCGACCACTTCGGTCGGCGGTTGAAAGTGTAAGAGGTCGAGGTTTGGGTGTGCAGGAAACTCGTAGGTTCAAAAGGTTGACCAAAACAGGTCAACATAGTGGCGCTACGAAGGGAAAGAAGTATGAGCGTTGTTGCCAAGATCAGATGGTTGATTAAACTCAAACATACTCCCCGGCCGTTGTATGTCCCATTCAATAATGAGGTAAAGAAAAACGAAAGAAACGATTTCTAACGATTAAACTAGAATGCGAGAAAATACAAAAAACCTAAGATGTGTAAAAGAACATAAGCGAAAACAAAAATAAAGCAAAAGCAATCAAAGGATTAAGGATTTTGAGGCAAGGGGCAGAGCTTTGTGATGGGCCTGATGAAGACTCCTTCACTGGTGCGAATCCGTACAGCCCTGACCTTTCCGTCCAAGCCAGGAAATATTTCTAATATTCTGGCCAAAGGCCACTTGAGAGGGGGGGTCTCATCCTCTTTTAAGAGAACAAGATCGTTTGGTTTCAAATTTTCCTTAATTTGAGACCACTTGGGCCGTCCCTGTAGTCTGTTTAAATATTCCAAATAGAATCTCTTCCCAAAATGCTGTTGAAGCTGAGTACAGCGCTGAAAGAGGTCGAGTCTATTCTCGGGTATGTGAGTGATTTCTTGCTCAGGGTAAGAAGTAAGTGTCGTGCCTATAAGGAAGTGTCCAGGAGTCAGGCATTTTAAGTCGGCAGGGTCACTGGAGCAGGGGCGTAGCTACCGCCGTATCAGCCGTATCAATTATACGGGGCCCCCGACAGTCAGGGGCCCCAATGCGGAAAGTCGAAACAAAATTCCATTTACAAAGATTGAACTAAACATTCTACAATTATTTCACTATTAAAACGCTTTAAAACAGTGTATATTGTTTGGATACCAACATTTTGGTGCAATGGATTATTTATCTATGCCTATATAAATCATATTTATCTATTTTCTATTCTCCACCCCATAAGAACAGAGCTTTTTTGTTTTCAAGTTACCTTTCATTGTCAATTCCGTTGGCTGTGTGTGAGTTATTGTATAATGTATGCCAAATTGCAATTTTTGTAATCGCTTTATCTTTGAATATTTGAAACAGTATGTATTGTTTGGATATTAGTCCTGTCGCCAGGGGGGGTACAACGGCCTCCTTAATTCAGATGGACTTACCCAAGTTTTTTTTATATATTTTGACCCGTAGAATACGAATTTTTTGGGTAACAGTTGATCCGGATGTCGATAAGATTGTTATAGACAAAGAACTTGAGGAATTACATAACAGCGATTTCTCGCAAAACAAAACATATTTTAGTATTTTTTGGGTCATTTTAAGCAAAAAATATCCCTACAAGTTTTTTCGTAGAATGCATAGTTTTCGAGATAACCGCGGTTGAACTTTCAAAAAATCGAAATTGCAATTTTTGAACCCGAATAACTTTTGATTAAAAAATAAAGTAGCAATTCTGCTTACCGCATTTGAAAGTTTAAGTCAAATTATATCGGTTTTGATTATTTGCATTGCTAAAAATTAATTGTTTTACTGCCGAACAAAGCTATAAACACATAGTGTTTCCCGTGCCTAATACTTGCGTTTTAACGCATGCTACGTAGAAATTGCCTCGCTTGCACTTGTAGCTACTCTACCTACTCGTTAGATTTTAAATGAGAAATCATTGAAAACATCACTCACGCACTAGGTGTTTTTAGCTTTATTTACCAATAAAATAATAAATTTTTAGCAATGAAAATAATCAAAACCGATATAACTTGACTTAAACTTTCAAATGCGGTAAGCAGAATTGTTACTTTATTTTTTAATCAAAAGTTATTCGGGTTCAAAAATTGCAATTTTTCGATTTTTTGAAAGTTCAACCGCGGTTATCTCGAAAACTATGCATCCTACAAAAAAACTTGTCAGAGCATTTTTTGCCTAGAATGACCCAAAAAATACAAAAAGATGTTTGGTTTTGCGAGAAATCACTGTTATGTAATTCCTCAAGTTCTTTGTCTATAACAATCTTATCGACATCCGGATCAACTGTTACCCAAAATTCGTATTCTACGGGTCAAAATAAATAAAAAAAACTTGGGTAAGTCCATCTGAATTAAGGAGGCCGTTGTACCCCCCCCCCCTGGCGACAGGACTATATATTTTTATGTATTCTATTCTTTTTTATTAAACGCTTTTATTTAGTTCAATAGTTTGCGTCAAATCTTTAGACGTTAATTTGACTGCCTTTTCCCCAATGCAAATGAATGAAAATTTGCAGACATATGCATTCGCGGGAACAATACACGAATAATCAATAAAAAAATGTTTTTATGTTTTTTAATTGTTTAAATAAAAAAAACGATTTTAATGGAAAATGCTTAAATTCTCCTGTTTTTTACAATGTAAAAACTTGAAAGTTTTGCGGATTGTAGCTAATGATATGAACTATACATAATTTCACTTTTTACGTTAATTGTTTACGTTATGCTTCATAAATAAACAATAAAGTTTCAAATTTTTTGCCGACTCCGACTACTTTTCATGTTAGTACATCATATTATGCTTTATACATATTTTAATAAACATGACGATATATTTTAATGTTTGAAAAGTGTAAGACTAAAAAGTAAAAAATAAAAAAATATGAAAAAAAAATTTTTAAGAAACGCTTTTCTTTAGTTACGAGTGACTAAAATTAAAAATATTATAAAAAAATCAACTAAAAAGCAAAAGCTAAAAAAAATTGAAAAAATCTAACACATTCGTTAAAGAAAAGCGTGGGACGAAAACCGTTTATTCGATGAAGACGCGCCACGCTTTTCTTTGACGAATGTGTTATATTTTTTCAATTTTTTTTAGCTTTTGCTTTTTAGTTGATTTTTTTTATAATATTTTTAATTTTAGTGACTCGTAACTAAAGAAAAGCGTTTCTTAAAAAAAAATGTTTTCATATTTTTTATTTATATTGTATTTATGTATAAATACACTTCTCCAATAAATTAACGCACCAACTTAAAAATTGGTCATTTTTAATGTCTCATATTTCCTAAACTTGTTGTCCGATTTAAGTGATTTTTTTAATATGTTATGGCCGTGTTCTTGAACAATCTCGCTGTAATATTGTTGCTAGACAGGTAAATTGTCATTATATACCGGCTGTATACAAAAAAAACGGTGATTTTTTCTTATCGTTCGCGTCACTGTGGAATATTATAGCATTTATAAAATACTGAAATTAAAACATAACTATAGCCTCTGTTGTTTTATTCATTCGGTTATGTAGGATTTAGGATAATAAAAAAGTTAGGTACTACTAGGTTAGGTTTGATCTAACACAACGAGAACCATCATGTAACGATCACGTTACTACAAAATAATGCGTTCCATGCATTCTGTGTCTGCATATCATGCGTTCCATGGGATATTTTGTTTACTGCGCAGGACGGTGATCGTTACATGGACGGTTTCTCGTTGTGTTGGAACAAACCTACTTTACCAACTAGTCTTATTTTTCATCAATACATGGTGTTTTTAAATAAATATGGCAAACTTTAAGGATTAATTCTGCAGGAAAAAATAATGACAGTTTGCTTTCTAAACGTATGTCCATAAATGCTTCGTTTCCGAGAAAGGGGGTGTTGATATTTTTCTTACCAACTGACGATTTTTTTATTGCTCTAAAACCCATTGATATGTGCAAATGAAAGTTGGTGGGTTTTGAGAGGTAGTTATTGCGCATTTTTGTTATACAATTAGGAATTTAATATTCACCATTTGCGCACATACGGGTAATATGACCCGTATGCAGGCGCGGATACAGATGGGGGGTCAACGGGTCCATGGACCCCCTATTGTATTTAATCTATAAGTATTTCTTTTAATAGCGTAGGTATCTGAGATGACTGAATTTTATCCTTAGTAAGTGTGAGTCGTATGACTAAATCTGGACAATAAAATATTTGCGGTACGTCTGACCCCCCTATTATTAATTTCTAGATCCGGGTCTGCCCGTATGTATGCCAATGGTGAATATTAAATTCCTAATTGTATAACAAAAATGCGCAATAACTACTTCTTAAAAGCCACCAAAATTCATTTGCATATTTTAACCAGTTTTAGAGCAATAACTAAATCATCTTTTAAGAAAAATTTTACCACCCCCTATCTCGGAAACGAGGCATTTGCGGACATACGTTTATAAAGCAAACTGTCATTATTTTTTCATGCAGAATTAGGTACTTCTTAGAGTTTGCCATACTTATTTAAAAACACCTTGTATCCTGTATGTTGACGAAAAACAAGACTAGTTGTTAAAGTACATAATGTTTTTATTATCCAACATAAGCGAATGAATCAAAAAACAGAATGTTAAAAAAACATCAAAGTTTAATTGGTACACCCGGTATACAATGACAATTTACCTGTCTAGCAACAATATTATTACATCGACATTGTTAAAGAATAATGCTATAACATATTAAGTAAAAATTCACTTAAATCGTACAACAGGTGTTATGAAATTCGAGACCTCAAAAATGACCTATTTTTAAGGTGGTAGGTACGTTAATTTCTTGGAGAAGTGTATTTGCCGGCCGCTCGCCGTTGTACCATAAGCACAGTGTTTATTTCTTTGTTTAAGCTCATTTTCAATGTCCATTCATCCTTGCATTAAAAAAACTGAATCTGTTTTCAAACAGTGAGTCTCGACAATTCAAATCTATTTTTCCACGTTGGATTATTAGAGTTTATTAGGTTTATTATTATTATTATCTATATTTGGGTGTCATACGCAGAACTTTAGTTCCTAAGGTTGTATTATGTAATTTGCAATTTATTTAAATTTTGCAATAAATTATTTTGTTTTATTTCATTATGTTTTATTTTGTATCTACTAATCTCGCCGATTTATGCAATTTCAGTAAACTGTATTTGTTATTGTTTTTTTCCGACTTTTTGTCAGCTTTGTCCATAAGATTATAAAATTTTCAGTGACAATAAAACATATTTCTATTCTATTCTATACTTACAAGTGCTTTTGCTTCTTTTGTCGCGGGGGAAAAGGGCCCCGCGACTAACTTTGATATGGGGCCCCCGTGGGGCTAGCTACGCCACTGCTGGAGAGAAGGCAAACTGGCCTGGAATTTAATATAGCATCTGAATTAGTATAGTGGCGGGTTCTTCAAAAGTCAAATGAGCGTTGCCTAATATTCGACGAATGTGAAATTTGGTCGATTTTATGGCGGATTCCCAAATTCTTCCCCAATGAGGACTGTGAGTGGGTATCCATTTCCATTTTATTAGGTTTTCTGATGCAAAATTTTGAATGAAAGTGGAATTGTTAGAGATTTTGAGGAAGTCGTGCAACTCACGAAGACAGTTGTTTGTGCCGGTAAAATTGGTACCATTGTCGCTGAATATAACAGAGGGATGATCTTATCATCAGTGGTCCACCATAGTCGGTTCCAACATTTTGAAAGGGGCATGAAGTTGAAACTCTTTCCTTTGGCAAATCGGACATGATTTGCTGCGCAGGTTGAGCACGAAATCTAAAACAAATGGAGCAGCTTCGGATAATTTTCTTAATTTCCCTTAGGCCATTCAAAGGCCAGAATTTTTGTCTGACGCTGGAAACTAAGGCTTGTGGTCCAACATGACCAAGTCTAATATGTTCGTGGGAAAGTAGTAAAGTGGTTACATGTGATTTAGAGGGAAGTAAAATAGGGTGTTTGTGGTATTCTAGAATGTCTGCATTTTTTAAGCGTCCACCGACGCACAAAAAACCAGAGTGATTTATGAATAGGTTAAGTGACACCATGTTTTTATTAGATAGTGGTTTACTATTTAGGAGTTCCGAGATTTCTGAATTAAAGTATTGGTGTTGAATAGTTTTGCAAATAAAATTAGTGGACGTTAGGATTTCATCTACAGACAGGGACCGGTAAAGGTTTTAGTGGGAAATTTAGAGTTATGAATAAATCTGTGAACATATGCTATTGTGTGCACTAGTCTTGAAAATTTTGAAAATCTTAGGAAGATTTTATACCAAAAATTTTCTTCGGTATGGGGAAAATTTTTAGTGGTAAGAAGTGAGATTTTCCTCTCTTCTGGTAAGTTACATTCGTCAAATTTTTCATTAAAGTAAGTGAGGTTTAGGTTGGGGTCTTGCAGAAATGAAGGGCTTGACCACCATAGATCTATATTTAAAATGTTTTGGGCCAATAATCCTCGAGATGGGGAGTCTGCTGAATTTTCTGTATATTTTACGTGGCGCCAGTGAAAGGTATTTGTCAATTCAGTGATTTGAGCAACTCGATTGGAAACAAAGGTATTCCAGTGGGACGCATGAGATTGTATCCACGATAGTGCTATTTTTGAATCGCTCCATAGATTGACGCTAGAGAATGACAGTTTGTTTTCATATATTGATATGATACGTTTGGTGAGTTTTGCGAGGAGTAGCATAGCACAGAGTTCGAGTCTAGGTAGGGTAGTTGTCCTGATAGGGCTTACCCTAGATTTTCCGGTAACCAGTATGCAGGAAACTCTGTTATCAGAGTATAAGGTACGAAAATAAATGTATGCTGCATAAGCCTTTTTGCTACTGTCAGCAAATCCATGAATTTGTATGTTTGTGATTTTCTGATAAGAAATAGACAGCGTGGGATTTTTAATGATTTTAAGTGAGGTATATTATTTACGAAAAGTTTCCATTCTTTTTCTAAGGAGGGAGGCAAGATATCATCCCAGTCCATTCGTTCGAGGAAAAGTTTCTTAATGAATAACTTTCCATGTAGAATCACCGGAGTTATTAACCCCAAGGGGTCATACATTTTGGCTAAAGAGGATAGAGCAGTTCTTTTTGTAACGTGAGTGTCAGTTGGGAGTTCAGGTACTGAAATTGAGAGTGTATCTGGAGAAGGGTTCCATGAAAGTCCTAAAACTTTATTAGAGGCATTTTCGATTTGTATATCATATGAAGTGGGTTGATCATTATTGCAATATTTTTCAGTAAACCTTTTAGAATTGGAAACCCATTTGTGAGTTGAAATGCAAGCACTGCCTAGAACGGTATTTAATTCGTGATAGGTGGTTTCTAAGTCAGTTTCAGTTTCGGCACCGCAGAGGATGTTGTCTACGTAAGTTTGTGTAAGTAGGGCTCCACAAGCAAGGGGGTATTTTTGTATATTAGTGGATGCAAGCTCTATTATTGCCCGGGTAGCTAAGAAACTTGAAGATCTGAGGCCGTACGTCACGCTAGTAAGTTCAATGCACTCAAGGGGTTTAGAGTGATCATCTCTCCACAATATATTTTGCAGAAAGATTTGATTTGGGTTGATATTTATTTGACGGTACATTTTTTGAATATCAGCGGTACAAACAAGTTGGGGTATTCTAAAGCGGCAAAGAATGTCAAATAGATCAGGTTGTACTTGTGGAGCTGGAAGCATGATGTCATTTAAAGAGGTTCCAAAAGAAGATTTGCAAGATCCATCAAAAATCGAGTGCTAGTACTGCTCTCTTTTATAACGCAATGATGGGGCAAAATGTATTTTTGTTCAGATAAATTATTATATAGTGTGAGTGGAATATATCGTGCGTGATTAAGTGTAATGTATTCATCGATAAACCCTTTGTATTCAATAAATAAAGAATTATTTAATTGGAATTTCCTTTCCAAACCTTCGAATCGTTTTTTAGCGATAAGGAAAGAGTCACCTAGTTTGGTATGCTCTGAGAGGCATTTAAGGGGGAGATCGACTTGGAATCGTCCGTTTTCAAAAATTTTAATGTTTTTCTTGAAGTCAAGTTCTGCAATTTCTTCAGTAGGGGTGAGAAGTTTTTTAGTGGGTAACTCTTCCATTTCCCAGAATTTGGGAAGAAGTGAGTTAAGCGAAAAAGTGTTTTCGAAGATAATGTTAGAAGTTTGAGTAAAAATAGGGATACTCTTTTATTTTGTGGATGATTATAAGGTACACTACCTGCGACAATCCAACCGAAAAAGGTGTTTTGAAGTACAGGGAGATTTTTTTCCTAATCTTACGATGCCATCTGTTAAGTTCGTAATATTTGTCAGCTCCTATCTTCTTCTTCAAGTGCCATCTCCGCGACGGAGGTCGGAAATCATCATAGCTATTCGGACCTTGGAGACGGCTGCTCTGAAAAGTTCGTTTGATGTACATCCGTACCATTCTCTCAGGTTGCGCAGCCACGATATTCTGCGTCTCCCTATGCTTCTTTTTCCTTGAATCTTTCCCTGCATAATGAGTTGGAGCAAGTTGTATCTCTCTCCACGTGTAATATGTCCTAAATATTCCAATTTTCTGGTTTTAATTGTATTTAAGACTTCCATTTCTTTATTCATCTTTCTCAGAACCTCTTTGTTTGTGACGTGTTCTGTCCATGATATTTTTAGAACTCTTCTATATACCCACATCTCGAATGATTCCAGTTTTTTCATTGATGCCGCATTCAAGGTCCAAGCTTCCATTCCGTAAAACAGAGTCGAGAAAACGTAGCACCTAGCCAACCTTATTCTTAGCTCTAACCTTAGATCTCTTGTGCAGAGCACTTTTCTCATTTTGTTAAAATTCGCTCTAGCCTTTTCTATTCTAATTTTAATTTCCTGGAAGTAATCATTTGTGGAGTTGACCCTATCAAAATGTCAATATTTGAAGTTGATAATATAGGTAGGTTGAGTTGAGGTATTTTGAGTAATTCTAAGGGTATGTGCGTCTGCGGCAGTGGGGTAGTTATTCTATCAAAATGTCAATATTTGAAGTTGATAATATAGGTAAGTTGAGTTGAGGTATTTTGAGTAATTCTAAGGGTATGTGCGTCTGCGGCAGTGGGGTAGTTATTCTATCAAGTACGTAACAAGACATATTAAGCTTATTGCTTGTATTATTAGTCGAGAAGATTGTAAGATGTGCCATTACGTTGGACATAATTGAGCTCTGGGCAATTCCAGAAATTTGAAGTGGTTGTTGATAAGTTTTACAGCTAATTTTTTCGAACAGTTTCCTTAATATGAAGCTACTTTGACTGGCATTATCGAGAAGCGCCTTAGCCGTTATCATATGACCTGATTTTTATCGAAGAGTTACTTTAATTATTGCTAATAGAACATTACAAGGGTTAGCTGTAAATGTGGGTTCGCCTGTGGAATTTAGAGATACCGCTGTAACGGACTCGGGGTGTGAGTTATTGCCAAAAGAGGATGGCATGTTGTCGTATTCTGTGTGTGGTTTATTAGAAGAGTTTAAATTAGGGTTTGACTGTTCTGGAGTTTGATGGTTATGGTTTGAGTTTTGATGACGATAATTATGATGTTTTCTGGAATTGGCATCAGAATGTGTTTGAGTTGAATTGTATCTCCAATTATGTTGATTGACCTGAGGATTGGTAGCTCCTTGGCCTTGAGATGGGCTTGAATTTTGAGATTGTTGCGAGAAGTTGGTGTCGTGGGTTTTTTGTATGTGCAAGACGGTGTGATGCTTCTTAGAGCAGATGGAACAAGTTCTAGAGATGCACTCATTGTAAGTATGTTTTGTGCCCAAACAATTTGTTCACATGCGCTGAGAGTGTGTGAAATTTAATTTATCAGAATGAGATAGAGATGAAAAGGCTGGACAACGATATATTTTATGAGAGGAGTCATTGCAATATAATGTATTTAGAAGTGGAGGGATTATTTCAGGTGGCATTGGTGTGAAGAGAGGTAGCGGGAGAGGATTTCGATTTAAGTCGCCCAATAAAATGCATCTATCTTCTAGAATGTCTAGAAACTCGTCTAAAGTAGGTAGTTCAGATTTGGTTCGTTTTTCTCCCTATTGTTTTTTCGAGTTGTAGTCAATTTTTCGTGATAAGATATAAACTAGTATGATATCCCAAGTATCTACGGGAATGTCTAAGTTTTTCAAAGATTGTATATGTTTTCTTATTGTGGTTATGAAATCTCTGAGATTTTGAGCATTAGCCTTAGTAAGAGCGGGGTAGTCCAAAATGGATTTTAAGTGTGCGTTAATTATGCTTAAGTTGTTAGAGCAGCGTTTTTCTAGTAGGTCAAGAGCAATGTTAAAGTTATCGTGGGTTAGTCCTAGGGAGTCAATTAAGGCGAGAGCTTCATTTTTTAGCGAATATTTCAGATATATGAACCGTTGGATATTTGTTAGAGAGGAGTTGTCAATTATCAGACTGGTGAAGAGTTGGAGGAAAGATGTCGATTCATCATAGTTTCCTGAAAAGATTTGAAGAGATAGTTAAGGCAATTTTACATTAGTAGGCGTGGTTATTGTGACAGTGGGAGTTTGAGTGACAATAGTGGGTAGATTTGACTCTACGAGAGATCTGCACCTTTCGCGTAATAAAGATAAATATTTAAAATAATTGCCTTCCATAGCATCATGATCTTCAGAAGCATCGGCAACGTCACTAGTCTGCTCTATGTCGTCTTGTATTTCGTTGTAGCGTTCGAAGTTTTTAATTATAGCTTGTTCTCTCAACTGCATTTCTGTTACGGTTAATTATGATGCCAAAAACTTATCACACCAATTATGCGCCTGCGTTAAGCCTGACTTTGCCGTTGCTCGCTGCTTCTTCAGTGCCTCCATTATCAATCAAATACAGTAATTAATATAAGCAAGTATGATATGAAAATTAAA
Organism: Diabrotica virgifera virgifera; assembly: GCF_917563875.1. Lineage (NCBI taxonomy): Eukaryota > Metazoa > Arthropoda > Insecta > Coleoptera > Chrysomelidae > Diabrotica > Diabrotica virgifera. The sequence continues at coordinate 120,778,396 of NC_065446.1, read as the reverse complement.
TCAAAAACACCCTAAAATCACTGCGTGATAAAAAATTAAAAATAAGCGCCCTGAAATAGAAAACAAAAACAAAATAAGCGCCCTGAAAGAGAAAACAAAAACCACAAGTTCAATAAAAATAAAATTTTTCAACGTGTTGATGTATGTAGTATTTGTAAAAAATGGTTACATGGAGGTACTGTGAAGTAAGTGTAGTATTTACGATTGTGAAAAAATGTTTAAAATATTTATTCAGTGAAATTTCATAATTTGATTCAAAGTGAAAAGTTAGAAAATTTGGTGATAATTCAAAATATTAAAGAGTTCAAAGAGCAAATAAATGTTTGTGTAATCCTTAAAACTACGTGTTACAATGAATTGCCAAGTTTTAAAATTAATTATTATAAAAGTTTTTTATTTACGCAAAATAAATGTCTTTTTATTTTCCCTGTATGTCGAAATCGTTCGCCAGGTATCTTGTTTAAATATCCAGTTCCAAACCGACTGGTAATGTAAGTATGTATGATATTTTTAAAATATTTTCTGTGAAGGGCTATTATTAATTATTATAAACCCTGATTTTTGCATCGGTGAGAAGGACCATGAACGAATAGGGCTTCTAATCGTCCCAAGTGTGGCTTACTTCTTGAGCCAGGGTACAGAAAACAACTGTATGTTTTCTCAGATGGATTTTCTGTGGTTACTTCGATAGTGGTGTATTTCCATAGGTAGAGGTTCAATTTTATTATGTAATGAGTCAAAACACTGCTAGTACTTCAATATGAATGTATTATATTACTACCAAAAACATTATTCGGATGGTATGTCGATGTTAACAATGGTTGAAATCATTTATTTGCTCTGAATCGTAATGAAAACGTACAACTTACAGTTTATGAAGTCGTGTGTGTGCTGTGCAATCGACCACTTCGGTCGGCGGTTGAAAGTGTAAGGTCGAGTTTTATGTGTGCAGGAAACTCGTAGGTTCAAAAGGTTGACCAAAAGAGGTAAACATAGTGGCGCTACGAGGGGAAAGAGGTATGAGCGTTGTTGCCAAGATCAGATGATTGATTAAACTCAAACAGCGTTGGTAGCATTATAACCTACAACCTACCGTTCCTCTATTATTTCAAGTTGAATACACCAATTTGAGCATACACCAAAAAACAAACTCTTTTCACCTACCATATCTCTTTTTGTATTACAAATAGAACATTTACGAAGGAACGAGTCTCTTTGTTATTTATAATCTAAAAAATGTTTTATATAGTGTTTTTAGTTCGATACATAGTTTTTAAGGTATTCACAAAAAACCGTTCGAAAAGGTGTCATTTTTCAATGAAAATGACCAATTTTCAACTACGCATAACTCAAAAAGTATCGAGTTCTCAAAAAAAAGTGTAGACCAGTTTTTGCTTAGAAATAGGTTCTCTAACCACTTCCGTGCTTATTTTGACCAACAAATTTTCCACCCCCTTAAAGGTGGTGGGAACCGCCCCAAGATAAAAGTGCCATAGTATATAGGGTAGATTTTGTTTCTTGAGCTATTCACTACTTACTGTGAAAATATCAAGTACATCGATATAGTAAGATGGAATTCGGAGCCAAATACCCTCATTGACTGCCCTATAATAATGCTCTGCTATGATCGCCTGAGAGAGGACACACACAAGATTATAGCTAAATTTCTATTTACTGTAACTTTTCGAGTTTTTGAGCTACAGCAACGAGTTTTATGTCATTGGAAAAATAATTTTGCATTCTTTCAAAATCCGTAAAAATATACTATATATATACCGTATCTAAAAAAAATTAAGATTTTTTTCATTTCCTGTGCAACCGGAAGCCATATTTTGGGTAAATTTTTTTGTGATAATAGATAATAAAGTACCATATATTTCTGCAAAATTTCAAATTTTAGTTTCTATTACAAAGGAAGTTACGGGCACTCACATATTTTGTTAAAAAAATTCATTACTCCCCTCCTATAGGAGTTAAGAAATCTAACTACTGCCATTCAATTTACCGATAGGATATCAAAAATATATCAAAAAATAAACAAATTCCTTTGGGCCATTTTTGAGAAAATCTAGTTTAAAATTATGTCAAATTTTGACCCCTTAAATATAGGCAACCCATAACTTCTTCTGGAAAACGATAATATTCTTCTTATAGCCCTATCTTTAGGCTATATAATAACGACTATTTCAAATTAAACTTATCTTAAACAAGTTTTTAGATAGGTAGGGAAATGTGTCGGGTGGGCGGTCGGCCATGTTTGCCGCCATTTTGAAAATGGAAATGTCAAATACCGTATTTCTATTTACCTGTCAATGAGCTAACTTTGAGTTAAATTTTATTCGTTTCGGTCAAAATTTGCAAAAACGGGCCCTAAATACTGCCGTGCTTAGCGAAAACGCCGTATCTGCAAAAATCTGAAAAATTTAGATTTATACATTTTTCTAACCCAAATGTGCATGTCTATCTTATTTTCTTACTAAAAATGACGTAAGTTAAGCCAAAATACATTAAACACAACGCATTTTATGCCGTATCTGCAAAAATGTTCATGGATACTTAGAATAAATGCGTCATCTGAAAAATACTTAGAAAAAACGCCGTATTTAAAGGTCACTTGCCGCGTTTATCCTAAGCAGGCACTAGATGCGGCGTTCTGCCTAAGCATTTGACAGATTATTACAGCATGTGTAAAATTTTTAATAAGGTTAGTTTGTTGCCATTTTTCAACGTGAACGGTTGTTTGATATAATTTTTTAAATATATGTCAAATAGAAAATAGAACAAAGTTAATACTGCAGAAAGCTATTTTTTCTTTATCAATAGAAAATCTAAACACATATGTTTGAGTTGTTGGTGATCAAGAAATAATGTGAGGTATAGCGGAGTTTCCTATGTGTATGAATATTGTTGTTGATGCCACATTGTATTATTACGTTACATCAGGCATTTTAAACAGTGCAAATTTTATAAAGTTTGTTCGAAATAGGAATTTTGGATGAAGTATTTTGATCGCCGTACGTCGTAGAATTTCCAAATAAAAAATGTGTTATAAAAGTACATAGTTAAATCAATGTATAATAATTAATAATTAAAAATAAACTTGATCGTAAATGTTAATCGTTTCTGGAATGTTTTTAATTTTAAAATTCAAGAAACGCCCCTTACCGGCAAACTTATTAATTCCAAAATTATTTCCAACACTTTTTTTATCCATTTTTATGACACACTTTTATAAAAAAATGTTTTTTATTCTCCTTTTTCATCGTTATATTGTATTTATTATAGAATAGACTCCCTCTATAACGAGAACTGATATGGCAGACTAATTACCTCGTTATACGCAGATCTCGTTATATCAGACAACAAATATATTGTGCATACATACCTATATCGTTGTCTAAAATATTAACTTTCTATTATATAGTGATGCCATTCGGAGCAATATAAGTTGCTAAATATTGTTTTTTCGACAGTAAGGCTTCGCCATCATAAATTATAATTTTTTTTACAATATTCAGTATCGGCCAATAAATAAACAGAACAGGAAGAACTTTATTATAGGTAGGCGTGGATTTTTATTAAAGCACTACCCTCGATATCTTCAGTGGAGTCGGCCTCAACAGAAAACAGTGGAGGCATGTTGTCGAGTCGGCTAAAACCCATGAAGGGTTGTAACGCCACGGAGTATTAATTAAGTACTACCCTGGAGAACCGCACAGATGTTGGGAATTTATATATACCAGGTAGGTAGTTGGGCTATTTACTTATAGCCATTACAGCGCTAAAAATAGATAAAGAATAATAAAGATACATATTTTACGATTTCATTTTTCCTCGTTATAGAAATGTTCAGTTCAATAGGAATTTTATGGGACATCTAGTGTACCTCGTTATAAGCGAAACCTCGTAATAACCGTGTTCGTTATAGAGAGAGCCTACTGTATTATAAAATAAGAAAATGCTTAGCGCAAACGCAGTACTGCATTCTTCCTAAGGAGGAAGAAGTTAATTTTTATGTAGTATACTTAGAAAGAACGCAGTAACATGAGTTTTTAGAGTAAATAAAATATATTTTGCCAATCGTATGTATAAATATGAATTCTATGATATTTATTATGTATATAAAGTAGAAAACAAAAAAAAATTCTAAATAGTTTTCAACGGCTAGACATTTAAACAAAAACCGATTTTACTAAAATGCGATCTCTCTGCAGATACGGCGTTTTTCCTAAGGACGGCAGAATAACCCCCCTATTTCGGCCCCCCTTTGAGAGGTTTTTTTTAAAAGCTTAGTTTCTCGACAAAATTCTCTTAAACTTACTCATACCGAATTTCATCGAAATCGGTCTGGTAGTTTTTGCTGGGCGGTGGCGACATACGTACGTACGTACATACTTCCGACATGTTTTTTTTATTTGCTTTTTAGACTCAGGGGGACTTAAAACGTCGAAAAAAAGTGAAATCTTAAAATTTTTTTTGCACGATCCTATAACTTTATCGACGAATCAGAAGATGGTATTGCAGTAAATGGACAACTTATAAATAATATTAGATATGCAGACGATACAGTATTGCTAGCGGATAGTGCGCAGGGGCTCCAAAAAATCATGGATAATGTTGTAGAAGCATGTAACAAATACGGCCTAAAACTAAACTGTAAGAAGACAAAAATAATGATCAGTAGTAAAAACACCAACATAAACGCCCAAATTACAGTAAACAATACACCTCTAGAGAGAGTACAGAAAATATGCTACCTGGGCTGCAACATTAAGGATACTTGGGATCATAGCTACAAAATAAAAACTCGTATTGAAAAAGCCAGAAGTTCTTTTAACAGTCTTAAGAAAATTCTCTGCAACTTGTCTTTAAGTATCAATATACGCATAAGAATTCTTAGATGTTACGTCTTTAGTGTCCTCCTATACGGAGTTGAAAGCTGGAGCCTGACAGAAGATGCCATAAAACGGTTAGAGGCGTTTGAAATGTGGTGCTACCGACGTATGTTGAGGGTCTCATATATACACCACACAACTAATATAACTATTCTCCAGAGGCTAGGAAAAGACAAAGAAATAATTAACACCGTAAAGAACAGAAAATTGGCTTACTTCGGCCACATTATGCGTAATGAAAAATACCGACTGCTGCAGTTGATTCTACAAGGCAAGATTGAGGGCAGGAGAGGCCCTGGACGTAGACGTATATCCTGGCTGGCCAATCTTAGGAAGTGGACTGGTCTAACGTCAACTGATCTATTTCGAGCTGCCGTAAATAGAATAAGATGGGTCAATGTGGTCGCCAACATCTCTAGAAGATAGGCACTTTTAGAAGAAGATAACTTTATCTATTATACTATACTATGTATGTAGTACGATAAAGTAAAAGAAAAATCAAAGATGCGGCTCTAATTATGCTAAATGAAACAAATTGTGTCTTAAACTCCTCGGTAGAATGCAGTAGGATGTGGTTACCCACACTGAAAGAGGAAGTCAATAGAAAGAAAATACCACGATTAGTAAGTCAATAACATATCGAGTATATATATTTTATATTTTAGTATTACTTATATATCTATATATTATTAATATTATTTATAATTTAAGCAACATATATATATATATATATATATATATATATATATATATATATATATATATATATATATATATATATATATATATATATATATATATATATATTTAAGTCAGAATTCGGTCTTAGATTTGAGAGTAAACTAAATGTAAGGCCAAATACTTACGATGTCGGGATAGTATCACAAGGTTTTTTCCTGGTTTTCCCTTGTGATTTACTATGTAATCTCTAACGCATGAATTTAACTGTCACCGTTTTTGTTTAATTTAGTAGTATGTATTTTGTATTTTGGCAACGACACCCGATTTGGGCGTCGAAACGTTAATAATTTTTTTTTTTCAATTTAATTGTTGCTTACTTCCCATCTAAATAGTTAATTATAAAAATGCCACAAGGAAATAGCTTCAGAAAAATAGTATAGTATAATTGGTCCAAAAAAGGCCTAACCTAAACATCCAAAGTAAAAGTTTTCCGCTAACACCAAATTGTTCTATATTCTTCAGTAAAAAGTTTTGAGCATCCGCTTTGGAGGGAGATGGAGGAGAAGTCAGTAAATTAGTAGTTTTTTTAAGTTTTTCGTCAATATTTCTAAAACTATGCTTTAGCGTAAACAATGTTCTATATACAAAAATGTTCTACATCAAATTTAAAACAAAAAAGGTCGTATACATAATTGCTATAAAATAAACGGTTCCAGAGTTACGGATGGTCAAAAATGGAGGTTTTCTATACTTGTTATATTTTTTGGCCAATTTATAATACATATTATTAATAATGAAAGAAATTTCTTTAACAGGATTCTGTTTTGCAAATAAAATTTGCTATTTCAGTGGCCGATGGTATCTTAGTGATAAGCGCTTGAAGAAACGTCAGAAACGATTTTATAACAATTATGTACCTATAGGACGTTTTTTATTTTAAATTTTATGTAGAACATTTTTGTATAGAATATTGTTTACGCTAAAGCATAGTTTTACAAATATTGACGAAAAACGTAAAAAAAACTACTAATTCACCGACTTCTCCCCCATCTACCCCCAAAGCGGACACTCAAAATGGTGTAACTTTTTACTGAACAATATGTGGACCATATAGAACAATTTGGTGTTGGAGAAAAACTTTTAATTTGGAAGTCTGGATTAGGCCTTTTTTTGGACCAATTATACTATACTACCTCCGTAACTTTGGAACCGTTCGTTTTAGAAGGATTATGCATCGGGCCTTTTTTATTTCAAATATAATGTAGAACATTTTTGTAAAAAAGTTGTTCATGCTAAACCGCATAGGTTTAGAAATATTGACGAAAAACGTAAAAAACTACGAATTTATCGATCTCTCCTTCCTCAAAATGGTGTGACTTTTTTCACTTTGGATGTCTGGTTTATGCCATCTTTTGGATTAATTGTATCATACTAATATACAGGGTGATTGATTAGTGGAGTAAAGCTCCGTAGATCCGGTATAGTAATAGATAACGATAAAAGTTAATAACAAAAATTTTTGCCAACTTTGTGCTTCACATTACAAAATTAGTTAGAATGTTACAGGGTCTTTGATAACATAGTGGAAGACCAAACTTGTGTTTTTTTAAATGGAACACCCTGTATTTTATTCTATATTCGAATTCTTCTTAGCTTCCCCATTAGAAAAATAAAAAACGTTTGGTATGTTATACAGGGTATTTACAAAGTTATATCCAATTTTATACAGTGCCCAGGAATAAGTGTTACGCCCCATCTTAACTAATTTATTTTTAGCACATAAGCAAAACGCTCGCATAGGTCAATTTTTAAAATAACCATAGTATATTATTATAGCATCAATGTTTCGAACTTTACACGATTCCTCTTCAGCTGGCAGTCGTAACTTTGATTTTTTTAAATGGGAAAGTACATCGTGTGACATCTCATTTAAAAGCTTTGGAAATACTGATTACAAAAATGTATAATACTTGGACAAAATTTCGTACAAATGCTTTTTAAATGCATTTATTTTTTACGAATCCTGCGAAAAATAATGAGTATGTTTGAAAAATTTAAACGCAGAATGAAAGATTACATTAATACCGAGGGCTGAAAGTCCCTAGAATAAACAAAAAGTTTATTTTGAATGATATATTTGAAACTAAAAATCGTACTAAATTTTCTTTTTGTTTTCACCCCTGTAACTTATTAAAATAAATATTATAGAAGTTTTTAGGGACTTTGGGCCCTCGGTAATAATGTAATATTTCATTGTACGTTTAAATTTTTCAAAAATTTTTATTAGTTTTTCAGGATTAAAAAAACGAATATATTTAAAAAGCATTGGATCGAAATTTTGCGCGAGTGATATACATTTTTGTAATCAGTATTTCAAACTGTCACCTTCAGTCACCTGAAGAAGGATCGCTTGAAGTTCGAAACATTGATGCTATAATATACTATGATTAAGTATTTTCTATGGGAAATAAGCCACAATTTTACTAAAAAATGAATTTATTAACGTTTCGAAGCCCAAATCGGGTTTCGTTGTCAAAATACAAAATACTATTGACAACGAAATATACAAATAGTATTTTGTATTTTGACATATATATATATATATATATATATATATATATATATATATATATATATATATATATATATATATATATATATATATATATATGTTGTTGTTGACGCTGGGGCGGTTATTTATACCGTGGACTGGCGTGACTGACGTGGCTGTCGATGACGTGGCGAGTGGGAATTAGCGCGAAGACTATTCGGAGAATCGTAAATTGTCAGCCAGGCCGCACATCAAAGAAACATGAAACGTAAATTACGTTTCATGGAAATAAACCACTGCTAAACAAATATACGTCCGGCCATTTATGAGACTCTCCGAAAATAAAAATGTGTCATTAGCATGAATCACACTCGTTTCATTGATAGGCGGACTTTGAGATTTGTTTAGCATTGTTTTCTTTTCATGAAACATGTTTTTCGTTTCATGTTTCATGTTTTTCGTTTCATGTTTCTTTGGTGTGCGGCTTGCCTCAGTTGTAGACAATTCAGTCATGGTTTACTTAAAATGTGGAAAGATTTATGCCTGGTTGCACCAACAGCTCTTAAGCTCCACCTTAGCTACGCTCTACTTATAGATAGGGCCTCCTTGAGTATCACTTAAGTTGTACGCTAATTTTAGATTCTTACCTTATTATCAATTATATCTATTATTATATTATGGTATTCTTATTGTAATATAATGTAATAATAATATATTAATTCTTATAATATTCTCGACTTAAGCTTAAGATCTGTTGGTGCAACCGGGCACTAGACCCGTAATTAATAATTTGCTCTGAAAAATGAAAATACCTATCTCGAAAACTAATAAATTTAGACATAGGGAATGTTTTATAAAAATTAAAGTACGGTAATGGTACTTTTCGATAGTGATATAAAATACAGGGTATTCTATTTAAAATTACTGAGAAAATAACGTACCTACTTGCGTTTTGACTCACCCTGTATTCAATATAAAGAAAAGTAGCAATATCAATAATTTATGAAAATTTTTACAATAAATAAAAAACATGGCGTCAATAATCCATTGCTTTTGTCCTTATTTTTATTTATACAGTGAGTTAAACTTGTTACGATTTTCATATAAAATTGGTTATAACTTTATAAATACCGTGCGTAACATAAAAAAACTTTATATTTTTGTATTGGAGAAGTTAAGAAGATTTCGAATATCAAATAAAATACAGGGTATTCCATTTAAAAAAAAACATAAGTTTGGTCTGCCACTATGTTTTCGAACACCCTGTAACATTGTAATTTATTCTGAAATGTGAAGCTCAAAGTTGGCTACAATTTTTCTTATTAACTTTTATTATTATAACGGACTATTACAAAACGGATCTACGGTGCTTTACCACACTAATCAATCACCCTGTATAGGTGTCTGTGTCTATAAAAGAGAGCTTACCGTACTTTTATTGTGTAAAAAACGTAACTTACCTACAAAACTCGTATTCTTCCTCAAACGTCATAGAGCCCAGTATGTTGCGACTTTGTTTTAATTTTACTAGCTTTTCAGTGAAGGTAGTTTTACATTTCTGAAGATCTTTACTCACCAAGGTAAAGCATTGCATAGACTCAATGTTGAGTAATTCTAGAAAAGTAAGAATATAAATTTGAATTTCTTTTTTATTATTATTGTTGCGATGTCTACGCCACATGCAGAATATTGATTGCTGAAGGAAATAGAACCGAGCAGATTAACCGACAATTTGAAAGATTAGCAGTTATTAGATACGGTGAATCGCACACGTTAAAACTATGGCCTCAAGATCAACATTTTGAAAACGAAATATATGGCCATTAGCAGAAACCCTCCAGAAGACCCGATAATATACATAGGTGACGATCATTTAAATATCTCGGCACCACAATCAATGACCAATGGATCCACAACAGGAAATAAAATCCCGAATACAAATATGGCAAGACAAGCTTTTATGAAATTCAGACCGCTCCTATGTAATCAAACCCGAAATTTCGAAATGCGTTACAGAATCTATGGTCTAATCTACATATGGTCCATCTTGCTTTATGGCATGGAATTGTCGACTTTGAAAATAACATCAATCAACAAACTTAAAGAATTTGAAATGTGGTCATTGAGAAAAATGATGCTCATACCTTGGGCGGATAGAGTTCGAAACGATGACGTCCTTAAGAGAGCCGGCGTGGAAAGGGAACTCTTTGGATTAATTAAGAATCGCAAGCTTTTTTTAGTGAGATTAGTAAAGATAAAAAAGTGAAAGAACTTGCAGGTACACAAAAACGTAAGCAGCCAAAGACCCTGTATAATGTCAACGGAAACATAATAACAGAACTAGAAGAACAGTTGAAGACATGGAAAAACTATGTTGATGTCATCTTTGCAGATGATAGACAACAATCTGAACTAAGTAACATACAAGGAGACGAAGTTCCAGAAATAACGGAAGAGGAAGTAATGTACGCACTAAAAAGAATGAAAAACGGTAAAGCCCCAGGTCCAGATGAAATACCAACGGAATTCCTTAAACTGATAGAAGAAGACTCGATCTACATTTTAATTGAACTTTTCAATAGCATTTATACATCAGGAAAAATACCACAAAAATGGCTTTTATCCACCTTTGTTATTATACCAAAAAAGATAAATGCCAAAGAATGTAGTGATTACCGTGCAATCAGTTTGATGAGCCATGTACTGAAAATATTCCTGAAAATTATACGCACTAGAGTACACAGAAAACTGGAAATGGACATCAATGATACCCAGTTTGGATTCCGAAATAGACTCGGAACAAGAGAGGCGTTGTTTGCACTGAACGTTATGTCTCAAAGATGTCTTGACATAAATCAAGATGTATTCATGTGTTTCATAGATTATAACAAGGCCTTTGATAAAGTGCGGCATGATCATCTAATCAGGCTCCTGGCAGAAAAGAATTTAGATAAACGAGACATCCGACTAATAGCAAATATGTACTACAATCAGAAAGCAGTAGTGAGAGTAGAGAATAATACCACTAAAGAAATTGAAATAAAGCGAGGTGTGAGACAAGGGTGTATACTGTCACCAACCCTGTTTAATCTCTATTCCGAAGAGGTAATGAATAGAACACTCTCTGAGCAATCCATAGGTATTAAAATAAATGGTGTTAGATTAAACAATCTTAGATATGCCGACGACACCGTTCTGATCGCAGAAACACTTGAAGAGCTACAGACATTGGTGAATAAGATAGCAGACTGCAGCGAAGAATATGGACTATCTTTGAACATAAAGAAAACTAAATATATGGTAATATCGAAATCAACACGAAATGTCCAAAATTTATATTTACACAATGAAATTATCGATCGAGTTAGCAAATACAAATATTTAGGCACTTTTGTAAATGAAGACAATGATAGCTCAGCAGAAATCAAAATAAGAATAGAAAAAGCCAGATCCATATTCACTAAAATGAAGAGAGTGTTCTGTGGAAGAGATTTGAGCCTTGAAATGAAACTTCGCCTGATGAGATGTTATGTACTTTCTGTGCTGTTCTACGGAATGGAGTCATGGACGCTGAAAAATATTGATATCAAAAAATTGGAGACATTTGAACTGCGGATGTATCGCAGAATCGGGAGAATATCATGGACGGAGAGAATCACAAACGTCGAGGTCTTGAGAAGAATGAATAAAGAAAAGGAAGTCATATTTACGATCAAAAAACGAAAACTGCAATACTTGGGACACATTACAAGAGGCGAAAGATATGAACTGCTTCGAATAATTATGCAGGGGAAGATAGCAGGAAAAAGATCCATAGGAAGAAAACGAAACTCCTGGCTAAAGAATCTACGGGAATGGTATAGCTGTAGCAACAACGAATTGTTTCGGTCAGCAGTTTCGAAAATACGTATAGCTCTGATGATCGCCAACCTTCGGAACGAAGATGGCACTTGAAGAAGAAGTTACCTTGGGCACATATTAAGAGGAGCAAAATATGAAATATCACAGTTAATCCTACAAGGGAAGATCGAAGGTAGGAGAGGAGTCGGCCACAAACAACTATCCTGGTTAAGGAATATTAAGGAATGGACAGGAATACACAACACAGGCGAGCTGTATCACGCCGCCAAGAACAGAACCTTAGTAATGGGGTAGTCGCCTACGCACTTTGGTGTTTGGCATTTTAAGAACAAGATTTTCATAAGATACCTGCATATTATAATATAAACAGAGTTTCAAAAGTTATGCATCACCTAAAATTATGCTAATTTTTATGTTTTTTTTTTTGGTATTGGGTTTACTCAAACTTCTTTTTCTATGGATGCTATACAATGTGCAACTTCTCTCACTACTTACATAGATTCAAAATGAAAAATTTCTCACGCAGTGAGAAATGTCGGCCATTGCAGTGAGAAATAATTTCTCACTGGTTCTCCGCAAGTTTTCCATACATATGATCGCCGTTTTCATGGTAACATGCGCAATACAAATACAATAATTATTGTTGTCAAACAAAATGTGTTGAAGCAAAACTTACCAGGAATTACCTTTCAAAACTGTTCAAATATAACTGTTAATTATAATTTTAAATTTATAAAGTATATAAATATTAAGAATATTAGATACCTACATATTATGTATATTTGTATATGTAAATTAACTTCGAACACTCCGTGTATATGTTTTTAAAAAGATTTATTACAAAAATAATCTACAAAATACTACAAAATACTACAATACTACAAATCTACAAAATGTACGTCTTTGATGTCGGAGAACAGATTCTAAACTGAATTAAAAATGAAACAATTACAACTCACGATACACTCAACCAGAGATAGGATGGTACACATTTGTGGGCGGATCCTCCTTGGCGCGAAATACGTCACTCACAGAGTTGTTTTAAAAGTTAGCTTGCAGTACACATATAGTTAACATACGTTTTCGCTTATAAATTCGTTTAATTGTGTTTTTTGAGGTTTTTTTAAATATTTCGTTTTAAATAGGACTTTTCCACACTTCTTATTTGTTGTGAGCTTCCGTCATATTATGTCGTATATTAATATTATACACGGATTATACGACATATGACCGAAGCTTGAAACAAATTCCACTTAAAATATTTCATTTTTTAGTTACATTTTTAAAGCCTAAACATTCTATTGTTTATGCAAAAGATCTGATTCATTTTGAAGGGTCCAGGATTATATCGTAAATATTAATTTTTAATTAAATTTATGTTTATGAAGAATGCGATGAAAAATTATAAACGGTCATTAAAAAAGAGGTCACGTTGTACGACAATTCAAATCAGCTGACCGGACATTTACAAAATTACTCACTGCACTAAAAAACATCAGACCTTTCTGACCTTCATCAACAGAAAGCGAACGTGTGTTTATAATTTCAGCAAATTTCTGTACAAAAAAGGAATCAGCTGGAAAGATCAAACACTGAACAATTTATGTTTTCCTAAAACTTATTTCAATAATAAAAACAACGAAAATTCAGATTAAACACAAATTTATAATTTTCCTGTTTCTAAATATGTTCAATATTTAATCAAATTTATACGTTTTAATACTAATTGCATTGAAAAATAATGAAGATAAAATAGAAAAATAAAAAAGAGAGTGAAAAATAATTAAAAAAAATGGAGTTAAATGATCTGGCAGGATTCATTTGCCATAAATTTAAGAACGACTTATCATTGCAAAGTTCGTCGAGTGCATCATTTACGTGGATAGATCATTTGAGCGAGGGTGGTTTGTCAAAACCATCTTCTGCATTCATGAATGCCATTGAGAGTCTCAACAGGGTATTTTTTGCTGCACATAATAAAGATGGATTAGTATGTGGTGAAAATTTCATAAAAAGTCTTTTGTTGCAAAGTGTAGATATTCAATGCCCCGAAAAGGCAAAACGCTTGTTCTTTAGAACAAGAATGTTCATTCGCATAAAAGAACTAAATAGATCAATTACCCTCCAGAGAGCTACCAAAAGAAAATGGAAAAAAATTTTGGCCTAGAAAACAATAAAAAGCTCTTAATAATGTGTATATGGGATTGAGCCACAATTGTTGGTGTAACGAAAATTACATTTCTTAAATACTACCGTTTGAGTTTCGATTTCCATTCCGGAAATCGCGAAAATTAAAAGTTAAAAGAAAATTACCTAAGTGTTGAAAATTCTGGGAAACTGTAGTAACCGTCTCGTAACCTCGTTCAGGTTACAAGAATTTTCCCAGAATTCTCAACACCTAATTTTCTTTTAAATTTTAATTTTCAAAGATTCAAGCTCGACTCTTCAATACGATTTGATTGATATGTCACAGGTACTATTTCTGCGATTATATTATATGGCACTTCCGGTTAGAACTTTTTAACCGAAAATTATAGGTATAATAACCAAAAGTATCTCTACATTTATTCTCATTTTGCTAAGGCACGTCAAATAATATATCGCTTTAAAACGGTAGGTACTTCCGGTTGCAACTCTAAAACCGGAAGTCCGATGTCAAATGTCTTATCTTTAACACCATCCTTGGGTTATAAGCTTTCATTCGACATCTCATTTGTCATTCTATCTGTATTAGTAACGGAGGAGTTATATTCACGGATGGACGGACAGACAGTTATGAAAACGGAAGTATATATTTGTTCTCGTCTTGCTAAAGCGGATCGAATAATATATCGCTTGTACTATTCCGGTGACTTTAAAACAGTACTTCCGGTTGCAACTCGAAAACCGGAAGTCCTAGGTCAAATTTCTCACCTTTAGTACCATCCTTATAATATAAGCTTTCATTCGACACCTCACTTGTCATTCTACCTGGTATAATGACGGAAGAATTGTGTCTACGGACGGACGTACGGACAGACATACGTAAATAATTCAACGTTTTCACATTTTTTCAAAATTGGGTGAAAACAACATGCATATTTTATTTAAACTACTGTATATGCGCTAGGGTGGGCCGAAACTGGACTTCAGAAAAAAAACGAATCAAACAGGAACGCAATACCCGTAAAAAGATGCGTATATGTGTAAAAAATACTTGTGATTTTTTGTTTTATTTTGAAAAAATGTCTTCAGCCCTCTACCAGCCCTTAAGTGACCTTGAAAAATAAATAAATAAATTAGGAACACAATACCGCTCAAAGTTTGTCTTTTACCGTGTATAAATCTTTTGTTTTTTTCTTATTATTTTAAAATGATTTTATCAGCCCTCTACCACCCTCTAACTAAAATAAAATCTCAATTTTCCAACTTTTTCCAAACACAAAATGTAAAATTAACTCCGTATAACTTTAAAGCATAAAAAGTATAATAATATAATATAAAAGTATTTAATACTGATGGTCTTGGTCGTGAAGCCTCGGATACAATCGAACAGTCCCGGCTGAGATGGATCGTCGAGAGTTATGGTACTTGTCGTCGCTTATCTTCTTAGTGCGAAATAAGCTTTCGGGTGAAACGCATGTTTATTGTTTATTTGTTGAAAGCCAAGACGAATAGATTGTGTTTGTTGTATTTGCGTGAATACCTAGCACGACCATAAATATGGCTGCTTTAAAATTAAATATTACAAGAAGTAAAGTAGAATGTCCAATTTTCGGTAACCCAGTCGACTTAAACTGTCATGTTTTACCAACGATAGAACATGTGCTTCGATGTTATTTGTTTATTCGTTATGAACTGAAGTTTACTAAATATTTTGGAAAGGAACCAAGTTTTAATGAAGTTTGTGAAGTGCTTGTGCCAAAAATCAAAAGTATATGGGAATCAGCGTCAATTCCAACCGTGTCAAAGGACCGCATCATGCAATTATTACGTAAATATCATAATAAATATTTAAACCTTATCAGATATCCAAAAAGCAAAAGAAATGTTCAATATGAGTTAAAGATTACCAGCTTCAAAGAGGAAACAAGGGATAAGTTGTTCGACATTGCTGCCTGTAAGTGTGATTTTTCTGCATGCAAGTGTGATAAATCAAGAAAAGTACCAAAGCAGGAACAGGAATTTCTTTTGGATCAACGGTCCACTAGAGATATGGCTATAGGAACTGTTGATCGTGAAACAACTAAAAAGTTGAATGTAAGGACGGAGAGACAAACAAAAGAAACAGAACGAGTACAAAAATTCAAATCTGAATTTCACAATATTTCTATGCCCAGCTGTTCTACTGAGGTCACTAGGTTATCAACAGACTCTGACAATTCTTCTTCATCTGAAGCCTCACCTAGTGTTGCAAATATTGATTTACCGTCGAAACCATCCTGTAGTCAAATGAGGATAAAGTTGCCCACATTAGGTACCATATGTGACAAATATGGAATTTCTGACAGGTCAGCAGCTGCTGTTGCCACAGCTGTATTAAAAGATGTGGGAATTATTTGCGATAGTGATACCTCAAAAGTAATCGATAAAAATAAAGTTAGAAGAGCTCGTCAAAAGAACAGAAATATCCTTAGTAATGAGTTTCAGTCTACAAATAAACCCATTAAGAGTATTTACTTTGATGGCAGGAAGGACAAAACCTTAGTGCAGGAAAAGAAAGGTGAGAGATATCATAAAAGAACTATTGCAGAAGAACATGTGTCATTGATAGAAGAACCGAATTCTGTTTATTTGGGGCACGTTACCCCATCTGCAGGCTCAGCCAAGTCAATTGGAAAGGCAATAATAGACTTTCTCATTTCAAATAACTTCTGTTTGGATAATTTAGTGGCGATTGGTTGTGACGGAACCATAGTGAATACTGGACATAAAAATGGAGTTATAACATATATCGAAAATGAACTTAAGCGACCTTTGCAATGGTTTGTGTGTGCCTTACATGCTAATGAGTTGCCATTGAGACATTTATTTCAACGTTTGGATGGAGCTACTACTGGACCTCGTCAATTCTCTGGAGTGATCGGGAAATTATTGGAAAAATGCGAACACCTTCCAATCGTAGATTTTGAAATAATTGAAAGTGATCTCCCAGAACTAACAATACCATCTAAAGAATTAAGCTCAGACCAGTCATATCTGTACGACATATGCCAAGCAATATCAAATGGCAACGTCTATGAAAATTTAGCAAATCGTAGCCCTGGAAAGTTAGCTCATTCCAGATGGCTGACAATGGCAAATAGAGTTCTCCGCCTCTACGTTGGAACCGAACATCCTACATCAAGATTGAAAGATCTTGTTCAATTTATAATTAAAGTCTATGCACCAATGTGGTTTTTTATAAAGCTTAATCCAAGTTGCACACAAGCCAGTTTGCATGTTTTCAAATCCATTACACTATCAAGATATTTAAGAGATGATCTTAAAAATATTATAGATGCAGTTATCCAACGAAACTCCTATTATATTCATCCGGAGAATCTTCTCTTATGTATGTTAACAGATAATCGTCAATGGGTACGAGAATTAGCTTTACGGAGAATTATTAAAGCCAGAAAAGAGAAAAAAGTCGGAATAAGGCAGTTTAAAATACCAGAAATAAACTTTAATGCTGCGGAGTATTTTGAGTTAATAAACTGGAGTGAATGTGAAGTAACGGCCCCACCAATGTTAGCTGACATACCAGATGATGAGCTGAAACAGTTAATTGATAGCTCTATAATTGCAGACTTTGACTTTCCAAAATATCCATGCCACACGCAAGCTGTGGAGAGATGTGTGAAATTGGTTTCGGAATCATCTTTGCTAGTTACAGGGCCAGAACGCAGAGACGGATTTATTCGATCTAAAATAAAATCAAAAGACTTTCTTGTAACTTACGATAACAAAGCACAATTTAAAATTGAATGAACGCATTTTTCTATTGATTTTTATTTCGCATTTTAGTGTGTTTAAAAATAGGATATTTATATTTTTGTTTGTTTTCGGTTTCCAATAAACTTTTAGTTCAGTTCAAATTTTGTTTTATTTCCCAACACCCTATAAAATGTGCAGTAGTTTCCCATATTTACACACAATTTTTCAGAAATAATTGTGAATTTATTATTTTTATTTTTGATTCAAGATCATTATCTGTTGGTAGAGGGTAGAATATCTTATTCTAAATGTATAAAAAAAATAACATGAACTCTTTGCATATAATTGAAACTTTTTACAGGTATTGCTAATTAAATTAAATAATTTTGATTTAGGGTTCACTTTAGGGGTGGTAGAGGGCTGAAGATGTTTTTTTAAAAATCCTAAAAAAAATACAGTGATTATACTTACCAAAAGGCATCTTTTTGGGGGTATTGTGTATTAAAACTAAACAAATAATTTTTTCGGCCCACCCTAATATGCGCATATTTCATACGTTTTTATTAGCATACTTGCCTAAGTTTAGTAATAAGTGTAGGAATAAAACTTTTATTTATACAAACGTTAATTCGAAAACAGCACTTATTTATTTCATGTTCTCTATTCAAACCTAACTAAATATTTAAAATAATGCTCGAACATATTTTGTAATTATGTACTTGTTTAGTTTTTAAGTTACTTATACAAATTTATTTGGTCTTTTAAATACCTTTTTTAATTTTAATTTGTGGGTAATTATTTTAAAATTTCTTCGACAAAAAGTTGTGTTTACATATATAGTAACTTCTGTGTAAATTTCAGATTTTTACCTTTTGTAATTTGAATAAAATAAGAGAAGTTTGACGTTATTTATATTGGTTTCCTTATATCTCGCCAGCGATTACTCTGTGAGTGACGTCATGCGCTCGGCAGACGAAAACTCGTTTTTAGGAACATCCGGGCCTGATTACAACTAACATGATAACAAATTATGAAATACAATAATGCTGAAATTGCTGAAACAGTATATGCTTCCTGGCCAACGTCCTCTAACCTTGTGCATACACTGATGTTCCTACACTATAACTCCTCCCCCGTTAGAATGAGGCTCCGTCAGGTTGCTGAGTTTTATTTTCTCTTTGTACAAATGTTGACTTTGTTTTTCTTTGTTGTCTTCGTTTGTAAATAAAATAAAATAAAGATACGATAATACAAATATACAATAGAATAGTCCATACGCTTGGAGTGTGGAATTGTGGAGTTTCCGTTATGATAGGAAATGGTCCATTGGTATGAATTTCCTTAAGTTCTAGTGACTTCAGGTCAATTTTCATTGGTAAAATTTTGATGGGATTAAATCGAAATTTTGGTTGGTTTATTATCAGTGGTTGTCCATCAGTTTTTTCTAAAAAGACCAATTCTTGGTTTCTAAATATTATTTTGCAATTAGAATTTTCTATAAGATATATTCCAGTTAACGTTTTAATCTCTGTTCCTTGTGGACAATTTATAGTTAATTTTTCTGGTGAAGGAAATATGGCTAAAAATTGATTTACTTCTGGGATGATTTCAATATGATTTTTTGAAATTTCGACTCGGATATATTGGCATTCAGAAGAATTTCCATTGGTTATTATTTGTTCTTCACATTTAAATTTATTATTGTTTTGAAGGTGACGAGGGCATTGGAATATTTTACCTTTAGTACATAATATGTCGTTGAGAGGTTTTATTATATTTTTGGATTTCAGCAAAAATTTTGTGTTTGTATTATTGTTGAGAATTCTGATTCATACTCTGTGGGAATAGGTAATAAATAAAAGAGTTCAAATTCTAATTCGAAATCAATGGGTATAGAAAGAAAATAGGTTATTCTATTTTTGTCTATTTTACAGTTAACTTCTAATAAAGATTCAAAATTTACTATGTTTTCATAATTAACTCCAAACGGAAGTTGAGATTGGTAATGGGAAGAGATTTTTCTTATTTCTGATAATAGTCTCGGGATTTTATGATGCTTGGGTGTAAGGTTTTGAGCTTACAGAATGTGAGGGAGTTTTCGATATTTTCTAAACATTAAGTATTGAATTAAAGGTAATTAGAATTTCATTAAACAAATCTTTCAAATAGACAACATTTTCAAGATTTCCTTGAAAGTTAATGATATCTTTGATTTCTAGTATTTGAGACTTAAGATTTAGTTCGTTTTTTTGAATGTCGACTACAGTCTGATTAAAATTTTTAATAATTTCGTGGCTTACAGAGTATTTCATTTGAAGTTGATTTTGTAAATTAATTTGGTTTTTCTTTAAATGTTCCAACATTAGATTTATCCTTTCTCCGTCATCTGAATATAAGTTACCAGTAATGGTTTTAACTATTGATCCAAGACCATTTATTAACCCTCTTCTTTTCCTTATACTAGTAGAATGAATATTAAAATTATCTAACTTATCATCTATACTATTCTTAACATACTGAATTAAATTAATAAAATTTTCAGTTTCTTACCTAAAGAAAGTATCATTTAAAATATTAGTTTTGAGATGGTCGTACTGAATATTTAGATTTTTTTATTCGTTTAATAATGGATTAAGATCATAAAAGTGGATAAAACTATGACTTGCTTTTTGTAATTTGGCAGGTCCTAGGTTAATGGGTAGAATGCCCATATTGTTGCTAATATCCTTTATGTTGATGGATGCATGCCCGACTGCGATGCACCTGTAATAAAATTATAAGGTTTTTGTTTAGGTCGTTTAATATTAGATAAGTGTATATATCTTCAGTTGTATTTTTGTGTCGAGTAACGATTTTGGCTGTCTTTCTTCCGCGATTAATGCTTTGATATTTGTTTTTTGTTTTTCCTTTAATTTGTTTGTTACGCACAAATATTTTGGAAGGAATTATTTCAGGTACTTCTTCACGATTTAAATTTGCTTTTCCAATTAATTTTTCTTTATTTGCTTGTAAATTTTTATTTATTTCTGAATACAGTAACTTCATTTTTTCTTTATGGTTGATTATATAATTATTATTAAGTTGTTTTTCCAGATCTAAGTCGAAAATAGAAGTATTCTCTAAATGTTCATTTATTATTTCATAGGGTTTAAATATAGTCGCTGAGTGTATACTACTATTATAAGCCAATAGGGCATAATTGACTTTTTGTTCTATTGGTTCGTTTTTAAAATCATCGCGGTTATTAAATAATCTAATATGTTCGATAATTGTATTATGGAATCTTTCGGCAATTCCATTGGATTCTGGGTGTTGTGAGGTTATAAAATGGATTTTGATTTTATGAACAGCAAGAAGTTCTTGAACTAGAGAATTTTTAAGTTCGGTACCATTATCCGAAATTATTTGTTCGGGTGTATTATGATGAGAGAAATAGTTTATTAGGGCGTTTACAACTTCTATTCCTTGGGCGGATTTTAATTTGTAGAGTTGGGCATATTTGGAAAATGAATCGATTACGGTTAGAAATTTAGTGTTTTCTAGTGTGATTGTATCGAGATGTAATATTTGGAAGGGTTTTACTGCTGTGGGGATAATATTGAAAAATGGTTTGATTGGGTTTCTATCGTATTTAGTTAATTGACAGATTTCGCACTCGTTATGTAAGTTTGAATCGAAGCTCTTTGATTGGGCCAGTAATATATATTTTTTATGCGCAACTCGGTCTCATCTAATCCTCTATGGTTTTGTTTTCCTTCGTGATAGTTTTGGATTAATTCTTTTATTTCATTGAGAGGAATGTCAATAAGTTTCTTTGTACAGTTAATGAAGGATATTTGGGAATTTTTAAAGAATTTTTGGACGACTACGCTAAATTTTTCGTAGATGGGATCCTCAAAATATAAATGATATTTTAATTTTGGGACAGTGTAATCTGACGAATTTTATGACATCCTTTTCGAAATTGCTTTTCGAAAATTGTACCAGAATTCTTCGCTTATTATTAAATAATATGATAATATTGGGTATTGCTGGTTCGAAGTGTACTTCAGAAATGATTATTTGATTTTTTCCTACATTTACGGCACATTCTGCGATAGGAATGCCGATAATTGGATTTTCTTGACAGGTGTGTATTGTGTTACCTTCGTCATCTGGGTCATCTGCTTCTTCGCATTCAACTATAAGTGATTCGTTTTCTACGTCACTATTTGGGGTATTAAGTAGTTCTTCGTCAAAATTCATTATATAATCCATTTCTTCTTCGGTATTTGGTTGTGTTTCATTTGTCTCATTTACATTTAATTCTATTCTGGATAGAAAATCACTATTAGTGTTTAACGCACCTTTCTTGTATACGACATTGTAGTCATATTCTTCCAATTTGAGGCGCCATCTAACTAACTTTGAGTTAGGGTCCTTTAAAGAAAATAGCCATTGTAATGGCTTGTGGTCAGTTACAATTGTAAACTTACGACCAAAAAGATAAGGGCGGAAGTATTTCACTGCCCAAACAATCGCAAGTAGTTCCTTCTCAATTGTTGAGTAGTTGGTTTCGCTTTTATTTAAAGTTCGACTAGCATACGCTATAGGTAAATCAGATCCGATTTTTCCTTGCCTTAATACAGCCCCTAGTGCAAAGTTGCTTGCGTCTGTGGTTAAGTTGAAGGGTTTAGAAAAATCAGGGTACTGTAATATTGGGTCATTAACAAGAAGATTTTTACACATTTCAAAACACTGGGAATAATCTGAATCATTTATGTTTATAATTGCATCTTTTTTGAGACGAGAAGTTAAAGGTTTAGTTAATTTTGAGAAATGTTTTATAAATTTTCTATAATATCCCAATAATCCTAAGAAACCTTTTAGTTGTTTGGTATTTTTTGGAATAGGAAAGTTTACGATAGCTTTAATTTTGTCTGGATTGGGTTTTACGCCATCTGGTGTAACGATATGCCCCAGATAAGCAACCTCTTTTCTTAAAAATTCTGATTTATCAATTTGAATTTTAAAATTTTACTCTCTTAATCTCTTAAAAACTTCTTTTAAATTTGTAGGGTGTTCTTGGAGACTGGTACTAAACACTGTAATGTCGTCCAGGTACACAAGACACTTTTCATTTTGTATTCCTCGAAGTATATTGTCCATGACTCTTTGGAAGGTCGCCGGTGCGTTACGTAATCCAAAGGGCATTCTGAGGAATTCGTAGTGACCGTTTTCTGTATTGAACGCAGTTTTGGGTATATCTTCTTCGGCCATTTCTATTTGATGAAATCCCGAAGCAAGATCTAAAGTTGTGAAATACTGACAACGACCTAGTTTGTCAAGTAAATCGGAAATATTAGGTAGGGGATATCGATCTCCTAAGGTGATTTCGTTTAATTTTCGGTAGTCAACTACAATTCTATATTTAGGTACTTGAGAGTTTTCCAATTTTTTGGGAACGACCCAGATCGGACTCGACCACGCTGAGTCAGAATGACGAATAATATTTTGGTCCAGCATACTTTGAATCTGGTTTTGTACCTCTTTTCTATAGATTTCAGGATATCTATAGGACTTCGAATAAATAGGTATATCGTTAGCTGTTTTAATATTATGTCTTACTTTACTAGTAAAAGATAGCATGTTGCCAGTTACATGAAATGTATCTGAAAACACTTTGATAAGTTTTAATATAGCTTCCCGTTCTTCGATATTCATGTGCTCAGTGCGAACTTTGGAAATGTCGAATTAAAATTTTTCTGCGTATATATTATTTAGATTAGGGTAAACTGTGCTATAATAGTTTTCTGAGAAGCTTTCAGCTTCGATGGTTGAAGTGAAAGTAATTTTACATGCATTCTCAGAAGAGTTCAAAATACTGCAAATGGCTTTATTATTTTTAACTTTTGTTAAACATTGTGGGATTTCTACGTTCCCAATTTTGGTATACGGGATTATTACATCGCTATTATTGATATTTTTTATGCCTACGGAAATTTTCTCCGTACGAGGAAGCACTACTATACAATTCATGCTGTCCTCGTTAATATTATGATAAAGAATATTTGTTTTACTACTTTTTGTTATTAGAACATTATTTATTAAATATATTTTAGCATTAAGTTTCTTAAGATTGGCTAATCCTAATAAACAATCAAAGTAGTCATGAAATTTAAATATGCAATAATTTAATTTCATAGGATTTTTAGTTTGGAATATTTTAGAAGTAGGAACCACAGTACAAAAATTTTGTTGGCTCCTGCCTAAAGCGGTGGAAACTTGAAAAGGTTTCCGAAAAATGGCATTTTTAAAATATTTTTCTGCTACATTTGGAACAACAAAAGACTTAGTACTACCAGTATCAATTAAAACTTTCAGATTATTTTCAGGAAAAATTATATACGGTAGTTCACTTTCTTTATTGGTTAAATTTAGTAATTCTATTCTACTTGGTCCGAGGCAATTTCCTCTAAAAATGATCATTATCTTCTTGGTATACATTTTTATCTTCGGAATTATTTATTTCGTCAATATTATGTAATTCTTCTTGAACTATATTTTGTGGTTGCCTAGCAAAATAATTTTGATTTTGACTACGAGGTTTGTATCGATTTTGATAATTTTGGTTTGGTCTGAAGGTATTATTTGTAGAAATAGTCATCGGAGTTAGGTTTGGAAGATTTTGGTTTTGATTAGGCCTAAAAACGTTACTAGTTCTGCTAGTGTTAGGTTGATTTTTATTATTATTAAAATTTCGGGTTTGTGTGTTTTGATACTGAGTTTTTGGGAATTGGGAATAATTATTATTCCTTTGGTATTTATTATTTTGGAAGTTAAAATTATTTGGTGGAACATAATTAGATGAGTTTGATTAGTTTTTAATTGAAAAATTATTTGATGATGGGGGGTTTTGATTTTTGGAAGAATTATTTTGTCCCATATAGATTTGGAAATCATTTGTGAGAACATTTAAAGCTGTGTTCAGATCATTAGGGTTTTTAGTACGCATAAAAGTTCCTAAGGGTTCTTTCAGACCTCGTAATAATACTCTTAAAGCCAGATTTCTAAAATAGCTACCAAGTATCTCTTGTTCGTTACGGTTAGAACGAGTTTGCAACAAAGATATTTGTAGGTTTAAGAGATGCTGTATTTTTTGGAAAAATTCGAAAGGCGATTAATTGCCTTGTTTAAGGTGTGTAATTTCTATACTAAGTGTATAAACGTCTCTTTTATCTGCATAAGTGTTTAATAGAGCATCTTTTAAATTTTCCCAAGTTCTTATACTACATGATGAAATATTTATGGCGGGTTCGCCTTTAATTTTTGCTAAAATGCTAGAAGTCAGATATTCATTCTGAAAATCGGTTGGGTCGGCTACATTATAAAATTTAGTGACTAGTTTTTCGCAAATCTCTATGAAGCGAGGAAGTAATGCGACATCTCCTTGAAAATCTGGGATCATTTCCAGATATTATTTTTTGAGTTGAGGTACAGCCGGTTAAGCCATAGTTAATTTGGGTTTTGATAAGGTAATTTTTGGAAAAAGATTAGAAGTATTTTCTTGATTTTAAATAATAAATTAGTATTGTTTGAGTCAGAATCTGAATCAGAACTATCTGAATTAATTGAAATTTGTTTCTCTCTATACGACATAAAAAAGGTACTTACAGTAAGAATAGCTTCCAGCCCATCTATGCTGGAGTCCACAATGAAACGGCAGGAGCAGGACCTTCACAGGAACTTTAATATTCACTTGAACTTTTCCGTCACTATTCTTCAGATCAGGCTACTCAATTCACCCAACCAAGAGTCTATACTCGCGGTGCCGGTTATTTATTTGTTCGATTGATTATTAAATCGTTAACACGAACCGGGATTTATATTCGTTAAACCCGTTAAATCAATCCTACTGACTGCGCCAATTAACTTCGAACACTCCGTGTATAGGTTTTTAAAAAATATTTATTACAAAAATAATCTACAAAATACGTCTTTAATGTCGGAGAACAGATTCTATACTGAATTAAAAATGAAACAATTACAACTAACATGATAACAAATTATGAAATACAATAATGCTGAAATTGCTGAAACAGTATATGCTTCCTGGCCAACGTCCTCTAACCTTGTGCATACACTGATGTTCCGACACTATAACTTGTATTTATTTTATTTCAATTTAGACATATAATATACCTAAAAGCACCTAAATTATTTAATTTTAAAGTTTGAACTCTTGACAACAACGCATGCATAGAGAAAGTACAGTGTACAATACGTGAGAAAATGACATATTTCTCCCTCGCTTGATTTGCGGCACTCTGCATCTCATAAGCTCGTTCCAAATAACTTCTGCGCTCCTGAGAAATATGTATTTTTTCTCACTTGTAGAATATACTATTTTTGTACTTATACCGGTGGGAGAAAAATGTTTCTTATGTTCACTTTGAGACACCCTGTAGGGAGGACAAGGTACAAGTGTGAGTATACATCGAAATCGTATTGTAGTACTATGTTTTGTAAACACTTTGTTTTTGGATGTCCCTGATATCTTTAGAAACAAAGAAAATAGACGATTTTATTTTTTAACATGTGTTTTTACTGGAATAAAAGTTTGAGACACCCTGTAGGGAGGAAATGGTACAAAGGTGCGTATATTTTTCAATTATGTTGTAGGCTCATATCTTGTGAAAAATTTTGTAGTTTTTCTGATATCTTTAACGGTAAAGGAATTTGACGGTTTTACTCTTTAATATTTGTTTTAATTGACTATATCTTATTATATAATTACTCTTATCATACATTAAAATAAAATTATTAACTATACCTATTAATGTATGAAATTAACAAAGTGTTCAAAGAAAGATTGTCTTACCTATTAAAGCTATTTAACCTCTATTTGTACCTCTCGCTATTTAAAGAGATTTCCTTAATCTCTCTTTCATACAGGTTCTTTCTTCTAATCATACACTGCCGTGCTAGGCCCAAAGACCGTAACTAACATTTGACAAAATGGTGGCAAAATCGATTTCAAAATTGAATGCTAAAATTTTGGCCCGTTAGGGATTTATGGACTAGATAATAGTTTTTATGCATGGATATATGTCTCACTGTATTAAAGAGCCATTAATTATATTTTAAAACAAAGTTTTATAGAAAAAAAGGTAGATACCGCTAAAACGTTTTATTGCAAAAATTACTATAAAACTAAGCCTATTAGCGGTATGTGGTTTACAGTCGTGATTGATATGTAATGAAAAGCTTTTCTGTGTATTAAAGTTTATTGAATTGAAACAATTAAAGCATTATTAATTGTTATGAGTCACAATGTGACAACAGCAAATTGGCCATATTTAGTTGTCGTTATTTCTGTTTTCTTTCAAGAGTCAATAAATGCGTATTGGTTCATTAATAATAATGTTCTATTTATGATAAAATATAGACAATTAAATATACAACCAAACAACATACCTTGTGTCTGGTACATACAAAAAACCTATTTAGTATTTCAATGGTATTACCCTATAGTTAACATTTTTATAAAATCTTTTATAGTGCTTCTAATAAATTGGCCGAAAACTGTATACTACGAAAATAAACAGAATCTGTTCAGATTGTTATCAGATGTTAAGCGTTTTAAAGAATTCTTCAACTCATTTTTATCTTTTTTTATAATATAGCTTCATAATTTTACAACATCATATTTTTCGGCCAACTTTGGTGAATATTTTTCGCTTTCTCGGCCATTATATTTTTATTTTGTTTCTTATCGACAAAGGTTTCCTATTTTACGACATATTATTATAGAGCTTTAAGAACTTTATGATCGCCGACACCGACTCATCGACCGATATGCAGGTTATTTTTAATCTCATTTTAGATAAATACGATAAGTAATAAAATATTATTGGGTATTTCGCAATATTTTATTCGGTAAATGCCATTGATTACAGTAATTAGGGCAAATTTGAACATTTTATTAGTTGTATTGTATAAACTACTTATATGTCATGATTAAAATAGGATCACATTGCCTTTCAGACCGAAAGATACCTAATTATGGGATATATAAGATTTTTAAAATATTCAAACTGCTCTACTAAAAAGTTGCTTAAAATTACATAGTGTAGTTTACTTCCGAGGTCCAGAAATATTTTCAACAAAACTCTGATTTAAGAACAAATTTAATCGAATTGATTCATACTCTTGAATACATCATTAATTATTTATGAACAAATTTTTGTATCATTAACCAGGTACCTGACACATTCTTAGAAAATTTATAAAGGAATAAAACCAGCATTTTTGTATATTAGTAAAGGTAAAGGTAATTTAAAGTAGGTAAAGGATTCTTTTCTTGCTAGGAGTGCAACGTAATAAACAATTAACTAAGTATTATTTTCTGGTCAAACAAAATCACTTTTTAACTCGTCAAAACACACCAAACCGATATTCTGCGAAAAAAATTTTTAACACGATAATATAACCATAACCATGTAAAGTTAGGCCGAATTTACTTTGTAATAGCACAGGATAAAGAGGGACACTAAAACCTCTTCCATGTCGGCACTTTGATCTCAAGAAGTAATACCGGCAGTACGCAATTGGTAATTCACCAGTGATGGATGCGGGTTTTCCCTGTTAAAACCCGTACGTTTCTATGCAACTAGTAATGCGAGAGTGGGGCAAAAGCGACTGGGAACATTCCGCGGTCGCCATGCGCGACTAAATATTTTACTTCCAATTTTTCGGAGAGTGTTTCTACTGTCCCTCTTTATACTGTGGTAATACTAAGGCGATTTGGCGGTTTCTAACTGTAGGCGTGGCATTCTTGAAAGTATATTAGCGGTAAGTGCAATATGCTAAGGTATATGGCGGCAACTGTAGCAGATACCGTCAAAACGCCATAGTATTTAACATTTGCCGCCAAATGGCTTAGTATTTTAAATGAAAAGTGTAGATACCGCTAACAAAATTGCAATTTTATTTAAAATATAATGCTTCTACAACTCCAAAGACTTTGTAAATATATTCTAAATACTCTGTTCTACCTAGAAATACAAAAATCTCGTTTTCGATAAAAAAATTCAGTTACGGCCTTTGGGCTTAGCACGGCAGTACAGATTCTGTATGTTTTTATTCTTCCAAATAAATCATTTCACAGCTTTCCTTTCCCTTTATTACTATTCTAAGAAGTATAATCTTCACTGTCTCCAATGTTCTATTATATATTCTATTATATTATAAATTCTTAGATGTTGGGATTGTAATTAGATGTTTTAAATAATAGCCTGTTTTATTTAATATAATTATTGTTACCGTGATAGGATCTCTAAATAATCAAATTTTCAGAGGACAACAACTTTCTTAGCACCAAATTAACTTTTTATGGTTTAGCAAATTGTTAATTACTAGCTGAATATTTACAAAATTTTATTTTTAGTGGTGTGATGAATTTTATTTCTAAATGGAAACAAATTTTAAAATACTTACTGAATAAACGGTCCGCATTGTTCCCGCAGAAAAAAATGTGGTCCTCGTTGAGTAATTCAAATCCTTCATCAATACCTAATTTTTGATCACTTGTTAAACATCTTTTATAGTAACTCACAACAGGGTCAATGCAATCATAAATTTTTGGCCAAACGTTGCAGAGTTTCTTTATAAAATTTTGGAGGCTACCACTGGATGCAGCTGTATATTCTCTTTCGGTTGATTCGATATCATCTACTACGCTATTGATGCAGGTAAATACTTCCTAAAAATAACCACGGTTTTAAGGGGGTAGCCGCAAAATATTGGCCCAAAGCTATTTAAATGCATTCATTTGTTTCCTTAGGCCTTATAACAAAGAAGTCTCTTTTGGATAAAGTTCCTATTTGAAATTAAAAAACACAGTAAATTCTCTTTTTTTTTTCACCACTGTAACTTATAAAAATAATGTTTACCTATTCCACGAACATACGCCTGTTTTGGATTACTTCGACAACGAATATTTTACTGTGCAAAATAAGAAGAACGAAAGTAAATTGCAAATTATATTGTTGTTTATTGGAATAATTATTAGCGCCATTTACTTTCGTACTTCTTATGTTGCACAGTAAAATATTCGTTGTCGAAATAATCCAAAACAGGCGTATGTTCGTGGAATGGCCCATATATAAAAATTTTCAGGGACTTTTCGCTCTCAGTAATAATGTAATGTTTCATGTTTAAATTTTTCAAAGATACTTATTAGTTTTCTCAGCATTCGAAACTAAATAGCATTGAACCAAGATTTTTCGCCTACCCCCTTAAATACCAAGATAGCAAGCGTTTTCTAAAAAAAAACACAGATTTAAAGAAAGATTTAAAATAAAATTTAACAATTTTGTGGCGCAGTGATAAGAGCGTAAATTACTGAGGGTAAAAACTTAGTAGTTCCGAGCTCGAAATTTGACGGGATAGGAAATTTTTGTTAAAAACAAGTAGGGGTCGACAAGACAAGATTTCTTGTCTTGATAACAACTTCTTGTCTTGTTTTGAGAAAAAATCAAGAAATTATAAAAAATCTTGTCTTGGTATTTTCTTGACATCTTATATCTTGTCTTGACTCTTATTGTGACTTTTTATTGCATTGCGTGCTAACCATAGATATAATAGAATAGACAAGGCATACTAAGCAAAATAGTGTAACGCGCAGGCAGTCGCTAGGTGGTCTGTATATCTCTTTTTACCGAGTGATCCCGCACATGTGGCAGACAAAGATAGTTAGACCACTCAAAGTAAACATTGACCAATGACGTCCTTGATATTGGCGTTACACCTCGATGCACTCTATTCTTATTACGTCTATGGTGCTAATACGGCCTCAACTGCCACTGGCTCCCGACCGATCTACATTTGTTTTCTGACGTACGCAAAATTGATGGATGTGCAGTTGCATACTTATCCCGTTTATTTAAGTAAGGTTAATATAGTGCAAAGTGGTAGTCTGTAGACTATAGACAAGGCGAAAACGGCGGGTTCTTTGGAGAAAATATTCCCATAAGATTTTTTTGCCTAATCACATTTGTGGGACATTCCAGAAAAAGATTCAAGAAGTCGCTCACGCGAAAAGGGGTCCAATTTTTCTTAACAATTTTTTTAATCAAATTTCAAAAATTAATATATTCGGCCCGAACAATTTTTTTAGGTGTTTTGGACCATTCTGGATAAAAAAGGTCTGTTGTAATTTTTCTCTAAAGTTGATCGTTTTCGAGGTAAAAGCATTTTAAAATTGGAAAAAAACAAAAAATGGCGATTTTCAAGGCTTAATAACTCGGTTAAAGTTATTACTATGAAAGTTAGGAAGCGACTAAATCAAAGTCTAAAGTCCTCCCTACAAGATCCTGAAGAAATTTGTCATTATTTGATTACTAAGCTGTTATTTTTAAGTAATAATAATGAGCTCCATGCACGTATTAGGCGGCCGTCCATGCTGAGTGCGAAGGAGATGCCATTCAGTCAGTCCAATGGCGAATCTCACTCGCACTCACATTTACAGCCGCGTCAATACGATCTTACCGCTCATTATTAATAATTAAAAATAACAGCTTACTGATAAATTAATGACACAAATTTCTGCAGGTTCATGTAGGGGGGACTTTAGATTTGATTTAGTCACTTTCTGACTTTCACAATAATAATTTTATACCGAGTTATTAAGTCTTAAAAATGGCCACTTTCGCGTTTTTCAAATTTTAAATTGCTTATAACTCGAACACGATCAACTTTAGAGAAAAATTACAAGAGACCTTTTTTGTCCGGAATGGTCCGAAAAAAACTAAAAAAAATTTTTCCGGGCCGCAGATATTGATTTTTGCAATTTGATTAAAAAAATTTTTTTTAAAAATTTGGACCACTTTTCGCGTGGGCGACTTCTTGAACCTTATTCTTGGGTGTCTCACGAATGTGATTATGCAAAGAACCCGCCTTGTCTATACCTGTTTCGTTATATTTTTGATGTAAGTTTGTGACAGTAGCGAACTGATAGATCAGCAGGCCCTGGTTCCAGTTAGGATGCGGACCCGCCAGCCCAATAAAAACACACACTGTATATCAAAAGTTTTTAATAAACATTAAATATAAATCATCATATATCATAAAATATATCATACATTTATAAAAATTCAAGCTAATGTATAGTTCATTTACTCACGGTGTTTGCTCCAAATTGTAAAGAACCGTTTGGATTGACATGACATTTGGCATACACATAGATAACATGTCAAAGAAAAAAGTGATATTGTGCCGATGTGTGCTTTTGCCCGGGAATGAGTTTCACCTGTTCTCGGGGGTGAAAAAACACACGTTCAAGGTAAGTCCTGAATTGGATAAACTAACTAATTGTAAGCAACTTTAGTTTTATAGATTGTTTTTACTAAGTCAACACTTTTTGAGTTATTTGCCAGTGAATATGTTCATTTTTCAAAAAAAAAAAACTAGGTTTTTCGCAATTAACTCAAAAAGGAATTATTTATAAAAAATAGTCTTAGTAAAAATATAGCTTATAAAAAAGTGAAAAAAAATGGTGTATATACAAAGTATGTAGAGCCAGTTGGAGCAGAGTCGTAGGTAATGAAAAGTACGCTCTTATTCGTCAAATTTCAAATCGAATATTTCAACGTGAAAAAAACAAAAAATGAAGCACTTTTCGGGAAAAACTCATAGCACCTTTTTTAATGTGTTAAAAAAAACTTTTTTAAATAACTCAAAAATTATTGTTGATTCCAAAGATCTCAAGTAGTAAAACAATATAGGTTTCGCTATTGTAACTATTTTGGACTTTTTGTTTTCCTGAAAACAAACATTGGTTAAGATATGGCTGTTCAAAATTTGCATACACTCGGATTAGTGACTCATTTAAGCCCATTTAACTACAGCCTTTTAAAAAATAAGCACTCTGAACCAATGAATCTTAGAGATCCCACATACAATACCATAAGTAAAGTATTTTGTGAAGTGGTAACGATTAATTTCATTTCGGGTTCTAATTACGGGATGATTTTTACGATTTTTTTTACCAGAAAAAAAAAGGGACCAACATTATTTTGATCGTAACTTGCAAACTTTTTTAAAAAAGAAAAATAAAGCTTTTCTTAAATACTTTTGAAAAAGTTGAAATCAGTCTTCCCCGAAAACTGCTAACGTTGAAATATTCGATTTGGAATTTGACGACTAAAAACCCACTTTTATTAGCTACAACTCTGCTTCTACGGGGCCTAAAGTCTTTGTATATACGTTACACTCAAACTCTGAATTCGGACAATGTCCGAACTTTTTACTCACTTCGCAATGTGGACGACGTTAATTACCCACGTCGCGGAGTAACCATTTTATTCGCACATTGGCCGAAGCGAAATGCACAAAACGCGTTGTGGGTAAATGAAAGTACTCAATTGCCGAAATAAACACGTTTACCAGGGATTGAGCAAAACCATAATACCCATAACCCGACGTGGGTAATCTATTTTACCCACGTCGGGTCGTGAGTATTTCAAGTTTGCGCAAACGCCGAAATCCGGGGCCGACTAGCTCCAAAAAATGTAATGGCTGTTGTAATAAATAAGAACAATAGTTTCTATATCCTTGGTACAAAGCATGGAGTTCTTAACAAACAGTTTTCTAGAAACCAGTTCCAGGTAGCTCCTAATAAATCCTAAATCCTAAAAACAGCTCAATGTCCGTATAGAAGCAATGATGTCATCCGAGTCCAAACAAGACTTCATCAGCTGTGGATGCAAGAAGAACCTTCGGTCAAATCTTGCAAATGTGTAAAATAAAACATAAAATGCAATTATTCTAAATGTCACGGTAGCACTTCTTGTCCTAAACTAGTGATCGGCAAACTTTTTAGTCAAAGTGCCAAATATGATCATTACAACAATTTAAAAAAAAATTGGGAGCCAAATCTGCTTGTTTAGCAAACTTATATTGCATTAAAAAACTAAAGGCTCTAGTCGGTGAAGATAGTGAAGAATGCTCCCAGCGATTCAAAAATAAAAAAACCACATGTTCTACATCAAAAATATTCGAACAAAACAATTTTTAAACCCATTCATAACCCACCAAAAAATTAAAACGTATTTTTTCCTTTTTTTGGCGATATCTTCGTTTCTAATCATCGTAGGAACTTCTATTTTCTTTCGTTTTGTAAGGTTTTATTTCCTACAACACTGTATTTTTTACAAAATTTTTGGCGCAAAATCAATTTTTTTAAATGTATGTTGATATGTAGAACCGAAAAGTGAAAGACTAGCAAACGTGAGCGTTTTCAGCTCATCATAAGAATCAGGCGTTGAAAAGCTATTCTAAGCGTTGAAAATGATCATGCCTTCCTTCTCCAGGTTATTCAAAGCAGACCACTTGTGTTGTGAACATTTTTTTCTCCTCCAATATTTCCAATTCAACACAAAGATGTTCAAATATAGAGTGCCATACCTGATTCTTCTTAAACCCAGAAATTGTATTTCAAAGCTATTAGCGTCAATTTCAAAAGGAGAAAATTTCAACTTGATTATCGTAGCATCAAGATGATTTTTGACAAATGCTAAAGTTTGTAAGTTTGTTAAAAACTAATGTATCAGACTAAGATATGGTTATGTTTTTTCTACAAAGTTTTTTTAAATAAAAATATTGTTGAGTTCTTCGTAGATCTTTGTGCCAGAGCCGCAACTAAGGAGCCAAAGAGCTCCGGAGCCGCACTTTGCCGACCACTGTGCTATACTAACAAGTAAAGTGAATATTTTCTGAAAAGCACTGTAATAAAGATTGAAAGTGGTAGGTATGGAACAAGAGCTAGCAACGTCGGAAAAAAAATTATTTTAAGACAACTGGTTCTTTAATATATTATTCCCTATGCTTCCTCGAACACCGTACCGGCCATCTGCCTGCTGATACAGGTTGCGTTCATTACTGCGCAGCACATTTGTACAGGTAAACATATCGAATTTAAAATTATTGTAAGAGGAAATATTATTTTTCCGCAAATCGCCAGGAAATTTTGACATTCCTGTCAAAATTTCTTGAAGAAAAAGTCAGGACTTCCTTACTGTAAGGAAATGTCATTTCCTTACTGTAAGGAAATGATATTTCCGTACAGTTGTTAGTGTTAAATTTATAAGCGTCAAGTTTGACAATTCAACCTCAATACGTTTCCATAGTAACCCAAGTAATTTTATTAGGAATTTCAAAGCACCATTTATTTGGGAATAAAATTATCGCGTTTTTTTTAAATCAATCAATATCTGTCGAATTTTAAACGATTTGCGGAAAAATAGTATGTTTACCTCGTAGGAAAAGCCACATTCCTGGACTCTGTGTTGCTAAGTCTCGGCTTGCGCCTCGACTTAGCAATCTTCACAGTCGTCCAGGAATGTTAAGCTTTTCCTACCCGGTAAACAATGTACTATTGTCATTACTTTTTAAACATTATTAGAAATATGAACTATAATTGCCAGATATTGGTGGTTTAAAAAGTAATGACAAAAAAATATTTCGTCCTAAAATAATTTCATATCAATATACAGGGTGATTGATGAGTGTGATAAAGCTCAGTAGATCCGCTATAGTAATAGATAACACTAAAAGTTGATAACAAAAATTGTAGTTAACTTTCAGCTTTACATTACGAAATTGGTTAGAATTTTACAGGGTGTTCGATAACATAGTGGCATACCAAACTTATGTTTTTTTTTAATGGAACACCCTATATTTTATTTTATATTCGAAATTCTCTTAACTTTCCCATCACAAAAATATAAAGGTTTGTTATGTTACATAGGGCTTTTACAAAGTTTTAACCAATTTTTTATGAAAAACGTAACAAGTCCAGCTCCCTGTAAAAATAAAAATAAGCACGACTGCAATGGTTTATTGGTGCTATATTTTTTGTTGATTGTCAAAATTTATAAAAATGGTTGATATTGCTAATTTTTATTTTATCGAATACAGGGTGAGTCAAAACGCAAGTACGCAAATAAAAAAGTTAGGTACACGCGAATTAAAATTCATCAAGCCAGTGACGTCATTATTTAGCGTGCCCAATGACTTTATATTTTGGTACACGCTATTTTGATATGTTTAGTGTTTGTTGTTTGTTTGATAGAAAATATTTTTATTAAGGGAAGTGGAAGGGAAGCAAAACTATTCAGATGTTTTGAACTTAATTGTAATAAAACAATATGTATAAAAGTATATATTCAGGTTAGCAAAATAAATATTAGTTAACATGATATATATACAAAATAGTGCTAAAATAATTTTTATACGTAAGTTAATTATACCAGTTTTTATTGGTGTTTATTTTTCCTGTGGTGTTTATTTTTATTTATACAGGGAGTTGAACTTGTTACGATTTTAATAGAAAATTGGTTATAACTTTGTAAATACCTTGTATAACGTAATAAACCTTTATATTTTTGTGATATGGATATGGAAGTTAAGAAGATTTCGAACATAAAATAAAATATAGGGTGTTCCATTTAAAAAAAAATAAGTTTGGTCTGTCACTATATCATCGAACGCCCTGTAACATTCTAACTAATTTTAGTAATTTTGTAATATGAAGCTTAAAGTTTGCTAAAATGTTTGTTACTAACTTTTATTGCTATCTATTACTCTAGCGGATCTACTGAGTTTTATCACACTAATCAATCACCCCGTATATTTTATCTTATTACTTCTGCTACACTTAATCACGAATTTTTTTCTCTTATCTTTTTCATACTGTTTTAGAATGTTGTTAAACTCATTAAAAGAACTAAATAATTGTCCACACTCCATAGTTAATTAAAAAAACACTAAACAAGTAAAAAATAAGGAAACTCTTTATAAATCAATATTAAAGTGTAAATATAAACGCGATTAGACAAATAATTCTAACCACACTCTGAGACTCGCGATACTTAATACAAGTTCCTACAATTCAGGACTTATTTCGAACGTATATTTTTTCAGCCCTGAGAAGGGGTGAAAGTCACCCCTAGGACAAAAGCATGCATCGGTACAATACCACTGTTTTTCTTTGACATATTCTTAACTATGTGTGTATGCCAAATTACATGTCAATCCAAGCCGTTGTTTAAAAATTCTTGGTTTGCAGGTTTTGCAATATTATACCGTGAGTGAATGGACTATTAAAACGGTAAATTAATATTAATCCTATCGTTTTTCATACTGACATGACTTATCACTTTACGCCAGCCGTTTTTTTAGAAAATAATGAAACTCAAAAATTTTCATAATAAATTAAAAACCAATATCAAACCAGAATGAAATTTATATCAACAAAATAGATTCTCAAATTGCATATGATACACTTATTAATAAGTTAAATAATTACATACAAACCTCTAGAGAGATAAAAATATATCAAAAAAAACCTTCGATCGGTGGGGTTGATCTCTATCAAACGACGAGATTTTCTTAAAAAGAAATTAGTGTCTATATTTATCCTTCTTTTCCTTACCACTATTGAGGATGAGGATGCTATAAGTAAGGAGCATCGAGCGTATTGGAATTATTTTTATGACCCACCGTATAAAACTTGCATTGAGTTTCCTAATTTCTGCAACTTTGCAGTTTTCAACTTATTCATGGGTCGTGCTAATATGTATATAAAACACAAGTGCTTGTGTTAACACGTGTTTAGGCAGCCACCAGTGGTTATTCTTACAAGAAGTGTTGAAAGGGAGTTGAAGGGAATTCAATATTTCGATGGATTCTGAATATGTATCTAGCAATGATCTTAATTATTTGGGAGAATCATTTTTTAAATTGCTTTTTATCATAGTACCGATATAATTATCAGCAATAAGCCTTTTGTTATGATATCTGTTTACTAATTTATCATAACATATATTTGATAATTATCTTATGTAATTTGAATCCCCGAAAGTAACTTTAAGGGCTCCCCTTCAAAATAAGACAGTAAATATTGCAATTTTCTGACGTTAGATGTAATGTTTTGATTATTGTGAACAAGATTATTGAAAAGCTCAAAAAATGAAGGCCACAGATTTCTGTTCCCTTTGAATATCGGTATTCCCAATTCTTTCAAGTGAGGGGCGGATTCAGCACTCACAAAATCCCCATTACTTGAAGAACTGGTATCTGGAAACAGCTTGGAGAACGCTATTTTACAGGAATAATAGTACCTTTGAACTTCCGACCTTATTTTATACTGGGCTTTAAATTGGTCTTCCTCCTTGTCGTCTATTTCCATGATGACCTTGTTGTGGGCCTCTCCAAAGTTTTCATAAATTTAATGTTTTCCAATTCAAGAAACCTTACTTGAAATAATTGTTCTTTTTCTTGTGCATTAGCGGATACTTGTTGAAAAAAAATATAGCACTCCGTAATGGTGTTTGCGAAATTATCCCGTTTTCTTATGGCTTTTTTCAGAGACATTCGGATTCGATTTGATGTTAATGGATTTTAAAGATATTAATTTTAAAAGATTTTAAAGGTAAAAATAACGATAAATATTACACTAGATATGAATGATATGATATATAAATAATATTGTATAATTAGTGCTGTCGCCAGGGGGGTACAACGGCTTCCTTTATTCAGATGGACTTACCCAAGTTTTTTTTATGTATTTTGACCCGTAGAAGACGAATATTTTGGGTAGCAGTTGAACCGGATGTCGATACGATTGTTATAAACAAAGAAATTGAGGAATTACATAACAGCGATTTCTCGCAAAACAAATTATTTTTTTGTATTTTTTGGGTCATTCTAAGCAAAAAATGTTCTTCCAAGTTTTTCGTAGGATGCATACGCATAGTTTTCGAGATAAACGCGGTTGAACTTTCAAAAAATCGAAAAATTGAAATTTTTGAACCCAAATATCTTTTGATTAGAAAATCAAATACCATTTCTGGTTACCGCATTTCAAAGTGTTTTCAAAATGAAAAATTTACTTGTCAATAATTATAATTTCTGCTTATATAATCTCAATACAATTCATTGCATCCTACGAACACATCTGCCTGTTGTTTTTTTCCAAATTACCTAACTCCGAGAAAATATTGCCTTTCCGGTGGCCTCTTTTTGAGTCTTTGATACAAGGAGCATTGCACTATGAAAACATTAGATTCTAAGATGCATACTGTTTTTCACAGGTCCGGCCGAAAATAAGAACAGTTTTTATACTCTAAACTTAACCATGTGTATACTAAGCTGCCTCGCTGTTGGATTTATGTTTCCTAAAATCAATAAATGCCTTTGTTCGTACCGGACAACATTAGAGATTTTGTTTATTCTAAAACTTAAATTAGATACGCATAGGACTTTGATAAATTGATCTCACCTCTTGTTGCGAAACCCGAAAGAAAGAAGAATTCTTATGCTTTTAATCGAGTTTAGTTTCTTTATTAGCCACCCTCATGACTAGACGCCTGCGTTTTTAGCTCTACTTAGAATGTAGTCTCTCGAATTATTACATTCTCATTTCACGGCTTGAATTTACTTATTACCATTACTCGGTTTTTCACGCGAATTATCTATTCTCTCACTCCTTAGTACCTACTCACATACCTGACTCAGGGCCGCGTTTAGGTCAATTGCCGCCCTAGGCAATTCTCTAGTAGCCGCCCTTCAAACATGTACCATTTTTGTGAAAGAAAAAATGCAAGCAGAATTTTTTATTTAGGGAGCGTTCAAATATTATCTAACGCGATTTTTGAAGATTTTTGACCCCCTCCCCATACGTAACGCAATTTTTGAAGATTTTTGACCCCCCTAACCTGCGTTACGTAATACTTGAACGGTCTCTTAAATAAGAAATGTATTGTTTGGAAATGTATTAAAATGAGGAACATAGAATTTATAAAAAATAATATTTTACACAAGTGAGAAGAACAAAAATCACACTGATCACAGTATGGTATGAATTCACTTTTGACCGGTGAAAATAAACACAGAATGTTTTACATAAAAATGAAAAATTATGATTATGTATAATTTGCAATTTGTACTAGTATAAGATAGGAATGTGTTGCGATAGCAGTAGCCGTTATTTTTTAACTGTTATTTCACTGAAGCTATTTCACACTGTTACATCATTTTCATAATAACTGAAATATTCAGGTAGCTGACTACTTTTTTAATTATTGTAGACCTATAGCAAGAAAACCTACCCGTGTCCTGTCTAGAGTTCACGTCGGTTTTTTTTTAATTATTAACAATTTAATTTGTATGTAATTTCTACATACATTACATATAGGCAATTTTATTATAAATGTATGAATTAATAAAGGGTCTAATTTGTTTAAACATTTCTTGAAAAAATTATTTTTTTCCAAATACCTATTTTCTTAATCATTATAGTATGGTATAACTAGATCCAAACCCAGACATCCAAAGTGAAAGTTAGCCTCCAACACCAAATTGTTCTATATGGTCTACATAATGTTCAGAAAAAAGTCACACCATTTTGAGCGTCGGGTTTAGGGGGGAGAGGGGGGAGAAATCGGTAAATTCGTAGTTTTTTAAGTTTTTCGTCAATATTTCTAAAACTATGCTTTAATGTTCTATACAAAAATGTTCTACATTAAATTTAAAACAAAAAAGGTCCTATACATAATTGTTATAAAATCAACGATTCCACAGTTACGGAGGGTGAAAGGTGGAGGTTTTCGATACTTTTTATATTTTTTGAGCAATTTATAATATTAGTAATATTTTTACTGATTGAAAGAAATTTTCTTTAACAGGATTTGCTATTTCAGTGGCCGATGGTATGTTAGTGATAAGCCCTTGAAGAAACGTCAACCTCACCACCCAAAATCATCTTCAATTGCCCAAGAAATATAAAAAGTATCGAAAACCTCCACATTTCACCCTCCGTAACTCTGGAACTGTTGATTTTATAACAATTAAGGATAGGACCATTTTTGTTTTAAATTTTATGTAGAACATTTTTGTGTATAACATTGTTTACGCTTAAACATACTTTTAGAAATATTGACGAAAAACGTAAAGAAATAACTAATTTACCGATTTCTC
This sequence comes from Diabrotica virgifera virgifera, assembly GCF_917563875.1. NCBI lineage: Eukaryota > Metazoa > Arthropoda > Insecta > Coleoptera > Chrysomelidae > Diabrotica > Diabrotica virgifera. Next base: position 120,737,491 of record NC_065446.1, on the reverse strand, counting down.
CCCCATCTCCCCCCCAAACCGGACGCTCAAAATGGTGTAACTTTTTACTGAACAATATGTGGATCATATAGAACAATTTGGTGTTGGAGGAAAACTTTTACTTTGGATGTCTAGGTTAGGCCTTTTTTTGGACCAATTATACTATACTACCTCCGTAACTTTGGAATCGTCCATTTTAGAAGGATTATGTATAGGGGCATTTTTTATTTCAAATTGATTGTAGAACATTTTTGTATAAAAGGTTGTTCATGCTAAACCTCATAGTTTTAGAAATATTGACGAAAAACTTAAAAACTACGAATTTCCGACTTCTCCCCCCTCTCCCCCTCAAACCCGACGCTCAAAAAGGTGTGACTTTTTTCTGAACATTATATGGACGATATAGAACAATTTGGTGTTGGAGAATAACTTTCACTTTGGATGTCTGGGTTATGTCATTTTTTTTAATCAATTCTATCATACTATTAATGATCATAGAAAAAGTACCTGCGTATATTTTAATAAATAAATTATTTTTATTAAATAATAATTTATTGAACATAATTTATTCATTAAAATATACCTTAACTTTTTCTATGATTAATAATGATAGTATCATTACAAAAAATGGATTTTTGAGAAAATATTATTTTTTCAAAAATTGTTTAAAAAATTAGACTGTTTATTAATTAATAAATGTCTAGACAAATTGCATATTTGTAATTTACACAAAAGTACATACAAATTAAAAGAAGAAATATCAAAATTCATTGAGTAGATCCCAAGATATAGAAAATGGTAGTAGTTTTAAGTTGCTTTTTTAGTTTTTGAACTCGTGCATTTCTCGGCTCCCACCAGGTAGCTGACAACTGTTTTAATTGTTGACCTATATGATGAAAACCTACATGTTTCCTGCCTAGAGTTCGCGTTCGTTTTTTAGTTATTAACAATTTAGTACAATCAACGCAGAAGCTCCCCCTTCACTTACTACAGTATGACTAATCATCATTTGAACTACATTTTTAAAAATTCGAGTAAACTATCATCTTTTCGAATATGTAAGAAGATGTTTTCTACGGACAAAATTTTTAAGGTTATTCTAAATGTTTATAAACTAGTATTTTTTACTGTATTAGATAATTTTTTATCTTTTCTTAATACATTTTGATAGGATCACTTTTCTACTTTCATTTGGCATACGCAGAATTGTCCTATCTTCATTATTTTCTGTCATTTGTTATTGCAAAACAAAGGTCTCTGGGATAAACAAATAGAATACCTAACTTTTAAACTAATTAATGGATCGGTCTCAAATTTTGGGAGTTTGTTATGTACCCCAATACCCAACTTTGAGTAAAGCGAAACACTACAGTTCTAAGTTAGTTTTAGGAAAAGTTATTAATAAATAACGATTTTTAGTTATTTTGCAGTTTACGAAGCAACAAATTAACTTTTTGACTTTCAAAAATCGTCATTGTGAAGGTTTTTCAATGTTCTAAAAAAAATAAATTTTGTAATTTTATGTCAACTATTTAGCTTTTTTAACTATTTAGAATGGGAAATAAGCCACAATATTATTAAAAAATGATTTTTATTAACGTTTCGACGCCCAAATCGGGTGCCGTTGTCAAAATACAAAATACTATTAATATAAACAAAAATGTTGTTGCTTAGTAAAAAAATTCTTCTAATAATTTATTTAATTTGACTCATTTACATCGGCAATTCAGATACATATGATACATTTTAAAGTAGAAGACTTTAAAATGATATTGCCAATATTTATGAGTTGCGTTCCTGGGACGACTTTACTGAAAGATAGTTCATTCGATTACATGAAATCAACCCCAACTCAAGAATATCCGTCACAAAAAAAATCATAGCATGTGATATGTCTTTAAAAAGACAACCACATGCAACGGTGACATTAAAATTCTCGCGTTAGAGATCTCATAGTAAATCACGAGGGAAAACCAGGAAAAACCTCGTGATACTATCCCGACATCGTAAGTATTTGGTCTTACATTTAATTTACTCTCAAAATTAATACCAAATTCTGACTTTACTATAATTTTGTTTAAATTATAAATAATATCAATAATACATGGGTATATAAGTAATACTAAAATATAAAATATGTACTAACTCGACTATTGACTTACTAATTGTGGTATTTTCTTTCTATTGACTTCCTCTTTCAGTATGGGTATCCACATCCTACTGCATTCCACCGAGGAATTTGCGACACAATTGGTTTCGTTTAGCATAATTAGAGCCGCTTCTTTGATTTTTCTCTTTTTACTATCTGTTTCTTTCAGGACTATACTTGAATCTCTCCACTGAACTCTATGTTCATTATCCCATGCGTGTTGACATATTTGAGATCTATCAAATTCTCTATTTTTAATATAAGATTGATGTTCACTTATTCTAACGTTTAATGGTCTTGATGTTTCACCTATATAAAACTGTTCGCATTCACAAGGTATTTTATAAATACAATTCTTTGTCCTTTCTTGTTCATTGTTAGGTTTAGTTTTAGATAGAATAGATCTCAATGTGTTGGTTATTTTGAATGTTGTTGAAATGTTGAATTTATTTCCTATTGTTTTAAGTTTCTCGGATAGTCCTGTTATGTATGGTATTGATATTTTCCTCGTATTATTTCTTGTGAATGTTGTAGGATCCCGTTCTATGTTGTTCTGTTCCATTCGATCCAATCTTGACAATTCCTTATTTATAAACGATAAAGGATAATCATTTTTTAATAAAACAGATGTTAAGAATTGTTTTTCTTCTAAAAAGGAATTTTCGTTAGAACAAGTAATTTTGGCTCTATCATATAAGGATTTTATGATTCCCTTTTTAACGTTGATGTTGTGATTTGATTTGTAATTGAGATATCTGTTGGTATGTGTTGGTTTTCTATACACTTGAGTCTCATATCCAGTATCCTTCTTTAAGACTAAAACATCGAGGAAAGGCAGGGTGTTATTATATTCCTTTTCCATTGTAAATTTTATTGTCTCTTCTTGATCGTTTATAATATTCAGGAATGTATCCAACAATTCTGATCTATGAGGCCATATTGAAAACACATCATCTACATATCTCCACCATACAGTGGGTTTTAAATTTTGTTTAGAAATGATATTAGTTTCGAAATCCTCCATAAATATATTAGCCAATAATGGAGATAAAGAGGAGCCCATTGCTAGACCAAAATTTTGTTTATAAAATTCATTATTTAGTTGAAAATAGGTATTATTAGTACATAATGTCAATAACTCCATTATAGCTGATACATCTAGTTTTGTCCTAGTTGTCAATGTATCATCATTCTCTAATTTCGTTTTGATTATGTTTAAAGTTTTATCTAATGGCACATTTGTAAATAAACTGTTTATGTCAAAACTTACTAAAATATTATTTGGATTAAACTCAATAGTTGATAATTTGTTTACAAAATGTTTTGTATTTTTTATAAATGTGTCATCATTATTAGCAAATGGTTTTATAATGTTTAATAAAAATTTTGATAGTTCACTACAAGGAGAACTGATGGTACTACAAATGGGTATAAGTGGTATGTTCGCTTTATGAATTTTCGGTACTCCATAAAAATGTGGTGACTTACTGTAATGAGGTGTAATTAATTTTCTTTGATAGTATGTTAGATCATTTTTAAATTTGAATAAAGTTCTATAGATTTTGTTTTCCAGTGTTTTCGTTGGATCCTTCGTTAATTTGGTATAATGTCCATTTGTAATTAGATCTGTAATTTTGTCCTCGTATTGTATTTTATCCATTATTACAGTTGCATTTCCTTTATCCGCTGGTAGGATCGTTATGGAGTCATCATTTTTTAAAGTTTTTAAAGCTTTAATTTCCTCTTTACTGATGTTCTGTTCAATTTGATTTGTCTTTTCCAATTCAAGTTTACATAGTACCCTATACTGTTCTTTTTCATGAGTTGGTAAACACTGTGATATTTTTCTACTGAACTAATTATGTCTAATTTTGGAATAGATGGATGAGTAACAGCATAGTTTAAACCCTTTGACAATACCAAATTCTCCGTTGCATTTAACTGTCTATTTGATAGATTGACAACTGTCGCTAATATGTCATTATTTCTATTTAGGTTATCAAAAGTATGTATACTATTTTGTTCTAAAAGAATATTAAATTTATTTAAATGTATATTTCTTTGTTTCTGATATGAATTTTGATAAATTATGTGTAAACTAAAAATAATTCGATCAAAATCAGAATTTGATATCATTCCGAAAAGCAAATCTTTAATACTTACGATGTCTTGTTCAATAAAAAATAAATTTGACCTGTGAAATTGTAACCTTTCCCGGATCATTGACAAACTGGCTCTATGTAGAATATTTTGGAGTCTTCTGCTTGAATATGCTGGCCGTAACCTCAAGCCCTTCGGTATTAAGTTGTTATCTCTACATCGTTTTAAGAATTTGATAGAATTTTGACAGTGTGCCAGTTTCTCGTAGAAGGTTTCCAATTTCCTAAAATTTTGACACACGCTAGGCCCATACCGGTTTCTTAATGTTGTTCTGAAGCTATTTTCTTGTGGCATTTTTACAATTTTAACTATTTAGAATGGGAAATAAGCCACAATATTATTAAAAAAATGATTTTTATTAACGTTTCGACGCCCAAATCGGGTGCCGTTGTCAAAATACAAAATACTATTAATATAAACAAAAATGTTGTTGCTTAGTAAAAAAACTCTTCTAATAATTTATTTAATTTGACTCATTTACATCTATCATTACAACTATTTAGCTTTTTAATTGAGTGCAAAAAATGAAAAAAATCGCATTGATTGCACCAAATTGTTAATAATTAAAAAACACGATCTCTAGCCAGGAAACATGAAGGTTTTCATCCTATAGGTCAAGTCCACAATAACTAAAAAAGTAGTCAGCTACCTTGATATTAATTTCATTGTCCCGAACATGGTCTATTTCTTGCTTATTTCCCTGGCTGGAGTATTATATCAGTGCGACGACACGAATGTTATCTCCTTGTAATAATACAGTTTGAAAATCCCAACTCTAACTCGATTTCCTACTGGTAATCTTTAGTTTCTGCAATATGTGCAATATTTATGTTTTCAGTCAATTCACCGTGTTTGCGGAGCTTCTGGCGGCCCAATAATCACTAAATTTATGACTTCCGTTTTTTTGGATGAATAGTGTTAGGTTTAAGATAACAGAATGCTATGTTTGTTTTATTTTTGATATGAATGCAATTTCTTTTATTTAGAAACGAACGCCCACTTCTATTTCATTGATGGATGAATGATGAATATACATATTTGTTATTCGATTTTAATTTTTAAATACAAATATTTTTTTGTACAGTATTTTTGCCGCCCCAGGGGCGTCATTTGATAGGGTTAGGGGAGGCAGTTGTCCCCTCCCCTGAAACTGAAAATGACTGAAATTTACAAAAAATACTTTCAGTTTTCATTATTATATAACACCGGTTTATAGCGTCCTGCGCCTTCCGGTTCCTATTCTCCAGCCGCGTCAATCTGTCCAATCTCCTGGTCGGAGATCTCTCTCAGACATGGCTTTCTGGATTCCACTTATCCAGGTTGTTTTCGGTCTGCCCCTTTTCCTTCTTTCCGGGGGTTGCCATTCCATTATTAGCTTTGGGAGTCGATGTTCCTCCATTCTTTGTACATGGCCATACCAACAAAGTTGTTTTTGTTGGACTTCTTCAATTATGTTTGTTTTTCTATTCATAACATCTCGTACCCGTTCATTCGTTATATGTGAGACTCTGGAGATGCAGGCCGATCTTCGCCAGAAGTCCATTTCCAGTGCAAGCAACTTCTGTTCTGTTCGCTTATTCAGTTGCCAGGTTTCACATCCATACAGTACCACGCTTTTAAAGATGCTATTATAAAGCTGTGTTTTCTTTTCTTTTGATATGGTTTTTGACCAAAGTAGAGAGTTCAAAGCTCCTATTACCTTCTTTCCTTTCATAATTCTTTCCTCTATTTCGAATTCTGTCCTTCCACTTTGTTGGATTCTCGTTCCAAGGTATAATAATCAGAGCTTGGCTCGATAACCATATCATCCTCTAGATGTAACTCACTTTTCTGTCCTCCTATACACATATATTTGGTTTTCTTCATATTAACGTATAGGCCCCATTTTTTGTATTCTCGAAACAGCCGGTTTGTCATAAATATTAGATCATCTTTATCCTGGGCAATCACCACCTGATCGTCAGCAAAATGCAGTGTGTATAATGTTGAGTCGTCGTTTAGCTGTATCCCCATTCCAGAACACGATTTGCGCCACTTATGCAAGACCTCATTTATATAGATTTTAAACAGTGTTGGCGATAAGCTGCATCCCTGTCGTAGTCCCTTATTCACCATGAAGCTATTGGATAATCTGCTGTTGATTTTTATGTTTGCTTGGATATTGTTATAGAATTGTTGCACTGCTTTTATTAAAGTTATATTAATAGGGGATTTTTCCAGGACTTGCCATAATTTACAAAGTGGTACGGTATCATATGCCTTAGTTAGATCAACGAATAGTAGATGTATTTCTCTGTCTCTGGCTACTTTTTTTTCATTGAGTTGGTTGAGCGTGAAGATGTGGTCGATACAGGATCTTCCTGCTCGGAATCCTGCTTGTTGTTCGATCTCTATAGGTGCATATTCATTTTCTATTTGAGGTTTTAAAGTTTTCCCATATAATCTGCTAAAGGTGCTGGTTACAGTAATACAGCGATAGTTCTTGCAGTCTTCCTTGTTACCCTTTTTGTGGATTGGGGTTATCCATCCTGTTTTCCAATTTTCTGGTATGTTTTCTCCATCTGTGTAGTTGTTGAAAATTAAGGTTATTAGTTTGATCAATTTTGCAGTTCCATTTTTTATAAGTTCCGCTGGTATTCCTTCTGGACCACATGCTTTTTTATTTTTTAGTGATTTAATCATTCTCTCAACGAATTCGTCATTTAATTCTACGACTTGACCATTTAAATTGTAGTGCTTTGGTGATGTATTTATGTATTCCTGTCTATTTTCTTGAAGTTCTTCTTTGTAGTGGGTTTTCCATTTTTTTAAATCAATCATTTGAAGGTTTGTATTATTTCTGTTTTCATTTCTTAGATTTCGAATGAACCTCCAAGCTTCTGACGATCTGCTTCCACCTAGATGGCATTCCACTTCCCTACATCTCTGTTCCCAGGTATTGTTCTCATTTTTTGTTAACATTTTTTTATATTTGATTAATTCTTGGCGGTATTGGGTTTTATCATATGCGTTTTGTGATTTTAACCATTTATGATATTTCTGTTGTTTTATTTGTTTCTGTTGTTCAAGTTCATTGCTCCAGACTATGCTGTTATTTTTCCTGGTATTTGTTATCTCCTCCATGCCTAATGCTTCACTGGCTGCTTCCTTAATCGCAAGTGTTATTTTGTCGTAAATTATATTGGTGCTACATGTCAGGTCAATTTGATCAAGTTTTTGATCCAGTCTGTTCTGGTATAGGAACCTGGTGCTGTCGTCATATAGCCCAGTTAGTTTGTATTTGGGTTCTTTGATTATTTTTACTCTTTCTTCTTTCGATGTTTCATTTATTGCATATTTGAAGAGGATTTTGATTCGAGAAATTAGTAGGTAATGGTCAGATCCGCATTCTACACCTCTATATACTCTTGTGTCTTGGATTTTCCATTCTGATTTTTGTTTTATTATAATGTAGTCTATAATCGATCGTAGTTGTCTTGTCTCTTGATGCCAAGTGAACTTATGTATGTCCTTGTGGGGATAGAAGCCGTTTAAAATTTTTAGGTTAAATTGTTGACATAGACTAATGAGCCTTTCTCCATTATCATTGGTTACTTCTTCCCCGTAGTTTCCTACAATTAGGTGGTCCTTCTGTCTTCCTGTTCTTGCATTCAGGTCGCCCATCATTAATATCTCCCGTTGATCTCCGATTTTAGAAATCGTGTCTTCAAGCTCTTGTTGGAATGCGTCTTTTTCGTTTATTAATGTATCTTCAGTAGGGGCATATATACATATTACTGTGGTTCTGTGTCCATGGATGTTTAAGTTGACAGTCAGAATTCTCTCGTTTATTGCTTCCCAATTTGTTATTTTATTTTTATATCTCTTATCGATAAGGATTGATACTCCTTTGGCAGCTCTTTGATGTTTTTGTACGCCACTGAAGATGTGGATAAAATTATCAATTTCTTCTATACCTTTACCTTTTCTTTTTGTTTCAGTAAGAACGGATACTGATATCTTGTGTTGTCTCATTCCTGTGATTACGTCTTCAATTTTTCCTTTTAAGCCTTGGACGTTCCATGTACCATAATTCATTGTCAATTTTCGTTGCGGATGTCGTCGTGGTTTTTTCAGGTCCGGGTTCCGAGGCTGGGTTTTCGGATTTTTAGCAGTTCCTTTTTTACGAACGTAGAGTCGCTAGCCCTACGATCCTTGCTAAACCTTGCCTTAGTTGCTAAATCCTTGAAAATTTATAATGCAGTGGCACCTAGGTTTTATACACTACCTAAAGTTCATAAACCCATTATCTCAATGAGGCCAATTGTTTCTTCTATTGATGCCCCTAACAGTAAACTTGCCAAACACCTCACGGATATTCTCACGATTTCCTATAATGAGTCTAACGAATTCTATATTAGAGATTCTTTCACTTTTAGTAACTTCATTAACAATGTTAAAGTTCCGAATAATTATATATTAATTAGTTTAGATGTTGTGTCACTTTTTACAAACTTACCGTTAGATGCTATTCTCAACAGCATCAAAAATAACTGGAATAACATTGCTCCACATACCAAGATTAATTTAGATGATTTCATTAGAATTCTAACATTCATATTTGACTCCAATGTCTTCTTGTTTAATGGTACTTATTTTAAACAAATATTTGGCACTCCCATGGGCAGTAAAATATCTCCCATCCTATGTAATTTTGTTTTGGATGAACTTATAACAACGTGTAAAGAAAGGATACCTTTTCACATACCTTTTATTAAACGATATGTAGATGACTTGATTTTATCGGTTCCAGAGAACAAAGTAACTGATGTTTTAAACACTTTTAATAACCAATGTGAACACCTTAAGTTTACGGTTGAGAGGGAGGCGGATAATATGATTCCTTTTTTAGACATGCTCATTCATCGTGGCAGGGATGGCATTCTGAAGACTGAGTGGTATCGCAAGCCTTGTTTTAGTAACCGTTTCATAAATTTTCATTCCCAACACCCATCTAAGATGAAAACAAACTTGGTTTTGGCCTTAAAAAGTAGAGTCACTAAATTGTCGCACCTGGAATTTAGGGATAGGGGACTAAAAAAGCTGAGATCCATATTATTAGAAAATTCTTATCCCATAGGGCTTCTAAACAAACTTATTTTTGGTTCTCCTTCTTGTCAATCAGCTGACGGACGAAATTGTCATAATAATGAAGTCCGACAACTGACAGACAACACATCAGTAGTACCACCCAAAATAACTTTTGGTTCCTTGCCCTACATTCCTGATCTGACACCGAAGCTATTCAACATTTTCAAAAATGTGAATGGCTTAAAAATCGCAACAAGGAATGTGAAAACGGTGTCTATGTTATACACAAAAACTAAGGATCCCTTCACTATGCAGGAATCTTCGAATGTTGTATATTCTATACCTTGTTTCAATTGTAACAACGTGTACATTGGCGAAACATCTCGTAATTTCCATAGTAGAGCCATCAGTCACCGTAGTGACATAAAAGTTAACAAAATAAATGCATGTGCACTAACAGAACATGCTATAACATTGAAACATGAGTTCAATTTCGAGGGTTCCTGTATTTTGGCAAGGGAAACAAACCACTGTAAACGCGTTTTTGTGGAAATGTGTTGCATAAAATCTAGCAACTCATGTATAAATAAAAAATCAGATATAGAAAAACTTAGCAACATATATTGTTATCTACTTGCGCAACACTAAAAACCAAAACATAAAAATACTTGTTTGTTTTACAAAACACACATGGACGTATAATGAGTTGCATACTCTTAAGTACAGTTAGTGAATTTGAACACACCTTGTATGGGCCTCTGATGTTTTAAAAAGAACCACAATAATCATAACACTTAATTACTTTTTTATTTGATACTTTTTAATTTGATTGTTTCTTCTTTCTGTTCTCTATGTGTCAGAGTTTTGACTTACATTATCAGTAGGTTAACATGACAGAATAATTATTGTATTTCTGCTAATTATTCAAAAATTTTAAAATGTATTGTGTCCTTTGTTTTCTGTTTTCAATATTTGTGTTAATTCGAAATGTTGAGCATCATCAAGCTTCTCTTTAATAATCTCAACGACTAGTAGGTTTACTAAAACAATGTAATATTTTAAAATACTTACATTTTTGTTTTATATTACAGAGTCTTGATAAAGGGGTCAAACAACCCCGAAAGCTAGACAAAAAGTCAAAAGAGTGTTTCTTTGATATCCTGGCCAAACTTCTGACTGCAACCCTAATAAACCACTTGTTTGTTGATATTGACAGTCACTAATATCCAGTATTTCTTATATATATATATATATATATATATATATATATATATATATATATATATATATATATATATATATATATATATATATATATATATATATATATATATATATATATACATCCTACTATCAATTTGGCATCGATACATTATGCATTTACCATCGATTTGGCATCGTCTTGCAAAGTGGCATCTGTATATCGATGCCACTTTACACTACCTTAATAACTTTATTCCTGTACTTGCTACCAGAAGTCTAATCAGCTCGGTAGTTAGAGATTTGATTCCTTGATGTTACTTTAATATATCAGCTTTCCTTGTTTACCTCTTACTAAGTTATATAAGTTTATTCCATAAAATGTTTGAGTCCAAAATGATCGTACAGTGAAAATATTATATACATTTAGTTCAGTGTTTTACCGTTTTGTCGCTGCCGTTATATACATGAAAACGTATATCCCACTTTCATTATCAATCATTTTGGCATCAGAAATTTGGCATCACTGTTGAATACAATATTATTCACAACGAAAAATAGACAATTTGAGAATGTATATATTATTTTCATAAAGAAATCAGTCTGGCATCATGTTTTATTGTTTTCACCCAATTTTGAAAAAATGTGAAAACTTTGTATTATCCACGTCCGTCTGTCCGTCTGTCTGTAACCACAACTCCTCCGTCAATATACCAGCTAGAATGACAAATGAGGTATCAAATGAAAGCTGATAATCCAAGGATGGTACTAAAGGTGAGATATTTGACCTTGGCGGTCTGTCCGTCGGTCTTTACGACCGCGAATATAACTCCTCCATCATTATACCAGGTAGAATGACAAATGAGGTGTCAAATGAAAGCATATAATCCAAGGATGGTACTAACGGTGAGATATTTGACCTAGGCTGTCGTTCCGTCGGTCCCTCCGACCGCAAATATAACTCCTCCGTCATTATACCAGGTAGAATGACAAATGAGGTGTCAAAAGAAAGCTTATAATACAAGGATGGTACTAAAGGTGAGATATTTGACTTAGGCGGTCTGTGACTCGGTCCCTCCGACCGCGAATATAACTTATCCGTCATTATACCAGGTAGAATGACAAATGAGGTGTCAAATGAAAGCTGATAATCCTAGGATGGTACTAAAGGTGAGATATTTGACCTAGGCTGTCTTTCCGTCGGTCCCTCCGACCGCGAATATAACTCCTCCGTCATTATACCAGGTAGAATGACAAATGAGGTGTCAAAAGAAAGCTTATAATACCAGGATGGTACTAAAGGTGAGATATTTAACTTAGGCGATCTGTGCGCCGGTCCCTCCGACCGCCAATATAACTCCTCCATCATTATACCAGGTAGAATGACAAATGGGGTGTCAAATGAAAGCTTATATTCCAAGGATGGTAATAAAGGTGAGATATTTGACCTAGGCTGTCTTTCCGACGGTCCGTACGACCGGGAATATAACTCCTCCGTCATTATACCATGCAGAATGAGAAATGAGGTGTCAAATGAAGGCTGATATTCCAAGGATGGTACTAAAGGTGAGATATTTGACCTACATGGTCTGTCCGTCGGTCCGTCCGACCGCGAGTATAACTCCTCAATCATTATACCAGGTAGAATGATAAATGAGGTGTCAAATGAAAGCTTATAATCCAAGGATGGTACTAAAGGTGAGATATTTGGCCTAGGCAATCTTTCTGTCGGTCCGTACGACCGCGAATATAACTTCTCCGTCATTATACCAGGTAGAATGACAAATGAGGTGTCAAATGAAAGCTTATATTCCAAGGATGGTACTAAAGGTGAGATATTTGACCCAGGCTGTCTTTTCTCCGTCGTTATACCAGGTAGAATGACAAATGAGGTGTCAAATGAAAGCTGATAATCCAATGATAGTACTACAGGTGAGCGATTTGACCTAGGCTGTCTTTCCGCCGGTCCGTACGACCGCGACTATAACTTCTGCGTCTTTATACCAAGTAGAATGACAAATGAGGTGTCAAATGAAAGCTGATAATCCAATGATGGTACTACAGGTGAGCGATTTGACCTAAGCTGTCTTTCCGCCGGTCCGTACGACCGCGACTATAACTTCTGCGTCTTTATACCAAGTAGAATGATAAATAAGGTGTCAAATGAAAGCTTATAATCCAAGGATGGTACTAAAAGTGAGATATTTGGCCTAGACAATCTTTCTGTCGGTCCGTACGACCGCGAATATAACTTCTCCGTCATTATACCAGGTAGAACGACAAATAAGGTGTCAAATGTAAGCTGGTAATACAAGGATGGTACTAAAGGTGAGATATTTGACCTAGCCGGTCTGTCGGTGGGTCCGTCCGACCGCGAATGTAACTCCTCTATCATTATACCAGCTATAATAATAAATGAGGTGTCAAATGAAAGCTTATAATCCAAGGATGGTACTAAAGGTGAGATATTTGAGCTGGGTACTCTTTCTGTCGGTCCGTACGACCGCCAATATAACTCCTCCGCCATTATACCGGGTAGAATGACAAATGAGGTGTCAAATAAAAGCTTGTGGGTGAAAACCTAGGACTTACGAAGTCCAATTTAAAAATAGGGCATATCAGAGATATGCCTTAGACATCATAGAAGACAATGACACAGAAAAATCAAACAAGCAATATGTCAAAAGGGCCTTAGTTATGTATCTTCGGTCCTGTTGGTCCAATCGTGATGTATAGCACCTCAAATGATAGGATTTGACAAACAGAATACAATGAGAGAAAAATCAAATACAACCTCATGTCAAAAGGGCCTTAGTCGCGTATCTTCGGTCCTATAAGACCAATCGTGACGTACGGCATCTCAAATAATAGGACTTGACAAATAAAATACAATGACACAGAAAAATCAAATACAGCAACAAGTCAAAAGGGCCCTAGTTATGTATATCTAGTCCTATTGGTCCAATTGTGACGTACAGCAGCTCAAATGGTAGGGTTTAATGAACAGAATACAATGACACAGAAAAATCAAATACAGCAATATGTCAAAAGGGCCTTATTTACGTATCTTCGCTCCTATTGGTCCAATCGTGGCGTACAGCACCTAAAATAACTGGATTTGACTAATATAATACAATGACGTATGAAAATCAATTACAGCATCATGTCAAAAGGGCCTTAGTCTTGTATCTACGGTTCTATTGGTTCAATCGTGACGTACAGCGTCTGAAATAATGGGATTTAACTGGCAGAATAAGATGGTGTAGACAAATGAAAATGACGGCATGTAATAACACTTTAAAATTGTAGAAATAAAATGGATTAACACACATGGTATGACATATTAGGTGAGAGTATTTAACAAATAGAATACGATTACATACGTCCAGTTTTTGACAAGCGACTTCTCTACATATGATAAACGCGAAAGGGCCCCAACGTTCACTGCTCGACATAGGCCTCCCGTTCACTGCATATACCCACTGCTTTCTGACGCTGTGACTTGAGAGGATAGGATTTAACGAATAGAACGACAAAGAAGACTAAACAAGGCAGCTCACGGGAAAAACACAACTGTCCGTTTTATACTCTACAGGGAAGCATCAAATATTCAACGTAAGAATATATTAGAGTATAACGGTATGATAAATCTTTTTCTTCTTTTTTTCATTTAGTGCATTCCGTACGTTTTTTAAACATAATCAGGAGAAGTTGTTGAATTTCTGAAGTCTATAAAAGAATTTCTTAACAAACCTTTTTTTAATTGTGTTATGGATTATTTTTAAGAATGTGTTTAAAAGGCAGTTCGCAGGCTTATTGTTCAATGGTCTTATCACTTTCAAGCGCCTGTCTTTTTTGTAGGACTATTAATTGTTACTTGTGATTTCAACCATTCTAGCGGGGCAATGCCTTTTCTATAACTGAAATGAATATTGTTATCCATTTAATTTTTTTCCTCAATTAATTGAATGCCTCCTACTGGTGTTTGGTGTAAGCTTACCGCTTTTCCCCATTTAAGCTAAACTGCTCGTCAAAAGTTAGGGATATAGAAAATTATGCTCATTTTCATAGCTAATTTTTTCGAGAACAGATTAACGGATTCCACTATTTTTTTTAATATTTTAGATTTTTCTTTAGTATTTACACAGTTGTGCAAAGGTTTACACAAACTTCTTTTTTGTACTTATACCGAGTGGTAGGTATAAGTACAGAAAAGAAGTTTGAGTAAACCTCTTGATAGGTTTTAGTTACGTATCTTCACTCCCATTGGTCCCAACGTGTCGTACGGCGGCTCAAATCATTGGAATCAGCCAACAGAATACAATGACTAGGGAGCGGATTTATATGCGATCAATTTTGATGAAATATTCGCATATATATGCGGTAAAAAATTACGAAATATGCGCAAGATATGCACAAAAATTCAAAAAATGCGCATTTCGGGAAACCACAAATTTTCTGTCTTATTTAGTAATCTTATTTATTATTTTTCAAATAAAATCATTTTTTATATATGCAATTTATTCACAGTTTTTACAAAAACTGCTACCAATAGTTACCTATTTAAAATAAAACAACAATATCACTATAAATATATCTTCGATTATAATTCACTACAATGTGTTTTTCCAAATTCTTTACGAGGAAACATATTCTTTGATCAGACAAAATATTTTTATAACTTGAAAAACTCCTTTCAACATCGATAATTGGTGCGTATTTAAAATAACTTGTTAATTTCCGTTAGAAAATCGTAAAACTTTGGCTAAAGGTGTAAATTCTCTTAACAATAGAGGATTTAAAAAATCACCAGAATTATAGGTAGGTACCTACCCTAATAGCACAAGGACGTCCAATGGACGTCCTTCACGGACTTTAGGGACGTCCATTGGACGTCCGTTTTCGTCCGAGGAACGTCCTTTATACGTCCTATTTTGGTCCAAATGTCGCGCTACCGAACGTCCATTGGACGTCCATCTAATGTCCGAGGGGACATATATTGGATCTTAATCGGACGTAAATTGGACCTTAATCGGACGTCCTAGGGGACGTAAATTGGACCCTAATCGGACGTAAATTGGACCTTAATCGGACGTAAATTGAACCTTAATCGGACGTAAATTGGACCTTAATCGGACGTAAATTGAACCTTAATCGGACGTAAATTGGACTTTAATCGGACGTAAATTGGACCTTAATCGGACGTAAATGGGACCTTAATTGGACGTAAATTGGACCTTAATCGGAGTAAATTGGATCTTAATCGGACGTCTTAGGGGACGTGAATTGGACCTTAACAGGACGTCCAATTTTGGTCCAAATTCCACGTTGCCTAACGCCCAATGGAGGTCCACCTAACGTCCGAAGGGACGTTCGGTGGACGTCAATTGGGCCTTCATAGGACGTCCCAGTTTGGTCCAATGTATTGCTGCCGATCATCCATCTAACGTCCTGGGAGGACGTTCGGTGGACGTCTAGAGACGATATTTATACCTGTGGAGAATGTATTGTGGGAAATAAAAAATATATTTTTTAAGGAACTTATATTACATCTTATATTAATTTACAATTATTGGATATTAGATTATTTACATTAAATTATAATTACATTTCTCCAAGAAATTAACGCACCACCTTAAAAATGGGCCATTTTTGATGTCTCGAATTTCCTAAAGCCATTGTCCCATCTAAGTGATTTTTTTATTAATATTATAGCCTAGGCTATATGGGCTACCTCCATAAGCTTGTCATGCACGGGGAGCTATACTGTAATAATATTATATCACATCGCTGAGGGAACTCTACATTACATATACTTTTCGAATCAAAACTTTTATTCTCTTAATATTATTACTTAAAAAATATATACTACATTCGTCTCGCTAAACTCGAAAAATAACTTATAAACCATAAAAATCTCCAAAAATATAAATGACATAAATGAGAATTGGCACAATTATTATTATGGTTTTAAGTTGATTTTTCGGATTTAACTACAATATTATGCAAAAAATTATGTTATATCGCAGATTTAAAATGGGTTTATCTCGAAAACAGTTATATTAAGTTTAGCGAGATGATTGTAGTACACTTTTTTTAAGTAAAAATATTAAGAGAATAAAAGTAGACTGGTACGCAGTCTGATTTTTGCATAAGAGTTTAATGAAATGGTAACAAATCAATTGGAAGTTCTGTCCGACAAAATACATGGAACGTGTTCGGTAGTCTGATGTTCCAAGTTTTTAACCTGTTCCACAATTAAAACTTCCCCGGTTCCAGTATTCCCGTACATCAAAGTTTGTCCGACTAGACACCGTGAAGCTATTAACAAATTTTCAGCTTGCTGTTAATCAACTTTTTTTATTACGCGGGATCCAGGTCTATAAATGAATACAATAAATAAGTAGGTAGGTACATATTATACACTTATTTATACGAGTACAATTAATAGTAGAGCTGGTTTTTGGGACGTTACAAGCAGCATTTGCATTTCCACAGAGATACTTATGACAGAAATAATAAAATACCGAGACGGACTATTATTATAATAATTTACAATAGGACCCGACGGCCGACGCTATAGGGACAGGTAAAATTTATGACTGAACAATGCACCGAGCATCGATACAAGCAATATGTACCGGTCGAAGGTTATTTTTTATTGTGCCAAATGGACGTATATAGTACCTACCTTTAAAAATCGAATACACAAATTAAAAGATATTTAACAACCATAAAGATTTGTGAAACTCTATCACCGACTTCATGAAAAGAAGTATTACTACATTCTTTGATGGTTTTTGCTGTAAATTTTAAAGGATTGACATGAAATAGCTAACATGCCAAAGAAAAAAAGTGATATTTTGCCAATGTGTGCTATTGCCCTGGGGTGAGTTTCACTCTTTCTCTGGGGTGAAAAACGTTCAAAATAAGTCCGGACTTCGATAAACTGATTAATATTAAGCAACCTTTATTCCATACTTACAAAGTATGTGTACTTACAAATTAGTATGTGAATTTGGGGGGTGAGTTTCACCCCAAGGAGGGGTGATATACAAAATATAGATAGATACACAAAAGATATACAAAAATGTTTCAAAACATCGAAAAAATGTGGTAAAATGCAAATATGCATATCATATTATGATAAAATTGCGATTTTGGCGATTTGCCTTTTTGGATAGAATGATGATGATGTTGATTAGGATAAAACTGCGAAGAATTTTTTTATCGAAATATAGTAAAAAATATGAAAAATATACCAAAAAGCTTGAAAAAATATGTAAGTATGTAAGGAAAAACATAAATAATTAAATAAACTTTTGACAACACAACACAAAAGTTTGAAACACTCACTATTTGGATTGGTTGTCCTGGCTTGTGATTTTCTTCTTTGCAGATGACGCTCACGGATCGATGTCAATGTCCAACGGACGTCCGAGCACGGACGTCCAATGGACGTCCAAAGGACGTTCATATTTATTCAACACGTAAGTACGTCCAACGTCGGACGTCCGAAGGACGTTCATTTATAGTCCATCCGCATTAGGACTAAAACTGGACCTATTTTGGGCACACGTACGCTCAACTTCAAAAAGATGCTCTCAATATTCATCTGTAGTAAGGATACATTGATAAAAATTATATTTTTGCTTATTAGAATTAACCACCAAACTTCTATCATCTTGGTAACGGGTATAATAAAACATGATAAAGTCCACTTTACATCAACAATAATTGAACAAGAAATTGACGACAAGTTATTCAAGGTCAAATTTGGCTTATACAAAACACAATTCTACTTCCAATTTTGCCGTGAATAAACAGAAAATAAAGAAATTTGACAAAATAAAACATATCCAATTGTTCTATTTCATCAAATTCCTTCATTTTCTTTTACAAATCATACATTTTGTACTCGTCAAATTTGGCCTTGAATAACTTAGTCAATTTCTTGTTCAATTTATTGTTGATGTAGAGTGGACATATTTTACATACACACTTTACATAAAAACAAAAACATGTATTAGATATTAAACTACATATACAGTTTTGAATTAAATATGATTTATAATCTTTTCCATTTAAACTATTTTATTAACATAATTAAGTTAATATTTTATTAAATAATTTTGCTGTTTAATCCCCTTATTGGTAGAATATGTCCAATATGGACGATTGGAAAAGGTCCGTATTTCGTCCGAGTACGGACGTCCAAAGGACGTTCATATTTATTCCACCCGAAGGACGTCCAATACCGGACGTCCGAAGGACGTACATCTTTATTCCACCCGAAGGACGTCCAACGCCGGACGTCCAAAGGACGTACATATTTAGTCCACCTGAAGGACGTCCAACGCCGGACGTCCAAAGGACGTACATATTTAGTACACCCGAAGTACGTCCAGCGTCGGACGTCCAAAGGACGTCCGTTTATGGTCCATGGACGTTAGGACCAAAAATTGACCTATTTTGGACGTCCAAAGGACGTCGTGTGCTATTAGGGTATTAAATATAACAAAAGTATATACAATTCGGATTTCCGGGTAGAACATCCTTCGTCATTTTAACATCCTACAATCATTTCATAACGGCGGCGTATTATCCTATAAGTACTTTGTGTAGAGATCGTTTATTTTCTAAGAAAAAATGAAAGGCGGTTAATGAGCTGTCTCTCTTGGTTCTCGAATTAATACAGACCACAGCCTGTGCGTGGAAATATTTTGTCGAATTAAAAAATTTAAATTTTGTTTTGGACTAATGAAATAAAACATTTTAGTAGTTCCAAAATGACACAAAATCTAGGCATCGGATAAAAAAGTTTATTTGAAGAAAGTGTATTTTTTTGTTCTTCTTAATGGCGGTACAGGCTCGTTTTTTTAATATTGTATTTAATTACAGAATAATTTTCAAATATTACCTAATATATTTTTCAAATTGGGCTCTGTACCGCCATTCTTTATTATATTACGGATACGTGTGCCAAATATCTTGAAAAAATATTCAAAATTACAGCAGCAATCTTGGAACGCGTTTTGGCTACCTGTTGATCGCTACTGTATCACCTTAAACAATTTTTTAAACAAATTCACAAAAATAATTTTTTCATTACGAACGATTTTTTAGATAAGTTGGGTTATTCTGAGCAAAAAAGGTATCTTGAGATTTTTCTCTAAAATTGATTTTTGTCGAGTTATATGGCCATTTTCGCATTTTTCAGGTTTTAAATCGCGTATAACTCGACAACAATCAATTTTAGAGAAAATTGACAAGAGACCTTTTTTGTTCAGAATGTCCAAAATTATCAAAAAAAAAATTGTTCAAAGTGAAAAAATTATTTTTGTGGATTTGTTTAAAAAATTGTTTAAACAATTTTTCGACCACGGCACCTTGTGAGTATGTTATAAGGACCTCTTTTTGAGTAAGTTTGTGCAAAAAAATCGAATCGGAATAATTTCACTAACAGGGGCGACGATAAATCCGGGACTATAGCGCTAATTATTAATAATTAAAAATAACAGCTTTGTAATAAAATAATGACAAAAATCTCTTAAGGACCTTGAAGCAAGGGTTTGAAACTTGATCTGCTCACTTTTTAATTTCATAATAATAACTTTTAATCGAGTTATTAAGACTTAAAAATGGCCATTTTCGCATTTTTCAAATTTTTAATCGCATATAACTCGACAACAATCAATTTTAAACAAAAATGGCAAGACACCTTTTTTGCCCAGAATGACACAAGTTATCTAAAAAAAATTGTTCGAAATGAAAAAATTGTTTTTGTGAATTTGTTTCAAAAAAATTTTTTAAACAATTTTTCGACCAATGCACCGCCCGGCACCCTTTGGATATGTTATAAGGACCTCTTTTTGAGTAAGTTTGTGCAAAAAAATCGAATCGGAATAATTTCGCTAGCGGGGGCCACGATACTGCCCGGTCTACTTTTGATGCTGATGGTGATAGAATAGATACTTTTTATATAACAAAAATAAAACTTTTTTTAAACTCTTTAAAAAATTTGTGGCGGGTTTTCCCCGAAAAGTGCGTTATTTTTTGGACATTTTACGTTGAACTAGTCGATTTGGAATTTGACGAATAAGAACCAACTTTTGATTAGCTCCAACTCTGTTTTTATTGTGTGTCCAGACTTCATACATACATCATTTTTTTTACTGTTTTATAAGCTTTATATTTGCTAGGAATAGTTTTTCGATCAAATACTTACTTTTTGATTTATTTGCGAAAAACCATCTAAAAACAAAAGTTACAAGGAATTTAATTAGTTTATCCACTTACGGACTTATTTGGACCTATATTTTTTCACACTCGAGAAGGGGGTGGTACTCATCCCCAGAAAAAAAGCACACACTGGCACTCTGATGTTCATTTCGCGAAATATCGCAGGGTTCGTATTTAAAATTTTTAATTTACTCCTCACCCCTTTCCGTGGGGGTTCGTTTTTGGTATCATTCGATAGACTTTTGAAAAATATTGAACACGCATTTTTTAGTTTTTCGATCTGACGTTCATTTCGCGAAATATTCGATTTTTTGTGAAACTTTGTGACTCGCCCATCATTTCTTCAGATTTGGGAACACTTAATAATCGGAGGGGGCCAAGTCAGGAGAGTAAGCCGCATGAGAAAGTAATTAGAACCCCAACTCGAATTTTTGCTACTGTCACAACGCTCTTGTGAGTCGATGTATTGTCTTAGGTCTTGAGAACACTTTTTTCTTCTGCTTATGGAGTCGTTTTTCATTCATCACATACCGGAACTCACCACATAAATTTTGAAGACCCTGACATCAAAACTGTATTAAATTATATGTGATCTAAGTAAGTTAATGAAAAGTCAGAATAGATAGAGTAGAACACTTATAAAAAAAATTGTAACAAGCAATTGGACATCGTAAGTTCTAATTTTTCACAAAAAGTGACCGGAAGTTGAACCGGCAGTCGATATTTGAACCCTTCGTGTAACTTTTTGTCAGCTGATATGACGGATGAATTTTGTTCACCTACAGATATGGACGAACAGACAGGCATGAAACCGGAAGTATGTATTTGTTCTGGTCTTTCTTAGTCGTGTTGACCAATAGTTTGTACTATTTCGACGAATTTAAAACAGTACTTTCGGTTGCAACTCTGGAACAGGCAGTCCGAGGTCAAACTTCTCACATGTAATATCATATTTTGGTTAAAGGCTTTCATTTGACATCTTATTTGTCATTCTTTCTGTCCTACTAATAGACGAGTTGTGTTTATTGACGGACAGACATGGATAATTCTAGGTTTTCACATTTAATGATAAAAACAATAATTATACAATTCAGTTAACCTGACTATATCATTGTGATAATGACTTCTTATCTAAAAGTGACAACGGCAATAATTGCCGTTGTAATAATTATTATTCCATTCACTCACGATAAAATATCGCAAAACCTCCAGATTTTAAAGAACCGCTTGGATTGACATAAAATTTGGCACACACGTAGCTAAAATGCCAAAGAAAAAAGTGAGATTATGCCGATATGTTCTCTTGTCCTGGATGTGACTTTCACCCCTTCTTGGAGGTGAAAAAACATACGTGCAAAATAAGTCCGGAAGTGGATAAACTGACTAATTCTAATTCTAAGCAAATTTTGTTCTATAAAAGTTTTAGGTCAATACTTTTCGAGGTATGTGCGAGTGAATATGTTTATTTTTCATAGAAAAACACGTTTTGGACGGATTTTCGCAAATAACTCAAAAAGTAAGTATGTACATATTTTATCGAAGAAAATATTCCTAGCAATAATATAGCTTATGAAAAAGAGGTGTCAGTATAAGGCTGTAGACCCAGTAGAAGCAGGGTTGCAGCTAATGAAAAATAGGTTCTTATTCGTCAAATACCAAATCGAATATTTCAACGTAAAATAGCCAAAAAAATAAAGCACTTTTCGGGAAACACTCATCATAACTCTTTTAAAGTGTTTAAAAAAAATTTTTTTTGGTGTTTTTAAAACAGTTTCTAGCGTGAAAAGTAAGCAAGTTACGCTGAAAATAAAATCGTTACCTTTTTTTTGGCAAAAGAAAGTCATGAAAATTAATTGTTACCGCTTCACACGTTACTTTAGATAAATGTATTGTTTATACAGGGTGTCTCCGAAAATAGTGCGTTCCTTTAAGGTGTGGATATAATACACAATTTAGAACAAAAAGGTGTTGTAACATTTTTTCCTAAAGTTAACCGTTTCAACAAAAATTACGTTGTTCTCCATAAGAGTAAATTTTTAATTTCATAAATGTATATGACCTGGCAACATGGCGTAGCAGAACCTGTGACTGTGAAATTTAATCTAATGGGACCCCTTGTTTATTTACTAATTGAGTATCAATTTGCATATCAAAATGTATTTTCGTTTTTTGGTCAAACGGCTGAATTTAGAATAAAATGTTATAAGACTTTTTTGCTCTACATTGTGCTTTCTATCTATACCTTTAAGGAACGCACTATTTTCGGGGAAACCCTGTATATGATCTGTAAGTTGCATTGGTTCAAAATGCTTATTTTTGAAAGGGGTTTTGTTGAAAGGCCTCGAACGAATCACTAGTCACGAGTATGTATATGCAAATTTTGAACAGCCATATCTTAACCAATTTTTGTCTTCCAGAAAATCAAAAAATTCCAAATATTTAAAAAAGCAACACCTACATTTTTTACTCTTTAAGATATTTGGTATCACTAATAATTTTTAAGTTATTTTGACAAAAGTCTTTTTTTCAAAATTAAAGATTTAAAAAAATTTACTTTAAAACCAAATTTTTCCACAAATAAGCACTTTGAACTGATGAAACTTACAAACACAAACAATACATAAAGTTACTTGTGAAGTGGTAACGATTAATTCCATTTGGGCTGTTAATTAGAGGGAGTTTTTAGAATATTTTTAACCAAAAAAAAAGGAACAACTGTATTTTGAGCGTAACCTGCTTACTCTTGCTGCTGGAAACTTAAAAAAAAAATAAAAATAAACGTTTTCTTAAACACTTTAAGAAAGTTGTAATAAGTTTTCCCAGAAAAGTGTTTCATTTTTTTTATTTCACGTTAAAATATTCGATTTGGAATTTGAGATATAAGAGCTTATTTTTCACTATAGTCTGTTTTTAAACAAGAGGAGTCATTCAAATTTCCCGCGCCGTACACCTTGTTTGTAATTGGTACAACCTCAGGCAATTTTACTCATATCAAATTTTGACACTATTGGCATTTCATAGGTCAGTTTATTTATTTTATCAGCAATTTTTGTATTTTCTGCGTTCTTCCTTTTATTTTTAGATTTTTAGTCAAGATTACCGTCAAAGGCCGATATGATCAACCAAAAAAGAAGATTTATCTGATGATATTTCTAGTGACTTTCTTGGGTGTGAATCTGCCATTTAGTTTACCTACTCCTCTTGGTTTTAAAACAAAGCTTAGCAATAACTCTGCTTCTACTGGGTCTACAGACCTGACACATATACCATTTTTTCACTTTTTTATAAGCTATATTTACTATTTGCTAATTTTTTTTCAATAAAGTACCTACTTTTTGAGTTATTTGCGAAAAACCGTATAAAAACGTTTTTTTTTTGTTGAAAAATGAACATATTCACTCGCAAATATCTCTAAAAGTATTGACTTAGTGAAAAACGCTATAAAATAGAAGTTGCTTAGAATTAGTCAGTTTATCCAATTCCGGACTTATTTGAACGTATTTGTTTTCATACCCTATAACCGACGAAACTCACCTCCAGATCAAAAGCACATATCGGCACAATATCACTTTTTTTCTTTAACATATTAGCTATAGGTACGTGTCCCAAATTTTATGTCAAACCAAGCGTTTCTTCAAAATTCTGACCAAAAACCCTAAGTAAATTAAACGAAAATATAAAATGAATTTTTCAAACAAATATTTTAAGTCGGTATGAGAAATTTTAATTTAACAGATGAAATCAAATAAACACAATTCAACTCGTAAAATATTTAGACCCTTGCTTGGTAATCCAGCTGAACAGGTAAAGAACCTACCTTTTATGTAGTTTATAATCTGAGAGGATGGAATATTTTACCAAAATATTCCATCCTCTAAGTTTACAATAGACCTTTTCTACCTGTCCTCAAAAGATCGGTATTTTTAACTCGTGGCAACGTCGAAAAGCGGCAAAATGATGGGAAATACACATTTTTATGTGGTGGAAGTCAAAATGGTTATGAAGTGTAAAAATTTTTGTATATAATTTAAATTTTTAAAATTAAAATTTTAGAAAACTGAGAACGATACAGGGCGTTAAAAAATGCGCTCAACAAACATACACGAATTAAAATTCGAAAATGATAGTATTTCTTGGTGATGCCAAATGACTGCAACATGAAAAGATGACATAATGATAGCGGGATGTATATATATATATATATATATATATATATATATATATATATATATATATATATATATATATATATATATATATATATATATACATCCTACTATCAATTTGGCATCGATACATTATGCATTTACCATCGATTTGGCATCGTCTTGCAAAGTGGCATCTGTATATCGATGCCACTTTACACTACCTTAATAACTTTTTTTCTGCACTTGTTACCAGAAGTCTAATCAACTCGGTAGTTAGAGATTTGATTTCTTGATGTTACTTTAATATATCAGCTTTCTTTGTTTATCCCTTACTAAGTTATATAAGTTTATTCCATAAAATGTTTGAGTCCAAAATGATGGTACAGTGAAAATATTATATACTGTTATATTTCTATTTGATATGAAAATTAAATTTTGATAATTATAAACAGAATTCAATTTAATATAAAATATTTTCAATTTTCTCAACCACGGGCATATAAATTTAGAACAACCTGTATACAACAAATTGTTATATTTAATTTTAAGAATTGATTAAATAAGACTCAAGTGAAATCGATAATAGGCCATTATCGTTGTTCGCGGAAGGATCGATCATTAGCCGATGCTAAATAAGACTAAGTGGAAATAGAGAATAGGTCATTAAAATTTGTATATAATAGAAAGTAATTTTAGAATGGGAATTAACTATTTTCTTTGAAATCCATTAAGCATATTTAGAAAGTTTAAAAATTGGTTTTGAGGAATACTGCGAATGAGAGTTGGTGGTGGAAGTTTGATTTGTGAATCTGGAAGGGATATTTAGAAAGTAGGGGAATGAATGACAAATAGAGATCAGAATGTTTTGAGCTGTCGAGAAGTGAAGTCGAGTAGTAGACGGTAGTGTACGGAGAGTGAGAAAGCCGGTGTAGTTCCGTGAGTGTGGAGTATCTATCGCGGAACGAGAGGTAGGCCAGGTTGAGAGTAAAAGAACCTCCTTGAGCCAAGAGTTCCCGGTAGCTGATTGCAGTTTCGAAAAAGGTAGAACACAGCATCACGACAGAAGCAGGAAACGAGAGCTATACGAGCTAGTTTCAGAGGAGAACATTACTGGAAGCCAGGACGAGGTTTTGATTGCAGCCAAGGATAGCAGGAAACGGGTCTTGTGTGAAGACATTCTCAGTTCACCAGAAAAAGGTCAGTCTCATTTGTTTGGACATGAATGTATGGGTTTTTCGTATTAAAATACCACATTTAAAATTGAAGAAACATAGTCAATAATATCAGAAAAGCTTCATCAAACTTAAATAGAATAGTTGCTAATAAATCATAATAGTTAAATGTTAATAAAAACTTTCAATTGGAAACCAAAAGGAAATAGGATTCCCATGTGTAAATGTTATTTTTAAGAATAATAAGATATAGCAAATAATAAGCAGTGATTGCCATTTAAATAAAATAAACAATATTTTGATTACAATTGTAACCCATATGTGTTATTATTTTACTCTTTTCTTTCCTATCCCGATTAGGAACCATTGAGAAATACTTAGAAGCCACGTATGTAAGTAATTAATTTTATAAAAAGCCCTGAGATTGAAAACATATTGATATGTGATCTGGTAAATTAATTAGATTATTATTAAAGCATTGATTAAATTAAATGACATATAAAATTATTATCTCATATCAATAATAAAGATCACATCAACTGTCGTCCAACGTGGAGGGCATTGAAAAGTATTTCTAGTGGCAAATTTGAAGGATAGAAAGAGTAAAGCCGGTATTTGAAAATTTATATGCCTGTGGTAAAAAGTGAGATACTTACATTTGATAACATAAAATTTTAGATCTCTTTAGGTACAAATTTTACATAACTGATTTAATATTTTATTTTTACGATATTTACATTTGATATATTTATTGACAATTTATAATATTTGGGTGAGAAAAAGTCGTCTTGGTAACATACTAGTAAAATTTCATATTTGGCGGGGATAGTACTTTTTGAAAACAAATGTCTGTGACAAGAAGCCAAAGCAAAGACAACAAAAAACAAAAAGAACATTCAGACCAAGAAGAGATTTTAGACACGACAATTATGGCATCAGAACAGCAAGAATTATCAGGAATAGATAAACTATTACAACTGATACAACTCCAGTCACAAAAACTGGATGACAATCAACGAAAAGTGGATCGAAAAATGGATGAAACACAACAAAAATTGGATCAAAAAATGGATGAAACACAACAGAAAATGGATGAAACACAACAAAAAATGGATGAAACACAACAAAAATTGGATCAAAAAATGGATGAAACACAACAAAAAATGAAACAAGCAATAGAAGAGAACAACAAGAAAATGGAGGAACGCATAGGAAAGTATGAAAAGGAAGTAAAAGGATGTTTGACAACAATGAAAAACGAGATGAAAGAACAAGAAATGAAAATTCAAAATAAAATAAAGGAGATAACGAATTGCCAGAAAAAAGAAATGGAAAGTTTGGAAAACAAGTTGCAAAACGCTATTCAAGCAGACATAGAAGAAGTGGAAAGAAAGATTGCGGAAATCAATACTCAGCAAAATGTCGGAGAAAGAAGAGAAATGGTTATACATAGCACAGATGACGTGAAGATAAGGTTTGGCGGGGATGTAAGAAGATTACACCCAGTGCCGTTCATAAATAGCCTGAAAAAGAAAATACAACACATCGGAAATTTCGAAACAGCAAAAGAAACTATCAGAAACTATCTCAAATATGAAGCAAGCCTATGGTTCGATAGTAAAGAAGAAGAATTCAGCAATTGGCAACAATTTGAACAAAAATTTTTGAATTATTTCTGGGGAAAAGTCCAACAATTGGAAATTAACAAGGAATTGCAAAATGGGAAATACAATGATAGGATGGGGGTATCAGAAAGAACATATGCTTTACAAATTTACAATAATGCAAAGCATTTACAATATAATTACTCATCGGAACAATTAGTCGAACTGATTGCAAGACATTTCGAGGAAACGCTGGAAGACCATATCACATTGCAAAATTACAAAGACATAGATAGTTTATGCCAATTCCTACAAATAAGAGAATCACGTCTAAGAGAAAGAAAATCAAGAAGGTCGCGAGAAGATTACAGGCCCCGAGAAACACAAGATTACAGAGATAGAAATCAAAATAGGAGGGACTATACAAGACGAGATTTTAATCCCAGAAGGGAAAACGAAAATAGAGACAACGGAAGAGGAAATTATGAACAAAGAAATAGGCAATGGAATGAGGATAGAAATCGAGAATACCAGAATAGAAACACCACACGCTCAAATCAAGAAAACAGAAATAATGGTAGACAAAATGAACAGGGATATCGAGAAAACCGAAACAGATCCGACAGACCAAGAGAAAATAGAAGAGAAGTAAATAATACCCAGACAGATGAATATGACGGAGAGAGACAGTATGACGAAAATATAAACAACGATGAGCAACCGGCGTCTTTTCACGACGGCGCTCACTAAAAACCAAAAATCAAACAGGAATCTTTTGTCACCCCAAGGAATTTATTAAATTGGCAGGAAACAACGAAAAGAAAAATGGAGTTAATTTAAAATTTGTGGATGGATTTATCAACGAGAAACCAATTAAAATTATGATAGACACTGGATCTGAAATAACATTGGTCAACAGAAAACTAATAGAAGAAGTTAACTTAACAAATTTAATTTACAAAATACCTAGGGTAAATTTAGTGGGCGCAAACAAACGGACATTGGCAACTATAAATGAAGGCATACGAGTAATGGTACGACTGGGTAAGAATATGTATGCACTACAATGTGTAATAATGCCAAACATGTCACATGACATGATAGTAGGAGTTGACGAATTGGCAGAAAAACATGTAGTGATAGATTTTAAAAATAATACGATGAAACTAACAGAAGAAAAAGAAAAAGAACAGGACAAGGAACATGAGAAACAAAATACGGACGAATCAGGTAAAGAACAAACAGTGGAAATGAATTTGGCAGCGAAGCAAGGACAAAGAAAAAAAAGGAGAAAAGGTCAGAAAAAGATAAAAGAAAATGAAACCTGTGGCTCCTCAAAAGAAGAGTTGAGCCCAGAAGAAGAAAATTTGGGAGTATCAGAAACAAAGGAAACCTGGGATTCCTCAAAAGAAGAGACGAGCTCAGGAGAAGAAGAAATAAAGCAAAAAAATGAAAGTGAAAAGAATATGATTGAAACAGTCGTATTTGAAGAGGAGGTATATGCAAACGAGGATGCAGAATGCACGGTAAACATGTGTGAAGAATCTGAAAAAAAAGACAGAAAATTGATATGTGGAGAAGGGAAAGAAAAGGAATTGCGGTTGATGTTAAGAAACTACGAAAATTTGATCAATGAGGAAAACAGAGTGGCGAAAAAGTACGAACATTCATTTGAGGTGAAAAACTTGGGAAATTTTCGATCAAAGACTTACCCGATTCCATACAAGTATCGACAAGAGGTGAAAGAAGAAATAAATAAAATGTTGGAAGATCAAATCATCGAAAGATGTGATTCACCGTATGTTAACCCGATTGTGATAGTAAAGAAAAGCAATGGAGAATTGAGATTATGTTTAGATGCCAGGAATATCAACCAGCACACTGTATCACAATATGAATCACCCCTAAACATCGAGGCCATTTTTGGAAGAATCACCGGGTCACACATATTTTCGAAAATTGACTTAAAACACAGTTTTTGGTTGATACCGTTAGCTGAAAAGTGTAGAAACTACACCGCTTTTTCTATTGATGGTATTGTCTACCGGTTTAAGGTAGTGCCATTTGGATTGCAGAGTGCTTGTGCTGCACTCGTCCGAGCTCTACATACCATTTTGAATCGCCATGAAGATTTCATAGTTCATTATATCGATGATTTATTAATTTTTTCACAAGATACTCAGAGTCATCTGGAACACATAGAAATAATTCTGAAAGAATTGGACACAGCGGGATTGAAATTAAACATTGAAAAATGTCAATTTTTTCAAAAAGAAGTCATTTATTTGGGTTTTCAATTGGACACCAAAACAGTAAGATTAGCCGAAGACAGAGTCAAGCTCATAGATGAATACCCAAGACCAACGAATTTGAAAACATTGAGAGGTTTTCTTGGCACGATAAATTATTTTAAAAAGCTGATTCCCGATTTGAGCCAAAAGGAAATCCCTCTGATAAAATTGCTTAAAAAAGGAATAAAATGGAATTGGAAACAAGAACAGGAGGAAGCTTTCGAAACATTAAAACGAGAATTCGCAAAAGGAACGAAAATATACCACCCCATTTACAATTTACCTTTTATACTCCGAACTGATGCGTCCATACAAAAATTTGCAGGAGTTCTGTCTCAAATACAAAACGACCAAGAAGTGCCGATATGTTTTATATCTCGAGTGACTAAAACACATGAGAGAAAATATAGTGTTACAGAATTGGAGTTTGCCAGTGTACTATATTGCGTAAACAAATTGAGGTTTTACTTATTGGGAGCAAAATTCACAATCGAAACAGACCATGCAGCTTTAGTACATATCATGAAGAATAGATTAGTAAATAATAGAATACATAGAGGCATTCTATTATTACAGGAGTATGATTTTGAGTTCCGATATATAAAAGGGAAAGACAACATAATAGCCGACGCTCTAACACGGGATGAGGACACCGGAAAAAAGGAAACAATTACTCTACAGGTGGGACTAAATAGATTAATACAAGAAGAAGGGATATATTCGTTAAATGAGATAAGGACAAACCAGGAAGACCTAGAGGAAAGAGAGAAAAGAAGAGCGGAAGTAGAAAATAACATATATTTTAAGAGAATAGACGGAAAGGAACTATATTTAGTGACACAGACATTGGCCGAAAAGATAATAAAGAAATTACATGAGGACAATGGGCATATCGGTAGCAGAAAAGTTTGGCTCGTTTTTAGGGAAAATTACATAAGCCGACAGGATTACCGCATTGCAAAGGAAATTACCCAGAAGTGCGATGTATGTCAAAAATATAAGAGTCGGAATTTCAAAAACGAAAATGTTGCCAAAAATATTGAAGCCCGAAACAAACTAGACATTGTAGCAATAGATATGTTAAGCGATCTAATTATGACCACTAAAAGGAACAAATATATTCTGGTAATGGTGGATGTGTTTTCAAAATACGTAAAATTATATAGTTGCCGCACCACAAAGGGGGAAGAAATATTAAGAAAAATCGACAATTTTATAGCCATAGTAGGAACACCAAAAAAGATTCTACTGGACAATGCAACGTATTTCCGAAATGATCGTTTCAAGGGACAACTTCGAGAACGAGGAATAGAGACAAATTTTGTCAGCATCAGGCATCCACAGAGTAATCCTTCGGAACGATTCATACAGGAAGTGACGAAATTTCTCCGCATTGCAACAGATGGTCAACATCGCCACTGGGACAGGAAAATGGCGGAAATAGAAAGGTATCTAAATACAATTCCGAGCACAGTAACAAAAGAGACCCCAGAATACATCATGAAGGGTGTACTGCCGATAAGGCCATGGGAAGACCAAGAGCCAAAAGAATATCACCAGGTGATTGAAACCGTACAGAGAAGATTACGGCGAAGCAACGAAAAATATATCCAAAGACAGGAACAAAATAGAAAAAGAAGACCAGTGACTTTCCAAAAGGGTGAAAAAGTACTCGTGAGGGCATTACGAGTATCAAATCTTCCTGGGGGCATTTGCGCAAAGTTGATGCCTGTTTTCGAAGGCCCGTACATCGTGAATAATGAAAATGGGATAAATAGTTATGAGTTGAGGCACAGGAACTCGGAAAAGATCCGAGGAATTTATAATATTCACGATGTATACAAATATCACGAATAAAATACAGAATTCCATGAAGTAGATAGTAAGTTAGGATATAAGACGTAGATTAAAGTAAGGAAATATACAGGGAGTTGGTTTTGCCTCGAGAAAATTTATTTAAAAATGCAGATAAATTTTATCGAATACAAGGCGGGGATTTGTTATATTTCTATTTGATATGAAAATTAAATTTTGATAATTATAAACAGAATTCAATTTAATATAAAATATTTTCAATTTTCTCAACCACGGGCATATAAATTTAGAACAACCTGTATACAACAAATTGTTATATTTAATTTTAAGAAGTGATTAAATAAGACTCAAGTGAAATCGATAATAGGCCATTATCGTTGTTCGCGGAAGGATCGATCATTAGCCGATGCTAAATAAGACTAAGTGGAAATAGAGAATAGGTCATTAAAATTTGTATATAATAGAAAGTAATTTTAGAATGGGAATTAACTATTTTCTTTGAAATCCATTAAGCATATTTAGAAAGTTTAAAAATTGGTTTTGAGGAATACTGCGAATGAGAGTTGGTGGTGGAAGTTTGATTTGTGAATCTGGAAGGGATATTTAGAAAGTAGGGGAATGAATGACAAATAGAGATCAGAATGTTTTGAGCTGTCGAGAAGTGAAGTCGAGTAGTAGACGGTAGTGTACGGAGAGTGAGAAAGCCGGTGTAGTTCCGTGAATGTGGAGTATCTATCGCGGAACGAGAGGTAGGCCAGGTTGAGAGTAAAAGAACCTCCTTGAGCCAAGAGTTCCCGGTAGCTGATTGCAGTTTCGAAAAAGGTAGAACACAGCATCACGACAGAAGCAGGAAACGAGAGCTATACGAGCTAGTTTCAGAGGAGAACATTACTGGAAGCCAGGACGAGGTTTTGATTGCAGCCAAGGATAGCAGGAAACGGGTCTTGTGTGAAGACATTCTCAGTTCACCAGAAAAAGGTCAGTCTCATTTGTTTGGACATGAATGTATGGGTTTTTCGTATTAAAATACCACATTTAAAATTGAAGAAACATAGTCAATAATATCAGAAAAGCTTCATCAAACTTAAATAGAATAGTTGCTAATAAATCATAATAGTTAAATGTTAATAAAAACTTTCAATTGGAAACCAAAAGGAAATAAGATTCCCATGTGTAAATGTTATTTTTAAGAATAATAAGATATAGCAAATAATAAGCAGTGATTGCCATTTAAATAAAATAAACAATATTTTGATTACAATTGTAACCCATATGTGTTATTATTTTACTCTTTTCTTTCCTATCCCGATTAGGAACCATTGAGAAATACTTAGAAGCCACGTATGTAAGTAATTAATTTTATAAAAAGCCCTGAGATTGAAAACATATTGATATGTGATCTGGTAAATTAATTAGATTATTATTAAAGCATTGATTAAATTAAATGACATATAAAATTATTATCTCATATCAATAATAAAGATCACATCAATACATTTAGTTCAGTGTTTTACCGTTTTGTCGCTGCCGCTATATACATGAAAACGTATATCCCACTTTCATTATCAATCATTTTGGCATCAGAAATTTGGCATCACTGTTGAATATAATATTATCCACACCGAAAAATAGGCAATTTGAGAATGTATATATTATTTTCATCAACAAATCATTCTGGCATCATGTTGTTTTCACCCAATTTTGAAAAAATGTGAAAACTTTGTATTATCCACGTCCGTCTGTCTGTAATCACAACTCCTCCGTCAACATACCAGCTAGAATGACAAATGAGGTGTCAACTGAAAGCTGATAATCCAAGGATGGTACTAAAGGTGAGATATTTGACCTTGGCGGTCTGTTTGTCGGTCTGTCCGACCGCGAATATAATTCCTCCATCATTATACCAGGTAGAATGACAAATGATGTGTCAAATGAAAGCTTATAATCCAAGGATGGTACTAAAGGTGAGATATTTGACCTAGGCTGTCTTTCCGTCGGTCCGTACGACCGCGAATATAACTCCTTCGTCATTATACCAGGTAGAATGACAAATAAGGTGTAAAATGAAAGCTTATAATCCAAGGATGGTACTAAAGTTGACATATTTGACTTATGCGGTCTGTGCGTCGGTCCCTCCGACCACGAATATAACTCCTCCATTATTATACAAGCTTGAATGATAAATGAGGTGTCAAATAAATGCTTATAATCCAAGGATGGTACTAAAGGTGAGATATTTGACCTAGGCTGTCTTTCCGTCGGTCCGTACGACCGCGAATATACCTTCTCCGTCATTATACCAGGTAGAATGACAAATGAGGTGTCAAATGAAAGCTTATAATCCAAGGATGGTACTAAAGGTGAGATATTTGACCTAGGCTGTCTTTCCGTCGGTCCGTACGACCGCGAATATAACTCCTCCGTCATTATACCAGGTAGAATGACAAATGAGGTGTCAAATGAAAGCTTATAATCCAAGGATGGTACTAAAGTTGACATGTTTGACTTGAGCGGTCTGTGCGTCGGCCCCTGCGACCGCGAATATAACTACCAGCTTGAATGATAAATGAGGTGTCAAATAAAAGATTATAATCCAAGGATGGTACTAAAGGTGAGATATTTGACCTAGGCTGTCTTTCCCTCGGTCCGTACGACCGCGAATATAACTTCTCCGTCATTATACCAGATAGAATGACAAATGAGGTGTCAAATGAAAGCTTATAATCCAAGGATGGTACTAAAGGTGAGATATTTGACCTAGGCTGTCTTTCCGTCGGTCCGTACGACCGCGAATATAACTCCTCCGTCATTATACCAGGTAGAATGACAAATGAGGTGTCAAATGAAAGCTTATAATCCAAGGATGGTACTAAAGTTGACATGTTTGACTTGAGCGGTCTGTGCGTCGGCCCCTGCGACCGCGAATATAACTACCAGCTTGAATGATAAATGAGGTGTCAAATAAAAGATTATAATCCAAGGATGGTACTAAAGGTGAGATATTTGACCTAGGCTGTCTTTCCCTCGGTCCGTACGACCGCGAATATAACTTCTCCGTCATTATACCAGATAGAATGACAAATGAGGTGTCAAATGAAAGCTGATAATCCAACGATGGTACTAAAGGTGAGATATTTGACCCAGGCTGTCCTTCCGTCGGTCCGTACGACCGGGAATATAACTCCTCCGTCATTATACCAGGTAGAATGACAAATGAGGTGTCAAATGAAAGCTGATAATCCAAGGATGGTACTAAAGGTGAGATATTTGACCTTGGCTGTCTGTCCGTCGGTCTGTCCGACCGCGAATATAACTCCTCGATCATTATACCAGGTAGAATGACAAATGAGGTGTCAAGTGAAAGCTTATAATCCAAGGATGGTACTAAAGGTGAGATATTTGACCTAGGCTGTCTTTCCGTCGGTTCGTACGACCGCGAATATAACTCCTCCATCATTATACCAGCTTGAATGATAAATGAGGTGTCAGATGAAAGCTTATGATCCAAGGATGGTACTAAAGGTGAGATATTTGACCTAGGCTCTCTTTCCTTCGGTCCGTACGACCGGGAATATAACTCCTCCGTCATTATACCAGGTAGAATGACAAATCAGGTGTCAAATGAAAGCTGATAATCCAAGGATAGTACTAAAGGTGAGATATTTGACCTTGGCGGTCTGTCCGACCGCGAATATAACTCCTCGATCATTATACCAGGTAGAATGACAAATGAGGTGTCAAATGAAAGCTGATAATCCAAGGATGGTACTAAAAGTGAGATATTTGACCTTGGCGGTCTGTCCGTCGGTCTGTCCGACCGCGAATCACTAGTCACGAGTATGTATATGCAAATTTTAAACAGCCATATCTTAACCAATTTTTGTCTTCCAGAAAATCAAAAAATCCCAAATATTTAAAAAAGCAAAACCTACATTTTTTACTCTTTAAGATATTTGGTATCACTAATAATTTTTAAGTTATTTTGAAAAAAGTCTTTTTTTTTTCAAAATTAATGATTTAAAATTTATTTTAAAACCAAATTTTTTCACAAATAAGCACTTTGAACTGATGAAACTTACAAACACAAACAATACATAAAGTTACTTGTGAAGTGGTAACGATTAATTCCATTTGGGCTGTTAATTAGAGGGAGATTTTTACGATATTTTTAACCAAAAAATAAGGAACAACTGTATTTTGAGCGTAACTTGCTTA
Organism: Diabrotica virgifera virgifera; assembly: GCF_917563875.1. Classification (NCBI taxonomy): domain Eukaryota; kingdom Metazoa; phylum Arthropoda; class Insecta; order Coleoptera; family Chrysomelidae; genus Diabrotica; species Diabrotica virgifera. The sequence goes on along the minus strand of NC_065446.1, from coordinate 120,701,446 downwards.
CTCTTGCTGCTAGAAACTTTTTAAAAAAATAAAAATAAACGTTTTCTTAAACACGTTAAAAAAGTTGTAATAAGTTTTCCCAGAAAAGTGTTTCATTTTTTTTATTTCACGTTAAAATATTCGATTTGGAATTTGACATATAAGAGCTTATTTTTCACTATAGTCTGTTTTTAAACCAAGAGGAGTAATTCAAATTTCCCGCGCCGTAAACCTTGTTTGTAATTGGTACAACCTCAGGCAATTTTACTCATATCAAATTTTGACAATAATGACATTTATAAAATTTTAACACTATTGGCATTTCATAGGTTAGTTTATTTATTTTATCAGCGATTTTTGCATTTTCTGCGTTATTCCTTTTATTTTTAGATTTTTAGTCAATATTACCGTCAAAGGCCGATATGATCAACCAAAAAAGAAGATGTATCTGAAGATATTTCTAGTGACATTCTTGGGTGTGAATCTGTCTTTTTACCCTAATAGCACAAGGACGTCCAATGGACGTTCATAGGACGTCCTTCACGGACTTTAAGGACGTCCGTTTACGTCCGAGGAACGTCCTTTATACGTCCTATTTTGGTCCAAATGTCGCGCTACCGAACGTCCATTGGACGTCCATCTAAGGTCCGAGGGGACGTAAATTGGACTTTAATCGGCCGTAAATTGGACCTTAGTCGGACGTCCTAGGGGACGTAAATTGGACCTTAACAGGACGTCCTAGTTTGGTCCAAAGCCACATTGCCAAATGTCCAATGGACGTCCACCTAACGTCCGAGGGGACCTAAATTGGACCTTAATCAGACGTAAATTGGACGTTAATCGAACGTAAATTGTACCTTAATCGGACGTAAATTGGACCTTAATCGGACGTCCTAGGGGACGTAAATTGGACCTTAACAGGACGTCCTAGTTTGGTCCAAATGCCTCGTTGCCAAATGTCCAATGGACGTCCATCTAACGTCCAATGGACGTCCACCTAAAGTCCGAGGGGACGTTCGGTGGACGTCAATTGGACCTTCATAGGACGTCCCAGTTTGGTCCAATGTCGTGCTGCCGAACGTCCATCTAACGTCCTGAGAGGACGTTCGGTGGACGTCTAGCGACGATATTTAGACCTGTGGAGAATGTATTGTGGGAAATAAAAAATACATTTTTTAAGGAACTTATATTACATCTTATATTAAATTACAATTATTGGATATTACATTATTTACATTAAATTACAATTACACTTCTCCAAGAAATTAACGCACCACCTTAAAATGATGCATTTTTGATGTCTCGAATTTCGTAAACCTGTTGTCCAATCTCAGTGATTTTTTTTATAATATTATAGCCTAGGCTACAAGGTTACCTCCTTAAGCTTGTCATGAACGGGGAGCTATACTGTAATATATTATGTATATTATATCATATCACTCCCTATAGTAATGAGTGAGCCTGGAGACACGGAACTAATGGTTCCGTGTGTGCAGGCTCACTCATTACTATAGAGAGCTATGTGATATAATATATATTACAGTATATAGCTCCCCGTGCATGACAAGCTTAAGGAGGTAACCTATAGCCTAGGCTATAATATTATAAAAAAAATCACTTAGATGGGACAACTGGTTTAGGAAATTCGAGACATCAAAAATGCTCAATTTTTAAGGTGGTGCGTAATGGGCTGTATATTATACATATACATATTATTTCAAATCGACACCTTGCTCATTTGGAGATAATGGACAATTTCTTAAAAAGAAGATATTCTATCTATGTATACTTATTATACAGAGAGCACGTAAAGGTTGGAATAAATTCATTTTTTTTGAGAATGGAGGATTTTGGAGAAAAATCCCGAAACAGGTCAATTTTTGTTTTTAAATTACGACTTTTTGGCATATATATCATACTAGTGACGTCACCCATCTGGGCGTTATGACGTCATCGATGATTTTTTTAAATGAGAATAGGAGTCGTGTGATAGCTTATTTGAAATGTTATTCAATTCTCTATTCAGTAATATAAACATTAACATAATTATTTATACAGGGTGTCCAAAAATTTTTTTTTGATTAAATTAATTGACATGGAAAGAAGAATGTATGTAATTTATTTAATTCAAAATACATTTTACTGCTCTCAGAAAACAAAAAAATGTTTATTTGAAAAATATTCATGGCTTTTCGCTTAAATTAAATATTCAAACTGTCACGAGGCTGGTGGGTGGCTGCTTTAATATTGAATTTAAGCAAAAAACAATATTTATTTGCCAAATAAACATTTTTTGTTGTCTTCTGATATCAGTAAAATGTATTTTGAATTAAATAAATTACGCACATATTCTTCTTTTTATGTCAATTAAATTAATTCAAAAAAAATTTTTTGGACACCCTGTATAAATAATTATGTTAATGTTTATATTACTGAATAGAGAATTGAATTACCTTTCAAATGAGCTATTATACGATCCCTATTTTCATTTAAAAAATTCATCGATGACGTCATCACGCCCAGATGGGTGACGTCACTAGTATAATATATATGCCAAAAAGTCGTAATTTAAAAATAAAAATTGACATGTTTCAGGATTTTTTTCCAAAATAGTCCATTCTCGAGAAAATGAATTTATTCCAACCTTTACGTGCTCACTGTATAGTGTAATATTATATTATAATATTATAATAATCATTCAACTTTTGTCTAATTTTTTTTCATCCGCCTTCGCTTTCTGTCTTTAGATAATTCAATATTATAAATAGATTATAAAATACTGAGATAAATACTTTTTGCTTACTAGGTACAATAACCAACCCAATCTGTTTGACAAAAGAACCGGTATGGGTAAAGGTAATAAATTAAGACGAACAAAAGGCGACCGCGGTAGCGAAACTTTCCTTTAACAATTGTAATTCAAAATTCAAGGAAGTCTATACTTTATAGAAAATCAAAAAGATTGGCTAGAATACAAATATGTACTTATACAGAGTGTTTGGTAAAGAATAGGCCATAGATTAACCTTAGATTTCGGAGGGTAAAATAGGTCGATTTAAGTTAACTTACGTTAGTACTAAAGTTGATAATAACCGAAATACAAGGTGTCAAATTTAAACTTTTATTTTATTTATTCTTGAATATTTCCTAACAAGCATGGGATAATATCACGAAATTTGGTAAGCGGGGTTTTTTGGGACAAGAAATCTAAATTCAACACCAAAATTGATGTATTGCCCAGGAAATAATCAAGAATAAAATAAAAGTTTAAATTTGACACCCTGTATTTCGGTTATTATCATCTTTCGTACTAAAGTAAGTTAGCTTAAATCGACCTATTTTAAGCTCAGTAATCCAAGGTTAAGCTATGGCCTATTTTTTACCAAACACCCATAAGATTGAAAAATGTATGAAAAATATACCAGAAAGAATAAGAAATATATATCAAAGAGCATGAAAAAATATGTAAATGTAATAAAAAACGTAAATAATACCAATGTTTGGATACCAGTTGTCCTGGCTGGTGGTTTTTTCCATCATTCTCGGTGAGTTTGTCCTCTAGGCCATCAGGGATCGATAGGCTATGTCCAGACGGTGGTAGCAGCAGAGTCTGAATGCTTCCTCTTTGGCGTTCACTTACCAAAAAGTGACTGGCTGCAACGTGGAGCTCCAGTAGCTGTCTGGGGTTGATGGCTCCGAAAACTCCTCATCTGATCGAGGAATCAGGAACATAGACTGTTTCGGCACTTCAGAAAAACTCCAGGAGCAGGAATCCTCAGGGTGGTAGATTAAAATGTTGTGCGCCTATGTCAAAGGGGCACATAATAATCCATTGGATGGGCTTATGCATTGATGCTCTAAATGGCCCGATGAGGCGGTCGGACTCTGTGTTATGTTGTGAAACAGCGTCTTCATAGTTTTACGTAATATATAGTATATGTATAAGTATATTATACTTTAATTCGTATATAATATAATTTCTTACATTATGAAAATCAGTGGTTAATGAATAAAACTCTACGCGGGAGCCCTAACGACGACAACGACTGAGAGATCAACTCTCCAACTTCGAACTGATATCGGTGGGTGAATCGAAAATCTATCGCCTATCGTTATAGTTTTGTGAACAGAGGAACCAAGTAGTGGGGGTGATTTTCAGACGTCCACAAAAAGTCCGTATTTCGTCCAGTACGGACGTCCAAAGGACGTTCGTATTTATTCCACCATCGGACGTCCACCATCGGAAGTCCGAAGGACGTACATATTTAGTCCACCGTATTCATATTTATTCCACCCGAAGTACGTCCAACGTCGGACGTCCAAAGGACATCCATTTATAGTCCATAGACATTAGGACTAAGACTGGACCTATTTTGGGCACGGCCACGTATATTCAACTTCAAAAAGATGCTCTTAAGATTCATTTTTAGTACAGATACATTGATAAAAATTATATTTTTGCTTACTAGAATTAATTAGCAAACTTATGTCATCTTGGTAACTAGAATAATAAAACATTGTAACAAATAATTTACAAATAAGATTTTCACACTTTACAAAAAAAAAACAAAAACATGTTTAGAATATTAAACTGTGCAATTTTGAATTAAATATAATTATCTTTTCGATGTAAACTATTTTATTAACATAATTAAGTTAATATTTTATTGAATTATTTTGCTATTTTATCCCGTAATTCGTATAATATGTCGAATATGGACGATCAGCAAACGTCCGTATTTCGTCCAGTACGGACGTCCAAAGGACGTTCATATTTATTCCACCCGAAGGACGTCCAACATCGGACGTCCGAAGGACGTACATATTTAGTCCACCGAAGGACGTCCAAGGTCGGACGTCCGAAGGACGTACATATTTAGTCCACCGAAGGACGTCCAACGCCGGACGTCCAAAGGACGTCTATTTATAGTCCATGGACGTTAGGACCAAAAATGGACCTATTTTCGACGTCCAGAGGACGTCGTGTGCTATTAGGGTTAGTTTACCTACTCCTCTTGGTTTTAAAACAAAGCTTAGCAATAACTCTGCTTCTACTGGGTCTACAGACCTGACACATATACCATTTTTTCACTTTTCTATAAGCTATATTTGCTATTTGCTAATTTTTTTTTTTCAATAAAGTAGGTACCTACTTTTTGAGTTATTTGCGAAAAACCGTCTAAAAACGTGTTTTTTTTTGTTGAAAAATGAACATATTCACTCGCAAATATCTCTAAAAGTATTGACTTAGTGAAAAACTCTATAAAATAGAAGTTGCTTAGAATTAGTCAGTTTATCCAATTCCGGACTTATTTGAACGTATTTGTTTTCATCCCCGATAACGGACGAAACTCACCTCCAGATCAAAAGCACATATCGGCACAATATCACTTTTTTTCTTTAACATATTAGCTATGCGTGTCCCAAATTTTATGTCAAACCAAGCGTTTCTTCAAAATTCTGAACAAAAACCGTAAGTAAATTAAATGAAAATGTAAAAGGTACATTCCATGTCAAATCACTCAGGCAAAAAAATTTGGATCTCCGATTTGTCTGAAAATTGGTATATAGCTTCTGCGGGACGTAAAAAGAAGATATTTAAGGTCAAAAATTCTTCTTCTTCTTTTTTTCTCAAAATGTTATTTTATGCGATTTTACAGTGATTTGGTGTTTATTTAAACAAATTTGCATTTTCTGTCGTAAAGTATCAATGAAAAACATAATATTTTAATAGAAATGACTCAAAAATGTCATTATATGGCATTATAACAAGTTATTTTGAATCAAAACAAGATTTTGATCAAATTTTATAGTGTGAAAAACGTTAAAATACCGTTTTTTACATTTTCCTCCATTCCCAAAATACATCATCATCGATTTGGCTAAAAATTTGCCCGCAGATAGCTAAAAGATAGGACTTTAAGTGTTTAGAAGGATTTGAATTATATTACAATACCAAAAAAGTTACATGCAGTAATATCATACTCAAAAGTATATATTAGTCCAGTCGGGATAGCATTTGACCTTGAATGCCAAGCTGCACAAAACTTTATTTTTCTGATCTTTAGGGGAGTCAATAGTAGCCTAAATTTAAAATCGCGAATTAATTCCTCCGTTACGTTAGCGGCCATCTTGATTTTAAAGGAGAACCTGTTTTGCTCAATATCTCCGCCATTTTTAACTTTTCCACAAAAATGGAAGGAACTGAAATTGTTCCAAATAAATCGTATTTACAATTATTACAATTTATTTTTAACAATTTTTGTCGTGAGGTCGATATTTTCGAGTTAATTTTACTTACAGTAGACGCCTATATTTTTGACTATAATATTGCATGTAACTTTTTGGGTATTGTAATATAATTCAAATCCTTATGACCACTTAAAGTCCTATGTTTTGTCTATCTGTGGGCAAATTTTCAGCCAAATCGATTATGATGCATTTTGGGAATGGAGAAAAATGTAAAAAAAAACGGTATTTTAACGTTTTCTACACTATAAAATTTGATCAAAAGCTTGTTTTGAATCAAAGTAACTTGTTATAATGCCATATAATGACATTTTTGAGTCCCTTCTATTAAAATATTATGTTTTCCATTGATACTTTACGAGAGAAAATGGAAATTTGTATAAATAAACACCAAATCACTGTAAAATCGAATAAAATAACATTTTGAGAAAAAAAGAAGAAGAAGATTTTTTAACCTTAAATATCTTATTTTTACATCCCGCAGAAGCTATATACCAATTTTCAGACAAATCGGAGGTCCAAATTTTTTTTTGCTCCAAAATTGAGTGATTTGAAATGGAATGACACAAAATTAATTTTTCAAACAAATATTTTAAGTCGTTATGAGAAAATTATAATTTAACAGATGAAATAAAATAAACACAATTCAACTCGTAAAATATTTGGACCCTTACCAGCCGAACAGGTACAGAAACCCACCTTTTATATAGTTCCTAATATACCTTTTCTACCTGGCCTCAAACGCTCGATATTTTTAACTCGTGGCAACCTCGATTGACGACAAATAGATCGCAAATACACATTTTTATGTGGTGGAAGTCAAAATGGCTGTGAAGTGTAAAAATTTTTGTATATAATTTAAATTTTTAAAATCAAAATTTTAGAAAACTGAGAACGATACAGGGCATTAAAAAATGCGCTCAACAAACATACACGAATTAAAATTCGAAAATGATAGTATTTCTTAGTGATGCCAAATGACTGCAACATGAAAAGATGACATAATGATAGCGGGATGTATATATATATATATATATATATATATATATATATATATATATATATATATATATATATATATATATATATATATATATATATATATATATACATCCTACTATCAATTTGGCATCGATACATTATGCATTTACCATCGATTTGGCATCGTCTTGCAAAGTGGCATCTGTATATCGATGCCACTTTACACTACCTTAATAACTTTATTCCTGTACTTGCTACCAGAAGTCTAATCAGCTCGGTAGTTAGAGATTTGATTCCTTGATGTTACTTTAATATATCAGCTTTCCTTGTTTACCTCTTACTAAGTTATATAAGTTTATTCCATAAAATGTTTGAGTCCAAAATGATCGTACAGTGAAAATATTATATACATTTAGTTCAGTGTTTTACCGTTTTGTCGCTGCCGTTATATACATGAAAACGTATATCCCACTTTCATTATCAATCATTTTGGCATCAGAAATTTGGCATCACTGTTGAATACAATATTATTCACAACGAAAAATAGACAATTTGAGAATGTATATATTATTTTCATAAAGAAATCAGTCTGGCATCATGTTTTATTGTTTTCACCCAATTTTGAAAAAATGTGAAAACTTTGTATTATCCACGTCCGTCTGTCCGTCTGTCTGTAACCACAACTCCTCCGTCAATATACCAGCTAGAATGACAAATGAGGTATCAAATGAAAGCTGATAATCCAAGGCTGGTACTAAAGGTGAGATATTTGACCTTGGCGGTCTGTCCGTCGGTCTTTACGACCGCGAATATAACTCCTCCATCATTATACCAGGTAGAATGACAAATGAGGTGTCAAATGAAAGCATATAATCCAAGGATGGTACTAACGGTGAGATATTTGACCTAGGCTGTCTTTCCGTCGGTCCCTCCGACCGCAAATATAACTCCTCCGTCATTATACCAGGTAGAATGACAAATGAGGTGTCAAAAGAAAGCTTATAATACAAGGATGGTACTAAAGGTGAGATATTTGACTTAGGCGGTCTGTGACTCGGTCCCTCCGATCGCGAATATAACTTATCCGTCATTATACCAGGTAGAATGACAAATGAGGTGTCAAAAGAAAGCTTATAATACAAGGATGGTACTAAAGGTGAGATATTTAACTTAGGCGATCTGTGCGCCGGTCCCTCCGACCGCCAATATAACTCCTCCATCATTATACCAGGTAGAATGACAAATGAGGTGTCAAATAAAAGCTGATAATCCAAGGATGGTACTAACGGTGAGATATTTGACCTAGGCTGTCTTTCCGTCGGTCCCTCCGACCGCAAATATAACTCCTCCGTCATTATACCAGGTAGAATGACAAAGGAGGTGTCAAAAGAAAGCTTATAATACAAGGATGGTACTAAAGGTGAGATATTTGACTTAGGCGGTCTGTGACTCGGTCCCTCCGGCCGCGAATATAACTTATCCGTCATTATACCAGGTAGAATGACAAATGAGGTGTCAAATGAAAGCTGATAATCCTAGGATGGTACTAAAGGTGAGATATTTGACCTAGGGTGTCTTTCCGTCGGTCCCTCCGACCGCGAATATAACTCCTCCGTCATTATACCAGGTAGAATGACAAATGAGGTGTCAAAAGAAAGCTTATAATACAAGGATGGTACTAAAGGTGAGATATTTAACTTAGGCGATCTGTGCGCCGGTCCCTCCGACCGCCAATATAACTCCTCCATCATTATACCAGGTAGAATGACAAATGAGGTGTCAAATGAAAGCTGATAATCCAATGATAGTACTACAGGTGAGCGATTTGACCTAGGCTGTCTTTCCGCCGGTCCGTACGACCGCGACTATAACTTCTGCGTCTTTATACCAAGTAGAATGACAAATGAGGTGTCAAACGAAAGCTGATAATCCAATGATGGTACTACAGGTGAGCGATTTGACCTAAGCTGTCTTTCCGCCGGTCCGTACGACCGCGACTATAACTTCTGCGTCTTTATACCAAGTAGAATGATAAATAAGGTGTCAAATGAAAGCTTATAATCCAAGGATGGTACTAAAAGTGAGATATTTGGCCTAGACAATCTTTCTGTCGGTCCGTACGACCGCGAATATAACTTCTCCGTCATTATACCAGGTAGAATGACAAATGAGGTGTCAAATGAAAGCTTATATTCCAAGGATGGTACTAAAGGTGAGATATTTGGCCCAGGCTGTCTTTCCGTCGGTCCGTACGACCGCGCATATAACCCCTCCGTCGTTATACCAGGTAGAATGACAAATGAGGTGTCAAATGAAAGCTGATAATCCAAGGATGGTACTAACGGTGAGATATTTGACCTAGGCTGTCTTTCCGTCGGTCCCTCCGACCGCAAATATAACTCCTCCGTCATTATACCAGGCAGAATGACAAATGAGGTATCAAATGAAAGCTGATAATCCAAGGATGGTACTAACGGTGAGATATTTGACCTAGGCTGTCTTTCCGTCGGTCCCTCCGACCGCAAATACAACTCCTCCGTCATTATACCAGGTAGAATGACAAATGAGGTGTCAAAAGAAAGCTTATAATACAAGGATGGTACTAAAGGTGAGATATTTGACTTAGGCGGTCTGTGACTCGGTCCCTCCGACCGCGAATATAACTTATCCGTCATTATACCAGGTAGAATGACAAATGAGGTGTCAAATGAAAGCTGATAATCCTAGGATGGTACTAAAGGTGAGATATTTGACCTAGGCTGTCTTTCCGTCGGTCCCTCCGACCGCGAATATAACTCCTCCGTCATTATACCAGGTAGAATGACAAATGAGGTGTCAAAAGAAAGCTTATAATACAAGGATGGTACTAAAGGTGAGATATTTAACTTAGGCGATCTGTGCGCCGGTCCCTCCGACCGCCAATATAACTCCTCCATCATTATACCAGGTAGAATGACAAATGAGGTGTCAAATGAAAGCTTATATTCCAAGGATGGTAATAAAGGTGAGATATTTGACCTAGGCTGTCTTTCCGACGGTCCGTACGACCGGGAATATAACTCCTCCGTCATTATATCATGTTGAATGAGAAATGAGGTGTCAAATGAAGGCTGATATTCCAAGGATGGTACTAAAGGTGAGATATTTGACCTACATGGTCTGTCCGTCGGTCCGTCCGACCGCGAGTATAACTCCTCAATCATTATACCAGGTAGAATGATAAATGAGGTGTCAAATGAAAGCTTATAATCCAAGGTTGGTACTAAAGGTGAGATATTTGGCCTAGGCAATCTTTCTGTCGGTCCGTACGACCGCGAATATAACTTCTCCGTCATTATACCAGGTAGAATGACAAATGAGGTGTCAAATGAAAGCTTATATTCCAAGGATGGTACTAAAGGTGAGATATTTGACCCAGGCTGTCTTTCCGCCGGTCCGTACGACCGCGACTATAACTTCTGCGTCTTTATACCAAGTAGAATGACAAATGAGGTGTCAAATGAAAGCTGATAATCCAATGATGGTACTACAGGTGAGCGATTTGACCTTGGCGGTCTGTCCGACCGCGAATATAACTCCTCGATCATTATACCAGGTAGAATGACAAATGAGGTGTCAAATGAAAGCTTATAATCCAAGGATGGTACTAAAAGTGAGATATTTGGCCTGGACAATCCTTCTGTCGGTCCGTACGACCGCGAATATAACTTCTCCGTCATTATACCAGGTAGAACGACAAATAAGGTGTCAAATGTAAGCTGGTAATACAAGGATGGTACTTTTTTTTTTTTTTTTTTTTTTTTTTTTTTTTTTTTTTTTTTTTTTTTTCATCACTAGGTGGGGAATCTGCAAACAGACGACGGAGGTAAACATTTCCGACAGTGCTGGGTTCCTGAGCTGAAACCTCATCAGTGTCACGTCGACCAGTTTGGCCCTAAATCGGACCTCCCTGCCCTCCGTAACTCCGATGTGGCCGGGACCAGCTAAACCCCACCCCTCTCATACTAGGGCATCAGGTTGGAATCGCCCGTTAAGGCATGACTTCTCCCTGATGTCCTTCTTTTACCCGATTCTCAATCACTCGTCATCACGCATTAGCTTCCGTCTCTCGCACTCATCCGACCACTACGTCCTTCAATCATATGCTGTCAACCTCTTATTCTTACTACCTATGCGGGCCCAGCTCTGCCTCCTCGATACCTGCCAGAACTGCGTCTAGCTCCCGCGCTTCCTTCTCTTTTATCGACAAAACCTTTCTCACATAATTGTGGATTTTGTCCCACCATCGCTCATCAATCACCATTTTCTCTACCATCTCTCTCACAGACGCAAACACTCTTTCCAGCTCATTCCTTTCCCTTGCCCATCTGACACACTCCAGAAGGGTATGTGACACAGTGTCCGAAGTCCCACAGTACAAGCAATTGTCCGATTCGGTCTTTTTGAATCTGTGTAAGTAGCTACGGAAGCTCCCATGTCCTGTGAGCACCTGCGTCAGATAATAGTCTAGGCGCCTGTGCCCGCAGTCCAGCCAGCCTCGCAGATTCGGTATCAGTGACTTCGTCCACTGCGCCACATGCTCCGTTACATCCCACTCGGCCTGCCACATCTCAATAGATGTGGCCCTCTCCTCACTTCTAACGTTCTCCCCTTGTAGTTCTCTATTTCTCTGCTGGAACATTCTATCTCTCTCACTCACCAACACATGTAAGGGAACACAGCCGGTGATCACCCACAGGGCAGCAGCAGACACAGTCCTGTAAGCACTTGCCACCCGCAGCAAACTAGTTCTGTCCGCGCGTACCAAAAGCCTCTTGTATGCCTGTATTTCCACAGCGGCACTCCAGACTGGTGCCGCGTAGAGGATGACAGATTGAACAACACCGTGTAGAACCCTCCTCCTTTCGGATTTAGGTCCCCCGATGTTAGGCATTATCCTCCCCAGCGCAGCCGCTCTTTCCGCTGCCTTCCGGGTCACCTCCCGGACGTGCTCTCCCCAACCACCATTCGTATGTAAGACCACTCCCAAGTACTTGACGTACTTCTTAGGAGTGATCCGCACGCCCGCACAGTCAAACACCATTCCATCTCTCTTTCTCGGGCCTTTAAGGATTACCGCCTCCGTCTTCTCCGCCGCGAGACTCAAACCATGGTCATTCATCCAGTCCTGAATCAACACACTTGCATGCCATACCCGGAACAGGAGTTCCTCCCTATACCGCGCTACTGCCAGCACCGCGAGATCATCCGCGAATGCAAAGGGGGTTACCCCCTCTCCGAACTCGCAGTGAATGACACCGTCGTATGCCAAGTTCCATAGCAACGGGCCAAGGACGGACCCCTGGGGCACCCCAGCCGTAACGTCTACAACCACGCCTCTCTCTACCATAATTTTCCTTTCGGACAGATAGTCCGACACGATATTCATCAAATATGCGGGACAGTTCCTCGCCGCCAGAGGACCTAGCACAGAGGACCACTGCAATGAATTAAAAGCGTTTCGAACGTCGAAGAGGAGCAGAACCGCCCACCTGTTGCGATCTCCCCTCCCCTCAACAGCCCGAAACACCTCCATCACCGCATCTACCGTGCTCTTACCCTTACAAAATCCGTACTGCCTTGGGGACAATCCCCCGGATCTCTCTATCACCCCTTCGATTCTCTTACGCAACATCCTCTCGTACAGCTTGTTTATACTGGAAAGAAGACAAATAGGCCGATACTTTCCGGCACCTTTCGGCAGGAGTACGAGCCTAGAGATCTTCCAAGACTCGGGAAACACCTGTGCCTCAAGCAGGGCATTTATGTGGCCCAAAAGCCACGCAGGCTCCAATCGCTCCAGACACTTAATCGCCTCTGGCGGTATTCCGTCTAGACCGGGAGCCTTGCGCGACTTGAGGGACTCCGCCGCCTCAGCGAGCTCCTCAGGGGAGAAGGGTACACCCCGCTGCGCATTCACGTCCCTCCGCACGCCATGCCAAATTCCGGGCGGGAATAACTCCCCGACAATCTTAAGTTTCTCGTCCAGCGGCATGTCGTACGGACGATACGCTTTAAAATGCTTCATTACGATTTTATACCCGTCCCCCCAGAGGTACTCATCCAATTTGCTACACAGATCACTCCAGTGCCTCTTCTTCTCGGCTCGGATCGTTCTATTCAAATCCTTCTTCCGAGCTTTATACTCTCTCTCTTTATCTCTCGCTACTTCTTCCTGTCTTCTACTCCTCGCTCTTGTCATTTGCCGGCGTAGCGTGATGCACTCTCTTCTCAGTATTGCAATTTCATCATTCCACCAGTAAGGCATTCTGCTGGCGTGCACATTGCTCGTTCTACTATCACTCAGCGCGGCTTTCATAGCTCGTTCAAGACATTCCACCGTAGGTGGTTGGTCCCGGACGCATTGCACCTCCCACTGCACTCTCTCTTCATATACGTCCCAGTTTATCTGACGGCTTCCTTGAATACCCGTCTCGCGCGCGGAGGACCTTCTTGTGGGAATTCCTGCCCCGCCTATCGCGAAGCCGATAAACCTGTGGTTGGTCCCAGTGTAGTCCGGTAACACAGCCCAATCTTTCACGCATCGCGCTGTCGCCTGCGTAGCGCAGGTGACGTCGATATATGTTCCAGACTCACCTCTCACAAACGTAGGCTCCAGGCCTGTATTTAGCACAACCAGGTCAAGAGCACCCACATACTCCATCATCACTTGCCCTCTGGTGTCGGTGATCGGCGAACCCCAAGCCGCGGATTTCGCGTTAAAGTCGCCGAGCACTACACATCCGTTACTACTCTCTTTCCTCACCTCCTCCATTATTTCATTCATTTTCCATTCGAACTCATTCACTGGTATATTTGGAGAGATATAGCAGCAAACGAGACTCACTCTCTCCAGCCTTACGCACAGGAAGCCCATATGGGCTTCGATCTCTCTCACTCTTAACTTTGAATTCCGGATCCATACAGCGACGCGACCCGAGTCGTCCACATACCAGCCACGATTCCTGACCAATGTAGGGTTTGGTTCCGACGCCACGAGAATGTCAAACATTCCCTCAGCGGCGGAAGCAATGGCTAGATCGTGTGCCAATCTTGCCGTACCCACGTTGGTCTGGAGAACCCTCAACTCAGGATAACGATTTTTATTCGCCATTTCAGACAAAGAGCTCACATCTACCGCACTGCGTTCGCAGACCTACGCCTGGCCTCGTCAACCAAACGCCTGAACTTCGGGCACTCTCTACTCTGACCTCTATGACCTTCTACGTTACAGTTCGCGCACCACAATTTACTCTCATTGCATTGTGTGGCTATGTGACCCTCTTCTCCGCATCTCCAACAACCCTTATGCTCACTCTCTGCCTTACACTCCGCTCTTATGTGCCCAAATGCCTGGCATCTGTGGCATCTCGCGATAAAAACCCTTTCCTTTACTAGACAGGATATTATTCCCACCCTCAGTCTCTCCCTCCGAATCAGTCTCTCTGCTACGCAAAGTTCTACCTCTACCCTGGCAATTTTGCCACCGTGTGACGGTCGAATATCCTTCACCTCACATTCGCACTTTCTCCCTGCAAAGTCCTCTATCGCGTTCATTACGTCTTCCTCCGTGGTTATCAAGTCCATGTCGATCAGGGAGATCATCTTTTTTGGCACTCCACCCTTCGCCACCGCTTTGGTAACACAGGTGTTGCCCGCGGAGACGATCCTCCTGACCTCCTCAGCCATCTCTCTTCCACCGTCCAATTCCAAAACCATGCCCTCATTTTTTGTTTTCCTCATTCGCTTTACCACTACATCTTTCCTCTCTCCCAGTCCCGTGCGAAGCCCTCGCACCATATCAGCAAAGGATTTATCCTTGGCCTTGCTTAGCACAACTACCCCGTTTTTGACAGCGGGTCTTCTCTCACTCTCTTTCTCTCCGAACAGGGTCACCGTCAAGCTCCTGCCTCTCACTGCCAACTCCGACAGCTTGCGGGCTACCTCCATCCCCAAGGCTGTCGGGGCCCACACATTTACACTGCTCCTTTCATCCTTCTCCATTTTTTCCGTCAACAATCTCATCGCTGACAGGAACTTGACAGCGTCCGGTTCCTCACCCTTGCCGAGGATGAGTTTGTGCGCGCGCCTTTCAGTAGACACTCGCTCACCCTCCTCGTTGTCGTGCTGGACCCTTACATATACCGTCCCCACGCCTGCGGTCTCGTTACCGGAAACAGGGGAGCTTGGCAGCTCTGGATAAAGCTCCTTGAGCTTCTCAATCACCCTCGCATCTCCAGCGTCACTCGTTATGGCCACGGCCACGTCGCTCCCAGATGAAAAGGGACTTCCTTCTTTCCGGATCGTCCTCCTGAACAAAGCCTCCGGCCAATCCTCGCTAATCACCGCCATTATATCTTCCGCACTCGCATTCGCTCCCTCGTTCATACTCTTCTCAATCCTTGCCACTCGTTGTTCCTCCGAAAACTCTTCCTCCAGGTTGGTCTGAATTCCAATATCGATACTCGTTGGAGCCATCGATGCAAACGTCTGTGTTCCCTCGCTTGTTGTACAGACGGAAGACTCCTTAGATTTCTTTTTTTTGTTTCCACACATCTCTGCTACCTCTCCTTATATACCAGGTAGAATGACAAATGAGGTGTCAAATGAAAGCTGATAATCCTAGGATGGTACTAAAGGTGAGATATTTGACCTAGGCTGTCTTTCCGTCGGTCCCTCCGACCGCGAATATAACTCCTCCGTCATTATACCAGGTAGAATGACAAATGAGGTGTCAAAAGAAAGCTTATAATACAAGGATGGTACTAAAGGTGAGATATTTAACTTAGGCGATCTGTGCGCCGGTCCCTCCGACCGCCAATATAACTCCTCCATCATTATACCAGGTAGAATGACAAATGAGGTGTCAAATGAAAGCTTATATTCCAAGGATGGTAATAAAGGTGAGATATTTGACCTAGGCTGTCTTTCCGACGGTCCGTACGACCGGGAATATAACTCCTCCGTCATTATATCATGTTGAATGAGAAATGAGGTGTCAAATGAAGGCTGATATTCCAAGGATGGTACTAAAGGTGAGATATTTGACCTACATGGTCTGTCCGTCGGTCCGTCCGACCGCGAGTATAACTCCTCAATCATTATACCAGGTAGAATGATAAATGAGGTGTCAAATGAAAGCTTATAATCCAAGGTTGGTACTAAAGGTGAGATATTTGGCCTAGGCAATCTTTCTGTCGGTCCGTACGACCGCGAATATAACTTCTCCGTCATTATACCAGGTAGAATGACAAATGAGGTGTCAAATGAAAGCTTATATTCCAAGGATGGTACTAAAGGTGAGATATTTGACCCAGGCTGTCTTTCCGCCGGTCCGTACGACCGCGACTATAACTTCTGCGTCTTTATACCAAGTAGAATGACAAATGAGGTGTCAAATGAAAGCTGATAATCCAATGATGGTACTACAGGTGAGCGATTTGACCTTGGCGGTCTGTCCGACCGCGAATATAACTCCTCGATCATTATACCAGGTAGAATGACAAATGAGGTGTCAAATGAAAGCTTATAATCCAAGGATGGTACTAAAAGTGAGATATTTGGCCTGGACAATCCTTCTGTCGGTCCGTACGACCGCGAATATAACTTCTCCGTCATTATACCAGGTAGAACGACAAATAAGGTGTCAAATGTAAGCTGGTAATACAAGGATGGTACTAAAGGTGAGATATTTGACCTAGGCGGTCTGTCGGTGTGTCCGTCCGACCGCGAATGTAACTCCTCTATCATTATACCAGCTATAATAATAAATGAGGTGTCAAATGAAAGCTTATAATCCAAGGATGGTACTAAAGGTGAGATATTTGAGCTGGGTACTCTTTCTGTCGGTCCGTACGACCGCCAATATAACTCCTCCGCCATTATACCGGGTAGAATGACAAATGAGGTGTCAAATAAAAGCTTGTGGGTGAAAACCAAGGACTTACGAAGTCCAATTTAAAAATAGGGCATATCAGAGGTATGCCTTAGACATCATAGAAGACAATGACACAGAAAAATCAAACAAGCAATATGTCAAAAGGGCCTTAGTTATGTATCTTCGGTCCTGTTGGTCCAATCGTGATGTATAGCACCTCAAATGATAGGATTTTACAAACAGAATACAATGAGAGAAAAATCAAATACAACCTCATGTCAAAAGGGCCTTAGTCGCGTATCTTCGGTCCTATAAGACCAATCGTGACGTACGGCATCTCAAATAATAGGACTTGACAAATAAAATACAATGACACAGAAAAATCAAATACAGCAACAAGTCAAAAGGGCCCTAGTTATGTATATCTAGTCCTATTGGTCCAATTGTGACGTACAGCAGCTCAAATGGTAGGGTTTAATGAACAGAATACAATGACACAGAAAAATCAAATACAGCAATATGTCAAAAGGGCCTTATTTACGTATCTTCGCTCCTATTGGTCCAATCGTGGCGTACAGCACCTAAAATAACTGGATTTGACTAATATAATACAATGACGTATGAAAATCAATTACAGCATCATGTCAAAAGGGCCTTAGTCTTGTATCTACGGTTCTATTGGTTCAATCGTGACGTACAGCGTCTGAAATGATGGGATTTAACTGGCAGAATAAGATAGTGTAGACAAATGAAAATGACGGCATGTAATAACACTTTAAAATTGTTGAAATAAAATGGATTAACACACATGGTATGACATATTAGGTGAGAGTATTTAACAAATAGAATACGATTACATACGTCCAGTTTTTGACAAGCGACTTCTCTACATATGATAAACGCGAAAGGGCCCCAACGTTCACTGCTCGACATAGGCCTCCCGTTCACTGCATATACCCACTGCTTTCTGACGCTGTGACTTGAGAGGTTAGGATTTAACGAATAGAACGACAAAGAAGACTAAACAAGGCAGCTCACGGGAAAAACACAACTGTCCATTTTATACTCTACAGGGAAGCATCAAATATTCAACGTAAGAATATATTAGAGTATAACGGTATGATAAATCTTTTTCTTCTTTTTTTCATTTAGTGCATTCCGTGCGTTTTTTAAACATAATCAGGAGAAGTTGTTGAATTTCTGAAGTCTATAAAAGAATTTCTTAACAAACCTTTTTTTAATTGTGTTATGGATTATTTTTAAGAATGTGTTTAAAAGGCAGTTCGCAGGCTTATTGTTCAATGGTCTTATCACTTTCAAGCGCCTGTCTTTTTTGTAGGACTATTAATTGTTACTTGTGATTTCAACCATTCTAGCGGGGCAATGCCTTTTCTATAACTGAAATGAATATTGTTATCCATTTAATTTTTTTCCTCAATTAATTGAATGCCTCCTACTGGTGTTTGGTCTAAGCTTACCACTTTTCCCCATTTAAGCTAAACTGCTCGTCAAAAGTTAGGGATATAGAAAATTATGCTCATTTTCATAGCTAATTTTTTCGAGAACAGATTAACGGATTCCACTATTTTTTTTTAATATTTTAGATTTTTCTTTAGTATTTACACAGTTGTGCAAAGGTTTACACAAACTTCTTTTTTGTACTTATACCGAGTGGTAGGTATAAGTACAGAAAAGAAGTTTAAGTAAACCTCTTGATAGGTAATAGTTACGTATCTTCACTCCCATTGGTCCCAACGTGTCGTACGGCGGCTCAAATCATTGGAATCAGCCAACAGAATACAATGACTAGGGAGCGGATTTATATGCGATCAATTTTGATGAAATATTCGCATATATATGCGGTAAAAAATTACGAAATATGAGCAAGATATGCACAAAAATTCAAAAAATGCGCATTTCGGGAAACCACAAATTTTCTGTCTTATTTAGTAATCTTATTTATTATTTTTCAAATAAAATCATTTTTTATATATGCAATTTATTCACAGTTTTTACAAAAACTGCTACCAATAGTTACCTATTTAAAATAAAACAACAATATCACTATAAATATATCTTCGATTTTAATTCACTACAATGTGTTTTTCCAAATTCTTTACGAGGAAACATATTTTTTGATCAGACAAAATATTTTTATAACTTGAAAAACTCCTTTCAACATCGATAATTGGTGCGTATTTAAAATAACTTGTTAATTTCCGTTAGAAAATCGTAAAACTTTGGCTAAAGGTGTAAATTCTCTTAACAATAGAGGATTTAAAAAATCACCAGAATTATAGGTAGGTACCTACCCTAATAGCACAAGGACGTCCAATGGACGTCCTTCACGGACTTTAGGGACGTCCATTGGACGTCCGTTTTCGTCCGAGGAACGTCCTTTATACGTCCTATTTTGGTCCAAATGTCGCGCTACCGAACGTCCATTGGACGTCCATCTAATGTCCGAGGGGACATATATTGGATCTTAATCGGACGTAAATTGGACCTTAATCGGACGTCCTAGGGGACGTAAATTGGACCCTAATCGGACGTAAATTGGACCTTAATCGGACGTAAATTGAACCTTAATCGGACGTAAATTGGACCTTAATCGGACGTAAATTGAACCTTAATCGGACGTAAATTGAACTTTAATCGGACGTAAATTGGACCTTAATCGGACGTAAATGGGACCTTAATTGGACGTAAATTGGACCTTAATCGGAGTAAATTGGATCTTAATCGGACGTCTTAGGGGACGTGAATTGGACCTTAACAGGACGTCCAATTTTGGTCCAAATTCCACGTTGCCAAACGCCCAATGGAGGTCCACCTAACGTCCGAAGGGACGTACGGTGGACGTCAATTGGGCCTTCATAGGACGTCCCAGTTTGGTCCAATGTATTGCTGCCGATCATCCATCTAACGTCCTGGGAGGACGTTCGGTGGACGTCTAGAGACGATATTTATACCTGTGGAGAATGTATTGTGGGAAATAAAAAATATATTTTTTAAGGAACTTATATTACATCTTATATTAATTTACAATTATTGGATATTAGATTATTTACATTAAATTATAATTACATTTCTCCAAGAAATTAACGCACCACCTTAAAAATGGGCCATTTTTGATGTCTCGAATTTCCTAAAGCCATTGTCCCATCTAAGTGATTTTTTTAATAATATTATAGCCTAGGCTATATGGGCTACCTCCATAAGCTTGTCATGTACGGGGAGCTATACTGTAATAATATTATATCACATCGCTGAGGGAACTCTACATTACATATACTTTTCGAATCAAAACTTTTATTCTCTTAATATTATTACTTAAAAAATATATACTACATTCGTCTCGCTAAACTCGAAAAATAACTTATAAACCATAAAAATCTCCAAAAATATAAATGACATAAATGAGAATTGGCACAATTATTATTATGGTTTTAAGTTGATTTTTCGGATTTAACTACAATATTATGCAAAAAATTATGTTATATCGCAGATTTAAAATGGGTTTATCTCGAAAACAGTTATATTAAGTTTAGCGAGATGACTGTAGTACACTTTTTTTAAGTAAAAATATTAAGAGAATAAAAGTAGACTGGTACGCAGTCTGATTTTTGCATAAGAGTTTAATGAAATGGTAACAAATCAATTGGAAGTTCTGTCCGACAAAATACATGGAACGTTTTCGGTAGTCTGATGTTCCAAGTTTTTAACCTGTTCCACAATTAAAACTTCCCCGGTTCCAGTATTCCCGTACATCAAAGTTTGTCCGACTAGACACCGTGAAGCTATTAACAAATTTTCAGCTTGCTGTTAATCAACTTTTTTTATTACGCGGGATCCAGGTCTATAAATGAATACAATAAATAAGTAGGTAGGTACATATTATACACTTATTTATACGAGTACAATTAATAGTAGAGCTGGTTTTTGGGATGTTACAAGCAGCATTTGCATTTCCACAGAGATACTTATGACAGAAATAATAAAATACCGAGACGGACTATTATTATAATAATTTACAATAGGACCCGACGGCCGACGCTATAGGGACAGGTAAAATTTATGACTGAACAATGCACCGAGCATCGATACAAGCAATATGTACCGGTCGAAGGTTATTTTTTATTGTGCCAAATGGACGTATATAGTACCTACCTTTAAAAATCGAATACACAAATTAAAAGATATTTAACAACCATAAAGATTTGTCAAACTCTATCACCGACTTCATGAAAACAAGTATTACTACATTCTTTGATGGTTTTTGCTGTAAATTTTAAAGGATTGACATGAAATTTGGCATACGCATAGCTAACATGCCAAAGAAAAAAAAGTGATATTGTGCCAATGTGTGCTATTGCCCTGGGGTGAGTTTCACTCTTTCTCTGGGGTGAAAAACGTTCAAAATAAGTCCGGACTTCGATAAACTGATTAATATTAAGCAACCTTTATTCCATACTTACAAAGTATGTGTACTTACAAATTAGTATGTGAATTTGGGGGGTGAGTTTCACCCCGAGGAGGGGTGATATACAAAATATAGATAGATACACAAAAGATATACAAAAATGTTTCAAAACATCGAAAAAATGTGGTAAAATGCAAATATACATATCATATTATGATAAAATTGCGATTTTGGCGATTTGCCTTTTTGGATAGAATGATGATGATGTTGATTAGGATAAAACTGCGAAGAATTTTTTTATCGAAATATAGTAAAAAATATGAAAAATATACCAAAAAGCTTGAAAAAATATGTAAGTATGTAAGGAAAAACATAAATAATTAAATAAACTTTTGACAACACAACACAAAAGTTTGAAACACTCACTATTTGGATTGGTTGTCCTGGCTTGTGATTTTCTTCTTTGCAGATGACGCTCACGGATCGATGTCAATGTCCAACGGACGTCCGAGCACGGACGTCCAATGGACGTCCAAAGGACGTTCATATTTATTCAACACGTAAGTACGTCCAACGTCGGACGTCCGAAGGACGTTCATTTATAGTCCATCCGCATTAGGACTAAAACTGGACCTATTTTGGGCACACGTACGCTCAACTTCAAAAAGATGCTCTCAATATTCATCTGTAGTAAGGATACATTGATAAAAATTATATTTTTGCTTATTAGAATTAACCACCAAACTTCTATCATCTTGGTAACGGGAATAATAAAACATTATAAAGTCCACTTTACATCAACAATAATTGAACAAGAAATTGACGACAAGTTATTCAAGGTCAAATTTGGCTTATACAAAACACAATTCTACTTCCAATTTTGCCGTGAATAAACAGAAAATAAAGAAATTTGACAAAATAAAACATATCCAATTGTTCTATTTCATCAAATTCCTTCATTTTCTTTTACAAATCATACATTTTGTACTCGTCAAATTTGGCCTTGAATAACTTAGTCAATTTCTTGTTCAATTTATTGTTGATGTAGAGTGGACATAACGAATAATTTACCGATCAGATTTTCACACTTTACATAAAAACAAAAACATGTATTAGATATTAAACTACATATACAGTTTTGAATTAAATATGATTTATAATCTTTTCCATTTAAACTATTTTATTAACATAATTAAGTTAATATTTTATTAAATAATTTTGCTGTTTAATCCCCTTATTGGTAGAATATGTCCAATATGGACGATTGGAAAAGGTCCGTATTTCGTCCGAGTACGGACGTCCAAAGGACGTTCATATTTATTCCACCCGAAGGACGTCCAACACCGGACGTCCGAAGGACGTACATATTTAGTCCACCCGAAGGACGTCCAACGCCGGACGTCCAAAGGACGTACATATTTAGTCCACCTGAAGGACGTCCAACGCCGGACGTCCAAAGGACGTACATATTTAGTACACCCGAAGTACGTCCAGCGTCGGACGTCCAAAGGACGTCCGTTTATGGTCCATGGACGTTAGGACCAAAAATTGACCTATTTTGGACGTCCAAAGGACGTCGTGTGCTATTAGGGTATTAAATATAACAAAAGTATATAAAATTCGGATTTCCGGGTAAAACATCCTTCGTCATTTTAACATCCTACAATCATTTCATAACGGCGGCGTATTATCCTATAAGTACTTTGTGTAGAGATCGTTTATTTTCTAAGAAAAAATGAAAGGCGGTTAATGAGCTGTCTCTCTTGGTTCTCGAATTAATACAGACCACAGCCTGTGCGTGGAAATATTTTGTCGAATTAAAAAATTTAAATTTTGTTTTGGACTAATGAAATAAAACATTTTAGTAGTTCCAAAATGACACAAAATCTAGGCATCGGATAAAAAAGTTTATTTGAAGAAAGTGTATTTTTTTGTTCTTCTTAATGGCGGTACAGGCTCGTTTTTTTAATATTGTATTTAATTACAGAATAATTTTCAAATATTACCTAATATATTTTTCAAATTGGGCTCTGTACCGCCATTCTTTATTATATTACGGATACGTGTGCCAAATATCTTGAAAAAATATTCAAAATTACAGCCGCAATCTTGGAACGCGTTTTGGCTACCTGTTGATCGCTACTGTATCACCTTAAACAATTTTTTAAACAAATTCACAAAAATAATTTTTTCATTACGAACGATTTTTTAGATAAGTTGGGTTATTCTGAGCAAAAAAGGTATCTTGAGATTTTTCTCTAAAATTGATTTTTGTCGAGTTATATGGCCATTTTCGCATTTTTCAGGTTTTAAATCGCGTATAACTCGACAACAATCAATTTTAGAGAAAATTGACAAGAGACCTTTTTTGTTCAGAATGTCCAAAATTATCTAAAAAAAAATTGTTCAAAGTGAAAAAATTATTTTTGTGGATTTGTTTAAAAAATTGTTTAAACAATTTTTCGACCACGGCACCTTGTGAATATGTTATAAGGACCTCTTTTTGAGTAAGTTTGTGCAAAAAAATCGAATCGGAATAATTTCACTAACAGGGGCGACGATAAATCCGGGACTATAGCGCTAATTATTAATAATTAAAAATAACAGTTTTTCTAATAAAATAATGACAAAAATCTCTTAAGGACCTTGAAGCAAGGGTTTGAAACTTGATCTGCTCACTTTTTAATTTCATAATAATAACTTTTAATCGAGTTATTAAGACTTAAAAATGGCCATTTTCGCATTTTTCAAATTTTTAATCGCATATAACTCGACAACAATCAATTTTAAACAAAAATGGCAAGACACCTTTTTTGCCCAGAATGACACAAGTTATCTAAAAAAAATTGTTCGAAATGAAAAAATTGTTTTTGTGAATTTGTTTCAAAAAAATTTTTTAAACAATTTTTCGACCAATGCACCGCCCGGCACCCTTTGGATATGTTATAAGGACCTCTTTTTGAGTAAGTTTGTGCAAAAAAATCGAATCGGAATAATTTCGCTAGCGGGGGCGACGATACTGCCCGGTCTACTTTTGATGCTGATGGTGATAGAATAGATACTTTTTATATAACAAAAATAAAACTTTTTTTAAACTCTTTAAAAAATTTGTGGCGGGTTTTCCCCGAAAAGTGCCTTATTTTTTGGACATTTTACGTTGAACTAGTCGATTTGGAATTTGACGAATAAGAACCAACTTTTGATTAGCTCCAACTCTGTTTTTATTGTGTGTCCAGACTTCATACATACATCATTTTTTTTACTGTTTTATAAGCTTTATATTTGCTAGGAATAGTTTTTCGATCAAATACTTACTTTTTGATTTATTTGCGAAAAACCATCTAAAAACAAAAGTTACAAGGAATTTAATTAGTTTATCCACTTACGGACTTATTTGGACCTATATTTTTTCACACTCGAGAAGGGGGTGGTACTCATCCCCAGAAAAAAAGCACACACTGGCACTCTGATGTTCATTTCGCGAAATATCGCAGGGTTCGTATTTAAAATTTTTAATTTACTCCTCACCCCTTTCCGTGGGGGTTTGTTTTTGGTATCATTCGATAGACTTTTGAAAAATATTGAACACGCATTTTTTAGTTTTTCGATCTGACGTTCATTTCGCGAAATATTCGCTTTTTTGTGAAACTTTGTGACTCGCCCATCATTTCTTCAGATTTGGGAACACTTAATAATCGGAGGGGGCCAAGTCAGGAGAGTAAGCCGCATGAGAAAGTAATTAGAACCCCAACTCGAATTTTTGCTACTGTCACAACGCTCTTGTGAGTCGATGTATTGTCTTAGGTCTTGAGAACACTTTTTTCTTCTGCTTATGGAGTCGTTTTTCATTCATCACATACCGGAACTCACCACATAAATTTTGAAGACCCTGACATCAAAACTGTATTAAATTATATGTGATCTAAGTAAGTTAATGAAAAGTCAGAATAGATAGAGTAGAACACTTATAAAAAAAATTGTAACAAGCAATTGGACATCGTAAGTTCTAATTTTTCACAAAAAGTGACCGGAAGTTGAACCGGCAGTCGATATTTGAACCCTTCGTGTAACTTTTTGTCAGCTGATATGACGGATGAATTTTGTTCACCTACAGATATGGACGAACAGACAGGCATGAAACCGGAAGTATGTATTTGTTCTGGTCTTTCTTAGTCGTGTTGACCAATAGTTTGTACTATTTCGACGAATTTAAAACAGTACTTTCGGTTGCAACTCTGGAACAGGCAGTCCGAGGTCAAACTTCTCACATGTAATATCATATTTTGGTTATAGGCTTTCATTTGACACCTTATTTGTCATTCTTTCTGTCCTACTAATAGACGAGTTGTGTTTATTGACGGACAGACATGGATAATTCTAGGTTTTCACATTTAATGATAAAAACAATAATTATACAATTCAGTTAACCTGACTATATCATTGTGATAATGACTTCTTATCTAAAAGTGACAACGGCAATAATTGCCGTTGTAATAATTATTATTCCATTCACTCACGATAAAATATCGCAAAACCTCCAGATTTTAAAGAACCGCTTGGATTGACATAAAATTTGGCACACACGTAGCTAAAATGCCAAAGAAAAAAGTGAGATTATGCCGATATGTTCTCTTGTCCTGGATGTGACTTTCACCCCTTCTTGGAGGTGAAAAAACATACGTGCAAAATAAGTCCGGAAGTGGATAAACTGACTAATTCTAATTCTAAGCAAATTTTGTTCTATAAAAGTTTTAGGTCAATACTTTTCGAGGTATGTGCGAGTGAATATGTTTATTTTTCATAGAAAAACACGTTTTGGACGGATTTTCGCAAATAACTCAAAAAGTAAGTATGTACATATTTTATCGAAGAAAATATTCCTAGCAATAATATAGCTTATGAAAAAGAGGTGTCAGTATAAGGTCTGTAGACCCAGTAGAAGCAGGGTTGCAGCTAATGAAAAATAGGTTCTTATTCGTCAAATACCAAATCGAATATTTCAACGTAAAATAACCAAAAAAATAAAGCACTTTTCGGGAAACACTCATCATAACTCTTTTAAAGTGTTTAAAAAAAATTTTTTTTGGTGTTTTTAAAACAGTTTCTAGCGTGAAAAGTAAGCAAGTTACGCTGAAAATAAAATCGTTCCCTTTTTTTTGGCAAAAGAAAGTCATGAAAATTAATTGTTACCGCTTCACACGTTACTTTAGATAAATGTATTGTTTATACAGGGTGTCTCCGAAAATAGTGCGTTCCTTTAAGGTGTGGATATAATACACAATTTAGAACAAAAAGGTGTTGTAACATTTTTTCCTAAAGTTAACCGTTTCAACAAAAATTACGTTGTTCTCCATAAGAGTAAATTTTTATTTTCATAAATTTATATGACCTGGCAACATGGCGTAGAAGAACCTATGACTGTGAAATTTAATCTAATGGGACCCCTTGTTTATTTACTAATTGAGTATCAATTTGCATATCAAAATGTATTTTCGTTTTTTGGTCAAACAGCTGAATTTAGAATAAAATGTTATAAGACTTTTTTGCTCTACATTGTGCTTTTTATCTATACCTTTAAGGAACGCACTATTTTCGGGGAAACCCTGTATATGATCTGTAAGTTGCATTGGTTCAAAATGCTTATTTTTGAAAGGGGTTTTGTTGAAAGGCCTCGAACGAATCACTAGTCACGAGTATGTATATGCAAATTTTGAACAGCCATATCTTAACCAATTTTTGTCTTCCAGAAAATCAAAAAATTCCAAATATTTAAAAAAGCAACACCTACATTTTTTACTCTTTAAGATATTTGGTATCACTAATAATTTTTAAGTTATTTTGACAAAAGTCTTTTTTTCAAAATTAAAGATTTAAAAAAATTTACTTTAAAACCAAATTTTTCCACAAATAAGCACTTTGAACTGATGAAACTTACAAACACAAACAATACATAAAGTTACTTGTGAAGTGGTAACGATTAATTCCATTTGGGCTGTTAATTAGAGGGAGTTTTTAGAATATTTTTAACCAAAAAAAAAGGAACAACTGTATTTTGAGCGTAACCTGCTTACTCTTGCTGCTGGAAACTTTTAAAAAAAATAAAAATAAACGTTTTCTTAAACACTTTAAGAAAGTTGTAATAAGTTTTCCCAGAAAAGTGTTTCATTTTTTTTATTTCACGTTAAAATATTCGATTTGGAATTTGAGATATAAGAGCTTATTTTTCACTATAGTCTGTTTTTAAACAAGAGGAGTCATTCAAATTTCCCGCGCCGTACACCTTGTTTGTAATTGGTACAACCTCAGGCAATTTTACTCATATCAAATTTTGACACTATTTGCATTTCATAGGTCAGTTTATTTATTTTATCAGCAATTTTTGTATTTTCTGCGTTCTTCCTTTTATTTTTAGATTTTTAGTCAAGATTACCGTCAAAGGCCGATATGATCAACCAAAAAAGAAGATTTATCTGATGATATTTCTAGTGACTTTCTTGGGTGTGAATCTGCCATTTAGTTTACCTACTCCTCTTGGTTTTAAAACAAAGCTTAGCAATAACTCTGCTTCTACTGGGTCTACAGACCTGACACATATACCATTTTTTCACTTTTTTATAAGCTATATTTACTATTTGCTAATTTTTTTTCAATAAAGTACCTACTTTTTGAGTTATTTGCGAAAAACCGTATAAAAACGTTTTTTTTTTTTGTTGAAAAATGAACATATTCACTCGCAAATATCTCTAAAGTATTGACTTAGTGAAAAACGCTATAAAATAGAAGTTGCTTAGAATTAGTCAGTTTATCCAATTCCGGACTTATTTGAACGTATTTGTTTTCATACCCTATAACCGACGAAACTCACCTCCAGATCAAAAGCACATATCGGCACAATATCACTTTTTTTCTTTAACATATTAGCTATAGGTACGTGTCCCAAATTTTATGTCAAACCAAGCGTTTCTTCAAAATTCTGACCAAAAACCCTAAGTAAATTAAACGAAAATATAAAATGAATGTTTCAAACAAATATTTTAAGTCGGTATGAGAAATTTTAATTTAACAGATGAAATCAAATAAACACAATTCAACTCGTAAAATATTTAGACCCTTGCTTGGTAATCCAGCTGAACAGGTAAAGAACCTACCTTTTATGTAGTTTATAATCTGAGAGGATGGAATATTTTACCAAAATATTCCATCCTCTAAGTTTACAATAGACCTTTTCTACCTGTCCTCAAAAGATCGGTATTTTTAACTCGTGGCAACGTCGAAAAGCAGCAAAATGATGGGAAATACACATTTTTATGTGGTGGAAGTCAAAATGGTTATGAAGTGTAAAAATTTTTGTATATAATTTAAATTTTTAAAATTAAAATTTTAGAAAACTAAGAACGATACAGGGCGTTAAAAAATGCGCTCAACAAACATACACGAATTAAAATTCGAAAATGATAGTATTTCTTGGTGATGCCAAATGACTGCAACATGAAAAGATGACATAATGATAGCGGGATGTATATATATATATATATATATATATATATATATATATATATATATATATATATATATATACATCCCGCTATCATTATGTCATCTTTTCATGACTGCAACATGAAAAGATGACATAATGATAGCGGGATGTGTATATATATATATATATATATATATATATATATATATATATATATATATACATCCCGCTATCATTATGTCATCTTTTCATGTTGCAGTCATTTGGCATCACCAAGAAATACTATCATTTTCGAATTTTAATTCGTGTATGTTTGTTGAGCGCATTTTTTAACGCCCTGTATCGTTCTCAGTTTTCTAAAATTTTAATTTTAAAAATTTAAATTATATACAAAAATTTTTACACTTCATAACCATTTTGACTTCCACCACATAAAAATGTGTATTTCCCATCATTTTGCCGCTTTTCGACGTTGCCACGAGTTAAAAATACCGATCTTTTGAGGACAGGTAGAAAAGGTCTATTGTAAACTTAGAGGATGGAATATTTTGGTAAAATATTCCATCCTCTCAGATTATAAACTACATAAAAGGTAGGTTCTTTACCTGTTCAGCTGGATTACCAAGCAAGGGTCTAAATATTTTACGAGTTGAATTGTGTTTATTTGATTTCATCTGTTAAATTAAAATTTCTCATACCGACTTAAAATATTTGTTTGAAAAATTCATTTTATATTTTCGTTTAATTTACTTAGGGTTTTTGGTCAGAATTTTGAAGAAACGCTTGGTTTGACATAAAATTTGGGACACGTACCTATAGCTAATATGTTAAAGAAAAAAAGTGATATTGTGCCGATATGTGCTTTTGATCTGGAGGTGAGTTTCGTCGGTTATAGGGTATGAAAACAAATACGTTCAAATAAGTCCGGAATTGGATAAACTGACTAATTCTAAGCAACTTCTATTTTATAGCGTTTTTCACTAAGTCAATACT
The DNA here is from genome assembly GCF_917563875.1 of Diabrotica virgifera virgifera. NCBI lineage: Eukaryota > Metazoa > Arthropoda > Insecta > Coleoptera > Chrysomelidae > Diabrotica > Diabrotica virgifera. The sequence goes on along the minus strand of NC_065446.1, from coordinate 120,671,428 downwards.
TTTAGAGATATTTGCGAGTGAATATGTTCATTTTTCAACAAAAAAAAAACGTTTTTATACGGTTTTTCGCAAATAACTCAAAAAGTAGGTACTTTATTGAAAAAAAATTAGCAAATAGTAAATATAGCTTATAAAAAAGTGAAAAAATGGTATATGTGTCAGGTCTGTAGACCCAGTAGAAGCAGAGTTATTGCTAAGCTTTGTTTTAAAACCAAGAGGAGTAGGTAAACTAAATGGCAGATTCACACCCAAGAAAGTCACTAGAAATATCATCAGATAAATCTTCTTTTTTGGTTGATCATATCGGCCTTTGACGGTAATCTTGACTAAAAATCTAAAAATAAAAGGAAGAACGCAGAAAATACAAAAATTGCTGATAAAATAAATAAACTAACCTATGAAATGCCAATAGTGTCAAAATTTGATATGAGTAAAATTGCCTGAGGTTGTACCAATTACAAACAAGGTGTACGGCGCGGGAAATTTGAATGACTCCTCTTGTTTAAAAACAGACTATAGTGAAAAATAAGCTCTTATATCTCAAATTCCAAATCGAATATTTTAACGTGAAATAAAAAAAATGAAACACTTTTCTGGGAAAACTTATTACAACTTTCTTAAAGTGTTTAAGAAAACGTTTATTTTTATTTTTTTTTTAAGTTTCCAGCAGCAAGAGTAAGCAGGTTACGCTCAAAATACAGTTGTTCCTTTTTTTTTTGGTTAAAAATATTCTAACAACTCCCTCTAATTAACAGTCCAAATGGAATTAATCGTTACCACTTCACAAGTAACTTTATGTATTGTTTGTGTTTGTAAGTTTCATCAGTTCAAAGTGCTTATTTGTGGAAAAATTTGGTTTTAAAGTAAATTTTTTTAAATCTTTAATTTTGAAAAAAAGACTTTTGTCAAAATAACTTAAAAATTATTAGTGATACCAAATATCTTAAAGAGTAAAAAATGTAGGTGTTGCTTTTTTAAATATTTGGAATTTTTTGATTTTCTGGAAGACAAAAATTGGTTAAGATATGGCTGTTCAAAATTTGCATATACATACTCGTGACTAGTGATTCGTTCGAGGCCTTTCAACAAAACCCCTTTCAAAAATAAGCATTTTGAACCAATGCAACTTACAGATCATATACAGGGTTTCCCCGAAAATAGTGCGTTCCTTAAAGGTATAGATAGAAAGCACAATGTAGAGCAAAAAAGTCTTATAATATTTTATTCTAAATTCAGCCGTTTGACCAAAAAACGAAAATACATTTTGATATGCAAATTGATACTCAATTAGTAAATAAACAAGGGGTCCCATTAGATTAAATTTCACAGTCACAGGTTCTTCTACGCCATGTTGCCAGGTCATATAATTTATGAAAATAAAAATTTACTCTTATGGAGAACAACGTAATTTTTGTTGAAACGGTTAACTTTAGGAAAAAATGTTACAACACCTTTTTGTTCTAAATTGTGTATTATATCCACAACTTAAAGGAACGCACTATTTTCGGAGACACCCTGTATAAACAATACATTTATCTAAAGTAACGTGTGAAGCGGTAACAATTAATTTTCATGACTTTCTTTTGCCAAAAAAAAGGGAACGATTTTATTTTCAGCGTAACTTGCTTACTTTTCACGCTAGAAACTGTTTTAAAAACACCAAAAAAAAATTTTTTTAAACACTTTAAAAGAGTTATGATGAGTGTTTCCCGAAAAGTGCTTTGTTTTTTTGGTTATTTTACGTTGAAATATTCGATTTGGTATTTGACGAATAAGAACCTATTTTTCATTAGCTGCAACCCTGCTTCTACTGGGTCTACAGACCTTATACTGACACCTCTTTTTCATAAGCTATATTATTGCTAGGAATATTTTCTTCGATAAAATATGTACATACTTACTTTTTGAGTTATTTGCGAAAATCCGTCCAAAACGTGTTTTTCTATGAAAAATAAACATATTCACTCGCACATACCTCGAAAAGTATTGACCTAAAACTTTTATAGAACAAAATTTGCTTAGAATTAGAATTAGTCAGTTTATCCACTTCCGGACTTATTTTGCACGTATGTTTTTTCACCTCCAAGAAGGGGTGAAAGTCACATCCAGGACAAGAGAACATATCGGCATAATCTCACTTTTTTCTTTGGCATTTTAGCTACGTGTGTGCCAAATTTTATGTCAATCCAAGCGGTTCTTTAAAATCTGTTCTTTAAAATCTGGAGGTTTTGCGATATTTTATCGTGAGTGAATGGAATAATAATTATTACAACGGCAATTATTGCCGTTGTCACTTTTAGATAAGAAGTCATTATCACAATGATATAGTCAGGTTAACTGAATTGTATAATTATTGTTTTTATCATTAAATGTGAAAACCTAGAATTATCCATGTCTGTCCGTCAATAAACACAACTCGTCTATTAGTAGGACAGAAAGAATGACAAATAAGGTGTCAAATGAAAGCCTATAACCAAAATATGATATTACATGTGAGAAGTTTGACCTCGGACTGCCTGTTCCAGAGTTGCAACCGAAAGTACTGTTTTAAATTCGTCGAAATAGTACAAACTATTGGTCAACACGACTAAGAAAGACCAGAACAAATACATACTTCCGGTTTCATGCCTGTCTGTTCGTCCATATCTGTAGGTGAACAAAATTCATCCGTCATATCAGCTGACAAAAAGTTACACGAAGGGTTCAAATATCGACTGCCGGTTCAACTTCCGGTCACTTTTTGTGAAAAATTAGAACTTACGATGTCCAATTGCTTGTTACAATTTTTTTTATAAGTGTTCTACTCTATCTATTCTGACTTTTCATTAACTTACTTAGATCACATATAATTTAATACAGTTTTGATGTCAGGGTCTTCAAAATTTATGTGGTGAGTTCCGGTATGTGATGAATGAAAAACGACTCCATAAGCAGAAGAAAAAAGTGTTCTCAAGACCTAAGACAATACATCGACTCACAAGAGCGTTGTGACAGTAGCAAAAATTCGAGTTGGGGTTCTAATTACTTTCTCATGCGGCTTACTCTCCTGACTTGGCCCCCTCCGATTATTAAGTGTTCCCAAATCTGAAGAAATGATGGGCGAGTCACAAAGTTTCACAAAAAAGCGAATATTTCGCGAAATGAACGTCAGATCGAAAAACTAAAAAATGCGTGTTCAATATTTTTCAAAAGTCTATCGAATGATACCAAAAACGAACCCCCACGGAAAGGGGTGAGGAGTAAATTAAAAATTTTAAATACGAACCCTGCGATATTTCGCGAAATGAACATCAGAGTGCCAGTGTGTGCTTTTTTTCTGGGGATGAGTACCACCCCCTTCTCGAGTGTGAAAAAATATAGGTCCAAATAAGTCCGTAAGTGGATAAACTAATTAAATTCCTTGTAACTTTTGTTTTAGATGGTTTTTCGCAAATAAATCAAAAAGTAAGTATTTGATCGAAAAACTATTCCTAGCAAATATAAAGCTTATAAAACAGTAAAAAAAATGATGTATGTATGAAGTCTGGACACACAATAAAAACAGAGTTGGAGCTAATCAAAAGTTGGTTCTTATTCGTCAAATTCCAAATCGACTAGTTCAACGTAAAATGTCCAAAAAATAACGCACTTTTCGGGGAAAACCCGCCACAAATTTTTTAAAGAGTTTAAAAAAAGTTTTATTTTTGTTATATAAAAAGTATCTATTCTATCACCATCAGCATCAAAAGTAGACCGGGCAGTATCGTCGCCCCCGCTAGCGAAATTATTCCGATTCGATTTTTTTGCACAAACTTACTCAAAAAGAGGTCCTTATAACATATCCAAAGGGTGCCGGGCGGTGCATTGGTCGAAAAATTGTTTAAAAAATTTTTTTGAAACAAATTCACAAAAACAATTTTTTCATTTCGAACAATTTTTTTTAGATAACTTGTGTCATTCTGGGCAAAAAAGGTGTCTTGCCATTTTTGTTTAAAATTGATTGTTGTCGAGTTATATGCGATTAAAAATTTGAAAAATGCGAAAATGGCCATTTTTAAGTCTTAATAACTCGATTAAAAGTTATTATTATGAAATTAAAAAGTGAGCAGATCAAGTTTCAAACCCTTGCTTCAAGGTCCTTAAGAGATTTTTGTCATTATTTTATTACAAAGCTGTTATTTTTAATTATTAATAATTAGCGCTATAGTCCCGGATTTATCGTCGCCCCTGTTAGTGAAATTATTCCGATTCGATTTTTTTGCACAAACTTACTCAAAAAGAGGTCCTTATAACATATTCACAAGGTGCCGTGGTCGAAAAATTGTTTAAACAATTTTTTAAACAAATCCACAAAAATAATTTTTTCACTTTGAACAATTTTTTTTAGATAATTTTGGACATTCTGAACAAAAAAGGTCTCTTGTCAATTTTCTCTAAAATTGATTGTTGTCGAGTTATACGCGATTTAAAACCTGAAAAATGCGAAAATGGCCATATAACTCGACAAAAATCAATTTTAGAGAAAAATCTCAAGATACCTTTTTTGCTCAGAATAACCCAACTTATCTAAAAAATCGTTCGTAATGAAAAAATTATTTTTGTGAATTTGTTTAAAAAATTGTTTAAGGTGATACAGTAGCGATCAACAGGTAGCCAAAACGCGTTCCAAGATTGCGGCTGTAATTTTGAATATTTTTTCAAGATATTTGGCACACGTATCCGTAATATAATAAAGAATGGCGGTACAGAGCCCAATTTGAAAAATATATTAGGTAATATTTGAAAATTATTCTGTAATTAAATACAATATTAAAAAAACGAGCCTGTACCGCCATTAAGAAGAACAAAAAAATACACTTTCTTCAAATAAACTTTTTTATCCGATGCCTAGATTTTGTGTCATTTTGGAACTACTAAAATGTTTTATTTCATTAGTCCAAAACAAAATTTAAATTTTTTAATTCGACAAAATATTTCCACGCACAGGCTGTGGTCTGTATTAATTCGAGAACCAAGAGAGACAGCTCATTAACCGCCTTTCATTTTTTCTTAGAAAATAAACGATCTCTACACAAAGTACTTATAGGATAATACGCCGCCGTTATGAAATGATTGTAGGATGTTAAAATGACGAAGGATGTTTTACCCGGAAATCCGAATTTTATATACTTTTGTTATATTTAATACCCTAATAGCACACGACGTCCTTTGGACGTCCAAAATAGGTCAATTTTTGGTCCTAACGTCCATGGACCATAAACGGACGTCCTTTGGACGTCCGACGCTGGACGTACTTCGGGTGTACTAAATATGTACGTCCTTTGGACGTCCGGCGTTGGACGTCCTTCGGGTGGACTAAATATGTACGTCCTTCGGACGTCCGGTGTTGGACGTCCTTCGGGTGGAATAAATATGAACGTCCTTTGGACGTCCGTACTCGGACGAAATACGGACCTTTTCCAATCGTCCATATTGGACATATTCTACCAATAAGGGGATTAAACAGCAAAATTATTTAATAAAATATTAACTTAATTATGTTAATAAAATAGTTTAAATGGAAAAGATTATAAATCATATTTAATTCAAAACTGTATATGTAGTTTAATATCTAATACATGTTTTTGTTTTTATGTAAAGTGTGAAAATCTGATCGGTAAATTATTCGTTATGTCCACTCTACATCAACAATAAATTGAACAAGAAATTGACTAAGTTATTCAAGGCCAAATTTGACGAGTACAAAATGTATGATTTGTAAAAGAAAATGAAGGAATTTGATGAAATAGAACAATTGGATATGTTTTATTTTGTCAAATTTCTTTATTTTCTGTTTATTCACGGCAAAATTGGAAGTAGAATTGTGTTTTGTATAAGCCAAATTTGACCTTGAATAACTTGTCGTCAATTTCTTGTTCAATTATTGTTGATGTAAAGTGGACTTTATAATATTTTATTATTCCCGTTACCAAGATGATAGAAGTTTGGTGGTTAATTCTAATAAGCAAAAATATAATTTTTATCAATGTATCCTTACTACAGATGAATATTGAGAGCATCTTTTTGAAGTTGAGCGTACGTGTGCCCAAAATAGGTCCAGTTTTAGTCCTAATGCGGATGGACTATAAATGAACGTCCTTCGGACGTCCGACGTTGGACGTACTTACGTGTTGAATAAATATGAACGTCCTTTGGACGTCCATTGGACGTCCGTGCTCGGACGTCCGTTGGACATTGACATCGATCCGTGAGCGTCATCTGCAAAGAAGAAAATCACAAGCCAGGACAACCAATCCAAATAGTGAGTGTTTCAAACTTTTGTGTTGTGTTGTCAAAAGTTTATTTAATTATTTATGTTTTTCCTTACATACTTACATATTTTTTCAAGCTTTTTGGTATATTTTTCATATTTTTTACTATATTTCGATAAAAAAATTCTTCGCAGTTTTATCCTAATCAACATCATCATCATTCTATCCAAAAAGGCAAATCGCCAAAATCGCAATTTTATCATAATATGATATGTATATTTGCATTTTACCACATTTTTTCGATGTTTTGAAACATTTTTGTATATCTTTTGTGTATCTATCTATATTTTGTATATCACCCCTCCTCCGGGTGAAACTCACCCCCCAAATTCACATACTAATTTGTAAGTACACATACTTTGTAAGTATGGAATAAAGGTTGCTTAATATTAATCAGTTTATCGAAGTCCGGACTTATTTTGAACGTTTTTCACCCCAGAGAAAGAGTGAAACTCACCCCAGGGCAATAGCACACATTGGCACAATATCACTTTTTTTCTTTGGCATGTTAGCTATGCGTATGCCAAATTTCATGTCAATCCTTTAAAACTTACAGCAAAAACCATCAAAGAATGTAGTAATACTTGTTTTCATGAAGTCGGTGATAGAGTTTGACAAATCTTTATGGTTGTTAAATATCTTTTAATTTGTGTATTCGATTTTTAAAGGTAGGTACTATATACGTCCATTTGGCACAATAAAAAATAACCTTCGACCGGTACATATTGCTTGTATCGATGCTCGGTGCATTGTTCAGTCATAAATTTTACCTGTCCCTATAGCGTCGGCCGTCGGGTCCTATTGTAAATTATTATAATAATAGTCCGTCTCGGTATTTTATTATTTCTGTCATAAGTATCTCTGTGGAAATGCAAATGCTGCTTGTAACATCCCAAAAACCAGCTCTACTATTAATTGTACTCGTATAAATAAGTGTATAATATGTACCTACCTACTTATTTATTGTATTCATTTATAGACCTGGATCCCGCGTAATAAAAAAAGTTGATTAACAGCAAGCTGAAAATTTGTTAATAGCTTCACGGTGTCTAGTCGGACAAACTTTGATGTACGGGAATACTGGAACCGGGGAAGTTTTAATTGTGGAACAGGTTAAAAACTTGGAACATCAGACTACCGAAAACGTTCCATGTATTTTGTCGGACAGAACTTCCAATTGATTTGTTACCATTTCATTAAACTCTTATGCAAAAATCAGACTGCGTACCAGTCTACTTTTATTCTCTTAATATTTTTACTTAAAAAAAGTGTACTACAATCATCTCGCTAAACTTAATATAACTGTTTTCGAGATAAACCCATTTTAAATCTGCGATATAACATAATTTTTTGCATAATATTGTAGTTAAATCCGAAAAATCAACTTAAAACCATAATAATAATTGTGCCAATTCTCATTTATGTCATTTATATTTTTGGAGATTTTTATGGTTTATAAGTTATTTTTCGAGTTTAGCGAGACGAATGTAGTATATATTTTTTAAGTAATAATATTAAGAGAATAAAAGTTTTGATTCGAAAAGTATATGTAATGTAGAGTTCCCTCAGCGATGTGATATAATATTATTACAGTATAGCTCCCCGTGCATGACAAGCTTATGGAGGTAGCCCATATAGTCTAGGCTATAATATTATTAAAAAAATCACTTAGATGGGACAATGGCTTTAGGAAATTCGAGACATCAAAAATGGCCCATTTTTAAGGTGGTGCGTTAATTTCTTGGAGAAATGTAATTATAATTTAATGTAAATAATCTAATATCCAATAATTGTAAATTAATATAAGATGTAATATAAGTTCCTTAAAAAATATATTTTTTATTTCCCACAATACATTCTCCACAGGTATAAATATCGTCTCTAGACGTCCACCGAACGTCCTCCCAGGACGTTAGATGGATGATCGGCAGCAATACATTGGACCAAACTGGGACGTCCTATGAAGGCCCAATTGACGTCCACCGAACGTCCCTTCGGACGTTAGGTGGACCTCCATTGGGCGTTAGGCAACGTGGAATTTGGACCAAAATTGGACGTCCTGTTAAGGTCCAATTCACGTCCCCTAAGACGTCAGATTAAGATCCAATTTACTCCGATTAAGGTCCAATTTACGTCCAATTAAGGTCCCATTTACGTCCGATTAAGGTCCAATTTACGTCCGATTAAAGTCCAATTTACGTCCGATTAAGGTTCAATTTACGTCCGATTAAGGTCCAATTTACGTCCGATTAAGGTTCAATTTACGTCCGATTAAGGTCCAATTTACGTCCGATTAGGGTCCAATTTACGTCCCCTAGGACGTCCGATTAAGGTCCAATTTACATCCGATTAAGATCCAATATATGTCCCCTCGGACATTAGATGGACGTCCAATGGACGTTCGGTAGCGCGACATTTGGACCAAAATAGGACGTATAAAGGACGTTCCTCGGACGAAAACGGACGTCCAATGGACGTCCCTAAAGTCCGTGAAGGACGTCCATTGGACGTCCTTGTGCTATTAGGGTAGGTACCTACCTATAATTCTGGTGATTTTTTAAATCCTCTACTGTTAAGAGAATTTACACCTTTAGCCAAAGTTTTACGATTTTCTAACGGAAATTAACAAGTTATTTTAAATACGCACCAATTATCAATGTTGAAAGGAGTTTTTCAAGTTATAAAAATATTTTGTCTGATCAAAGAATATGTTTCCTCGTAAAGAATTTGGAAAAACACATTGTAGTGAATTATAATCGAAGATATATTTATAGTGATATTGTTGTTTTATTTTAAATAGGTAACTATTGGTAGCAGTTTTTGTAAAAACTGTGAATAAATTGCATATATAAAAAATGATTTTATTTGAAAAATAATAAATAAGATTACTAAATAAGACAGAAAATTTGTGGTTTCCCGAAATGCGCATTTTTTGAATTTTTGTGCATATCTTGCGCATATTTCGTAATTTTTTACCGCATATATATGCGAATATTTCATCAAAATTGATCGCATATAAATCCGCTCCCTAGTCATTGTATTCTGTTGGCTGATTCCAATGATTTGAGCCGCCGTACGACACGTTGGGACCAATGGGAGTGAAGATACGTAACTAATACCTATCAAGAGGTTTACTCAAACTTCTTTTCTGTACTTATACCTACCACTCGGTATAAGTACAAAAAAGAAGTTTGTGTAAACCTTTGCACAACTGTGTAAATACTAAAGAAAAATCTAAAATATTAAAAAAAAATAGTGGAATCCGTTAATCTGTTCTCGAAAAAATTAGCTATGCAAATGAGCATAATTTTCTATATCCCTAACTTTTGACGAGCAGTTTAGCTTAAATGGGGAAAAGCGGTAAGCTTAGACCAAACACCAGTAGGAGGCATTCAATTAATTGAGGAAAAAAATTAAATGGATAACAATATTCATTTCAGTTATAGAAAAGGCATTGCCCCGCTAGAATGGTTGAAATCACAAGTAACAATTAATAGTCCTACAAAAAAGACAGGCGCTTGAAAGTGATAAGACCATTGAACAATAAGCCTGCGAACTGCCTTTTAAACACATTCTTAAAAATAATCCATAACACAATTAAAAAAAGGTTTGTTAAGAAATTCTTTTATAGACTTCAGAAATTCAACAACTTCTCCTGATTATGTTTAAAAAACGTACGGAATGCACTAAATGAAAAAAAGAAGAAAAAGATTTATCATACCGTTATACTCTAATATATTCTTACGTTGAATATTTGATGCTTCCCTGTAGAGTATAAAACGGACAGTTGTGTTTATCCCGTGAGCTGCCTTGTTTAGTCTTCTTTGTCGTTCTATTCGTTAAATCCTATCCTCTCAAGTCACAGCGTCAGAAAGCAGTGGGTATATGCAGTGAACGGGAGGCCTATGTCGAGCAGTGAACGTTGGGGCCCTTTCGCGTTTATCATATGTAGAGAAGTCGCTTGTCAAAACCTGGACGTATGTAATCGTATTCTATTTGTTAAATACTCTCACCTAATATGTCATACCATGCGTGTTAATCCATTTTATTTCTACAATTTTAAAGTGTTATTACATGCCGTCATTTTCATTTGTCTACACCATCTTATTCTGCCAGTTAAATCCCATCATTTCAGACGCTGTACGTCACGATTGAACCAATAGAACCGTAGATACAAGACTAAGGCCCTTTTGACATGATGCTGTAATTGATTTTCATACGTCATTGTATTATATTAGTCAAATCCAGTTATTTTAGGTGCTGTACGCCACGATTGGACCAATAGGAGCGAAGATACGTAAATAAGGCCCTTTTGACATATTGCTGTATTTGATTTTTCTGTGTCATTGTATTCTGTTCATTAAACCCTACCATTTGAGCTGCTGTACGTCACAATTGGACCAATAGGACTAGATATACATAACTAGGGCCCTTTTGACTTGTTGCTGTATTTGATTTTTCTGTGTCATTGTATTTTATTTGTCAAGTCCTATTATTTGAGATGCCGTACGTCACGATTGGTCTTATAGGACCGAAGATACGCGACTAAGGCCCTTTTGACATGAGGTTGTATTTGATTTTTCTCTCATTGTATTCTGTTTGTCAAATCCTATCATTTGAGGTGCTATACATCACGATTGGACCAACAGGACCGAAGATACATAACTAAGGCCCTTTTGACATATTGCTTGTTTGATTTTTCTGTGTCATTGTCTTCTATGATGTCTAAGGCATATCTCTGATATGCCCTATTTTTAAATCGGACTTCGTAAGTCCTAGGTTTTCACCCACAAGCTTTTATTTGACACCTCATTTGTCATTCTACCCGGTATAATGGCGGAGGAGTTATATTGGCGGTCGTACGGACCGACAGAAAGAGTACCCAGCTCAAATATCTCACCTTTAGTACCATCCTTGGATTATAAGCTTTCATTTGACACCTCATTTATTATTATAGCTGGTATAATGATAGAGGAGTTACATTCGCGGTCGGACGGACCCACCGACAGACCGCCTAGGTCAAATATCTCACCTTTAGTACCATCCTTGTATTACCAGCTTACATTTGACACCTTATTTGTCATTCTACCTGGTATAATGACGGAGAAGTTATATTCGCGGTCGTACGGACCGACAGAAAGATTGTCTAGGCCAAATATCTCACTTTTAGTACCATCCTTGGATTATAAGCTTTCATTTGACACATTATTTATCATTCTACTTGGTATAAAGACGCAGAAATTATAGTCGCGGTCGTACGGACCGGCGGAAAGACAGCTTAGGTCAAATCGCTCACCTGTAGTACCATCATTGGATTATCAGCTTTCATTTGACACCTCATTTGTCATTCTACTTGGTATAAAGACGCAGAAGTTATAGTCGCGGTCGTACGGACCGGCGGAAAGACAGCCTAGGTCAAATCGCTCACCTGTAGTACTATCATTGGATTATCAGCTTTCATTTGACACCTCATTTGTCATTCTACCTGGTATAACGACGGAGGGGTTATATGCGCGGTCGTACGGACCGCCGGAAAGACAGCCTGGGTCAAATATCTCACCTTTAGTACCATCCTTGGAATATAAGCTTTCATTTGACACCTCATTTGTCATTCTACCTGGTATAATGACGGAGAAGTTATATTCGCGGTCGTACGGACCGACAGAAAGATTGCCTAGGCCAAATATCTCACCTTTAGTACCATCCTTGGATTATAAGCTTTCATTTGACACCTCATTTATCATTCTACCTGGTATAATGATTGAGGAGTTATACTCGCGGTCGGACGGACCGACGGACAGACCATGTAGGTCAAATATCTCACCTTTAGTACCATCCTTGGAATATCAGCCTTCATTTGACACCTCATTTCTCATTCTACATGGTATAATGACGGAGGAGTTATATTCCCGGTCGTACGGACCGTCGGAAAGACAGCCTAGGTCAAATATCTCACCTTTATTACCATCCTTGGAATATAAGCTTTCATTTGACACCTCATTTGTCATTCTACCTGGTATAATGATGGAGGAGTTATATTGGCGGTCGGAGGGACCGGCGCACAGATCGCCTAAGTTAAATATCTCACCTTTAGTACCATCCTTGTATTATAAGCTTTCTTTTGACACCTCATTTGTCATTCTACCTGGTATAATGACGGAGGAGTTATATTCGCGGTCGGAGGGACCGACGGAAAGACAGCCTAGGTCAAATATCTCACCTTTAGTACCATCCTAGGATTATCAGCTTTCATTTGACACCTCATTTGTCATTCTACCTGGTATAATGACGGATAAGTTATATTCGCGGTCGGAGGGACCGAGTCACAGACCGCCTAAGTCAAATATCTCACCTTTAGTACCATCCTTGTATTATAAGCTTTCTTTTGACACCTCATTTGTCATTCTACCTGGTATAATGACGGAGGAGTTATATTTGCGGTCGGAGGGACCGACGGAAAGACAGCCTAGGTCAAATATCTCACCGTTAGTTCCATCCTTGGATTATATGCTTTCATTTGACACCTCATTTGTCATTCTACCTGGTATAATGATGGAGGAGTTATATTCGCGGTCGTAAAGACCGACGGACAGACCGCCAAGGTCAAATATCTCACCTTTAGTACCATCCTTGGATTATCAGCTTTCATTTGATACCTCATTTGTCATTCTAGCTGGTATATTGACGGAGGAGTTGTGGTTACAGACAGACGGACAGACGGACGTGGATAATACAAAGTTTTCACATTTTTTCAAAATTGGGTGAAAACAATAAAACATGATGCCAGACTGATTTCTTTATGAAAATAATATATACATTCTCAAATTGTCTATTTTTCGTTGTGAATAATATTGTATTCAACAGTGATGCCAAATTTCTGATGCCAAAATGATTGATAATGAAAGTGGGATATACGTTTTCATGTATATAACGGCAGCGACAAAACGGTAAAACACTGAACTAAATGTATATAATATTTTCACTGTACGATCATTTTGGACTCAAACATTTTATGGAATAAACTTATATAACTTAGTAAGAGGTAAACAAGGAAAGCTGATATATTAAAGTAACATCAAGGAATCAAATCTCTAACTACCGAGCTGATTAGACTTCTGGTAGCAAGTACAGGAATAAAGTTATTAAGGTAGTGTAAAGTGGCATCGATATACAGATGCCACTTTGCAAGACGATGCCAAATCGATGGTAAATGCATAATGTATCGATGCCAAATTGATAGTAGGATGTATATATATATATATATATATATATATATATATATATATATATATATATATATATATATATATATATATATATATGTCAAACGATGACTACCGGGACTTTTTTTAAGGTGTATATACAGACGCAAAATCTTGAGTACATTACTATTTTCTACACGGTACACTATATACTTTTTAAAAAACTGTAATATTTTTGAGTTTCTCATATATTGATGAGTTCCGGTACATTTTAATTTTTCTCAGGTAACGTATTTAGTTAATTATTTATGTCAAACGATGACTACCGGGACTTCTTTTAAGGTATCTATCCAGACCCAAAATCTTGAGTACATTACTGTTTTCTACACGGAACACTATATACTTTAAAAAAAACGGTAATATGTTTGAGTTTCTCATATATTGATGAGTTCCGGTACATTTGAATTTTTTTCTGGTAACGTATTTAGTTAATTATATGTCAAACGATGACTACCGAGACTTCTTTTAAGGTGTCTATACAGACCAAAATCTTGAGTCCATTACTATTTTCTACACGGTACACTATATATTTTTTAAAAACAGTATACAGTGTATAAAGAAACAGTATATTCTACACTTTGAAATATTGCGATTTAAGCCAACTTACTTTAATAAAATGTTGATATGTATTAAGAATTATACAGGGTGTTGTGCAATTTTAAATTTTTTTTACTACAACTTTCATGAATGTGGACATTTATGTATAAAAATTTATGACTGGAGGCGTCTGAGTATGTGCAACTATAATTTGATACATACGTTGATGTAGCTTATATAGGCCGCCACATATGCCACGTATACGGGATAAATTTGGTCTTAACATTTTGCTTTTCAAGTTATCGCTATTTGTGTGAAAAAACTTGTTAATAACTTCAAAACTCAACAGTTTTCGAGCTAATTGCATTTTTCAAATCAGCCATGCGGGTTACCTCGTAATTTGAATGGTGAGAACTATTTACATTTTTTACAAAATGATTTTATTGATTTGTTGGTAGAATTGCCATTAAACTTAAGGCAAAATTTGTGGTTCAAGCAAGATGATGCACCCCCACATTATACGAGGGCAGTGAAAACATACCTAAATACCGAATTTCCTGAACGCTGGATTGGTCGTGGTGTATAGTGGTACATAGGGAGCAAAGAAATAACGTGTTTACAAGAATCCCATATACATTCGCAAACCAACTTTATTCGCAAACCAACTTTGGGAAGAAACAGATAATACAGCAGTTTGTTTTGAACCAACGATGCTATTTAATATGAGACGATCTTTTATGCAACGTATTGATACCTAAATACATTGAAGAAATTGGTGGATATATCGAACACTTACTTTGAAAAAAAGTTTAATGTTATTCAGTTTAACTAATTCTTACTTTGGTTTATAAATAAAATGTATTTTATTATGACTTTAATTTAATATAAAACGTAAAATGTTTGATATCAAATCCTATAAAACGTTATTAAATATCCTACTGATGTATGTAAAAAATATTAGCGTATACTATTTTTATCGTCAATCTTTTGGAAACTATCAATTTAGTCAAAAGTACTCGTATTCACAAGTATTATTGTTTTTGTTTTTTTCCTTTGTTGCCTGCAGTAATTGCATTTAAGCCGAGTAATACAGCTGATCTGAAAAATACGATTAACTCGAAAACTGTTAAGTTTTGAAGTTATTAACAAGTATACAAGTACATTTTTATACACAAATATCCACATTCATTAAAGTTATAGCGAAAAATAGAATTTTAAATTGCAATTTCAACACCCTGTATCTTTCTTAATATTAACATTATAATATTTTAAAGTGTAGAATCTACTGTTTATTTTTGTACAATTACTTAAGGACAACCCTGTATACAGACCTAAAATCTTGAGTACATTACTATTTTCTACAGAGTACCCTATAAACTTTTTAACAAACTGTAATATTTTTGAGTTTCTCATATATTGGTGAGTTCCGCTACATTTTAATTTTTTTCAGGTAACTTATTTAGTTAATTAGTATTAAGGTGTAAATACAGACCCAAAATCTCTTACTATGTCCTGTTTGGTAGGTACACTATATACTTTTGAAAAAACTGTAATATTTTTGATTTTCTCATATATTGATGAGTTCCGGTACATTTGAATTTTTTTCAGGTAACGTATTTAGTTAATTATATGTCAAACGATGACTACCGGGACTTCTTTTAAGGTGTCTATACGAGTACAGATCAAAATCTTGAGTACATTACTATTTTCTACACGGTACACTATATACTTTTTAAAAATCAGTATATAGTGTATAAGAAACAGTAGACTCTACACTTTAAAATATTGCGATTTAAGCCAACTTGCTTTAATAAAATGTTGATATTAAGAATTATACATGGTGTTGAAATTGCAATTTTAAATTTTTTTGCTATTACTTTCATGAATGTGGACATTTACATATAAAAATTTATGACTGGAGGCTTCTGAGTATGTGCAATTATAATTTGATACATACATTGATGTAGCTTATATAGGCCGCCACATATGACACGTATATGGCATAAATTTTGGGCTTAACTTTTTTGTTTTTCAAGTTATCGCTATTTGTGTGGAAAAAAGGTAAACTTGTTAATAAATTTAAAACTCAACAGTTTTCGAGCTAATCGCATTTTTCAAATCAGCCATGCCAGTTACCCTGTAATTTGAATGGCGAGAACTATTTACATTTTTTACAAAATGACCTTATTAATTTGTTGGAAGAATTGTCATTAAACTTAAGACAACATTTGTGGTTCATGCAAGATGATACACCCCCACATTATACGAGGGCAGTGAGAACATACCCAAATACCGAATTTCCTGAACGCTGGATTGGTCGTGGTAGTCATTTTCGTTGGCCACGACGTAGCCCAGAATTTAATCCGCTCGATTTTGGTGTATGGTGGTGTATAGGGAGTAATGAAACAACGTGTTTACAAAAATCCCATAAACACTCGCAACCAACTTTTTAGGAACAAATAAATAATACAGCAGTTTGTTTTGGTAACGTATTTAGTTAATTAGTATTAAGGTATAAATAGAGATCTTACTATTTTCTGTTTGGTAGGTACACTATATACTTTTAAAAAAACGGTAATATTTTTGATTTTCTCATATATTGATGAGTTCCGGTACATTTTAATTTTTTTCTGGTAACGTATTTAGTTAATTAGTATTACAGTGTAAATACAGACCCAAAATCTTGACTACATTACTACTTTCTACACGGTAGACTATATACTTTAAAACAAAACGTAATATTTTTGAGTTTCTCATATATTGATGAGTTCCGGTACATTTTAAACTTTTTTCAGGTAACGTATTTAGTTAATTAGTATTAAGGTGTAAATAGAGACCCAAAATTTTGGGTACATTAATACTTTCTACACGGGACACTACATACTTAAAAGAAAAACGTAATATTTTTGAGTTTCTCATATATTGATGAGTTTCGGTACATTTTAATTTTTTTGAGGTAGGTAACATATTTAGTTAATTAGTATTAAGGTGTAAATACAGACCCAAAATCTTAAGTACATTACAATTTTTGTACACGATACACTATATACTTTTACAAAAACGGTAATATTTTTGAGTTTCTCATATATTGATGAGTTCCGGTACATTTAAAACTTTTTTCAGGTAACGTATTTAGTAAATTAGTATTAAGGTGTAAATAGAGACCCAAAATTTTGAGTACATTACTACCTTCTACACGGGACACTACATACTTAAAAGAAAAACGTAATATTTTTAGTTTCTCATATATTGGTGAGTTTCGGTACATTTTAATTTTTTTGAGGTAGGTAACATATTTAGTTAATTAGTAATAAGGTGGAAATAGAGACCCAAAATCTTGAGTACATTACTACTTTCTACACGGTACACTATATACTTTAAAACAAAACGTAATATTTTTGAGTTTCTCATATATTGATGAGTTCCGGTACATTTTAAACTTTTTTCAGGTACCGTATTTAGTTAATTAGTAATAAGGTGGAAATAGAGACCCAAAATCTTGAGTACATTACTACTTTCTACACGGTACACTATATACTTTAAAACAAAACGTAATATTTTTGAGTTTCTCATATATTGATGAGTTCCGGTACATTTTAAACTTTTTTCAGGTAACGTATTTAGTTAATTAGTATTAAGGTGTAAATAGAGACCCAAAATTTTTAGTACATTAATACTTTATACACGGGACACTACACAGTTAAAAGAAAAACGTAATATTTTTGATATTCTTATATATTGATGAGTTTCGGTACATTTTAATTTTTTTGAGGTAGGTAACATATTTAGTTAATTAGTATTAAGGTGTAAATACAGACCCAAAATCTTAAGTACATTACTATTTTCTACACGGTACACTATATACTTTTACAAAAACAGTAATATTTTTGAGTTTCTCATATATTGATGAGTTCCGGTATATTTTAAACTTTTTTCAGGTAACGTATTTAGTTAATTAGTATTAAGGTGTAAATAGAGACCCGAAATTTTGGGTACATTAATACTTTCTACACGGGACACTACATACTTAAAAGAAAAACGTAATATTTTTTTTTTGTTGAAAAATGAACATATGCAGTCGCAAATAGCTCGAAAAGTATTGACTTGATTTATTTGTAGATGAATAAAAGAGAACAAAAGTTGCTTAGAATTAGTCGAAAACATGTCAATCCAAAATCCAGGCGGTTCTTTAAAATTTGAAAGTTTTGTAAAATTCTATCGTGAGTGAATGGACTGTACAGGGTAGCCATCTAGTGCTTTTTCAGCAAAAATTTTGTTTGGCCGATTGACCTAATATCTAATTGCACACTCTGCAAACAGTTTATAAGTAGGACGTTTAGTCTGTACAAAAACAATTGAGTGGCTGTCCGTAACAACAGTGGATATGCTATTCGTATTATATTGTTATCACCTTTTAGGCGACATATTATATCTTTAAAAGTTTAAATGCGATATTATTTTACTTTCGGCATCACACAACACAGGAAGATTATTTTATGAATGGAGCTATTCTCAAAATCTAGACAGTTACAATTAATTTCGGAGCGAAGGCGTCGCGTCGTCTGATATTAGGAAAGAATGGAATATTTTATTTTTACATTGTAATAATTTATTATGACCTCTGACTACGTATCCAATAAATAAGTGTTCTTATATGAATATTTTAATTCGCTATGTATGTTTACCGTATTATTCATAATGCGGATAAATCCAATTTTCAAAATTTTTGTTACATATTTTTTTGTATCTCATACAGTGGCGTAGCTAGCCGTATGGGGGGCCACAGGGGCCCCATATCAAAGTGTCGCGGGGCCCTTTTCCACGACTGATATGGGATAGTGCTAAAAAAATGTTCAACAAAAGCAGCAAAAACGCGTGTATAGAATAGAATAGACATATACTTTATTGTCACTGAAAATTTTACAATTTTATGGACAAAGCGTAGGTACAAAGAGTAGGAAAAAAACAACAACAAATACAGTTTACTGAAATTACACAAATCGTCAATATTATTACAAAATAAAAGATAATGAAATAAAACAAAACAATACAGGGTGTTTCATTAATAATTGAAAATATTATAACTGTAGATGGCTTAAAATATTACGGTTTAACCTAAATCACCTACTCCGAAAAGGCTTCCTAAGGGAGCTGGAGCTCTAGTTTTTTTTTAAATACTTCTAGAACACATCTATTTAGAAAAACTAAAACTGGTACGGCTATTTATCTTCCAGAGATAAATCTATTTCACAAATTGCGAGTTTCTAGTACCGGTCATATGCATCCTCTTTGGGTAGGGCAACGGTTATTTTATTAAAAAATACTGAAATTAAAACCCAACTATAGTCTGATGTTTTCTTAACATTGTGTTTTTGATTCATTCGCTTATGTTGTATAACAAAAAAGTTAGGTATTTTAACAACTAGCCAAATTTTTCATTAATACAGGGTGTTTTTAAATAAGTATGGCAAACTTTAAGGGGTAATTCTAAACAAACGAGTCATGTTACGTATGCACGCCAAAGGTGAATATTAAATTCTTAATTGCTTGTCAAAAAAAAAACACATAAAACTTACACTTTCGATAGCGAATAAATCGAAAACTATCAATTTTATCAAAAAAATGTATAGAACACTTTTTGCTTCGAATGAACGTTTTTACCAACTTTTGCGATTAAAGTATAATAAAAAATTTCCACCCCCGAGATAGGGTGGCAACCACCCCCATGGTAAAAGCACCTCTCGGCATGATATAGATTTTGATCCATGGACTGTCCACTACTTATTCTCAAATTTTCAAACAAATCGATCCATTCTGTAAAAATTGCGAGGTTTATCCATATGCGATCCATCTTTTATGAACATAGTATCAAAAAGGAACATGAGCTGTTTGTAAGCCTTCAGTATCAATTAAAGTAGCGTAGATTATAGGTTTAGTTAGAGTATGGTTATCGTATATGTTCATTATAGGGTGGAGCGCTGTTATATGGAGAAAAATGAGATAACAATTTTCACAAACGTGGTGTGCGGGATCGATGCTACTGTGGGAAAGGATTCGAAAAGTTAATTGTCATTTTTTATATTTTCACTCTAACATTTGCCCCAACGTGATTTTAATTTTGAAATTTGAAAAAATTTTTTTTTGCATTTTTACATACGCGGGGTGCGGTATCAATCAATCCGCTTCTAGGATATGAATCGAAAACTTCAATAACATTTCTTTCTATTTCTACTGAAATTGATCTATTTTGAATTTTGGGACAACCCCGACCCAACAGTGCAACCAAACAATTATAACCTGTCACAGGAGTCGACCTTCACCCTCCCACTCAATTTCAATAATTCTAAATACACGATTGGTAGTTTGATCGTGAAGGGACCAAAAAAATTGAGATGAATTTACTTAGATTACACCAACAAAAGCAACGTGAAGAACAAATTGTCTTGCAAATAGAGGTGGAATCCATTCCTAGTATTTCTAGATTGCCTATAATTTCAAAGATACGATCGAATGTTCAACAGCCAGATTGAGGACTTCCAATCGCAATCGATTATTTCCACTTCTTCACTCACAATGGCTGACGTCATATTTCCGGTTGTTACCAGAACATTAGATCGTTATGGGGTTTCAGATCGTGCTGGAGTTGCAATAATTTCTGCAGCTTTTTACGACATTGGTCTCATTGCTGAAAATGATTCATCACGAGTTATAGACAGAAGTAGAGTTCGACGAGCTCCTTCTAACGCTAGGGCTACATGACAGATGAACCTACAATTTTTGGTGCTGATATCATCGGAATATTTTACGATGGTAGAAAAAATAAAACGTTGATACACGAAGATGGTCGTAGAAGAGTCACTCAGGAGGAGCATATTACAATATTGAAAGAACAAGACTCTGAATACCTAGGCCATATTTCGTTGAAAATTGCTGACGCCAAAACGATTTGCAACTCTGTTCTGACATTCCTTCCGTCCAATTCTATCGATGCAAATCAAATAATGGCTGTTCGTTGTGATGGGACTGCCGTTAATACAGGAAACAAATGTGGCCCTATTGGTTTATTGGAAACCAGGTTTCAACGTCCACTCCAATGACCCATATGCCAACTACACGTAAATGAACTGATATTGCGTCATCTTTTTCAACATCTAAATGACAATAGAAGTGGACCAAAAGGTTTTACAGGTCCCATTGGCAAGGCAGTTACTAACTGTGAAGTATGTACAGTGGAACCTCGAGTATCCGTCTCTCCATTAACCGTCACCTACGTAAGTTGTATTGACTACATAAGCAAAAATTGGGTCATGAAGTCATTTTGTTTGAGCATTGCGATAAGCCAAACGAAATTCGCTGAAATGTACATTGCGGTAACGAATAAAGTTATGGCTGGATCAACTGTTTTGTTTTCGTTGACTAAAGATGACATAAACGAATCGTTAATTTGTGATAAGGACGCAAACGGCTATCGATTGCTGACAGATGATGAAATCATTGAAATGGCAAAAGTGGAGGACGAAACAGATTCAGAAGCTGACACAGACTCAGAATTTGATGGTGGCGATGTCGATGATGTTATTGCAACTGACTGAACTGACAAAGATTTGCGTAAAGAAGCTAGAAAAGCTGCATCACACATGCAACAATTCATCGACTGGTATTCTTGACAAGAAGCCAATAAAGTAGATTGCATGATCTTACAAGGATTAAGAAAAATGTGAAGCATCAGTAAAACAAAAATTTCAGAATATTTTAAACCAAATTGATTCGTTTGTATGAACAAAAATTCCTCTTGTCTTGTAAAACAAAAGATATATACAGGGTGTAACAAAAATACAGGTCATAAATTAAATCACATATTCTGGGACCAAGAATAGTTCAATTGAACCTAACTTACCTTAGTACAAATATGCACACAAAAAAAGTTAGAGCCCTTTGAAGTTACAAAATGAAAATCGATTTTTTCCGATATATCGAAAACTATTAGAGATTTTTTTATGAAAATGGACATGTGTCATTTTTATGGCATGAACATCTTAAAAAAAAATTATAGTGAAATTTGTGAAGCCCATAAAAATTTTATGAGGGTTTTGTTCTCTTAAACCCCCCAAACTTTCATGTACGTTCCAATTAAATTATTATTGTAGTACCATTAGTTAAACACAATGTTTCTAAAACTTTTTTGCCTCTTAGTACTTTTTGGATAAACCGGTTTTAATCGAGAGGCGGCTTCTTTTTTAATATGTTTACATAAAAATTTTATGGGGGGTTTGTGCCTTTAAACCCCCCAAATGTTTGTGTACGTTCCAATTAAACTCTTATTGTTGTACCATTAGTAAAAACACAGTGTTTTTAAACTTTTTGCCTCTTAGTATTTTTCAGATAAGGCACCTTTTATCGAGATGTGCTTCTTTATTAATATGGTTCAAAGTATACCTCAAACTGTAATTTATAAATAAATTTTCATATTATTATAAGTCTCTAAAATCGTACTGAACTGTACACAAATATGTGGTGCATTTGACAAAATATTCAAAATATCTCAAAAAACTAACTTTTCGAAAAAGTACTGAGAGGCGAAAAAGTTTTAAAAACATTGTGTTTAACTAATTGTGCCACAATGATAATTTAATTGGAACGTAAACAAAAGTTTGGGGGGGGGTTTAAGCGAACAAAACCCCCATAAAATTTTTATGGGGTGCACAAATTTCAATATAATTTTTTTTCAATATGTTACTATCATAAGAATTTCACATGTCCGTTTTCATTAAGAAACCTCAAACAGTTTTAGATATATTTAAAAAAGTCGATTTTTATTTTGTAACTTCAAAGGGCTGTAACTTTTTTTAGGTGCACATTTGTACTAAGGTAAGTTAGGTTCAATAGAACTATTTTTGGTCCCAGAATATGTGATTTAATTTATGACCTGTATTTTTGTTACACCCTGTATATTATAAATAAAGTTTGAGAGTTGTCTATCAATTTTCAATTTTTTTAATGTTCTGTTAACCGTCTTTTCTATTATCCGTCATACTCTTGGTCCGGTGCCCTGACGGATAATCGAGGTTCCCCTTATTCCCAATTGTTCCGTTTGATGAAATTAAATGTACATTGTCCGATATTATCACATCGACACAGGAATTAAGCACCGACAGTATATCAATAGTGGACATTGTGATGAAAATTTTGCGAAAAAAATCCTGGTAAACTAGTTCACTCAAGCTAGATGGTTGACAATGGCTAACCGGATGAGATTACTTATATGTCTCAAGCCAAACTCTGTCAGAAAACCTAATTAGACTAATCACAGTTGTTATTTTAACGTTCTATGCTCCTATGTGGTTCAGGATCAAGACCGGGCCAATTTGTATTTTTGGTGCCAAACATTTTTATATGATACGATAAAACTATAGCGCTATTTGCCAAACCACTGGAAGAATGTTATTAACCCAGTCATGCAGAGAAATGGATTCTTTGTACATTCAGAAAATCTACTACTAGAAATGTTAGCCGACAACAGACAGTAGGCTACCTACGTCTGAGAACTTGCACTCTGCAGAATATTGAAGATTATAGAGACACCAGACATCGGAGCCTTACTTTTTTTCCAAGAACCTACTTTAAATATGGATGCTGATGATTAAATCGATATTATAGATTGGAAAAACAAGATAGAACCTCCACCTACGAAGAATTTAAGTATCGAAATGATGTCTCAGGCCATCATAAAGCCACTGATTGTAGAAAATAAAATCCTAAGAAATATTGGAAAAATTCCGTGTCACACATAATCCACTGGAAGGTGTCTCAAATTAGTTACAGAAGCAAGTGCTGGCATCTGTGTACCACAAAGGAGAGACGGATTCATTAAGAATAAGCTCAAATCATGCCTTTTGATGTCTAAATTTGATACTAAGAAAGATTATCGTTCACAATGAGTTTTTATATTATTCTTCAATTTGTAAGCATATTTTTTTTATTTTGTATTGACTATTTTTCTTTTATTTCTTCATATTGTAGTCCTAATAGCTTAAATAAATGAATAAAAACATCATCGTGTACTCTAGTTGACTCTATTGAATTATTTTTAGAAAACATTTTCTTTATAAAATTCCAAAATTTCAGTCACAATGGGGCACTCTTCAGAGTGAAAATAAGAAAAAATGTCACATCTAAGTTTTTCATTCGAAAATGGAAGACGCATCAATTCCGCAACCCGCGAAAAAGAAATCCGAAAAAAATAAATTTAAGCTCCACCCTAATGTTCATTAAAAATAAGTAAATGGTATTCACAATATAGGTATTATCAAGTTTATCTTCTTCTCGTCTAGCTTCAAATAAAGTCGTCTCAGTTAAAACGAAACTTGAAACATGTAACTGTCAAAGATGCTAGAAGTCGAAATTATAATTTTTAGTATTGGGTATAAAGGAGAACTTTAAAATGTGAACAGAAAATGAATTTTTTTCTTACAGTTATAACTTACATGAGCTCATAAAAATAAGTATCCTACTAGATTAATGACTATTTTTTCGAGATGCTTAAAACTGTACCGGAAGCAGGCATTATACATAAATTGATTTCCGGAACAGTCCTTGAAGTCATCATTAGACGTATAGGAATGCCGGCCAGACCCGGAATTCAGTAAATGTCCCTGAAGTCATCGTTAGGTCGCTTAGAATGTCCCGGGACTCATCGCTTGATATATATATATATATATATATATATATATATATATATATATATATATATATATATATATATTGATGCACGTTAAGTTGTGACTTCCGGTATACAGAAGAGGCTGTCCGACTTCCACCTTTTCTACTAGGAATTATTTTTTAAAAAGGGGGGCTTATAAAATGGGTCTACCTATTGAGGGGAAAGGATTTACCAAAATAAATTTTGTATATATATACGTATATACCGAAGCGTACAGCATACGTTATGGCTTCCATATATAGGGTAGTTCAAGGCGCGTTGTCACTTCCAGCGGTGTTGTCATATTTTGGAAGTCACAACGACTCGTCTGCTAGATTTACCTCCTATTTTGAGCGTAATGTGTGATCTTTTGAAACTTTTACTGTGAATACAGTTGTCTGTGTTTTAAAGTTGTCTATTTAAATTAAAATATTGATATTCTTTTGATTATACAGGTTTACAAAAAAATACATTTCGGACTATTTGACGAAACCATATGACTAGGGGGGTTTTTGGGGTCGCTGGTTACGAATCCGGGGTTCGCTAACCTCTATCACGTCAGGTAAAGGTTATTTCAAGGACAAATCAAGATAAATCGACAGTCGCTCTGAAAAAGTATATTAGGAGGGTTTTGGGGTCGCTTATAACGAATCCCGGATCCGCTGACCTCTATCACGTGTAGCTGAAGGTCATTTCGAGGTCAAATCAAGATAAATCAACACAATCGCTGTGAAAAAGTATATTAGGGTGTTTTTGGGGTCCCTGATCACAAAACTGGGGCCCGTTGAGCTCAACCACGTCAGGTAAAGGCCATTTCAAGGTCAAATCAATTTTGTTAACTCCTCCTGATTTGAACTTGAAATGACCTTTACATGACGTAGTAGAGCTCAACGGACCGCAGTTTTCATGATCAGCGACCCCAAAACTCCCTATACTTTCAGAGCAATTGTGTCAATTTATGTTGATTTGACCTTAAAATGACGTTGAACTAGACGAGATAGAGGTCAGCAGACTCCGGATTCATCTTCAGCGACCCCAAGAACCCCCTAATATACTTTTTCAGAGCGACTGTCGATTTATCTTGATTTGACCTTGAAATGACCTTTATCTGACGCGATAGAGGTGAGCAGACCCCGGATTTGTGATCAGCCACTCCAAAAACCCCCTTGTCATATGGTTTCGTCAAATTGTCCGAAATTTAGTTTTTTTTGTAAACCTGTGTTATTTATGATAATATGATTGATATTTATTTTAACAAAAATACTAATATATTATTATTGCTGTAAAATGGATTTATTGGAATTAATTAAAAAAGTGTTAATAGTAAGTCATTTATTTATGAAAATTATATCAAAAATGTTAATAAATAAATTTGAACTTATAGAAAATTTTAATATTTTAGATTTTATTACAGGCACCGTCCTTTTAATTTTTGATGTACCAATAATAATATGTAATAAAAAATTAAATGGCTAAACCCTCCAGGTGGGGATTACCCGCTAAAAAGCTATCTAGATCCATCTTTTTCGAGCAGATTTTTCCCAATCTGCTACTCGATACTATTGACTATGCTTCTCCATTTCTTTCTATCCTCTTTTGTTTTTCTGCTGGTCTCTAATTCCTGCCCTATATAAATCTTCCTTTAATTCCTGTAACCATTTATTCTAGTTCCTCCGCGTCTCCTTCTAACTCCGGGTCTCCATTGTAAAATTGAGTTTATAGTTGTTGCGCTACCTGCTCTCCATATATGCCCCAACAATCCAACTCTGTGCCCAAATCTGAAAATCTGGAATAATATCTACCCGGGTCGAAACATATTTTTTTTAATATATGAAAATAGTTATTTATGAAACGGAGTGAGTGCTATACATCGCGTAAGTTCGCAAAAAGTACTTCACGCACAATTTCATACAATATTTTATCTACGATAAACAAATAAAAATACTGTAACTCTTCGTCACTGGAATTCATTTCTATTCTACAATTCTTAGAACTGTGACATATAAAAATTCTAATTTCTTTCAAACCACAAAACTGTCAAACTTTTTTTTTGTAATTTATTGCTCATTATGTCATCACCTCTCTTGTGCTCTGCACAAGAGATCTAAGGTTAGAGCTAAGAATAAGGTTGGCTAGGTGCTACGTTTTCTCGACTCTGTTTTACGGAATGGAAGCTTGGACCTTGAATGCGGCATCAATGAAAAAACTGGAATCATTCGAGATGTGGGTATATAGAAGAATTCTAAAAATATCATGGACAGAACACGTCACAAACAAAGAGGTTCTGAGAAAGGTGAATAAAGAAATGGAAGTCTTAAATACAATTAAAACCAGAAAATTGGAATATCTCGGACATATTACACGTGGAGAGAGATACAACTTGCTCCAACTCATTATGCAGGGAAAGATTCAAGGAAAAAGAAGCATAGGGAGACGCAGAATATCGTGGTTGCGCAACCTGAGAGAATGGTACGGATGTACATCAAACGAACTTTTCAGAGCAGCCGTCTCCAAGGTCCGAATAGCTATGATGATTGCCGACCTCCTTCGCGGAGATGGCACTTGAAGAAAAAGAAGATGTCATCACCATGAAACGCGAAAGTTAAGAAAGAATATTTAATTATATGAAAGTGTGTCAAAAACAGTGAGAAAAAGTAAATCCCATTTAAAATACATTGTTACTTCATGCTTACTTTAAAGCACTGCTATCTATAATGACAGTTTTCACAAACTAAAAATTTATATATTATAATATGACATAGAGTAGATAAAAGTCATTTATTAATTATTAATTGATTATAGTCAGAAGAAAATTAGATCATGCACCCCTTGTTTTTTATAATTGTTAACATACTAAATTACATATCCAATAATTATTGTTATCCATTAAATAGATCGATGCAGATCGGCCTTATATCGGATCCTCTTCTATTAGTCCGTTCGCTGACGGTAAAATATTGCAAAATCCATAAATTTTAAAAAACCACTTAAGATTGACATGAAATTTGGCATACACATAGGTAACATATCAAAGAAGAAAATTGATATTGTGCCGATGTTTTCTTTTGCCAAGCAGACATTCCGTTAACATTTTTAGTCACAACATAATAACTATCAATGTTAAAGTATTATTAGAGCAACGCGTTATGGTGTCATATTTCTTTTAATGACCGACACACAAAATATTTTAATGACGGATTCCACACTAGAACCAGATTTTTATTACCTACTGCTGATAAGGTAGAGTTATCAAATATCACTCGTTGTCATCTCTGTGTTAATTTGAAATAATAAAATATAAATATTGTAGTTTTGTATTCTAAAATATTTGGAAAAAATATCTATGTATTTTTTTTTCATTTAGGTACACATCATTTTAAGGGATTGTCCAGAAGAGTACAGGCTCAGTATATCGGCAAATGAATTTTGTTTTAAATACCGTCCGTATAGAGGAGGTGCTCGTTGGGGATAGGCGCAAAATCTTAGTCCAGTGCTAATTAAATGCATTAATTTTTTTCGAATTCTGAGAAAACTAATAAGTATTTTTGAAAAATTTAAACGCAGAATGGAAGCTTACATTATTACCGAGGGCAGAAAGTCCCTGAAAACTTATATAATGTTTATTTTAATAACTTATATACCTAATATATGTTTATTTTAATAAAGATAATGGGATGATAAAAAAAAAGAGAAAAGTTAGTGTGATTTTTAATTTTGAATATTTCATTCAAAAGAAACTTTTTTTTATTCTAAGGGACTTTCGGTCCCCCGTAATAATGTTATCTTTCATTCTGGGTGTATGTTTTAAAAAATATTTATTAGTTTTCTCAGGATTCGAAAAAAATAAATGTATTTAAATAGCATTGGACAGAGATTTTGCGCCTACCCCCTTAGGAGAGAGTTTACTGTATTTTATATTATTACTAGAATTTATTACTTTAAACTTTTTATCGCTCTTGATTCATTTTATCGTGTATTTAATTCCATTCAATTGTAATTGTACATTCAATTTTTTTGTAATTTTTACACGTTTTATTACTTTCGAAATAACAATAACTATAAAATCGATTTTTCAGCCTACTTGGGTCAAAAAAATACACAATTTTCGGAAATTTCGTTAAATGATAACATTTACCTACATTTCTTGTATTTAAGCTTTTAATAAGATTTTTAAAAACAATTTAGATTATTTAATAGATACATTCACCGGCACGAAAAACGGGCACCCCAAAAAAATGGGTCATTTTTGATGGCTCGTATCTCCTAAACCTATTCTCCGATTTAAGTATTTCTTTAATATGTTATAGCCTTATTCTTTAACTATATCGCTGTAATAATATTGTTTCTAGACAGGTAAATTATCATTGTATACTGGGCGTACCAATCAAACTGGTTTTTTTTTTCAATTTTCACAACACTCTGTGGAATATTCTAGCCTTTATACAATATTGAAATTAAAACCCAACTATAGCCCCAGGTTTTCTTAATGTTCTGTTTGTTATTCATTCGCTTATGTTGGATAATAAAAAAGTTAGGGACTTTAACAATTAAACATGTTCTTTATCAATACATGGTGTTTCTAAATAAGTGCGACAAACTTTAAGGGGTAATTCTGCATGAAAAAATAATGATCGTTTACTTGATAAAGCTATGTCCGCAAATGCTTGCAAATATAAAATATTTTGCCAAACGATCATTATTTTTTCATGCAGAAATTACCCCTTAAAATTTGTCGCACTTATATTTAGAAACACCTGTATCGATAAAGAACATGGCTAGTTGTTAAAGTCCTTAACTTTTTTATTATCCAACGCAAGCGAATGAATAAAAAAACAGAATGTTAATAAAACCTGGAGCTATAGTTAGGCTTTAATTTAAATATTTTATAAAGGCTAGAATATTCCACAGGGTGTTGTGAAAATTGAGAAAAAAACCCAGTTTGATTGGTACACCCGGTATACAATGAAAACTTACCTGTCTATCAACAATGTTATCATAGCTATATTGTTAAATAATAAGGCTATAACATATTAAAAACATTACTTAAATCGGACCAAAGGTTTGGGAGATACAAGACATCAAAAATTACCCATTTTTTTAGGGTGCCCGTTTTTCGTGCCGGTGAGTGTAGATTAAATTAGAAGTTCATTGTAAAAAAGGAAGTAAACAAAAACACGAGAAAAATGAATTTATATAAGTAAATAGGTAAGTAAATATTATAGATTGAAATAAGTACAGAAAATATATAATTATAGAGATATATAATCACTTGTTGTACCTTCATTTAAGGCTAACTTTAAAAGTAAAGCAGATCTGCTATTATTCATGTTTAAAAACAAAAGGTACACAAAACACTAAGTACGATTAGGACCGCGAATCTACAACAGATAAATGTCTGGAAACCGTTACACAGGGTTGCCAAAAAACGGAAGTCACACCGAGCGGTGTGGTATACGGAAGACGCTACGCGTTGTGTACATAACCTGTATAGTAGCACGGGAGCGACACTAGCGCTGGTGATATACCGTCGAACTAAAATCTGATCTTATGAGTATGTTAGATACGATATGACTTCCAGCGAAATTTTTAATATAAGCCTTCTGATACCATCTAGTAGCCAAATTCGTAAAAATATAGGCAAAACGTTGTGACTTCCGAAATCGGAAGTCATAACGGTATATATGAAGTAACAACGTATTACGAGAATCTACTTTGGAAGTCACATGGATACATGTATCAATATATATATATATATATATATATATATATATATATATATATATATATATATATATATATATATATATATATATATATATTGATAAGGGGTACCTTGTCGCCTCAGAAACGGTGAATCGGTAGACGTTGTCGCCTCATATATGACGTTGTCGCCTCACTTTGGTGAGGCGACAACGTTTTGGGCTGAAAATTTCAGGACAGCTTCCCAACCACCTTATGAGTCGATGTGCAAAAAATAGTTTTGAGGTGACAACGTACCCCTTTTCACTATTTTTTGGTTCGTTAGTTCGGCAGTATATCACTGGCGCTAGTATCGGCATTGCAGCAGTGACTGGCTGTATGTTGTCGCCTCAGCATATAAATTCTACTTTTTGTTTAACAACCGGTACCTTGTTGCCTCAGATTTTGGCAACGTCGCTTTCAGTTTGCATTGGGTATTAGGTCGTGAAATATAAAAATATGCGCCGTCGGTACCGTAACAAGTCAGCTAAAAACTTTATGATATAAGTTGCAGCTTACGATTTAAAATTGTTGCCCTTATACAGGGTGTCTAGAAACTCTACCGACAAACGAAAAAAGAAGATTCCTCAGATAATTTTAAGATAATTTAACCCAATTCACTTAGTCTGAAAATGCTTCCTAAGGGAGCTAGAGCTCTTTGAAGATGGCGTCTTGTAATTAGTTTTTCTTAAATAGCGCCAGAATTAGAAAAACGAAAATTATTACGCATATTTATCATCCAGATATAAATCCATTCCATTCATTGTGGATTTCCAGTACCGGTCATAGGCGCCCGTTTTGGGTACGGCAACGGTTATTTTATCCCATACCTTTTTTATTTAATTTTTAAGCATTTTTGACTATGGATTATTAAATTGTGAATTATTCTAGTATTAATAGGTACTCTTGCTTTAAGTCCATAGAATATACAATTTTCTAGAAACATCGATTTTAAAATTTTTCGTTTCTTGAATTAAAAAAAAATTAAAAAAAAACTATTTAGAAAACGAAAACTGGTACGTTTGTTTATATCCCATATCGTCTGTTTTGGGTAGGTCAACGGTTATTTTATCGCATAACTTTTTGTCTTTCATTTTTAAGCATTTTTGACACTAGTTTATTAAATTATGAGGTATTCTGTTACTCTTGCTTCAAGTTGGTAAAATACACCGTTTTTTTTAATTCTTTTCAAATTCAAAAAACGAAAAATTTTCAAATAAATTTTTCTAGAAATCGATGTGTCCTACCGAATTAAAGCAAGAGTATCTTTTAATTCTAGAATACCTCATAATTTAAAAATCCAGAGTCAAAAATACTTAAACGCTAAAGACAAAAAGTAATGCTATAAAATAACCGTTGCCCTACCCAAAATGGACGCCTATGACCGGTACTAAAAATTCATAATGGATGGAATCGATTTATCCCTGGAAGATGAATAGGCTTACCAAATTTCGTTTTTCTAAATAGAAGCGTTTTGGAGGTATTTAAGAAAAACTAATTACTATATGCCATCTTCCAAGAGCTCTAGCTCCCTTAGGAAACATTTTCGGACTAGGTGAATTGCGTTAAATTGTCTTAGGAAAATATCTGAGGAATCGCCTGTTTTCGTTTGTAGGTAGAGTTTCTGGACACCCTGTATAAACAAGTTCTATAACAGAGAGAGCATTCCGGAATAAAAATATGTTAGCTGGTCGCATAGGAATTAATAAAAATTACAAACAGAATATTAGTAATCATGGAGCGTATGTAATACTTAAGTAGTTATTATAATATTATATGGAACTGAACAAGTCTATGCCCCAAAGGATCATGAAGACGAAAGGATAGGAAAATTCTAACCAGTCATTAATTTAATCCTCAAAAATAAAAAATTCATTATATTATGTGACTTTATTACAAAAGTAAGAACATAAATGATTTTTTCTGTAGCAGCAGTAGGAAAAAAAATAACAGTTATGACAAAGGATAAACACTGATATACCTACTATCGAAATTACAGAAAGTTGAAAAACACTAAAATGAACCTGAATGGCTTAACACAAATAAAAAAAACTATATAAAACCAAAATAAATATCTTTATGTGGGTCACATGCAAACGGGAGTCAATCTAAGTAAATTTCGTATAGGAATTTATCATTGAACAGTAATAGCAACAGTTTCAAAAATCTCAAAAATGAAACAACAAAACACTATCCAACATCAGAAGTTTGCTACTTCTGCTCTGAAAGAAAAACCCGTATTCTGACATTAAAATGTTTGAATAGAAATGACAACAGTAATATTTCAAGCAAAAAAAATATAGGACGATAAAATGAGAAACTAACAAAAATAAATTGACAAGACATGAAACGAAAAAAATAACTGAAAATAAGATCTTGATAGATGGCGATGTAAAGAAAACACGGGAAATACATATCATCGAAGTACCCTTATTTTATTATTTATTTTATTTACCATTGATATTGCTCACCAGATTAATATCCTTATAGGTAATTTGCATGTTTGTGCTTATTTGTTTACGATTTTTTCTAGCCCTTCAACTGATGCGTTATCTTTCCTGATCCTCATATATTTAGGTTCCTTAATATTAGGATTCAGTCCATAACGCTGACTCACTTCTGTAACTTTATTGATTATGTCTTGTAAGCCTTCTAGCTAGACTATTAGCAAATGACGGTATCATGCACCCGTTTATAAACGACATAACAGAATTTGCAAGCAAAAAACCGTGGTGGTTCCAGTAATAATTACGTTTCTGAATCGCAAACCCTTACAGCATGTGTATATGTGTAATGGATCCAAAAAACGTTGTCCCCAAATTAAATGTTAAGGAACAAGAGTCTTCTACAAAACGAAAGATGTATAGCATTTACATTTACGTTAATTTTGATAATTCTTACTTAAAAAACCATAAGAGAGAGGGTATAAACTATGCATGTAGTGGAAGAATGCGAACCCTCTCTATATTTATTATTAAGTATAGAACGATGGTAAATAATAATACGATTGCTTTAAAGCATATTTTAAGACCCAAAAATTTTGACGATCTCAAGTGCTCCAAGAGTTTTATATGTCAAAAATGAATAACCATTTTCAATTTCGTTGCAACGCGAAACTACAGGCGCATCATATTCTAGTCCAATCAGAGAGCGCTGCAAGCGCCTCTACAGGTTTCGAAACTTATTAGTCTCTCATCAGGAGGCACATATGCTGCTCTCTCTGACCCAACTAGGACAAACCCCGGCGTGCAGTCACGAATTGCAACGAACGAAATGGCTGGGATGCCCTAGCGGCAACTGCTAGCAAAAGACTAAGTTTTCAAACTAATAGCACATAAAACAACACCAAAAATGTTGCTCCACATCCTACCAGATTGAAAACAATGGGAACCTTCTCTGGTTATACCTTTGAGGCTTCTAAAATTTGCAAGCCATAACGGATGCTGAGACTAAAGAAGATGAGGGAATTTTACAATTTATAATTCACGTCTCATCTGCTCAGCGAGGTAAAGTTCCAACGAGAATGGTTCCCTTCGTACTCCAATCAGAGTAAACATGTAAATCAAAAATTAATAAGCATTTTCAATTTCGTTGCAACACGAAACTACTTAGTCTTTAAGTTTTATATGTATACAATAGTTTTAAAAAGACCTTCAGTTCTCCTACTCGTATTACCGCGTTGCACTTGGGTACGTACCTAAAACTATGTTGCTATGAACACCTCCATTTAATACTAAAAGAATCAGCTGATTTTACGTGTACAACAGAAAGACAAATACAGGAATTGGCCAAGGGCTATAAATACATAATTTGAAAACGTTGCTGACAAATCGTTGGAGTTTGGAAATTACTTCTCTCGCTAACAAAGATATTGAAGAACAAAAATTGCCAAAGCTAGTACCACTAAGTGATATTAAAATATTTTGAGACGAAAGTATTAAAATTGCTGTGAAGTGTCAGAAGACGTTTGAGAGCAATATTGATAATGTTGAAACATAAAAATTTAGTTAACTATGCTCTAGCATTAGCCATTATTTTTAACAGAAGACGAATAGGTGATGTTCAGTATTTAAAAATTCAGCAATCTAGTAACGAAAGATAAACGGATTTTAGTGATTTTGAAAATGTTTTAACTGAAGGAGAAAAGGCACTTACGGGAGGACACAAAATTCCAGTGTGTTCTGGTAAAGGTTCTTGAGCTGTTGTTATTTTACTTCCAAAAATGTTGCAAGGTTTCATAGAAACTTTAATAAAACATAGACATAAATACATGTCTGACGTCGTCCGACGTTAATAACTATATGTTTGCAGTTCCAGGCAGTAAGCTAAAATGGGACAAAGGGGATGTTTCGATCCGTAAATTGACAAGCAAAATGATTTTAACAAACTCTGAAGCTATATCAAGCAACAAATTACGCAAAAATATTGCAACAGTAGCACAAATTTTAAGTACGTCCAAAAATTAAACCTAAAGAATTTGTCAAGTTTATGAGGCATGACGAAAAAATGCATGATGAATGTTATGAATTACCTGCTGACATTTACCAAACCGTAAAATCGTCAAAATTTTTAATAGTAATGGAAAGGGATTCTCTTCCTTTAGAATATAAAAGAAAATTGCTTGAAGAACTAGATTTTCACCACGATTGAGAAAAATGCGGAAGAAAATAAAAAAAGCAATCTTCAAAATACGAATATTAATTTTCCAAGTATTGCAGGTATGCAAAAAGTTAAAAAAAGTAAAGCGATGGTTGCAAAAGATAACGTTCTGGCTCAAACAAGTAAAGAATTTAAAACGGACAGTGACAATTGGTACTATCCAAATAAAAAAACTACTCAAAGCATCAAAAAACCAAGCAAGGGAAGATTCCGAGTGCGATTCATATGTGCCTCCACAAAGAAGAAATATTAAAAAACAAACCTTTTAAGAGAACACTTTTCAAATTATATTCAAGATGGCGTATATCCATCTAGATTAAAAGATGAATTCCAATATTATAAAATCAAAAATTCAACATCTTATAAAAATAAAATATATATGGCATATATAAGTTTTTTATATGATGCTTAAGTGAAAATATAGAAATATGTTTTTTTACTTTTTGTTGCTATTTTTATAATTTTTTTTATTCATAGATATAATAAACATCTAACTAACCATTAAAGGGTTTGACATTTAAACAAAACATAATGAAATCATTTTTGTAGAAGAAAAAAATTAAATAGGTACCTAAAAACCTAGTTTTGAGATTAGGATAAAAAGACCACTACACAAATTGTAGATTTTTTATCGCCCACAGCTTTTGCGTTGAATTTTTTTAAACGATGCAATGTTTAGCCAGAAATTTCAGAAAACCATTTTCGCCCTTAAAACCACCCCACCTTCACCACCTTATGGATTATTTTCGTAGACTTTGCTGTAAGAATACGTTTTGTTGGAACATTTTTACAGCTATGTATACTAGTTCACTGATTTTTAATTAAAATTTTTAAATAAACCGTTGACACTTTTTTCTGTGAGATAACATGTTTTTGTGTGAGGTAACATGTTTACTGCAAATAATAAATTATATCGTTAAGAGCCTTCATAATTTTACTGTATAAGAGCAATAATTCACACAAAATAACTTGGCTTAGCTTAATTTATTGCAAAATACTAGCTTTGGAATATCTACTAATAAATTTTTTTAAACATATAATCCAAACAAACCATATTCATATCTTAAGCTTATTTAAAATATCAAAAATAACCATCCTTTATTTTTAATGTAATCAACAATAGAACATGTGAACAAATTCCCACTATTTCTTTACCTACATCCGTAATAAATACCTATACTACCTCTCGCTGTGCACCAAAGTTCGACCCACTCAATCCTTTATTCATTTTCGATAATATTTGGCAACGCCGTCTGAGGCAACAACGTACCGGCTTTCATTCTTAGTCATATATAGTTGTGAGGCGACAGCGCATTGGATTTAATCGTAAATTTATATATAAAAAAAACATTTAAAATCGTTTCCCCTCTTTAGAGATTCTTAATTAGAAAGTTCCCCTCATTGTATATATGCATATATTTTTTGAAAAAAAGAACTACAAAAGGGTGAGGCGAGGTCGTCATAGTTTTCACCGCGAGGCGACAACGTACCTTTTATCGATATATATATATATATATATATATATATATATATATATATATATATATATATATATATATATATATATATATATATATATATATATATATATATATATATATATAGTAATGTTTGAATAACGGCAATTTGGTCAGTTGAAAGAAAACTCTATTTGTTTTAAGTCTCAATATTTTGCCGTTATTCAAACATTACTATTTAACACAGTACGGTCTATAATATTTGTACAAATTATATTTATATATATATACATTTAAATTTAATACCTTAGGGCATTATATAATATCATACTAACTGACTTCGAAATCATGTCATTATTTGTCAAATAATATACCAGTCGGACATTAAAATAATTATCCCACACGTTTATTAACCATTTCAACACCGATTTACACCTTGCTTCGGCTCGACAAAGATTTTACCAGAGTCTACTTATCAACCACTACAGAAGCTGGTTCCCGTCTTGTGTGAAGGACAAGAGATATTCACCAGGTCCATTTAACCACTGGTAAAGCGTTCTGCACACAAAGATTATATCGGTTTTAATTACTTGCATTGCTAAAAATTAATTTTTTTATTGTCAAACAAAGCTATAAACAAATAGTGTTTTAATGCATGCTACGTAGAAATAGCCTGTTTGTCGGCGAGCCTACTCGTTCGATTTTAAATGAGAGATGCATTGAAAATATCACTCAAGCAGTATGTGTTTATAGCTTTGTTTAACAATAAAAAAATAATTTTTAGCAATACAAATAATCAAAGCCGGTATAATTTGACTTGAAGTTCAACTGCGTTTATCGAAAAACTGCGAAAACTATGCATCCTACGAAAAAACGTGTAACAATATTTTTTGCTTAGAATGACCCAAAAAATACAAAAAAAATGTTTTGTTTCGCGAAAAATCGCTGTTATGTAATTCCGCAAGTTCTTTGTTTATAACAATATTATCGACATCCGGATCAACTGTTACCCAAAAAATTCGTGTTCTACGGGTCAAAATACATAAAAAAAAAACTTGGGTAAGTTCATCCGAATGAAGGATGCCGTTGTACCCCCTTGGCGACAGGGCTAAATATTTAATCGCTACGATTGAAAATTGATTGATTTTATGTGATTTTAATGGATAGTCGATATAAATGGTTTAATGTCCAAAAAACACGAAAACATTTAATGATAGGTACCTACGATAGATTATTTTTAGAACGTAAACAATATTAGGTACCAATGCAATCACTGATGTAGTTTCGGCACTTACGACGTTTAGGTACTGACCGGCGATTAACTAAATATCTCCATCGCTAGCGATGAACAGGAAAATGGATGATAAGAGTTGTTTTGACTGTATACCCACATTTGAATTTAAAAATTATTTAATTAAAAGTATAAGCGTTGAAGTATAGGGGTTGAAGGACCAGAATGTTAGCGCACAGAATTTAGATTTGATTGTTTCCTTCGTGAACTGTAGTTTTAGGTGTGCTAATGTATTTTCGTGCACTAACATACAAACTGAATAAGAATATATAAAATTATGTTCCGTTAAACACACAACTGATATAAAAAATGATACTCACCTTTTTTGTTCTCTTCTTAATCTGGGGCCCCAATCAGCTCTGCACATTCTCTTACACCAACTCAGAAACTTAACGATGTTTGTACCACGCCGATTATTGATTTATTTTTAAAATTCTATTACTCGCGGGTCGCGGACGGTAAAGCGCTGGTTTCCTCGAAAGCGGTGCCGACAACCTCCGATCGTAACACTGCGATGAATGACATCATAAAAAACTGTACCATGCAAAATAATAGCGTTGGTTTCCAAGGATGCGTTGGAAGCCACCGCTTGCTGAGCTTGCACATTCCATTGCCCCAGTGAAGAACCTTGAATTTTTCACCGTAATCTGACGTAATTCATCGTAGTGCTACGGTCGCTGTTTGTCGGTGCCGCTTTCGAGGAAACCCAGGCTTAAAGATGTCTGTTGTTCGCCATTTTTCGAATATCTATTACTGGTACTGTCCTTCTTGCGCTTATGCGCAACAACGGTTCTTTCGTACCCTGCGTAGGTAGAAGTAGAGCTGTGTGTTTTTGAAGTTTAATTTAAATTTTTAGCGGAAAAAGTGGTTTGCGTTAACAGACGAGATTGGTCATCTCTCCTATAACGCTACAGCCGAAGTCGGGCACTGACCTCCCACAGCATCCGCCTCCAAATATCGCTGTCTCTGGCTGCTCTCCTCCAGTTGTCCACCCTCAATATCTCTTTAGCATCGGTTCTCACTTCGTCTATCCACCTCTTCCTTGGTCTTTCTACTAGCCGACGTCCCACCATAGTTCTGCTTAACCTTCTAGTTGTTCTGGCGTTATCCATTATTATAAAGTGACCTGCCCATCGCAGCGCATTAATACTTTTGAAAGAGATACATTAATCTGCATAACTCTAGCTTCTCCTAAGTCGTCTGTTATGAAAACAATGTCATCGGCATATCGGGGATGATTTGATATCTTTCCATCGATGTTAATATCGTTTGAATCCCATTTCAATCGTTTAAATTCGTACTCAATGACTGTTTAGCGACAAGGTATGTATGAAAGATATAGAAATGCAAATAGCACGGGAAAACAAGCCACGAAAACACTCCGTGGAGTTATATAGAATAACACACTAACCATAAAAATAAAAGAGATCTTTTAGAGTATCATGCTGATAACTACACAAAACAAATTAAGAACAGTTAAATTGGACTTTATGAGAAGCTGTCTACAAAAGAAGATGTCTACAAATCACCAAAGAGGATAGAATAAGAACAGAGAAAATATAAAACAAAATCGAAGTAGAATACCCAAGTGCAAAAAATTGCAGAACCGAACCATGCAGTGGTACGGGTACGGATATGTACAAATAATGACAGCAAAAGTGGCCAAAAAGAATTTTGGACTGGAAGCGAGTCCTGAAAAAGATAGAGAGTAAGACCTGATATAAGATGGAAAACGTACATTGGAAATGCTACGATAGATAAAGATCCCAGAACAAAGTCGAACAATAACAAAAAAAATTAAGATTAAAAAATTTTTAGTGTTAATCTATAAATGTTTTACAAACTCTAGCATCGCAGTAAAACAACTTGTAAGTAGTAGGTATAATTTAATAAAATGCAAAAAATCCCAATGGATTGCATAAAATATGTTCAGAACAAACGTTTTCGGACCTATCAGTCCATCATCAGTGAACTTGTATTATAATAGTTATTATAATGAATTATAATTATTATAATTCAATCTACATTCTAAAGTAGTAAAATTGAAATGGCTTAACGCCGATGTTGGTGGATAACCTCCGGCAACATGATGAAACCCTCTAGGGAAACTTTACACAACCATCTTGAGCCACCAATGTCTGCCAAGTCACTTGTCTAGTTAGCAAGTATACGAGTTCACTGATGATGGACTGATAGGTCCGAAAGCGTTCGTTCTGAACATATTTTATGCAATCCATTGGGATTTTTTAGCATTTCATTAAATTATACCTACTACTTATGGATGCGCTGTCCCGGCCAGACAGCAATCTTACACTTTTGGCCAAGAAACGCATAAGCGCCCAATACTCCACAAGGAGGGATGGAATGAGAGAGATACCTACTACTCAGAAGTTGGTTTATTTCGATGATAAAGTGTATTTATCTATATGGTATAGAGTTATACATCCAATCCAAGGAACTATCACTTTTTAGTTTATAGATGTTTTTCAGAACATTTTCAATTTCTCTGCAACCTCAAAATGCAGCAGAATTATATTCTAGTTAAATCGGAGAGTGCAGGAAGAGTATATACCGGTTTCCGGGCTTTTCTGCTTCATCACCAGTAGCTCCATATCCTCTTCTCTCCGATGCAACCAGATACCTCGATGTGCGCCTTCCCAGATTGCAAAGAAAGAAATGTCACGGATATCCTAGCGACATCTGCTAAGAAACAAACTAAGTTCTCAATCCAGTAGTACAGAAAACGACAATAAATATCGTTCCCATACCACTAGATTGATAACAGATGGAAACTCTCAGATTTCTACCTCCGCGGCTTTCAAAAATTATAAGCCATACGGGTGCCGAGACGAAAATTAAGATGAGGGAACTTTAAATAATTCACGTCCCATCTGCTCAGCGTGGTAAGTTCCAACGAGAAGGTTTCCTACAATATACATTAATTATACTGCGTGTCACAGAGCGCTTCAAAGTACATAATTACACCTCGCGGGCTGATCACAACTTTTAAATATATACATATTACAAAATCAATGTTTTTAACATTTATAGAGACAATTAGTTAAATTCTTGGATATCATTATGCTCTTACTTTTTCTGCGATATATGAAAAAATTCATATAAATGTGCTCTTGCTGTTTGTAAAATTTCTATATTCACCATTCATGCGACATTTCAGTTTGATTATAACAGGCAGATACGTATTACTGAATAACAAACTATAGTTTAAAGCTTATTACATATATTTAAGTGTTCACTTACATTATGCATCGCAAATATCTCTAGCCTAGGATACCTAGAATCGTCACACTGCTCTCTGAGTAATAGTGAAATATATTTATAAATCAATTGCATACTTTTTCCAAATTCACTAGCATTGAGGATCCCACTTACTCCAGTGCTGCTACTGTCAAAACCACTATCAATAGTATCAATATGCGTGTAAATAGGATCAATATGAAATTTCTGCATGTCAAGAGGTTCAATAAACTTCTGCGTAAAGCTGCATCCTGAAATAAAAGGCACATATAAATTTTTTGGTCCTTATAGAGATAAAAATTCCTTATACTCCAACTCCGCTCAACGGTAGCGAAAATAAGATATTACTTTCGATTTCTATCCTAATGCATCGATTTTGATGAAATTTTGCGAATTGGCCCTCCTAAATAAAAATCTACTGTACGCCGACATATGCTTATTATTTTTAGGAGTGAAAACTACTATTTATTCCCAAAATTTAATAAAACTCTCCTTAGAAATCATCCCTTTTGATAACAAGTGTAATAAAAGGGATTTACTAATAGTTTTAATTAATTTAATAGCTAATTTAAATAAATTTTTATCGTTAATTTGGGTCAATGTTATTTTTCGTTTTTTTATTTTTCAACCCTTAAAAACAAACCCTATCCTTGTAAAATAAAAAAAAAATTAAAAAACTCAGGGGAGTGAAGACAGAAGTGAAAACTTCTTACGAAGCAACCGTCTTCGGGTACACACTCTATCTCTCCTCCAACCATTATAACTTCGGTCGATCTTATACGCAATTCAACCTATAGTATATAAACTACTAATATCTCGACGTGTTGATAACAATCACGAGATCAATACCTATATACATATATACGCATTTGGTGCGTCCTATACTATTTATACAGCGTGTCTACTTGAGTTGGAAACATATGGGAAACTTTTTTATTATTAATTTTACGAAAAAAAGTTATTCTTTATAAAAAGTTCTGCATGCCCCAAAACCTAAGATTCAATCATCAGATATCAAATTTTCTGAATATTATACGAGGTATGTCAAAAAATATGAACTTCGTTCAAGAGTAAAGTACCTTTATTTCTCTCAATATCGAAAATGCTTATTCTGAAAAGTTGTTTGGAAATAAAAACTAAGCTCAAATATGCAATTACATGCTTCTAATTGGAAAAAAATATTTTCCAAATTTTTCTCAAATTTATCGATACTAACTTCGTTTTGATTCATTACACATACGATAACTCTTTTATTATTACCTTTACGAAAAAAAGGTATTCTTTATAAAAAGCTCTGTAGGTCATAAGGCCGAAGATGCAACCAACAGATATCACATTTTATTAATTTTATACGAGTTATGTCAAAAAATATGAATTTCACTCAAGAAAGTACCTTTATTTTTCACAATATTGAAAACAGTTATTTAAAAAAGTTGTTTAGAACTAAAAACTATGTGTCAATATGCAATTACATCCTTCTAATTGAAATACTGTGAAATATAAAGGTGCTATAATATTGAGCGAATTTCATATTTTTTGACACACCTCGTATAAAATTAATAAAAGTTGATATATCATGGTTGTGTCTTAGATTTTAGACCATGCAAAGCTTTTTACGAAGAATAACTTTTTTTCGTAAAATGAATAATAAACGAGTTATCATATTTGTAATAATTAAAAACAATGTTGGGTATCCTTAAATTTGAGAAAAAAATTTTTTTTTCAATAAGAAGCATGTAATTGCACATTTGATCTTAGTTTTTAATTCCAAACAACTTTTTATCATAAGAATTTTCGATATTGAGAGAAATAAAGGTACTTTACCCTTGACCGAAATTCATATTTTTTGACATACCTCGTATAATATTCAGAAAATTTGATATCTGATGATTGAATCTTAGGTTTTGGGGCATGCAGAACTTTTTATAAAGAATAACTTTTTTTCGTAAAATTAATAATAAAAAAGTTTCCCATATGTTTCCAACTCAAGTAGACACGCTGTATATGTATACATACGCATAATACATAAACGTAGAGAATTTATTTCGGCGAAGCAATTTCATTTCAAAAATAGTTTAAACACCAACACCAATCAGTTATAATGATTGTAGAATGGATAGTGTAG
This sequence comes from Diabrotica virgifera virgifera, assembly GCF_917563875.1. Classification (NCBI taxonomy): domain Eukaryota; kingdom Metazoa; phylum Arthropoda; class Insecta; order Coleoptera; family Chrysomelidae; genus Diabrotica; species Diabrotica virgifera. The sequence goes on along the minus strand of NC_065446.1, from coordinate 120,628,111 downwards.
CCCCTCATGCGCATGATTCGCAATCTCCCTCTGGTACATACTCGAACCCTCCTCCAACCATTGTAACTTCGTTCGAACTTATACGCAATTGAAGCTATAGTATATAATTTACTAATATCTCGACGTAGCGATGACGGTCGCAAATTCAATGCTTTTTCCCTCTCCAAAAAGTGCACAACGTCGCTAAAGTAGTTTTCACTTCAAAAATACTTTAAACACTCTTCTTCTTCAAGTGCCATCTCCGCGAGGTCGGCAATCATCATAGCTATTCGGACCTTGAAGACGACTGCTCTGAAAAGTTCGTTTGATGTACATCCGTACCATTCTCTCAGGTTGCGCAGCCACGATATTCTGCGTCTCCCTATGCTTCTTTTTCCTTGAATCTTTCCCTGCATAATTAGTTGGAGCAAGTTCTATCTCTCTCCACGTGTAATATGCCCGAGATAGTCCAATTTTCTGGTTTTAATTGTATTTAAGACTTCCATTTCTTTATTCATCTTTCTCAGAACCTCTTTGTTTGTGACGTGTTCTGTCCATGATATTTTTTATTCTTCTATATACCCACATCTCGAATGATTCGTTTTTTCATTGATGTCGCATTCAAGGTCCAAGCTTTCATTCCGTAAAACAGAGTCGAGAAAACGTAGCACCTAGCCAACCTTATTCTTAGCTCTAACCTTAGATCTCTTGTGCAGAGCACTTTTCTCATTTTGTTAAAATTCGCTCTAGCCTTTTCTATTCTAATTTTAATCTCCTGGAAGTAATCATTTGTATAGTTGATCATTGTTCCAAGATATGCATATTGGTCTACTTGTTCGACGTTGGTTCCGTTTATGAGGAGATTCTCGTTATTTCTTTGAGTTTTAGATATTCTCATAAATTTTGTCTGCTTGATGTTCATTGTTAAACCGTATTCTTGGCTATATGTCGCTATTCTGTTAACCAGTCTCTGAAGATCTTCAATATTTTCGGCTAAGACGACAGTGTCATCCGCATATCTAATATTGTTAATGCGAACTCCGTTCACCTTTATTCCAGCTGTTTCACCCTCAAGAGCTTGATTTAGGATCTCTTACGAGTAGGCATTAAAGAGAACTGAAGACAATACGCATCCCTGTCTCACCCCACGTCTGATTTCAATTTCCTCTGACAACTGTTCGTTAACACGTACTTTTGCTCGCTGCTTATAGTATGAATTAGATATGATCCTGAGGTCATTGTAGTCTATCTTCTTTAATTTCAAGACATTCATTAATTCTTCATGTCGTACTTTAAGGAAAGCTTTATTGTAGTCAATAAAACAGACATATATATCTTGATTGACGTCTAGGCACCTTTGTATTAGGATATTAAATGAGAAAAGATCTTCACGCGTTCCTAGACCTTTGCGAACCCAATTGTGTATCATTAATATCTATGTCAAAATTATGATATATTCGGTTATGGATGGACATCAAGCTGATGATGCGGTAATCGGCGCATTCTCTTGCGTTTTTCCTTTTGGGGAGACAAAGATCGACGTTAACCATTCTTTGGGTAATACGCCTGAGCTATAAATTTGGTTCAAAAGTATAACTAGAACATCAATATGCTCTTTACCTATAATTTGTATTAATTCGATAGGAACCATGTCAGGCCCAGGGCTTTTTCCGTTCTTCATTGTTTTTTATGCGTGTGCTATTTTTTCTTTTGTGATATCTGGACCTATTTCTTCTGAAGTAAGTTCTATGTTTTCCAGGTCTCCTCTTTCATCATCGAACAGTTCATCTATGTATTCTGCCCAGCGTTGTACTTTCTCATCGGTCTGTGTTATAGTAATCCCGTGTCTATCCAGAAGTGCACCAGTGAGATTTTGTTTTCTTAGCCCTGCCATTTCTTTTACTTTCTTGTGTAGATTAAATAGATCGTATCTTTTTTGAAAGTCCTCGATCTCTTTGAATTTCTCTTTAAAGTGTTTTTCTTTTGCCTGCTTTATCATCCTTCTTATCTGGTGGTTAATCTTGCTGTATTTATTGTTATCTTTGTTCTTATGTTGTCTCCGTTGTTCCATCATATTGAGTATCTCGTCGTTCATCCATTCTTTCTTTCTTTTTGTAGAAGTCTTCAGTATTTCTTTGCACGGTTCTAGTAGGCAATGTTTTAGTCGATTCCAGTGCTCGTCAATATCATTGGTGTCTATGTTCATCTTGTTACAGTTCATATGCAGTTCATGTTGGAGGCATTCTTTTATATCTTTGTGTTTAAGCTTACTTGTGTCTATTGTAGGAGTTCTTTAATGTATTTTAATGTTTTTAACTGTGAATGTAATCCTGGCGATAAGTGGGTTATGGTCTGAGGCAACGTCTGCTCCGGGATATGCTTTCTCAGCTTTAAACACTAATCAGTTATAATTATTGGCGTAGGGATAGTGTTGCTCCTCATGCGCTGTCTTAGCAAGCCCCTTCGCATACACACTCTATCCCTCCTCCAACCATTATAACTTCGTTCGAACTTATTCGCAATCAAACCTATAGACTATAGACTATAGTATATCAATTACTAGATAATATCTCGCCGTAGCGATGACGGTCGCGAATTCAATGGTATTGCCCCATCCCAAAAGTGCACAACGTCGCTGAAGAAGTTTTTATTCCCAAAAAAGATTTAAACACTAATCAATTATAATTATTGGAGAATGGATAGCGTGGCCCCTCATGCGCATGCTTCGCAAGCTCCCTATGGTACACACTCGATCCCTCCTCCAACCATTTTAATCAGTCGAACTTAAGCGCGTGATACACACGCAATCTTTAAATACGCGGGTTTAAAGATCGCGGACTTACTCGGCTCGCCGTCGGTGATACACGGCAGACTTAAAGTACGCGGTTTTAAAGATCGCGGTCGCCGTCGGTAGCAAAAAATTTAGAAACTGTCCTCGTGGTTAAATTTTTTATTTTCTGTGTACCTAATTTTGCTGAAATCTTATGTTTTTTAGTAGAGTTTGATTATTGTTTTGATCAGGCTTTGTTAAATAGAAGAATAATTTGATTTTTTATAAGTGTGGTAAGCTGTCAAAATCATGATGTGAAGTATAGCACTTGTTTTTGATCTATTTTAATTTAATACAAGGTAGGCATAAACAAACAAAATATCATAGATAAGATGGTAATATTTTCATCAGGAGGATAAAGCAGCCTATAAATAATTAGGTTTACTCAAAAACAAATACAGTAGAACCCCGCAAATCCGAACTAATTGGGGGTACAGTCTGTTCGGATTCCGAAAAGTTCGGATTATCCGAAAGTTGGCCTAACTAATAATTCAAAGCTTTCGTTGTCGTTGATTTTGAGTCTCTGCACCTGTCTCACTCTCTCCCTCTTCCACCCATTTCAGATTGATGTCACTGATGCAGAGCCAGTGTCATTGTTTGTGGTTAGTCGCTAACTCGCTGGCTAGATTTACAATTTTTCCACGCTCCATTACAAGATGGCCTAGAAGTAGTCCAACAGGATGAGAAAACGAAGAAGAAAGTGCAATTACAGAATGGATTGAAGTTGACTTGGTTTAACCTAAAGGCAACCCTAATGAAGATGAAGAAAGCTAGTGAGAAGTTTCCCTGTCGTATTGACTGTCACACGCAGATGCCACTAAAGCTCTGGATGTGGCTCTACGGCTCTACGGTACGTGGAGCAGAAGTCTGCTGCGGTACCGGTCGATGTAATGTTTATGCGTAAATGGTTGAATATCGCTGTGTCAATTCGCTACACCTCCATGCGTCAGAAAAAAGTGAGCGAGTCAAAGACCTCTTGATCTTAGATTGTTCAATTTTTGTTATTTTATTCTGTATAATAAACATGTTTTTAAGTTTTTGTCTTGAATTTTTTAATTTTTTTCACTTTCTGTTGGTTCGGATTTGCCGAACACTCGGATTAACGGGGTTCGGATTTGCGGGGTTCTACTGTAATCAAAATAATTTAGTATAGCTTAAAATAGTGTTTTACGGTTTTCTCAAAACTTATAAAATGTAACTTGTCTCCTTTCAATAATAAACGATTGAATTATTTCTAGGCAATTTGCTTAATTAGTGAAAATATAAGTGTAACTTCAAACGCAATAACATGATGGCTCGAGGCTCGCGGCTCGTGGCAGTGATACACGTACGGGTTACGAGTAAGATTTCAAACTTGTTGGATCGACGGCGTACTTACTCGGCGGACTTAAAGTACGCGTACTTGCGGTGATACACGCGCGAAAAAGGTCGCGAGCCATAAGTTCGCGTACTTACTCCCGTGTGTATCACCCCTTTTATACGCAATTTAACCTGTAGTATATAATACTAATATCTTGCCGTAGCAATGACGGTCGCAAATTCAATGCTCTTTACGGATCCAAAAAGTGCACAACGTCGCTAAAGAAGTTTTCACTTCAAAATTAGTTTAAACACCAAGCAGTTATAGTGATTGTAGAAGGGATGCGCTTGCTTCGCAAGCTCCTTCGGGTACACACTCTATCCCTCTTTCCAACCATTATACCCTTGTTCGAACTTATACGTAATTCAACGTGTAATATATAAATGACTAATATCTCGCCCTAGCGATGACAGTCGCTAATTCAATGCTTTTCCCTATCCAAAAAGTGCGCAGCGTCGCTAAAGAAGTTTTCACTTCAAAAATACTTTAAACAGTAATCAGTTATAATGATTGGAGTAGGAATAGTGGGGTCCCTCCTGCGCTTGCTTCGTAAGCTCCTTCTGGTACACTACACACAATATCCCTCCTCCAACCATTATAACTTCGTTCGAACTTATACGCAATTCAACCAATAATATATAAATAACTGATATCTCGCTGTAGCGATGACGATCGCGAATTCAATGCTTTTTCCTCAACCAAAAAATGCACAACGTCGCTGAAGAAGTTATTATGTATTTCAAAAATATTTTAAACACTAATCAGTTATAATAATTTAAGTAGGGACAGTGTCACCCCTTATGCGCTTGTTTCACAAGCTCCTCCAGTACACACTCTGTCCCTCCTCGAATCATTAGAACTTCGTTCAAATGTTTAAAAATTCAACTTATAGTATATAAATTATTCATATCTCACCGTAGCGATGATGGTCGCGAATTCAATGCTTTTTCCCTATCCAAAAAGTGCACAACGTCGCTAAAGTACTTTTCACTTCAAAAATACGTCAAAAAAACACTAATCAGTTATAATGATTGGAATAGGGATAGTGTTGCTCCTCATGCGCTTTCTTCGCAAACTCCTTCGCGTACACACTCTATAGCCCGATCAAAGAATACACAATTTTCCGAAAACCTCCAAAAAAATAAAGGAAGGATGAAAATTTGGGAATAGGTAGTTGAAATTGTCTTTTATTATACAGGGTGTTTCATTGGGAAACGGAAATACTTGAATGGTTAATAGAGGTCACTGAGGCGGTTCTAGATATACCACATTTATTGCCTTATCCATTTTTGTAACCGACCTACAGGGTGTTTTATCAATTTTGATCATTTTTTCTGGACCCATAACTTTAGAACCACCCTGTATATTTTTTTGATATTTGGTACACATATGTCATTTGCAACACAATCCATCCAACTACTAGTCACAAGTAAAATCCAGGTGCAGACTAAAAAAAATTATAAATTCATTGTAACATTAAAACAACACCCTGTATATTGAAATTTTTAAAATCCGTTTGCATATTTGAAAAGAGCACAAAAAACTAAGTTTAATGGTTCGCTTAAATTTTTCGGCCAGATAATTTAATGACTTTAATTTTTAAATTATATTGAAGTTTTTAAAATCTCTCAGATTAAAAAGCAGGTATACTTAATTAACTTTTAATAATAAATTATTAAAATTAATGAACAAATACTCATTTTAACAACAATCAATACTTATTTATTACATTAGAATGACCCATTTACTAATGACAAGGAAAATCCAGGTCCGGATTAACAAAAAAGCATAAGTAATTTTAACCTTGAAACAACAACCTGTATATTGAAATTTTCAAAATCCGTTTGCACGTTTGAAAAGATCACACTAACTTAGTTTATAGGTTTGCTTTAATTTTTTGCGAAGAAAATTTAATAACTTTAATTTTCAAATTAAATCTATTAAAATTTTTTATAACTATGTGATTAAAAATCAAATTAATAACTTAATACTCATTCTAAACTTAATTAGTAATCATTTACTACATTGGAACGACCCATTTACTAATCACAAGGAAAATCCAGGTCCGGATTAACAAAAAAATATAATGTAATAGTCATCTTGAAAAAACACCTTGTATATTGAAATTTTCAAAGTCCGTTTTAAACACTTGAAAAGAGCAGAAAAAACTAAGTTTAATGGCTCGCTTTAATTTTTTGCACAGACAATTTAATGAAATTACTTTTGAAATTATGTACATATATCGAAATTTTTGTTTTCAGTTCTTAAAAATTTCGATATAATTTCAAAATTAAAGTCATTAAATTGTCTGCTCAAAATATTAAAGCGAACCATTAAACTTAGTTTTTTGTGCTCTTTTCAAATGTTCAAACGAACTTTGAAAATTTTAATAGACAGGGTTTCAAGGTCACATTTGCTTTATATTTTTTTGTTACTCCAGACCTGAATTTTTGTTGTGATTAGTATGTGGGTCGTTCCAATGTAGTAAATTGTTTTTTTGTTTATTAGGCAATCTGTTATAACATATAACAATAGGCACATTTTATCTGAGAAATAATGACATGACGAGATTGTGACCAGCGCCACACATCTCTATAGAGATAATATTAAATTACTGTATTACATATACAAGAATAAAAAACCGCTAAACGCCGTAAAAATGAGTGGCGCATACAATATTTCAGCTACAAAAGATCTGATATGAAAATTACGTGGCGCGAAAATGTATATTCATTTTGATGCAAAACAAAATTCTAGTTTTATTTTAAAAGATTTTTCCATAATATTTGCTAAATTTGAAGTAAACGTGCCACAAAAGAGTAAATTTGATACAGTTTGAATTTTGAAACTCTTTTGTGGCGCATTTACTTCAAATTTAGCAAATATTATGAAAAAATATTTTAAATTAAAACTAGAATTTTGTTTTGCATCAAAATGAAAATACATTTTCGCGCCACGTAATTTTCATATCAGATCTTTTGTAGCTGAAATATTGTATGCGCCACTCATTTTTACGGCGTTTAGCGGTTTTTTATTCTTGTATCAGGAGTTTTTCAAGTTACATACAAATTAAATGTATGAAGTTGAATGCAATTTTTCTCGATTACACGTTAAGCTTTATAAATGGTCACCTTTGTCGCATTATCTCCCAAATGATTAGTGTAGGAAACAGAGGTTGAACCTTGCAAAATGGACACAAGTCGGGTTTTATTTTTTTTCTGGCATATCAAGGGGTGCTTATTATAAGACTAACTTTTTCTGAAAAAATTTCGCCCCGGAACCCCCCTTTTCACCCCTTTAAAGGGGGTAATTTATGGTTTTTGCAGAACGTAGCCCTTCCTGTACCTTTTACAAAAAATTTCTTTTATAGAAATATGAAGAGGACTATATTTTCTACGATTTATTTCCGACAGCATCTCTCTATCATCCACCGTTTAGCAAGGGTGGCGCCCCAAAGTTGACAAGTTTTTAAAAAAGATGTTTTTAGAAAAAATATATTTTTCGCTAACTGTAACGGAAATTAAAAAGAAATGCTACGGAGATTATTCACAAATATATGATTGATTTTTTCGTATAGGTTTCACTTAAGGGTAATTGCCCTTTTTTTAATTACAGGGTGTTACATTTTAAAAAACCCCTTTTTATACCATCTGAACCGTTTATGCTAGAGTAAAAAGACTTTCAGCGATTACCCCATGTACTGGTGTTATTTACAAATTTGTATAATGCACCCCCATTTTTTCCCCGGAACCACCCAAAAAAGAAGAAGAATTAATAAATAAAGTGATTTTCTTGGAATCCTTCACACACAATGCCCTTCATTAATATACTTCATATATCATTTTGTGCAAGTTATTATTACCCATGCATGGACACTAAACGCGAGTTCCTAGTGCAACCCTTGTAGCCAAAAACAATAAATAAAATGGGGGGTTAAAATTTTTTTTTGTTTTTTACTTTTTGATCCATATGGGCATATGCTTCATCAATAGTGCTTTTCAAAAATATATATGGTTATTGCAACATCCCTGCGCAAACCACCCCTATCCTTGAAAATATACTGCAGAAACTACCCCTATACCTTATCCAGCATCTTTTTACGATTTTCTCATTACCTATTCATTTTTTTTAAACAAAACTTATACAAGGTTAAAGACCAATATTTACTCTAAAAATTAGGTCCTATTCATTTTTTTCGTTTAAGCAACCGTTACGGCACAGTGGCGCCGTAAACCTCATATATGCTTTGACGGGCTCCAGTTTTTGTTTATTTTTTCGTCATCTGTTTGTTTTATGGATAAAGTACTTATGTAAAATAAAACAACACAGTGTAACCTACAAATCATGACCTATGCACATTTTACATTCTTTGCTCCCCAAAGCTACAGTGGTGGCCCAAAATAAATTTTTTCATATTTTCGCCACCTATACGCATTTTATTGCGTTAATGCTAACTTAATAGCACAATATTCACCCCTAAGTGGTCGCTAAGCAGTGGCGGATCCAGGGAGGGGTGATGGGGGCGACAACCCCCACCCCTCTCAAACCAAATGATATTATATTTGAAGATTATAAAAATATTCATTTTTTTTTATAGAAATACTTATATAATATTAATATTATTTTTATAAGAATGACTTTTTATGCTTTAGCGACAGTAGCGGATCCAGCATCGTTAAGAGGGGGGTGCCAATTGGTTAAATTTCTATAAAAATAAATGAATATTTTTATAATCTTTGAATATAATATGACTTGGCTTGAGAGGGGGGAAGTGTTCACCCCCATCACCCCTCCCTGGATCCGCCACTGCGTAGCGACCACCTAAGGGTAAATATTGTGCTGTTAAGGTAGCATTAATGCAATAAAATGCATGTAGGTGGCGAAAATATGCAAAAATTTATTTTGGGCCACCACTGTGGCTTTGGGGAGCAAAGAATGTAAAATGTGCATAAGTCATAATTTGTAGGTTACACTGTGTTGTTTTATTTTGCATAAGCACTTTATCAATAAAACGAACAGATGACGAAAAAAAAACAAAAACTGGAGCCCGCCAAAGCATATATGAGGTTTACGGCGCCACTGTGCCGTAACCGTTGCTTATACGAAAAAATGAATAGAACATAATTTTTAGAGTAAATAGTGGTCTTTAACCTTGTATAAGTTTTGTTTAAAAATAATACATAGGTAATGAGAAAATCGTAAAAACATGCTCGCCAAGGGATAGGGGTAGTTTCTGCAGTACATTTTCAAGGATAGGGGTGGTTTTCGCACAGATGTTGCAATAACCATATATATTTTTGAAAAGCACTATTGATGAAGCATATGCCCATATGGATCAAAAAGCAAAAAACAAAAAAAAATTTTCAACCCCCCATTTTATTTATTTTTTTTTTTTGCTTAAGGGGTTGCACTAGGAAATTGCTTTTGGTGTCCATGCATGGGTAGTAATAACGTCCACAAAATGATGTATGAAGCATATTAATAAAGGGCATTGTGTGTGAAGGATTCCAAGAAAGTCAATTTATTTATTAATTCTTTTTTTTTTGGGTGGTTCCGGGGAAAAAATGGGGGTGCATTATACAAATTTGTAAATAGCACCAGTACATGGGTAATGTCTGAAAGTCTTTTTACTCTAGCATAAACGGTTCAGATGGTATAAAAAGAGGTTTTTTAAAATGTAACACCCTGTAATTAAAAAAAGGGCAATTATCCTTAAGTAAAACCTATACCAAAAAATCAGTCAATTATTTGTGAATAATTGCCGCAGAATTTCTTCTTAATTTCCGTTACAGTTAGGGAAAAATATATTTTTTTTTAAAACATCTTTTTTAAAAACTTGTCAACTTTAGGGCGCCACCCCTGCTAAATGGTGGATGATAGAGAGATGGTGTTGGAAATAAATCGTAGAAAATATAGTCCTCTTCATATTTCTATAAAAGAAATTTTTTGTAAAAGTTACAGGAAGGGCTACGTTCCGCAAAAACCACAAATTACCCCCTTTAAAGGGGTGAAAAGGGAGGTTCCGGGGCGAAATTTTTTCAGAAAAAGTTAGTCTTATAATAAGCACCCCTTGATATACCAGAAAAAAAATAAAACCGGACTTGTGTCCATTTTGCAAGGTTCAACCTTTGTTTCCTACACTAGATCTATTGTCCATCGAATGTACACTAGATTTTTTTTCTAGTCGAAATATATTGAATAAAAATATTGGGATGGCCGGTAAATGAACTCGGATTGCCCGTTGCAGATCAAATTTAGCGTCGTAACCACTACAACTACATAAACCATTTCGGGAATAATCATTAATTGGATTATACCTTTGTAGCTTAATAACTTCTAAACAGCTTAACCGATTTTGATCACTAAACCTGAGTTTGAAACGTACTGTCAAGTAGTATCTGATGTATCTGAGGTCAAGTATGAAAACTAAAGCTGTTACAGAAATTATTGAGCTTGAAAAATCGTTTTTCCCCACAGGAAATAGATTTGATCATAATTATGAAGCATATAACTTAAAATTTCGAATGTTCCCGGATATGAGGTAAACAACGTTAGATTCGCCTAGAGTCCTTCTACAAACGCTCAGTTATTGGCGCAATTCGTAGGTTGAAATTTTGAGTAATTGTCGAAAAACCAAAATTTTCAAAGTTTAGTTTTTCAATTTTTCAGCTATACTGAGCCGTGTGTATGTCTGAGCTTGATCGCTTATGCACCATTTGAAAGCTTAACTCAACCCTATGGATGTGGTGTATTTGCGATTTTCCTGTCTCTCCTTGAACCTAAGATATATATACGCCCAAAAAATTTGCCATTTTGTATCTACCTAGCCCTATAGCTGGCTTACGGGTAGTCAGAAGTCAAAAATTACACCGGTTCTGAATCGGCCCTCACACCCTCTTGAAACACAGAAAAAAAAATTCAGATCGGTGTAACTTTTCCACATACATACATACATACATACATACATATCCACAAAGATGTTTCCCCTTTTTAAATAAAAATTAAGTTCTAATTCTGAGCTCGGTAACTTTTGAACGGTATAACCGATTTTCAAAATTAAACATGCGTTGGAAAGGTAATAATCTGTGCTATCAGAAGCCGCAAAGGTCAAACTTAAGTTTTTGAAATTTTTGGGAGTTTTGGGGACGAGAACGAAAAACAGACCCTAAATGGGAAGGGCCGTAAAATCCACAGCCTTGGAGCAAAATGGATAAGTAATATATGGATGGAGGAGTCTTTTCCTAAACTTTAAGATGGTATTTGGCTCAATTTTCAATTCAGTCAGGTTTAGAAAATCGAAAATTTCGTGTATATATAGTGTCGCGTGTAGGGGTGTTGTGCGCCACTGACAAGAACTGCCGGTCTCTGGTAATTTTCAAAATTAGATGTGCGTTGGAAAGGTAATGATCAGTACTATCAGAAGCCGCAAAGGTCGAACTTATATTTTTGAAATTTTTGGTAGTTTTGAGAACGAGAAAGAAACACAGACCCTAAATAGGAATAGACGTAAAATCCACACCCTATGACCAAAATGAAATTTTCACATATGGATGGGCGAGTCTTTTCCTAAACTTTAATTTTTTAATTCAGTCAGATTTAGAAAATCGAAAATTTCGTGTATATATAGTGTCGCATGTAGAGGGGTTGTGCGCCACTAGCGAGAATTGCCGTTTTCTGGGGTCGCCTTGGTCGCATTCTCTCCCAAATAATCTAGTACTTACGACACCAGTGATAAGACAATCCGAGTTCATATCCCAGCCATCCTATTAATGATGTAATTATGGCCGGCAAATGAACTCGGATTCCCCAATCAAACTTAGCATTGTAACCACTACAAGTACATAAACCATGACTGATTAATACATTGATTTTTTCGATATAAACTAAGTTTCGATAACCAATAAATCGAAAACTATTAATTTTATCAAAAAATATAAAACATTTTTTGCTTACAATTAATGTTTCTACCAACATTTGCGGTCAAAATATAATAAAAAATTTCCACCCTCGAGATGGGGTGGCAACCACCCCATGGCAAAAGCGTCTTTCGGCATCATATAGATTTTGATCCTTGGACTATCCACTATTTATTGTCAAATTTTCAAGCAAATCGATCCATTCTGTAAAAATTGCGAAGTGAAAAGTTTCACTTCCAGGACTAATTATACTTTTGTAGCATAATAACTTATAAACGGCTGAACTGATGTTGATCACTAAACATGAGTTTAAAATGTATTGACAAGTAGTATCTGATGCATCCAAGATCAAGTATGATAACTGAACGTATAACAGGAATTGTTGAGCTTGAAAAACGGTTCTTCCCATAAGAAATAGATTTAGTCATACTTATGAAGCCTATAACTACAAAATTCGAATTTTCCCAGATATCAAATATACACCGTTAAACGCGTCTTGAGTGCTCCTACAAACGCTCAGTTATTGGCGCAATTCGTAGGTTGAAATTTTGAGTAATTGTCGAAAAACCAAAATTTTCAAAGTTTAATTTTTCAGTTTTTCCGCTATGGTGAGCAGTGTGTATGTCTCAGGTTGGTAGCTTAAGCACCATTTGAAAGCTTAACTCAACCCTATTGATTTGGTGTATTTGCGGTTGTCCTGTCTCTCCTTGAACCTAAGATATATACGCCCAAAAAATATGCTATTTTGTATCTACCTAGTCCTCTAGCTGGCTTACGGGTAGTCAGAAGTCAAAAATTAGACCGGTTCTAAATCGGCCCTCACACCCTCTTGAAACACAGAAAAGAATTCAGATCGGTGTAACTTTTCCACACACATACATACATACATACATACATACATACATACATACATACATACATACAAACATTTTCCCTTTTTTAAATAAAAATTGAGTCATAATTCTGAGCTCGATAACCTTTGAATGGTATAACCGATTTTCAAAATTAAACAGGCGTTGGAAATGTAATGATCTGTACTATCAGAAGCCGCAAAGGTCGGGCTTAAGTTTTTGAAACTTTTGGGAGTTTTGGGGACGAGAACGAAAAACAGACTTTAAATGGGAAGGACCGTAAAATCCACACCCTTGGACCAAAATGGAGATGTAACATATGGATGGACGAGTCTTTTCCTATACTTTAAGATGGGATTTGGCCCAATTTTCAATTCAGTCAGGTTTAGAAAATCGACAATTTCGTGTATATATAGTGTCGCTTGTAGGGGTGTTGTGCGCCACTGGTGAGAACTGCCGTTCTCTGTGGATTAACTTAGCTACTGTAACAATATTAATGTTTGTGCGGTAAATCTAATGGTGTCTGTCTCTTTAACCGTTTTGTTTCCTGACTGTTGTCTAACAAATTAATTGCAAGCACATTCGCGTGGCTTTCAAGACGTACGATATATTTTGCACTTAACTCCACTATCACTTCACTGACGGTTTTCGTTTCCAGATCATTGTAAATATCCCTGTTAGTAACAAACCACGGAGCATCGATTATTGAACGTAACACCTTGGACTGGAATCTCTCAATTATGGATACATTCGACTTGGATGCTGTTCCCCAGAGCTGCAGACCATATGCCCAGACTGATTTGAATATTGTGTTGTAGACTACTAGTTTATTTCTTGTCGTGAGCTTAGACTTACGCCCTAGAAGCCAATAATGCTTACTAAATTTTATGCCCAGTTGTTTCCGTTTGTTCCATATATGGGTTCTCCAGGTTAATCCCCTGTCCAAGTGCATGCCCAGATATTTTACAGAGGTAACTGAGGGAATTACCTTATTATTTATTGTTACGGTAGGTGGTTCACCGTCCGTGGCATTTTGTAAAAACAATATGGTTTGATTTTTGTTCATTCAATTTAATTCTCCAATTTTTTGCCCATGTATTTATTTGATTTAATACTCTCTGGAGTTTTGCAGCAGCTTCGACGGGATTTTTGTGAACTGCTAGGATTGCAGTATCGTCTGCAAAGGTGGTGGTCGTTGTATCACGATTTGTGGGTAAGTCTGCTGTGTAAATCAGATACAGTTGTGGTCCCAGAACGCTTCCTTGCAGTACCCCTGATCTGATGGGATATAGTTTTGTAAAGGCTGACTCAAACTTCACTCGAAGGTATCTTTCTGATAAATACGACTTAAGGAGTGTATATAGTTCCTCTGGTAATTTCTTTTTCAGTTTATACAACAGTCCTTGAGTCCAAACTTTATCAAAAGCCTAACATCGAGGAATGCTGCTGAACAGTAACTTTTTTCTTCAAATGTTTTATTTATAACGTTGACCACTCTGTGAACTTGTTCGATCGTACCATGCTCTTTCCTAAAGCCAAATTGGTGGTCGGGTATCATATTTCTGTCTGTTAGTATTTGTAGAAATCTTTTTTCTATTATTTTTGAAGTTATACTTCTTTACCGGCGATATGAGGGTGAATTTTTATATATTAAAACCTATGATCCAGGCGCATGCGCATTATAACTTTGTTCTGATTGGATGTTCAGATAACATGTCAAAAATTATTGAATATGGCGGCTGTGACACAGCTGTAGTTAGATTAATTATGGTTGTTGCGTTTTAAAATTTGTGTGAAAAGAAACAACAAACAAAAGTTAGTTAATAGTTATACTGCCTTTTTAAATAGTTTTCATATACCTATATTTTTGGACTTTTGGACTATTTTGGACAAGGAAAACTCATTCTAATTTGGTAAGTAGTTTTTATTATAATCATATTGTAATTATACATTTGGATTAGGTTGAAATACAGTAGAGCGTCGATTATCCGAACTAATTGGGGGACATAGGTGTTCGGAAAACCGATTTGTTCGGATAATCGAACTATAATATATTGATACATATTTATAGTCATACATATTTATCCACAAGTGAATAAAAGCCATATTTATATACCTACATATTTATTTATATCTTGATAATGACAACTAGCAACTAAACAAAAAAGTGCAGTCTTTGCAACAACATAAGTATTTTTGGATACAATATTGAAGAAAATTGAAGATATTTTAAGCGTCAATTACTAACGCTTGCTCGGTATTCGAGTGCAGGACGCGGGAGTCGATAGTTCGAATAAGCGGTCGTTCGGTTGATCGACGTTCGGATAATCGACGCTCTGCTGTACATTTATTTTCTCAAGAATGGGGATTTTAGAGAGAAATCCCAAATTAGGTCCGATTTTTATTTTTAATTTATGATTTTTGGCGTAGATTTATTTATCTAGTAGGTATGTAATGCTTTGATTTACATACTTAATTTGATTACCAACAAAAGTTCTACCAATCTTCATCTAATATATTGTTTTCTTACTGTTTTGTTATATTTTAATATTTTCTTCCACAAAATTTAAACTACATAATTTAATTATATCAAAACAACTGTCAAACAGTAAAACGTTCAGTTACCCTATTTTCCACATGACAAATAATGTGGAATTGGAAGACGTGAGTCTAGGCTTCGATTACGAATCAAAGCGCCTCGAAATTCACGGGTTCGATTCCCGATGCAAGTTTTTAATTTTTTATTTTTTTATGCATTTTATGATTGTAAGTATATTTGTTATATAATTGTTTTTTTCAGAAAATGCCTATTTAAAATTTTTGCCAATAATTATTTTTGTTCAGAAATCATTTTTTCTTTGTGGCATTTTTCAATGTGTTTGTGTGCGTTTTATTTTTTTAAATTTTTGGTATTGTCTTAAAAATCACATAATATGTAGTAGAAGTATAACTTCTTACGTGCGTACAAAGTACACACACATTCTTTTTTTCCATAATCTTAGACATTACTGGCATTAAACTAATTGGTCGATATGAAGCGGGCTCATTTGGAGGTTTTCCTAATTTTTCTATAAGGATAATTTCCGCAATTTTCCATTGGGTTGGGAAGTGTTTTAGCCTTAGTACCACATTACACAATTGAGTTAGCATTTTAATTGCTTTGGTAGGTAGATTTTTAATTACCTCACCTGTGATTAAGTCATAGCCAGGTGCTTTCTTTTTTATTAGATTATTGTTGATTATGTTTTGAACTTCTTTGGGTGAAACGTGTAGTGTGTTTTCTCCTGTCGGGGTTTGGTTCTGTAGGAAATTGTAAATTTCTTGATCGTTATTTGTTGCAGCAGCTGGTATAGGTTTGAAAACTTCTTCTAGGTATGCGCCGAAAGTTTCTGCCTTTTCATTGTTTGTTCTGGCCCATGTTCCGTTGGATTTTCTAATTGGTGGGATTTGACGATGTTGCTGTTTCAATTTTTTTGTAGCCTTCCATAGCGCATAATCGCTGGCATCTGACGGCGTTAAATTTTCTAGGTATTCTTGAACGCTGTTATTTTTTAGTTGTTTTAGTAGTTCGTTCAATTGTCGTGCTGCTCTATTGAGCCTTAACTTGTCATCTGGATGTCTAGTTTTCTTCCAAGTTCTACTTAGATACCTTTTTTCAGTTATTTTTTCTCTGACCTTTATTGGACAATTAATTTTTTGTTTTGCTTTTGTTGGTGGAGGTGTTGATTTCCATGCAGCTTCCTGAATCGTTGTTGTGTAATTTTGGATTTCTTCTTCTAGTTCTTCTGGTGACTTTAGTGATACGTTTAGTTCAATATTTGCTTCAACCCTTTCTCTGAAAGCTTGCCAGTTGGTTTTGTAATTGTGCAACTTGGGCAGAGGCTCTTTTTTAATTCCGGAAAGTACAGTTGCTACTACAGGAGTATGATCAGACTCTATATCAAGATTTGATTCGATACTTAGATATCCCCTTGAGAACCCTTTTGTAACAAAGAAATCTAAACAGTCGGGAACTTTCTGCGGGTCGGATGGCCAGTATGTGGGCTGATACGTAGACAAATGGTCCAAGTGTTGTTCTGATATGATTTGATGTAGTACCCTGCCTCTTCCAGGAGCGCACAGTCTTGAACCCCAACTAGTATGTTTGGCGTTATAGTCTCCACCTGAAAGGAAACGGTTACCAAGTTGGTTAAAGAGATTACTTAAAGAATTTTTGTTAGCTCTATAATTTGGTGTGCAGTATACAACAGCTATCGAGATTGGTCCGATCCAATCTTCTATTTCAATGGAGACTTCTTGTAGATCTGGTTGTTCAATATTTTGTAAAATATGGTGTTTTATACCCTTTCTAATGATTATAGCTGCTCCAGCACTGGCTCTTCTTGCTGCGTCTGAATGGGCAGAATTGTACGTTAAATAGTTGGATATTCTAAAACTATTTTCTGATGTTAAGTGAGATTCAGATATTAGAATTATATCTAGGTTGTGAAATTTTAAAAAAGCCTCAATTTCATTCTTCCGATTTATGATCCCATTGGCGTTCCATAAAGCTATTTTAAATATTTGAGCCATTAATTATTGGATTTAGTGTTTTGCTGTAATAAATCTCTCAAATGTCTTTTTCCTTGGTTAGTTCAAGGATTGCTTGCTGTTGCTTTTCTATTTGTTGTTGAAGTTGAACGTTTTGTTACAGGAGATAATTATTTTGCTGTTGAAGGAACGTGGTGAATTGATTGTTTG
Organism: Diabrotica virgifera virgifera; assembly: GCF_917563875.1. Classification (NCBI taxonomy): domain Eukaryota; kingdom Metazoa; phylum Arthropoda; class Insecta; order Coleoptera; family Chrysomelidae; genus Diabrotica; species Diabrotica virgifera. The sequence continues at coordinate 120,610,435 of NC_065446.1, read as the reverse complement.
TTGACTGCGGTAATAACTCTACCCTGTTTGTATTTTGAACTTGATTTTGATTTGAAGTTGCTTGTGCATATTTTTTCACCTCTACTAGAGCGTGTGAGCTGCTTATAGTGTTTTGTGATTCTTTTTCTTGTACTCTTGGTCTTGTCACTTGATTTTGTACAGCCACACCATTACTGGAGGGATATCTTCTATTTAAAATTTCAAGGTATACCTGACAACCTTTATAATTTGCAGGATGTGCTCCTCCACATAATGCACATTTTGCTGGATTGCCATCCTCTTTTTTCTTTTTGCAGGTACGGTAGTCGTGATACTCAGCACATTTCACACAGCGAATTTGTTGAGTGGATTGGTTTCTTGTATGCCCATAACTTTGGCATCGTTTACATTGCACTATAGTTTGCTTTTTGTGGGGTGTTTCGAATCTAACAACTGCATTTAACAGTTTTGAGATTTTAAAGATATCACCGTTATTTCGATTTCTCTCAATGTCAATAAAGAACAAGTTTTTGGGTGAGTTTGTTTGTTTGTCATGGACATTCATTATTTGTTTTACCTTATGACCTTCTTCTGCTAATGCTGCTATGTCTTTTGTGTCTGTGCTGTGGTGTATGTTTCGTAAAACTACTCTGTACGATTTTTCTTCTGGTAGTTGATAGGTATGCCTGACGATTTTATTGTCGTCCAGCAGCTTTTTTATTGTTTTGTAATTGTCGATAGTAGTTGTCTGGATTTTTATTTTGTTTTCTGATAACAATTTGTAAGCAAAATCTGACGTAGATGAGCGAATTAATGTTAGAAGACCTGGTAAATTTGAGACTCCGTATAGTATAAAAGGAGGAACTTTATCTATTTCCTTTTTGTTATTATTTATTTGCTCTGTATCATCTTCATTTGATAGTGAAGAAAAACGATTTTGTCTGCTAATAGAATTTTCAACTTCACTTACCTTTAAGGATTTCTTTTTCATTTGTGGGCTGTTGCTATTTCTTATATGCTTCTTATATTAAATTTTTTGGAACTCATTTGGTTGAAATACTTCATTATCTGAATTTTCTTGCTCCATTTTTTCGTTTTCTGACAGTGAAACATTTCTTATTTGGTTTTGATTGCTTGTAGTTGGATTTACTGCATCATAATAATAATTTATCTTCTGCTGAACTTTATTTTGGTGGCTTTGATCGGGAATGGCCTGTGTTGACATCGTGAATGGTGTACATTGCATTTGTTGTTGAGTGAGAAACATCCCCTGTGCGTAGTTGTTATGAGCCGCATAATTTTGTGGTACCATTGGGATGGATTGATTTGCATCAAATGCAGTTGGATACTGAACATTTTGCGTGCTGTAAATGTTTTGGATGGGTTGCATTTGCATATATGGTGTAATTTCCCCTATATTCGTATTTTGATACATTTTTGGTTTAATAATTTATTCACCTAATTTATTTAAGTTACGCCACTGATTAAAATAGTCATACCGATTATTGTATTTAACTTTTTCACAGAATTAAGTATTAATTGTTGTTTGTTTTGTTTATTAATGATAGGTAATTAATAAATAAATAAATACCTTTATACGATCACTGATAACAGCTATCACAAAGCGATAAGACACCTGCACCGGTTTTCGCCGTCAGATACAGGTAACTTCTTTTTATGTAGCGGAAGTTGATGTTAAGTTTTATTTTTAAAACACAGCACAGTTTAAAACAGATTAAAAAGAGTTTAAAAACGTTGTTTCGAATATTTGTATTTACATCGATTGGCCATTCGACCTTATCAGTCGAGGTCTGAAACGGAACTGAATGTAGTAAATAAGTATTAATTAGTTTTGAAATAAATATTTAGTCATGAACTTTATTAATTTCTTATTAAAAGTTACTAATACCGGCTTTTTAAGCTCGGAGTTCTAAAAAATTTCAATAGATTTAATTTCAAAATTAAAGTCATGAAATTTTCTGCGCAAAAAGTTAAAGCGAAGCTATAAACTCAGTTGTTTGTGCTCTTTTCAAATGTGCAAACCAATTTAGAAAATTTCAATATACAGGGTGTTGTTTCAAGGTCACAATTACTTTATATTTCTTTGTTAATCCGGACCTGGATTTCTCTTGTGATCAGTAAATGGATCGTTCTAATGTAGTAAATAAGTATTGATTATTTTAATGAGCATTTGGTAATTAACTTTAATAATTTAGTATTAAAAGTTAATATTACCTGCTTTTTAATCTAAGAGTTCTTAAAAACGTCAATATGATTTCAATATTAAAGTCATTAAACTGTCTGGCCGAAAAATATAAGCGAACCATTAAACTTAGTTTTTTGTGCTCTTTTCAAATATGCAAACGGATTTTAAAAATTTTAATATACAGGGTGTTGTTTTCAAGGACCTGGATTTTTCTTGTGATTAGTAGTTGGATGGATTGTGTTTTAAATGAGACATATGTGTACCAAATATCAAAAAATATACAGGGTGGTTCTAAATTATGGGTCCAGAAAGAAATGGGCAAAATCGATAAAACACCCTGTAACTCGGTTATACAAATAGGTGAGGCTATAAATGTGGTATATCTAGAACCGCCTCAGTGACCTCTATTCACCATTCAAGTATTTCCGTTTCCCAATGAAACACCCTGTATAAGAAAAAGTTTACAATTCTACATCCCCTCCATTTTCCAAAAATTGGGAAATACGGGGTGAAAAATATTTTCTCGGGGGTGAATAAATATACATTCAAAATAAGTCCGGAATTGGATAAAATGACTAATTCTAAGCAACTTTTGTTCCATCGAGTTTTTTCCGCAAGTCAGTATTTTTCGAGTTATTTGCGAGTGAATATGTTCATTTTTAACAAAAAAACACGTTTTTGGAAGGTTTTTCGCAAATACTCAAAAAGTAAGTATTTTATCGAAAAAAATAATCCTAGCAAAAATAAAGCTTATAAAAAAGTGAAAAAAATGGTGTATGCATGAAGTATATAGACCAAGTAGAAGCAAATGAAAAGTAGGTTCTTCTTCGTCAAATTCCAAATCGAATATTTCAACTTGAAATAAACAAAAAACGGAGCACTTTTCGGGGAAAATTCATTATAACTTTTAAAGTGTTTAAAAAAGGTTTAATTTTGTTTATCAAAAAAACTTCTAACGTTAAAAGTAAGTGAATTACGCTCAATTGGTCCCATTTATTTTTTGGTAAAAAAATCGCGAAAATCACCCCCTAATTAGCATACTAAATAAAATTATTCACAAGTTACTTTACTTATGTATTTTTTATATTATGATATATAAGTTTCATTGGTTCAATGTGCACATTTTTGAAAAACAATTGCTTTTACATAAACACTTTTTTTAATTTTGAAAAAAATTCATTTTTTTTTCAATATAACTTAAAAATTATTAGTAATACCAAAAATCTCAAACAGTAATAAAATGTACGTTTTGCTTTTCTGAATATTTCAGATTTTTTGTTTGGTTTTTGGACAAAAATTACTTATGCTGTGGCTGTTTAAAATTGACAAACTCGTGATTAGTTACTCGTTCAAGCCATTTTAACTACAGCCTTTTCAAAAATAAGCACTTTGAACCGATGAAACTTAGAGATCATATAAAAAGAATACATAAGAAAAGTAACTTGTGAAGCGGTAACGATTAAATTTATTTGGGACAACCCTGACCATAGTACCTAAAACGTGTTTAAAATCGAACTCTGAAAATTAATTCAAAAACCAGTGTATGTACATAATACTAACAAATTTAATATTTCATTAAGTAGTGTTTAAATAGTGTGATATCAAACAATAAACACAACAGAGACAGTAAAGCCTCGGTCTCCTCGAAAGCGGCACCGACAAACTGCGACCGTAACGATCAATGACGTCATAAAAACTATACCATGCAAAATAATAGCGGTGGTTTCCAAGGATGCGTTGGAAGCCACCGCTTGCTGAGGTTGCACATTCCATTGCCCCAGTGAAGAACCTTGAATTTTTCACCGTAATCTGACGTAATTCATCGCAGTGTTACGGTCGCAGTGTGTCGGTGCCGCTTTCGAGGAAACCCAGGCTTTAGTCACTTTAATGTTAACAGTTTTTTATTATTATTATCGAATATATTCATATCGGAATACACCTAAGCAGATAACCTACAAAAGCTAGAACAAGTGTAAAATTGGTTTTATCCAATCTGAAATTTTTACTACTAACAATACTTCAAATAGCTCCTCTACAAATCAGTTAAATGTATCACCTACATATTCTTCCGTAACCAACCAAACACCACACACCAACATATTTCCATAAGAAAACAAGGAATTATATTTGATGCAATTGAAAATACCAAACTAGAAGATTACCTGTCTGCTCTGAGTCTTTTGCTAAAACCAACCGATATTATTTTCTGTTCAAGGTTATCAAATAACAGAGTATGTATATATTTAGCAAAGGAAAAACTAGTTGAGGATTTTGTAAACAAAAATGAAAAAATTAAAATAAACCAACAACTCTTACAGGCTCGCAGACTTGTTAACCCAAGTCAGCGATTAGTATTGTCCAAGGTCTGTCCCTCAATCCCACACTCGGTCCTAATATCTGCATTAGAATCATGTGGATTAAATCTTCAGTCACCTTTAACATTCCTAGGAATAGGTACATCTACACCGCAATTCCAGCACATTTTGAGTTTCAGACGCCAAACCTACATATATTCACTAAATAACCAGACACTACCAAATTCATTCCTTATCACACATGAGGAAACATCATACAGGATTTTCCTATCATTAGATAACCAAGCTTGCCAAACATGTAAGCAAACCAACCACTTAACAAAAAAATTGCCCAATGTTTACTTCGATTACAGCAGATAATTCAACATCAAATAACCTTTTTCCAAACCACATACCAATTCTAAAAACACAAAAAACAATTACCAACAACAATCAGAAGAAGAAAGTACTATACAACAAAAAATCCAACCACTAACTACACAACAAGAACCACACATACACCCAACCAAAGAAGAGTCAACAAGCAACAAACAACCTAAAAATTGCTCTAGAAAATGAGGCAATGCATATAAACACAGGCAAAAAACAAACCAAACGCACAATATCCCAAACCTCTCCATCGGCTACGACACCTACAGAGGAACATACTTTCATAACACCAAAAAATAGAGAGAAGAAAGTCAAATCAGATCAAAATACGAAAACAAAAAAAAAACAATAGAAGAAATGCTCAGTTACAATAAAAGATTATATGATAACCCAAATTCTAACTACCCTCTAACTTACGAAGAGGTAATAGATTTTATTGAAAACTGTGATGGCTCACCAGATCCATTGAGTATCGCCAAAACGTATGCAGGAAAAATAGCAGAAATCGTAGATCTGTTAAATAAAATATACCCTTACCTGAAGGACCGAAAAATTAAAGTCAAATGCGCTCGAATAAAAAATAAAATATTAAACCAGAGCAACCTAGAAACAGACTTAGATAGCGACGCATCTACCGAAACTTATTAATATATCAACAAACACGGTAATACCTACAACATACACCGATACGTCAAAAATGAAGACAGAAAAATAAAAGAGAGAAGAAAGCAACGCGAAAACAGACTAGTGTGTGAAGTGTGCAATAGTGTTCTATCTAACGGTAAAACAGTGAACAGTAAACAGTGAACGACGGAAATATAATATACCCAACTCCCTAAAAAATGACGCCCTAGAAGAAAACATAGATACCTACTCAAAATATGTTCTTAACTTAAAAACTACCAACTACATACTTTAATTGATCAGACACACATTGTAATACACATATTGTAAACTTATGTACATTATTTATATCAACTGTAACAGTAATCTAAATATGCTAATGACCCTGCGTGGTAGATGCGTTAATAAAACGAAAAAAAAATTTATTTGGGATGCTAATTAGGGAGTGATTTCGCGATTCTTTTTACCAAAAAAATAAAAGTGACCAACAATATTTTGAGCGTAACTCACTTACTTTTATGTTAGAAGTTTTTTTTAGAAAAAAAACAAACCTTTTTTAAACACTTTAAAAAAGTTGTAACGAGTTTTCCCCGAAAAGTGCTCCGTTTTTTGGTTATTTCACGTTGAAATATTCGATTTGGAATTTGACGAAGAAGAACCCACTTTTCATTAGCTACAACTTTGCTTCTACCTGGTGTATATACTTCATGTATACGTATACATACGGTGACCATATGTACTTATTTAAGTAGGACAGTACTTATTTTTAAATATTGTCCTAATGTACTTTAAAACCTTTCTAAGGACACGCGAATGTACTTATTTTTTCTAAAAAATGAATATTTTTATCTTTTACTACTTTTAAACAAATTTCTTTGTATACTGTTCCAGGTATTGCAGCTTTTGTGTCTTGATGGTTTCCAATATTTCCATTCTTTTGTTGACTCTTCTCATGACTTCGTTGTTTGTTGTTTGTTACAGGCTCGGTCCATGCTATCTTCAAGTATCTTCACCCACAGTTCAAATGCTTCCAACTTTTTGGTAGTCGACGCGTTAATTGACCATGCTTCTATCCTGTAAAGCAGAGTCGAGACAATATAACACCTTGGGAGCTTAACTCTCAAGTCTGAATTATTTCAGTTCTCTTGCACAAACTACCTTTCTCATTTTATTGAAGTTGGTTCTTGCCTTCTCTATTCGAACTTTAATTTCTTTGGAGTAATCGTTTGTGTGATTAATTATTGTGCCAAGATAGTTGTAGTTTTCAACTTGTTCTAAAGTCAGGCTTTTATCATTATTTTGGGTTTTTGATATCCTCATAAATTTAGTTTTCTTGATGTTTACTGATAATCCATATTGTTCTCCATACTCAACTATCTTGTTCATTAGCTTTTGGAGGTCTTGGAGGTTGTCCGCATATCTAATGTTGTTAATTGGCGTTCCATTTAGGTACCTTTATTCCTGCTGTTTCTCCCTCAAGAATTTTTTTCATAATTTCTTCAGAGTATGCATTTAATAGTAGTAGTGACAATACACACACCTGTCGCACTCCTCTTTTAATTTTGAACTCTTCTGATGTGTGTTCGTTAATGCGTATGTGTGCCTGCTGTTTATAATATAGATTTGTTATAATTCAAAGGTCATTTGTATTGTAATTGTTTTGCTTTGAGGACGTCCATTAGCTCTTTGTGGCGGACTTTATCGAAAGCCTTGTTGTAATCGATGAAACAGACGTAAATATCCTGGTTCACATCCAAGCATCTCTGGATTAGTAATGTAAATCCAAAGTGGGTTTCTTCAATATTCATATAAAGTGTTTGGTAAATGCGTTTATAAATGATCTTTAAAAACATTTTAAGTGTGTGAGACATCAGGCTTATGGTGCGGTGGTCGTACACAAAACTTCAGTGCACAAGTGAAACATTTTTACACAAAATGTGTAACCTACCTAGAAAACTGGAGTACAAATTTTCATGAATTTAAACTATTCAAAAGCATAGATCTAAAGAGGGCTCCACACTCTCGGCGAAGTTACTTCGCCAAAGTTGACCGAAGTCCGAAGTACCCTCTCTACACACTCGTTTTACTTCGCAAGGAAGTGCGATACCGAGAAAGAGCGGTGCGATACCGACAAAGATCCCTTTGACCAGACCGACAGAAAATGGAAGTAGAACGAAGTGAGGCAAAGTTACACAAGGTGGCCGTCTACACTTTCGTACTTGTTGAACCTCGATCGACTTCGGCGAGAGTGTGGAGCTCGCATAAGAAGTGAAATAACATGGAACGATGTTTGTTATTCTCTCGAAGCTTTTAAATTGTATATCAAGGCAACCATGTTAAACGAAGATCAACTCTTTGACGAACTGGGAATTTTGAAAGACGTGGCTACAAGTGAAAAAATTGCTGAGTGGAACAGAAAAGAAAAAAAATAGTCAGGATCGATGGCTTAAAGTATTTAAGTGTGTAGATCAATTCAAACTGAAAAACTTACAAAATATTATGCGAATTTATTTTTTCCCTTCCGGGTACTAGTGCGGCTATCGAGTGTTTATTTTCTGTAATAAATAAATTATTATTGGACGTCGGAAAAGTCACAAATGTCCATATCCACTCTCAAGGCAGCGATGCTGGTGTACGCAAATTTTGATGAGACTTGTATGAAATGTTATGAAACCTTAAATTAATTTTAAGTTCAGAAAAATATGAATGATGCAAAAAACCGGAAGAAGATGAGGCTATTCCAGGTCTCTCATCTAAAAACTCTTAATTACAGGCTTGTAACTTTTCCAAAGTTAATGTAATGTGTTATATTTAGTTTAATTGATATAATTTTTTATGTTTAGCTACATAGTTCATTTATTTTTAATGCCAAAAAGTTATATTTGTCCAATAACAAGATACATTTTGCGTTTTTAATACATTTTTGTTTTTTGTACTTTTTTTTCTTTAAAAAGATATGGTCACCGTACGTATACACCATTTTTTTCACTTTTTTATAAACTATATTTTTGCTAAGAATATTTTTTTCGATAAGATACTTTTTGAGTTATTTGCCAAAAACCGTGCAAAATCATGTTTTTTTTTTGTTAAAAATGAACAACTCGCAAATAACTCGAAAAGTTTTGACTTTGGGAAAAAACTCTATGGAACAAAAGTTGCTTAGAATTAGTCATTTTATCCAATTCCGGACTTAGTTTGAATGTACATTTTTTACTCCTGAGAAGGGGTATTCCCCTCCATTTTTGTAAAATGGAGGGGATGTAAAATTGTATATTATTCTTATATAATAATATGTAATAATGTACAAAGCAATACTCAAACCTATTTGGTACTACGGACTACACCTCTGGAGCTGTGCAAAGTCAACATCACTGAATATCATCCAAAGATTTCAGTCGTAAGTTCTAAGATCAATAGTGGGTGCACCATGGTACGTAAGTAATCAAACACTTGACGAAGACTTAAATAAATATACCTTTCATCAGAGAAGAAATTCATCGAGCCACGGAGTCACAAAATGAGCCATTCACCATGAAAATGAGTTAGTAGGGGAGTTATTCCATAATGGCCCTGCCACAAGGAGACTAAATAGAACCTGGCCTCAGGACCTATTTTAAAAGGAACAAATTTACTTAATACTCTTTTAATGATGTAAATTGTAAATAATTAAATGAAATGCAATCAATTTAAAATTCACACGTATAGTTGAGACTTTTACAAAATATCTTCATTTTTATAAGTAAGAGTGTACATAACCTCAGAACGCATTTTTTTGAAAAAAAGCGTGTATCTTTTTTTTTGTGAGTTTTTGCGAGAATAATCATATTTTTTGTTTTGATACAACCTTAATAAATTTTTTATGCGATTAAAAAATAAGGCAGCGTAATTTTAAATTGCCAACCCCCTGTCCCAAAAACATTTTTCGTTTTTATTTTTTTTTTTTTTTTAGATGAGATGCAATCAATTTATAAATATCAAAAAATTCACATTCACATTAAGGCATACCTACCTAGTTCATGTTTTTACAAAACATGTCTATTTTTTATAGATCCGTAGGTTGAGCCTACATAACATCAAAATGCATTTTTTTTTCGTATCATACTTTTTTTAAGATGTCTGCAGGTCTAATTTGTTTTATTTTGTGAATTTTAACAAAAACTATATTTTTACTTTTTTAGATTTTGCCGAAGGTGCAGAGACTTCAAAATAGATAAAATCAACGTCTTTTATAGGTTATATTAACTGAGTCCTTTACCACATTCAATAATTGGGTGAAACACGTTCAAACTCACAAAATACCCCAATTCTGTTTCTCCCATTTTTGAATGTTCCAAATGAGTCAGTTAGGTACTTTAAATTATATAGTATATGGCTTAAACCTTGATTTTATTTATTTTTAAAGTCTATAAAATGGGGAAAGTCCCCAAAAAACACTAAAAACCAGTTTTTCGAGATTTTGTAGGTGGTGCACCTTACGGAAAAGTCGGATAAAAAGTAGAGTGAAGTATAGTTTTTGGTAAAACAAACAAAATAAAAAACTGACTGTGGCCATCTCCAAAAAAGTTATATGCTTTTTTCGAAAAAAAAAATACATGTTGAGGTTATGTACACTAAACCTACGGGTTTATAAAAACTAAACATGTTTTAGAAAAGTCTCAACCATACGTGTGAATTTTTTGAAATTTTGAAATTAATTGCAACTCACCTAAAAAACCAAAAACGGTAAAATGACCAAAAACGGTAAAATGACTTTTTAGTGGTGGGTGGAGGGTTAAAATTGCATTTAGTCTTATTTTTTAATCACATAGAACGTAAAAAAATAAAAAAAATTTCATCCTGGGAGTCATTTTGCTTATCTTAACGGGGTTAGTACCCTTTAAGGTTGATATGAAACCTTAATTAATTTGTTTCTGATCCTAGAGATGGCTCTACTGTAGCATGCCATTGTGGTAACATTTTCAACTTAATTGTAGATTTCTACATGATGACTCAGTAATATGTAGAAACCTGAACACTTTTTTATCGTTACACCCATCGGCTCAATTGGCTATGATGCCAAATTGTTTAAACAGTAATTTTACCAACGCCTAATAACAATGTTAATAGCAAGAAACATTTAGTCCATGTTGTGAGGCCGCTCCCGTCTGAAAGAAAATTATGTTTCGGTTTCTTTGCGGATTCCTATTCAAAAATGTCCCCTTTAAGGAAATCTGAGTGCGAAATTGTTGGCCAGAAATTGTGTAAACAATTTTTTAAAGAAATTCAAACGATCACCATTTTTTGCTCCGGCAAATATTTTTTTAAGTTTTTTGGGTCATTCTAAACAAGAAAGGTTCTTGTCATTTTTCTCAAAAGTTGATAGTTTTCGAGTTAGGGGCGATTTAAAATCTGAAAAATGCGATAATACGCATTTTCGAAGCTTAAAAGCTCACATTTATAATTTATATTAATATATCGCACATCCCATTCAATACCGATACAACTGCGGTTTTCTTCTTCTACAAAATAGATATTTTAAGACAATTGAATATTAGAATATTAGTAATTCAATAGCACACGAATGGATATCTTTTTTGAAAAACAAGCAATATTTAACCATTATAAATATTTGTAAGATATGGCGGTATTGCATTATATTTTTAAATAACTCATCAACCATAACTGCTACGATTATACAGATTAACAATGAAAAACCAGACAAAGTTATAAATGGTAGTTTACTAGATAAATTTATCTAATAATTATAAGTATTGTATATTATAAATCACAACAAAGTGAAATTAACTCAACAAATTGAAATAAAATGATTGATGTACAGTTGCAATAAGATTTTTTTGCATAATTCCAGTAAATGCTCTTTTGTTTTCTCTCCTACAGTAGGAGGCTTTTCGTAGGCTGGTTTTGAGTTATATTGCTCTAAAATATTATTATTATCAGAAAAACGACGAGTAGAAAGGTCAATAGTTTTATAGGTTGTATAGTCAAAGTTAAATTTGTAAAAAAATTTTGTAGGAAAACACTTTTCTACTTTAAGAATTTGTATATTATTCCATATTACTTTCTCGTTATCCGAATTTTTGGTGAATTTTTGCCCAAAAATTTTTGAAAGGTACTTGAAGTCAAAAAAGTCTTCAGCGTCCATTTCATTCCCTTTATAGGGCCTACCGTTTTTCTTTTTGCAGCACTTATTAGAGGTGGCCACTGACATGAATTGAGTTAAACTGTGTTTTTGCTTTCTCGATTACTGCATGCATCGAATCACCCTCATTTTGGGTATGACCAACAGTTAAAAATTTGTGAGTAATGTTATTTATTTCAGCATGCGTAACTGCATATAAGTACATTAAGTACCACCAAAACCGCCTTATTCTTATTCTTGCCAACGCAGTTGTCGGAATAAAAAATAATATCTTTTCCTGCAGGTAAAGTAGATAGATAGCTAGAGAGGCATGTTGCAATTTAATTTGCTCCTCGCATAGCAATGGCCTCGTGCCAAAAACAGCAGGAACTGTTTGCGATGCTACTTCGAAAATCGTAAAATTAAAGCAATTGAGACAGGACTTATAAAAAAATGTAGAAATATCTCCGCAATGTGTAGCAAATCGAAGCCAGCTACTATGAGTTTATTATTTTTTATGTAGGATTTGTAATATTTTTTGCTTTTTCTTCTCGGCTTCTTTCTTTACTACGAATGTGGCGTGTGTATTGTTCTTGGCCTTTTTATTTTTCTTCTTGGTTGCATTGTTTATACACCTCATAAGTTGCGCAGTGATCTTTCGTCGGTTTAAAAAAAGAAATATTACATTCTGTGTTAAAAAATGTTTCATATGTACATCTTTTAACAGATGGCAACTGCTTTTCTTCTCGTTACTCTTTGTAGTATCTATACATCTAAGCTAAGGTTAATGATCCATCAAGGAATTCTCTACGAGTTTGAGCTCTTAAATAGTGAGACTCTACGCGCTCAAGCTATTTATGTGTTTTCTTACGGTTTCCTTAAGTTTCTCGTTTATAGTTGTGCGTTTTGATGATTTCCTCTATTATCTTTCTGAACGATGTTATACTCTTTTGACTTAGCCCAACTTGTTCGAATAAATCGATCTCCAATATTAAGGGTATTCATAAAAATATTTTGCATGCTCTTCTCCTTAATTTGTTTATAGTTAAATAAAAACATAAATTGTTTGTCCTATTACTTCCTTCTACAACTCTCCCATACTTCGGAATATTGTGCAAACGTTTCTGTAAAATACCCCTAGCACTCGCAACATGTGGCGGTATTACATTAAAACATACATATTATATTCTACGTGCAATATCCATACATGATACAGTTAAGGCGCTACAAACTACGTTTTTGAAGTTACGTCACTAATGTTCTCAGCAAGCGACGTGTATTCTCGCAATTTTCAGATTTTAAATCCCTTGTAACTCGAAAACTGTTAACTTCTCAGAAAAATGAGAAGATATCTTTTTTGTTTAGAAAAAAAAAAAAAAAACCTAAAGAATTACAGGGCCAAATAGGAGATTGTTGAAATAGGGCCTGCTGCATTGGCATTAAAATCGGATGGACGCGCATAATTAACAATTAAAAACAACGGTCTAAATTGAAGTTAGACCCGAATACTACTCAGAATTTCAAAAATGAATGTTTAAACTTCACTTTAAGGACTTGCCAACCTTAAATATAATAATTTAAATATGAGTTTTTACACCTCGAAAATGTCTATCTTCGCATTTTTCAGATTTTAGTTCACCTCTAACTCGAAAACTATCAACTTTTGAAAAAAATGACAAGATATTTTTCTTGCTTAGAATGACCAAAAAAACAAGAAAAAATATTTTCCTGGACAAAAAATGGTAATCTTGTGAATTTGTTTAGAAACATTTTTTTTAACAATTTTTGCCCAAAAATTTCGCTGGCACTCTTCTGATTTATTTAAAGGGGACATTTTTGAATAGGAATCCGCAAAGAAACCAAATCAGAATTTTTTTTCAGACGGGAGCGGCCTCACAACATAGACTAATTACATATTATGTTTCTCCGTAACTAAATATTCCAGTTAGTAAGGAATTCATCTTATCTCACACTGACACTGAAAGATGGTAATAAAATTTTACGACCTCTTCCATTCACTGTCGACAAATCATGTAAAAGTGTATTACATTGCACAAATTTTGTTTATACACATAAACCTTTTAACACGTTGACGGACAGTGCGAATGCCTCAAATGTATAATCAAGTGTTGTGATACTATTATGAACTTTGCAAAGTAGAATAGGGAAATTGCTAAATTTGTTTTAGCGCTTATAGATTATGGAAACAATATGTTTTTTGTAAACATGTGGACGACGGCCATGGATGTATCATATTTTATATGCATCTGTAGATGTAATAATAGGATTTTGATTTTAAATTCCGCAAAATATGTTTAAGCAAGGCGAAAACCTCGCGTTTCTTGGGAAAAATATTCCCATGAGATCTTTTTGCGTAATCAGTTTCATGAGATACCTCAGCATAAGACAAAAAGGGTTATAATAAAGATATTAAAAATGACTTAACAGAAAAAAATACTGAAAACTATTTCACTAACACCAAAACTAGTTCGTCTCTGTCTTGCTAAGAGAACCGTCGATTTATTGCATTTCGATTCAATGTCCATGATTCAGTTCCATAGTAAAGCACACTGTGTACATAACATTTAATTAGCCTTATTTTGAGGGCCAATATCAGATCTTTGCTGCATAAAATCTTTTTCATTTTCACGAAGTTGGCACGTGCTTTTTCAATTCTCTCTCTTATTTCTGCAGTCTAATCGTTATTTTCTGTGATTATCGTTCCCAAGTAAGTATATTTTTTTACTTCAGACTGCTGGCCGCCTACCGTTAATATTTCATTTATATTGTTGTTCTTGCTATTTTTCATAAATTTTGGTTTTTTGAGGTTAAGGGAGAGTCCGTATTCTCCATTACATATATCTTAATATTTTGTTCATTATTCTTTCTAAGTCTTCCAAGTTGTCTGATATTATGACTGTATCGTCGGTATACCTACTGTTATTAATTAAATTTCCATTCACTTTTATGCCGACTGTCTCGTTTACCACAGCTTCTTGTGTGATTTCTTCAGAATAAGAACTAAACAATAACGGCGACAGTATGTAACCTTGCCTGGCCCCTCTCCTTATCTCCATTTCTTCTGACACTTCTCCAAATTACACATTTGATCGTTGGCTGTAGTATAAATGGTATAGTTTATTACTAAAGTTATTATTATGGTATGGTTTATTACTAACGAGGAAGTTATAAATGCCTTAAATCAAATGAGAAATGGAAAATATAGAGACGACGGAATAACAAAAGAGATGATAAGAGATGGAGGTCAAACTACCTTGGAAGCAGTTAAAATCCTAATGAAGGAGTGCCTCTTTGATATTGCTATTTCAACCACTTGGCAAAATGCGCAGCTACTTCTACTACAAAATAAAGGAGGCAAACACAAACTCGAAAATTACAGACCAATAAGTCTGTTACCACATCCGTACAAACTGCTTACCACAATAATGACCAACAGACTATCAGATAAATTCGATAGTTACCAGCCTGTTGAACAAGCGGGATATCGCAAAGGTTATAGTACCGTAGAACACCTACTCCTACAGACAATAAGGACATTTCTCGAAAAGTGTAACGAATACAATGAACCTCTTCATTCAGCATTTGTTGATTACAATAGGGCATTCGATTCCATAGAACTCTGGGCCGTATTAGACGGAATGAATAACGCAAGGATTGATTCCAGATATAGAATATAGAATTATTTACTATTGAATTAGAAGATGCCTTATGTCTTAGAAAAAAAAGTTAAATTGTCACTTAAATTTTTAAGTCATCTAAGATTTGCCGATGACATAGTGCTCATAAGCAACAATACAGAAGAACTAATCTACATACCAAAGATGATTAAACAGGAATCTGAGAAGAAAAGCGGTTTAAAAATAAATTTAAATAAAACAAAAGTGATGACAAATCAAAATATCAGAATCGACTTGGGCAGCAGTTGCAAGACTCAGTGATGTGTTGAAAGACAAAAAGATACCAATAAACCTAGAAAAAAGGGTATTCAACAGTTGTATTCTACCAGTTATGACTGATGGAGTGGATACCGTGACACTTACAGGGTTATCAGCCAATAGATTAAGAACACAGAGGGCCATCGAACGAGCTATGTTAGGAGTATCTCTGAGAGAACATATTTGAAATGGGACGTACGAAACAGGACGAAGGTGGAATATGTAACTGGAAGAATTGCGCAAATGAAATGGAACTGGATAGGACACGTGGCACGGCAAAACAACGAAAGGTGGACGAGAACATTGTACATTGGAGACCACGCGAGCATGGTAGTAGCAGAGGAAGACCACAAAAACGATGGTTAGATGACTTTAAAGCAAAAGTGGGGAGAACCTGGTACCAAAGAGCACAAAACAGAGAAGAGTGGAAACTCCTGGGAGGCCTTTGTCTAGGAGTGGATGCAAACAGGCTAAAGAAGAAGTTATTGTTTTCTTTAGGGACATTCACTTAACAAGCTACATGTTTTTATGGATTTGGCTGTCTCTAGAGGTGTATATTCTCGGGCTGAATACCGATAACCTTTTTCCAAGCACACAAACAATCCACATTGCTTTACTATATTTTTTGTTTTTGTTCTGTTAGTGTATCTTTGGTTGCCTATATAGATGTCATATGATATAGGTGAACAAGGATTAGGATGAAGTTAGGTTAGGTCTGATCCGGGGAACCGGTACCGGGACAAGCGATGTAAGATGATCAAACTAAATAAAGATATCTTAATCAAGAGTACTTAATAGTCATTATTAAAGAACCCAACTAAACATGGTGGCAGCGGTGTTGAGTGCAGCACGTATATTTTAAGTATAAAACTATATTACCCATTAACCACTAGCACATGCCAAGAGTAGCAAAGCAAGGTTAAGGGGCAAGAAAATATTCTGCATTGTGGTCAATTGTGGTTGAAATCATACCCGACATAAAGTAACACTGAAAATGTCTACTAATACTACTCCTGATGCAAATACTCAAGGTATAGTAAGTCCAGCACCATTGAATGTTAACCCTCCGGATAAATTCAATTTTTTGGCCCCAGCAATTTGGCCTGCATGGAGGAAGAGGCTGGAACGCTACATGTCGGTATCAGGGCAGCTCCAAAAGACAGAAAAACAAAAAATAGATATCCTAGTGTACCTTATGGGAGAAGAATACGAAGATATTTTGATACAATTTCAAAAAATTCCAGATACTTACGAGGAAGTTCTAAATGTTTTTGACAAATATTTTATCCCTAGACGTAATATTATATACTAACGTTTCAAATTCAATTCTACAGTACAAAAACCAGGTGAAACCATTGACTTATTTATTACTAGCCTACATACCTTAGCAGAACATTGTAATTATGGGCAACTGAAGGAGGAATTGATCCGAGACCGTATCGTAGTAGGCATGCTGGACACAAAAACATCAGAAAGGTTACAGCTAAAAGAAACAGTTTTGATAGCAATTTCTGGCTTTTCTTCGTGTCTTATCAGATAAAACAATTGTTCCAGATATCGTTATCGCGTTTCCTTTTTTACTTCTGTATCGATGATTATTCTGCCGCGCCGTTTTCATTTTCTAATATTCCATACTCTTTCTCTTTCTGCTCTCAAAGAAACTGTTTATTAGATTTTTTTCTTTCTCATCTAATTTATACCGATCCAGATTAGCTCCATATAACAGTTCTAGTTCTACTTGCATCATACTAATCAATACGTTTATTTAACATATTATTAAGTGTCAACACATTTTTTCTTTTGTCTTCGCTAATATTTATTTATTTCTGTTGTTTTTGTACATAGAAGAAATCAATATAGATGTAAGATTTTTAAAATTGATTGTTATTATTTCTTTTATATTGATCCTTTTTTTATTTTTAATATGAAGGTGAAAATATTTTTTAACCTATCCTGAATTAATTTCAAAAGTGGTTATTTATTTAGGTACTCTTACTCCATATCTATTTAAATATCGTCCAATTGGTTTCCTTTAAATTTAGCTCACCACAAATGCAAAAAGTAATGAACAATGAAAATTTTAAACATAAAATAATGATTTCAATTAAAATCTTTAATAAACATAAGTGCGACAAAAGAGAAACACCATGGATGGTAGTTATTAGAAAAAGTATTTGACAAAAGTAGACTATTTATGCTCCAATTCAAAATATAGTCAAATACAAAGAGATACATGAAAAAATACAAATAAAAAAGACAACTTTATGTTACTTAAAAACATTAAAAAGCCAACTCGGGTTTAATCGAGACAAAAAGTACCGGCCCTAAATATATCAAAATCTAATACGGCCAAGGGGACTGATAATATTTCAAGAAAAGTAGTTAAATTAATTTCAGAAGGTCACGTTGATGCGTTATAAATAGACGTTATAGTAGCTTATATCTGTATTATATTACCTACCTACTAACTATAATACAATAACACGTTTTGTTGTACAAAGTAATTGATATGGCAACGCTGCTAGGATAAAGTTCTGTTTGACGCGATTCTGGCAGAAGGTACTGCTATCTATCGAACATAAATATTACCGATGTTGTAGATGGAGTCACTTCATGGCGGAACAAATTCACAGCGGCAATTCAAGATATAATTCTTGTTTAACGAGATTTTTCATATGTTTAGGAAAAAATATTCAACATTTTATTGCAAATATTTTCCACTCTTACAGTTTTATATATGTTGTTATTAAAATTTTGTCCGATTTCTTACCGGTAGCTTTATTATAAGCCAAAACATATTATTTCTTCCTATTGTGGCAAAACTGTAAGATCAAAAATTTTCAAAAAATTCATAAGTATTTCTTAGGATTATATCTTTATGCTGTAAGAAAATTAACAAAATTGTATGTTTGGTTTTCCCGCTTTATACTTGGAAAAAAAGAGTATTTTTGAGTTTTTTCGAAAACGAAAACATGAAGTTCGCTCAAAATTTGTCAAAATACTTCTAGTAATCACATACATCTTCTCAAATTTTTTCAAAATTTTTGAACTTCAAATTTTTTTTTGGGGGGTTCAGATCAACCTTAACAACCGATGTTTTATTATAACAAACACTGCAAAAATTATCCGCATGCTTAGAATAACAAAGTCCCCGATTGGACGTTATTTATCATATCGTTTAACCCAATAAAAATATTAAATATTCCCAGATCATTAAATTTTCAAACATGTAACCATGAAGACATTGTCTTCAAGACAAGAAAGAATTTGATGGTAATTTGATATTTGCAGACGTCGCGTCGCCGTTCTTGTTGATAATTTAGCTTTGAAAAAAGCATGAATGATAGGAAGTCACGTATGTGGTTATGTGGTATATTTAATAGTAAGCCAAACGTGAGGAATGTGCTTGATTTTGTAATATGAAGCCAGAGCCACAAATTTATAATCAATAAATAAATAATATTTATAAAACATAGTAAAAGAAAAGAAACAACTGTGGAAAAAATACCTAACAAAAAGAAAGTAAGAACACTATGACAAGGATAAAGAGAAAAGAACCGAAGTTGAAACAGATGGTTAAAAATAACAAAGACAAAACGTAGGTAGAATTTAGAAATAAATTAACAACAGCATTCGGTGAAAACCATAAATTGTTCTATAACTTACTTAAGAGCATGAGAAAACCAAAACCGAATACATTGAAAAACGTAAAGGATAAGCATGGAACCATACTTAGAGAAGATAAAGAGATTATGGAGAGAATGTTTTGTGAATAACTGTTGGAAGTGGCACAAGTAGAAGGAAATAAGATAGAACAAAACAAAAATTAACACATCCCACAAGAGCACCAGGAACAGAGAGGAAATATAACACAAAAAGGAGTAACAAATGCAATCGACAAAATCAAGATGGGCAAAGCACCAGGACATGACGATATAACTGCAGAAATGGTCAAATACATAAATGAACAAAGACAACAAGAACTACTCAACATCATGAACCAAGCTAAGAAAGAAAAGAAAGTTCCACTAGATTGGCAGATAGACATTATAACACCATTTTATAAAGAAGAAGATAGCAAAGAATGCTCCACTATACAGGAATAACACTTGGAAGCACAGTAAGGAAACTTTAGGCTAGTATACTGGAAAACAGGCTAAGAGAAAACTAGAAAACACCTTTGAGGAGAGCCAGAGTGGTTTCAGAAAAGAAAGAGGAATAAACGATAAGGTTTTCATGAGACAAATAGTAGAAAAGGCTCTTAACACAGAAAAAGAAATACATGCATGTTCCATAGATATCGAAAAAGCTTTCGACAGAATTAAAAGAGAAGATATTTGGAAAATACTAGAGAAGCGAAAAATTGAACAAGATCCATCCAGAGTTTATACGAATAAACGAAAAGCTGTATTAGGACAAACAAATGAAAAATCAAAAATATTCGACAGCAACATTAGAATAAAACAGGGTTGTGTCCTGAGCTGACTACTCTTTAACCTAGTACCTACTAGATGACGTAATAAAACAATGCAAACACAGATGAAGAAAATATAATGTAGGACGTAGGATATTGGAAGCCGAGAATGATGCAAATAACAGAACTATGCTACGCAGACGACCTGGTGATCATTGGGGAGTCAGAAAAACAATTACAAGAAAATATAAACATACAGAAACATAAAAATAAACAAAGAAAAATCACAAACAATGATAATTGCTATTATAATATAATCTATCTTCTGATGCAAAGTCACACAACCAATTGTAAAACCAAAATGTTAATGCGGATTGATTCACCGCGACAAACGAATCGGAAGAGCGCAAAGAGGGCGGCAATCACTCCGCTAGAAGTGTAGATGCCGTGATGATGAATATAATCTATAATCTCATAAGAAAGGGGATTAAACAGACCTCGAAAACTATAGGCCAATTAGTCTTCTAAACCATCTGTATAAATTGTTTGCTCGAATAATCACTGCCAGGGTATGGTGCAAATGACTATCTAACTTGTCAAAAGGTCCTAATCGAAAAAACTGTGGAGTACAACCAGTCGCTAATTCTAGTATTTGTTGACTACAAAAAAGTCTTTGACACTATCGAGATGGTAGCCATTTTAAGAGCTTTGAGAGATTGTAGAATCGACTACCGATATTCCAACATTATTCAACATAATATAATATATGCAAATGCCACAACAGCAATAAACCTCCACACCCAAACTCAAAAAATAAAACTAAAAAGGGGAATTAGACAAGGAGAAAACATCTCACCAAAACTATTCAAAACCGTAATGCAGAATGCATTCCAGATGTTAGAATAGGAAAACAGAGGTTTGAATGTCAATATCGAAAGGCTGAACCACCTACGATTTGCAGATGACATAGTTCTAATAACCGACGACTTAAAGGAAGCCTTAAAGGAATAACTACAACGAGGTTCTCAAAAAGTAGGGTTGGAAATAAACTTTGGGAAAACTAAAATGATGACCAATTTAGTAACTAGCGGATCATTGAAATTAGAAAACTGCTATATCGAAACAGTTGACAAATACATCTATCTGTGCCACGAAATACAAATAAGTAGAGACAACCAAATATGCGAATTATCTAGAAGAATAGCTTTAGGGTGGGCAGCGTATGGCAAACTAAGAGACGTGTTCAAGGAATACATCCCAATAAAGCTAAAAAGAAAAGCATTTAACCAGTGCGTACTTCCGGTGCTCACTTATAAAGCTGAAACACTGACATTTACTAAAGCATCAATAAGAAAATTGCAAGTAGCACAACGAAAAAGTGGAAATGGTCAGAACACGTCGCAAGACAGAGAGACAAGAGATGGACAAAGAAGATTTTAGAGTGGCGGCAGACAAGAGAAGTCGTGGAAGACCATCTACCAGATGTACCGACGACATTAAAAGAATAGCGACAAACTGGATAGCAGCTGCGCAAGACAGAGAAGGGTGGAGGCATCTTGAGGGGGCCTATGTCCCACAGTGGACAAATTTGTCTGTGTCATGATGATCACCTTTTTTCATTTACAAACCCTGCTTGTTAATGTGGTATTTTATAATGTAGGTAAGTTTTTAAATATTTTTTAATAATAAATATGCAATAAGATTTTACTGGCATGTAATATTTATGACAACGTACGGGAGTTTTTTTTCATATCAGGCCATGGAGCGGGGTGCTACATTATAAATAAGGACGTGCACACTATTCTTCATGCTATGGCATGCTGGACGAGCCATAGAGTCTGTAGTCAACACCCCGACCGCCCCGACGTAAGAGCGGGAACACACCGCACCTAGCGGGTCATAAGGGCCTTCACATTTTACTCTTTTTCAACTGGTCTTGATTAAAATGTCTTTAATCTTTCCTATCAGCCTCTGTTGGCTAACTCTTGTTTCTTCCGAACCCGAATGGCTATTAGGTTTACGAGGACAGACGGATCACTATATTTCCTTCTACTACTTACTCTAAAACTCACCAACCCGCATGGCAAGCGTAATGTTTTAATTTAATTTTTGCCACATCCAGAGTAGGATGAATCCAGAATCTCACACTAATTGATCAGTCTGTCCTACAAATTCGGATTCTGGGGGGACAAAACCTTGTATTGACTCAGAAACTACCCTAGATGAATGTCGCAACGTACAATGCTCGAACGCTACTATCGGATGCCAAGATCACTGAAATGGACATGGAGATGGAAAAGATCAGGTGGGACCTAATTGGGCTCTGCGAGGTAAGAAGACATGGCAAATACCTACAGACACTAAAATCTGGCTATATTGCCATGTATTCCATCACGTTGGTGAAGTGAACAAATCAGTGTGAGGTGTAGGTTTCCTCATAAATAAACGGCTTTACAGTAGAATCGTTACAATACATGGTATATCCACTAGCACTAGAGTAATGTACACCATTGTAAAGCTAAACGACAGATACAACATCAAAATAATACATGCTTATGCACCAACCTTCAACCACAGACCACAGCGAAGAGGAAATAGACATTTTCTATGACGAAGTAACGCAAGCCCTGAAAGAAAATCACACCCATTTTACAATCCTATGTGGTGATGTGAATGCAAAAATTGGCATGAAATCCGATCCATCAGGATATGTACTTGTAAACTTCGGAAGAAAGGAACGCGGACAAACTTTTATCTCCTTCAGAACAAATTATATCTGTATCAAATGAATAGCTTCTTTTACAAAAAATATCATAGAAGGTGGACATGGAGAAGCCCGTACGGGAAAACGAAAAATGAAATTGACTATATAATTACAGAAAAAAAATGTATAGTTAAAGATGTCACTGTCCTAAACAGCTTTACAACAGGGAGTGATCACAGAATGGTTCGCGCTAGAATAGAAATTAACATCCATAAAGAGAGAAATAAACTAATAAGAAAGAGACAAATGAAAGCATGGTCACAACCAAAAATGGAACAGAGTTTGCAGATCAAATAACTGTATTTACATCTACAAAACAGACCCCCTACAAATGCTAAACAAAATAGTTACTAATACCATAGCAGAAGTTCAATGAAAATGTACAAGTAACAAGAGAGAGGAGAGAATCACTGCTAACACCAAACATAAAATGGAAGCAAGAAGAGAAATGCTAAAAGATAAGAATATAGAACAACAAAGTTTAAATAAAATAAACAAAGAGGTCTCGAAAGCAATTAGAAAGGACATAAGAGCATGAAGGTATTGAGAAGGAAATTGACAAACAGCAGAAAAGAAATTATCAGACTCAAGGGAAAAAATGGCGCAAACTAACATCTAACAGAGAGGAAATGCTAGAGATATTGGAAGACTTCTATAAAACACTATATACAAATCAACTTGACTTAAACCGACAGAACATACAGAACAAAAAATTATGAATCAAGGTTCAGAGGATATCCCCGATATATCAACAGCTGAAATCTATCATGCTTTAAAGAAAACGAAAAATAACAAGGCACCAGGAGAGGAGGGAGTAGTGGCAGACGCGCTAAAAATCGGAGGCTCTGCTCTCATCAGGGCAATCAAACACCTCTTCAATATAGCATATAATATATCTTAGAAAACCAATCCATACCAGCTATGAAACATTTCTATAACGTTCCTCATATATAAGAAAGGAGATAAAACAGACCTCGAAAACTATAGGCCAATTAGTCTTCTAAACCACCTGTATAAATTGTTTGCTCGAATAATCACTGCCAGAATTGAGTACAAAAGAGAAGCCGACCAAGAGAACAGGTAGGTTTCCGCCTTGGGTATGGTACAAATGACCATCTAACTTGTCTAAAGGTCCTAATCGAAAAAACTGTGGAGTACAACCGACCGCTAGTTCTAGTATTTGTTGACTACAAAAAAGCCTTTAACACTATCGAGATGGTAGCTATCTTAAGATCTTTGAGGGATGGTAGAATCGACCACCGGTATTCCAACACTATTTAACATATATATGCAAATGCTCCATACCCAAACTCAAAAAATAAAACTAAAAAGGGGAGTTAGACAAGGAGACAACATGTCACCAAAACTATTCATGCCGTAATTCATCATGCATTCCAGATGTTAGAATGGGAAAACAGAGGTTTGAATATCGATGGCGAAAGGCTGAACCACCTACGATTTGTAGATGACATAGTTATAATAACCGACGATTTAAGGGAAGCCCACGAAATGCTGCAACAACTATAACGAGTTTTTCAAAAAGTAGGGTTAGAAATAAACTTTAGGAAAACTAAAATGATGACCAATTTAGTACCTAGCGGACCATTGAAACTAGAAAACTGCCATATCGAAACAGTTCACAAATACATCTATCTGGGCCACGAAATACGAATAAGTAGAAACAACCAAACATGAGAATTGTCTAGAACAGGGGTGGCCAAACTGTGACTCGCGAGCCACATGTGGCTCTTTGAAGGATTATTTGTGGCTCTCAATAAATGTACCTGAATTACTTTTAATTTTCTCAATAAATGTACCTGAATTACTTTTAATTTTTGTGTTTCAAAATGTCTTAAATTACTGACAACAAATATAGAAGACTAATAAGTGTAACAGCAGGACTTAGACAAGGAGGCCCCTTATCACTGTTGCTATTCAATTTGGCCTTAGAATATGTAATAAGTGAAATATCATCTGAGTTGATAGGGCGATTTGCGAATCGAGGATCAAAACTATTGTTGCCTTTGCTGATAATCTAGGTGTAGTCCCTCGTTCTACAAGAGACGTGAGAGAGGTGTTTTGACAATTCGAGGAAGAAACAAGTAGTCTGGGCCTTCCTTCGACAAAACGAAGAGAAGACGAAGTACATGCTAATAACCAAAAATCCAAGACCAAGAATTAGGCAGAACATAACTATTAATGTCCACAATTTCGAAGTAGTAAAAGAGTTTAAATATCTAGCGGCGGCAACCACAGATGACAACCACATCAAAAAGAGGTCTCAGCAAGGATAGCTGCGTGGAATAGAGCGTTATATGTACTCCGTATCATCAATATTAAGATCTATCTAAAAGACTGTACATGCCAATTATTCGCTCAATTTTTAAATATGAAAGTGAAACATGGTTTAAAACATTTTACTCTACATTAGCGGAAAATAGGTAGGTAAGCTGCTGGTATTTGAAAGGAAAGTTCTCAAAATGATATTTGGCCCTCAAAGAGATGAATTGACAGGAGAATGGAGTAGGCGACGTAATGCTGAATTGGTGACTCTATATGGTACTGAAAACATCGTCAGACATACAAAAGCTAAGATAAGATGGGCAGGTCATGTGGTAAGATCAGAGGAACACAGAGTGTTAAAGACAGTGTTTTTTGAGAGACGGTAGAAGATCAATAAGTCGTCCCAGAAAAAGATGGAAGGATGATGAAAAATCGAAATATTCTGAATTAGTAACGACTACTTGTAGTTTTAGTGGCATATACAGTGCGTCCATAAAGTAACGCATAAATTCGTTATTTCGTAAACCGGCGACTTTAAGGAAAAATCCCGAAACAGGTCGATTTTTATTTTTAAATTACGATTTCTTGGCATATATATTATGCTAGTGACGTCATCCATCTGGGCGTGATGACGTAATCGATGATTTTTTTTTAATGGGAACAGGGATCATGTGATAGCTCATTTGAAAGGGTCTTCAATTATCTATCCGATAATATAAACATTACCATAATTATTTATACAGGGTGTTCAAAAAACATTTTTTTAATTAAAATAAGTGAGACAAAAAGAAGAATATGTAATTTATTTTAATTCAAAATGCATTTGACGACTGTCAGTAAAGAGAAAAAAAAATTTATTTGACAAATAAACATTGATTTTCGTTTAAACGAAATGTTCAAACTGCCAAGAGACAGGTGGGTGGCAGCTTTAACATTGAATTTAAGCGAAAAACAATATTTATTTGTCAAATAAACATTTATTTCCTGTTTTCTGACAACAGTAAAACGTATTTTGAAATAAATAAATTACATACATTCTTCTTTTTGTCTCAATTATTTTAATTCAAAAAATGTTTTTTTGAACACCTTTGTATAAATAAATATGTTATGTTTATATTAGTGAATAGAGAATTGAATGCCCTTTCAAATGAGCTATCACATGACTCCTATTCTCGTTAAAAAAACATCGATTACGTCATCATGCCCAGATGGATGACGTCACTAGTATGATATATATGCCAAAAAAACGGAATTTAAAAATAAAAATCGACCTTTTTCCTTAATATCGCCGGTTTACGAAATAATGAATTTATGCGTTACTTTATGGACGCACTGTATTTGAAACAACGATTTGAACCAATTTATTTCACTTTAAAATTAGTGTAGTAAGTTTTAACCAAACAGTAAGAGAAAAATTTAATACCTTTTTTTTAGACTTCTTTTTAAATAATTGTTTAATTGTGGCTCGCGAAAAATTTCAAATTTTGAAAAATGGCTCGGACTATCAAGTAGTTTGGCCACCCCTGGTCTAGAATCTAGACTAGAAGAATAGCTTTAGGTCTATGTCCGACAGTGGACAAATTTGGCTGTGTGATGATGATGTGATGATGACGGCAGTTTTCACATCTGATAGTGGCTCCTTTTTTATGTAGTGTAATATAAATGGCGGTATACTATACCAATCAAATGGGCATTGGACATTTTTACGAATTCCAAAAAACGACACAGATAGAAGGGATATTTTACCCTACTGTATCCTGATAGACCACCGTTGTTCGTTTATGTAATAATTGTTTTTAAACGGTTGTGGGTACGATTCAGTTCCAAAGAACAGGGTTGCCCCCAGGGCCGGATTTACCACTAGGCCGACAAGGCACTGGCCTAGAGCTCCAAATTTTTTAAGGCGCGGAACGGGCGGATTTTGGTCGCATTGCCTAGCACTGAGTACACGCTGGCACAGTTTACCACACATTAAAAGTTTAAAAAATATAAGAGCGATAATTTAACATATCACTTTTAAACATAACAGTGAGAATATATTATTTACTAATTCTGTTACCTTCTTTATCCTGCTCGCTTTGCTATTTTTCGCCCATTATCCCATTAGTCATCGCTCCCGTCCACCGCCCCTCCATCCCCTCATTCCGCTCCCTGTTTATCGACATGTTACTGCCTGCAGCTCAGTAAATCTGTTTGTTTAAAACAGATCGGGCAGTCTTGGTATTTGTCTGTATCGTGTATGTCGGTCGAGCTATAGCATCAGAGGTCGAGTTGTGTTTATTTTTCGAGTTTCTGTTGTTGCATTCTGAGAATGAGGGCGCTGTTATTTGTTTGCTTTCGTTGTACAGTAATTGATTTTAATTCAGTAAATACTTATTTATTTATTGTTATTTTTTGTAGTATTATATACAAAATGAGTTTAAGAAAATTCAGTGCTGTTAAAAAAACAAGTGGTGTGCAGTACAATAAACTCAGGTTAGAGCGGGAATTGAATAAAGAAAAACTTCCTAAATTAACAAATTTTTTTTCTAAAGAAAAAGAGAGAGCAAATGGGAAGGACGAGGCAGGTCCGAGTGTTTTATCAGCTACACCAGTGGTTAAAAATGAAGATGGAGCAGTAGCAGTAAGTGAAGAGGACAAAAGCGAGCAAGCTACGAAAACGAAAACACTGTATTTAGATGATGATACGAAGTGTAACGTAGTTGATGATTATGATGTTGGTGATATTGTCGGTTCTGATAACCGACGACAACATTATTAATGAGTTTGCTGCTGAAAAAGGTAGAAGAAATCCCATAGTCTGATCTGTGACTTGATTTACAGCCACTGTAGGTTTAAGTAACAAACATTTTAAGGTAGTCATATTATTTATGCGTTTTTTAAGAAAACTGTAAGCACTCTCCTTGTATTATTTTAATTTATATGATTACTATTAGCTGTTATTATTAAAACGTTAGAAAACATTCATTACGGTAATTTTGTATTTATTATTTTCAATCCTTAGCACACTTCTCTTTTATAACCATAGAATATTGTTAATACCTAGTTCAAAAGAACACTGGGGTATAAGTTTTTATTAAAATATTCAGCAGAGAAAGCCAAAAGTTGGTTGGTTATGAGGAGGTTGGGGGAGATCAAGGGCGCCAGAAATATGAATGCCTAGTCGGGTTCAACATGTAAATCCGGCCCTGGTTGCCCCCAATTATGACCAATGTGAAAGGCGGTCCTGTAGTTTCCTCTATTTTTGGTTTTGGAGAACGTAATGATGGTGACATCGCATGTACCCAAAAAGAATGAATGTAATGTGGTTTCATCATTTCATCACTCTGATCCAGTACACTGAATAGACGGAACTAGCAAGAAGCCAGAGGTGATTTTATCCTATAATATAAAAAAAGTAATAAGAAATATTAAAGATGGCCACTAATGTATTATGCAGTCCTAAATATCGCCAGTATAAACGCTTTTATAATTACGAAACAAAATAACTCAAATACTGAATACACTAAACAACGAAGACAATTTATTATTACAATCTCGGGCTGCAACGTCAGGATTCTTCTTCTTCTACGGCACTACAGCCCAAATTGAGCCTTGGCCTCCTTTAGATTTTTTGCCTCCACCCTTGCCTGTCTGTGGCTGCTCTTCTCCATACACGAACTCCTAAAAGGGCTTGTGCGTCGCTGTTTATTGTGTCTTCCCAGCGCTTTCGTGGCTTCCCAACCGGTCTCTTTTCTTGCATTCTAGCATTCAGTGCTTGTTTTGGTAGCCTATCCTCTCCCATTCTTATCACATATCCGGCCCATTGCAATCTTTGCATTCTAATAAAGTCTGACAGGGGCGTCTCCGTATAAAGTTGATAAAGCTCGTTGTTGTATCGACTTCTGAAGATTCCGTTTTCCCTCACAGGTCCTAGTATTCTCCTAAGTACTTTCCTTTCGAATGTGTCGAGTTTGTTTTTGGATGTTTCTTTCAGGACCCAGGCTTCACTGCCATAGCATGTTATTGGTCGAGTTAAGGTTTTATAGATTCTCATCTTTGTATTTCGTTGGACACTTTTAGACCGAAATATATGGGAGAGGGCAAAATAAGCTCTGTTTGCCTGCGTTATTCTCTTCCGTATTTCTCCATCTTCTGATCCGTCAGCATATATTTCTACTCCCAGATATGTAAACTTTTCAACCGTTTCAATGTTATCTTCATGTAGAATGTTTTCTGGGACTATATTTCTTGTCGTCTGAGTCATTATTTTTGTTTTTTCTGTGTTAATTTCCAGACCTAGCATTTTTGTTTGTGTTTTTAACTCTGCATATGTTTCCTGTGCTCCTGTTGATGTTCTACTCATAATATTAATATCATCAGCATAAGCGGCAAGTTGAACCGTTCGGTTGGTCAGTATATTTCCTCGTCCAGTTTGCATTTGCCTAACCGCATACTCCAGTGCCAGGTTAAACAATGTTGGGGCCAGCCCATTTCCCTGCTTTAGTCCCTGCGAAATGTTGACAAAGTCTGTCCGGTGGTTTTGTATTCGTACACATGCCTGAGTTCGATCCATTGTGGCTTTAATGAGTCGTATTAGCTTATGTGGTATTGCCAATTCAAACGTCTGGATTACTTTGGCATATTCGATAAGCTGTTATAAAATACTCTGTACTAATGCTGACACAAAACCGACCTAATCCACCACCAGGTAAAAGAGGGCATTGCAAATACTGTAAGAAAAGGGAAACTCGATTTTTCGCACATTTTGCAAATTATGTTGGTTGGGCATGGATCCTATCGTAGCCTACTGTAAGGAGTGTATTCAGCAAAAAAACCTTAGAAATTTTCTGCGTGATTAATTTTTCTGTATTTTCTGTTGATAACACCACGATAAAGCACTGCTATGACTACAAGTACTAGGTATCGCTATTTCGCACGATGGAACATTAAACAAAGCCATAAGAGAGAGAACTACGTCAGGGAGAAAAGTCATCACAATGTTAAACAACATGTTATGGGATCAATCCACAGCAAAGAAAATAAAAAATATATATATGAGACTATAGTAAAAAGTATCACTTTATACAGTTTTGAGGTATGGCCACTGAAAGAAAGAACACTGGCAACGCTGAGAGCAGTGGAAAAGGATTTTTGGGGAAGAGGTGCAGGAAAATCTAGAAGAGAAAGATTACCAACGAACGCATTAGAGAAATAATGGGAATGAAACGAACAATCACGGATGACCTAACAACAATACAACTTATCTGGTTCGGACATATACAGAGAATGGATGAACAACGAATAGCAAAGAAACTATTAAATGACAAACAGACGGAAAGAGAAAACGAGGTAGACCGAGAAAAAGTTGGAGCGAAGGAATAAATAAGGAGCTGAGAGAACGAGCCATAGAAGAAGACCTATGGAACAACCGGACTAAGTGCGATTGGAAGTCGGAAAACGGCGGAGAACGTTATAAACCGACATGTAGTAGTAGTAGTGACTATTGTTTTGATCAGTTTTTGTAAAATAGAAGAATAGGTAGGTACCTAATTTAATTTTTTTGTAATTTGTTAAATGGTTACAATCATGATTTCAAATCACCAGGGGAAAGAAAATATGTACCCTATAAATACAAAATAATAATAGTGTGTTTCAAAAATACTAATTCAAGAAAATGAAAATATAGCGTTATTTTTGGTCACAATAGACCACCATCGCGTCGTGCGGTCTTATTATTTAGACATCGTCGATCAGAGCGTTAAACCATATTATAATGCTAAGTAAGAAATTTACGGAAACAATTAGCATTACGATAATTAATTTCTAATAAAATAATTTACTAAAAATAATAATAGAATTCACGACGCCGCTGGCACGAAGTTCACCGTGTTGGATTACGTTTTTGTCACCATCTTCAACCGACTAATTATGTTGGTTGGAATATTTTTGAAGATAAAATTTCTCTTACCGCTGCAGAAATAACTTAATGTTGATAAAATATACAACCCAAATGGAATTTATATAGTAATGAACACTTTGGTTTTAACTGATCTGGCCTGGCGATGTAAGTGTAAGCACACACCGTTTGCCAAGTCAGCAGCTGATCGTAGTATGAATTATGAATAGTGTCTGTAAGAAGAATAAATTCATGAAGATAACGCTGAAGTATTCATAACAACAAAAAACAATTTGTAGATTGTAAAACTAAAGATGAGGTAACTATGTAAACTACGAAACAGATAATAGGAGCTCTAAAATAAAGTCGCCAAATCGATTAAGGAAGTTAAGTCAAATTACGAAATAATTCAGAGAAGGGTCTGGACGCGAATTGCGAATTGTAAATATTTTAAGGAGGGTAATTTAATAAGCCATTGTCCCATTGTCTTCTAGCTCTCTGGTAATATTTCTTTTCCAGGATGTCATTGGTCTGCCTTGTTTTCTTTTTCCAGTTGGTTGGTAATCCAGGGCTTGTTTGGTTACATCATCTTCATTTTTCCTTAATGTGTGTCGAATAAACTTCCATTTGCGTCTGTTTATCGTTTTGGCTATCGGCTCTTGATTAGTTTTTCTCCAAAGTTCCTTGTTACTTATCCGATTTGGCCAATATATTTGCAATATTCGTCTAAGGCATCTATTTACAAATGTTTGAACCTTTTGTATAATCTTTTTCTCTATTTTCCAAGTTTCTGCTGCATATAGCAAAATACTCTTTATATAATTTGTATTAAATATCCTGATTTTGTTTTTGGTTGTTAATCTATTGGACTCCCATGTTTTCTTCAGCATATAGAACGCATTTTGGGCTTTAGTTATCCTTCCATTAATTTCCTCTTCTATTCCACCGCTAGCGTCAATTATGCTTCCCAGATAGCAAAACTTCTGTACATTTTCTACTTCTTCTCCTTCAATGAATATACCCATTTCTCTTTCCGTATTTATCTTCATAAGTTTGGTTTTTCTTGTGTTAATCTCTAGTCCTATTTTTCTTGTTTCTTTTGTCACCTTTTCTGTTTTTTTCTGCATATGTTGTCTTTTTTCGGACACCAGACATATATCATCTGCAAAGTCTAGATCTTCAAGCTGACCGAAAGCATTCCATCTAATTCCTGTTTTATTTTTCGTTGCCTTCTTCATGACCAAGTCAATTAAGATCAGAAATATGGTTGGAGATAGAATACACCCCTGTCTGACTCCACTGTCTATGTTGATTGGTTCTGTGAGTTTCCCATTGTGCATGATTTGTGCAGTATAGTTTTCATAGAACATTTTGATAATTCTTATATATTTTAATGGAATTCCATATGTCTTTAATATTTCCCACATTTTTTCTCTGTTAATCCGGTCAAAGGCTTGTTTAAAGTCAATGAAATTTATATAGATTTTGCTCTGCCATTCTATTGTTTGTTCTACAATGTTTCTTAATGTGTCAATATGATCTGTGCATGCTTTATTACTTCTGAAGCCCGCTTGGTTTGGTCTTAACAACTGGTCTATAGTTTCTTTCATTCTTTCTAGTATCATCCTTGTCATGACTTTACTCACTGTAGAAAGTAGTGTTATTGCTCTCCAATTGTTGCAATTCGTTAACATGGAAAGAAGTGAAAGCCCTGGCCAGAAACAGAGATGAATGGAGGGGGACTGTAGAGACCCTATGTTCCAAATGGAATCAAGAGGAGTAAAGTAAGTAATTTAATAAGAAAACGATGATTCGAAGAAAATGAAAATTCTATGTCCTAAATGTAGTTTCATTGTATGTACAGTAGAACCCCGATTATCCGGGTGCGGATGATCCGTGCTGCGGATTATCCGTGCTATTTTCTATTACTCAAGTCGCGTTTTTGAGGTTTTATCAAAATAGCGTCATCGTAAATCACTTGACGGAAACTCTATATGACGAAAGAGAGACTCATAATGAAAGATTTATTTGTTTCTGTTATGTTTTATGGTAGGTACATATGTATGTGTATACGTACGTATATATTATACATAAGAAATATATGTTCGGATTGTCCGTGCTTTTCAATTATCCGTGCCACCCTTCGGTCCCGAGGAGCACGGATAATCGAGGTTCTACTATATGTTTTTTTCTGTGCTGTTTCCCAATCGGAAGTTGGATATTATTATCATCACTATCTTTATCTACCGCTGCTTTGAAGAATTCTATCTTTGATTGAATACGGTTCTATGAACCTGCATTTAATTAAACCAGTCCCTTAAAATGTTCGGACAGATTGTATATTAGTGCACCCTATGTAACCTACCAGGCATATGCCATATTATGTAATAACGCTTAAGATTCAGATTTATTTACACTAAATATCAATTGTCCTTCACATAACATTTCGAACATTTGTACTTATGGTAGTGGTCTTTTCGGGCCGCTGATCACAGTTTAAAGAAGCAGAAGAAGAAAAAGAAGATTATTAAGCTTCTTGACAAGTGACGTCCGCGCATCACTGTTTTTTTTCTGTGCGTGTACTGATCACAAGTGCTTTCCAAATAGTTTTATAAAAATTATTAGACAGTGTTTAAAATACCACAAAAGTCATCAGAGAATAATTGTGTATCCCGAAAGAGGCGGAAATATGAAAATTTGCAACAGAAACTGGTAGAGTTAAGGTATTTATATGATATTTTTGGGTTTTATCCCAAAAGACCAAGTTATTTATAAGATATTTTTGAATCATTTTATGTTAGATAAATTAAATTATGTGTGAATAGATCGAACTATAAATATTTAATATTTACGAAATGACAATTTTAACCAAATTCAAACTTGGGGTCATTTTTTGTTGTTATCAATATATTTTCTCTGTTGTCATAGTTACTATATCTCGCCTTCTTCCCTATTCGAAATACTCAAAACGTCAATAGTATTTGTCAAAACACACAGACATGTAACAGGCGCTATGTTGCCACACTGCACTGATTTTCCTATTAATGTTTATTTTGTAGCAAAATGTCCGACAGACATGATATTATGCAAAAATTTATATTGTTTGTGTCAAGAAGGATACCTTAAGGTAGCCCAAAGTAATACAGACTACATTATTGGGGGTTTAAAAATAAAATTATAGCCCAAAGGTTTAAAATAGAACAAAATAAAGGGTTTACCAATAAAATTAGAGCAGGGGTGCTTTTAAGCAGCCCAAAAAATCTTTATGATTATTTGACCTGCCTCTATTTTTCAGAGGTACTCTACAGTAGTCCAGAAGTTTAGAATAGAACAAAATATGTTAGTTTAACTGCTTTTGTAAATTTTACTTAGATTTCACGTTACAAGCAAGTTTACTTGCACTAAATTATTTGTTTGGTTTTGTGTTCAAACAATAAAACTAGAGCAGAGGTATTTTTTAGTAGCCTAGACAATCTTTATGATCATTTTATCTGCTTCTATTTCTCAGAGGTATTTTTACAGTAGCCCAGCAGTTTGGAATACAATAGAATTATATTTATTTCAC
Organism: Diabrotica virgifera virgifera; assembly: GCF_917563875.1. Lineage (NCBI taxonomy): Eukaryota > Metazoa > Arthropoda > Insecta > Coleoptera > Chrysomelidae > Diabrotica > Diabrotica virgifera. The sequence continues at coordinate 120,575,964 of NC_065446.1, read as the reverse complement.
TACTTTTGTAAATTCTACTTTGATTTAAGATTACAAGCAAGTTTAATTACACCAAGCTTTTTGTTTGGTTTGTCTTCAAACAATAAAATTACAGCAGAGGGTACTTTTTAGCAGCCCAGACAATCTTTATGATTATTTTATCTGCTTCTATTTCTCCGAGGTACTTTAATGTAGCCCAGAAGTTTAGAATACAATAAAATGTATTTATTCAACTACTTTGTGCACATTTTGCCTAGATTTCATATTACGAGGGTAGTAAGTTTACTGCTTACATTAAATGCTTGTTTGGTTTGTCCTCAAACAATAAAACTAGAAGAGGGTACTTTTTTTAGTAGCCCAGAAAATCTTTATTTTGAGCTACTCCTATTTCGCAGAGTTACTTATAGTAGTCCAGAAGTTTAGAATAGAATAAAATATATTTAACTACTTTTTGCACATTCTGCATTGATTTTTATCGTCTACTTTAATATTACACAGTTAGTAAGTGTACTTACAATAATTTTTTGTTTGGTTTTGTCAAAAATATTAAACAAAGATACAAAATCAGCTTTATTAAGTCATCTCGAAGTCATTACGAAGCCACAAAAGACCACTGTTTATCCAAAGACTATACCACAAAGCCAAGCTGCTGTTTCCACTCAGCATCCATCAAGAGTTCTTTCAGAATCTAGCAACTTTAATCAGCAGCGTTTAAACTTCAATCCAACCTTGAGCAGACCAAGAATTGGACAAAGTCAGTACTCAAATCACCCTCTACTAGCATCGAGATGCAAACAATCGAACAGACAGCAGTACCAAAAGCAAATGAGAACAACCAGGATGTCATACTAAATGTCAATAAAAATTAATAGGGTAATATGGCTAACTGTATTAAAATATGGAAAGGGATTACTTCAGATAAGAAATTTTTAAGTTTGGTCTAAGGTTTTAATATTTTATTTAAAACAACGCCCTCTGAAGAGAGAGCACCAAAAGTTCTCATAGACCCAAACTGGTCGTATGACAAAAAAAAAAAATTACTTGAAAAGTAATTAAAAATTACTATTTCTCCTTCTTCACATACAAAAGGACAATTTATTTTTCGTAGTTTTTTGTGCCTAAAAAGACGGAAATCAGAGAATTTTGTTTTGAATTTAAAATAATTAAATTGCTTTATAGAAGCCACATATTTTAAGCTGGAAGACTATAATAGGTCAGTCCTCAAGCTCATTTTCCAGGGTTATGGCAAAAATAGATTTAAAAGTTGTCTATTTTGCTATTCCTGTTCATTAAAATTCTAAAAAATATTTAAAATTTAAGTACAGAACTTTTTTATATTAATTAAACTGTTTACCATTTGGTTTGAATAATATCTCGGCTTTTATATTTACAAAAACTTTAAAACCAGCCCTAAATAATCTAATAACAGGAGGCTTTACTTTTGTCAATTTTTTAGAGGACCATTTACCAATTTCAAAATCATATTTAAAATGTAAAGAAAATATTGTTTAAACATTTTCTATGTTTTTTCTGCTTGGGATTTACTATAAATAAAAAAAAGGAAAAGTATACTTTCACCCCCACAAAATATAACTTTTCTTGGTTTTACGTTTGATTCGAACCTGATATATTTTGCACCTGCTGACAAAAAAAAATCTAATAGTATTCAGAACATCAAAAATAAAAGTACATGTAAAATAAGATCATTTGCAGCCTTAATCGGTCAGTTTGTAACAGTTCGTCCATTTATGGAAGTTAAATATGGAAAATTATACTAAAAAAAAAACAATATATAAATAAATACAAAAGAAAAGTAGCCCCTTTCTTAAACTAATAGTTATAACACTAAAATGACCATACCTAAATACTTAAAAATGATTACAATTGGTGGTTAAATAACATACCAATTAGTGAGCAAAATATAAAATAATCCAATTATGTACTTGAAATATTTTGCGATGCATATATCTTTTAGCATGGCGGGTATGCTGCATTGATAACAAAACTCATGGTTTTTGGAGTCATGAACAACAACTACATATAAATGTACTTCAGTTACTAGCAGCATATAGTGGCTTGAAATCCTTTTTCAACGAATATAGGAATTGTAACATTTTGCTAGGAATAAATAACGCAACAGCTGTGTCTTGCATTAACAAGATGGGTAGTGTACAGTACTCAACATTTGCAGATAAGTTTAATAATTCTGTGAAAATAGGAATTTAAAAATTATTTTTGCATCTGTAACAGTAAAAAAAATGCTTTTGCCTGACTCGGAATCAAGATCTTTAAAAATAGAAACAGAGTAGGTATTCTTTAAGTAATAATTGTGTTACTATAATTTTTGAGCAGCTTCTTATTCCAGAAATCGATATGTTTGCCACATATCCTAAAAAAAAAAAAAAAAATGTGCAAGGTATGTAATTTTGAACCCTGACCCCGGATCAGAGAAAGCCAATGCCTTAACTCTAGATTGGCATGGATTTAAATTTTATGTTTTTCAGCCTTGGTACACAACCTTTGACCACCATACCTTACACAACCAAAAAGATAATTATGGACCTGATAAAAATTTAATCTAGAATTTTTTTGGGGTTTTATATCCAGGACATCCTTTGGGTTTCCATATTCTTGTCAGGCAAGCTTTTTAAGAAAAGGCATTCCTGAGGATTCCATCCCATCTATTACAACAAATCACTAAATCTGTATGATACAGTTTTCAAGAGATGGTGACGGTTTAGTATAAAATAATAACCATTTTGCTTATGAATTATCAAATTTTAATTTTATTAAATTTATCGTAGAACCGGATTATAATTATAGCTCGTATTAACATTCACAGTGCTGCATTGGCGTTGATAGAAGATATCCTAGAATATTATAAAAACATTTTTAAATTTTTTTACAAATGTATATATAACCTCAAACCTTAATTGCCCAAATATTAATTAACTTGGGACCCTCTACCAGTATTACTTTATTTAGAAACATTATTTCGTCTCACAAGCCTTTCCCTGAAAGATCTTACTTACAAACTTGTAATGTTGATTGCACTCACTTCAGTTCAGAGGTTGCAAACCCTGTACCTAATAAAAATTCAGAATATTTTCATGGATCAAGATAAAATTGACATTTTGATATAACATAGGATAAAGACTTCCCCAAAAAATAATAATAATAATAATAAATAAACAAATATCAACCTATTTAAAACAAAAAACACAGTTGAGAGTGTTTAGAGATTTCTAAAACATTCGTCCTCAATCGGAAGACAATTTGTTTATAACTAAAAACAAAAAAAAAAGAGACGTATAAAGCAACATCTACCCAGGCGTTGAGTAGATAGATATAACATTTTTTTAAATTAAAAATATAGACACTAATATTTTTAAAGTGTATAGTGTCAGACATGCATCTACCTCAGCGGGAGTTAGAACTGGATTATAGAAGATATTAGAGAGACGGCGAGATGGACAGAAAATTCTCAAGTATTCAATATTTTTTATAATAAACCTCTAGCAAAAGATTACGGACTCTTTGCAAAACCGTATTGTCTGGTGAGTCCATGTAATTGTATGTAATTGTAATTATATTACATGTGTAGGTTACTAATATTAGTAAGAACATTAATTTTCTTATTATGTTTATTTGTACCTGGTTGAAAGTACACATCTCATATAATTAAAATATAAACATGAATCTTAATTAATAATTGCTCTAATATATTAGATAGGTATACATATGTATATATTTTTTGTAAAGTTTCTAAAAAAAAAAAATTGCTAAGTACTATTCATTTTTGGATTGCAATGTACTTTTGTTTATTTATCGCACAATATTGTTTAATCTTTCAACAGCCTACCATAAGTACAAATGTTCGAAATGTTATGTGAAGGACAATTAATTGATTGGTTGACTTACCTGTTAAGGAGGGACAATCATAATTATCCTATCTTACATTTCGAACATTTGTACGCTCCCCCCATTGATTCTTTTGAACCGACCCATGTCTTGTGCGATAAAAATAAAATAAAAAAAAAACAGTGATGCGCGGACGTCACTTGTCAAGAAGCTTAATAATCTTCTTTTTCTTCTTCTGCTTCTTTAAACTGTGATCAGCGGCCCGAAAAGACCACTACCATAAGTACAAATGTTCGAAATGTAAGATAGGACAATTATGATTGTCCCTCCTTAACAGGTAAGTCAACCAATCAATTAATTAACTTCTCATTATAAATTTAGAAAGCATTCCAAAAAAACTGAATATTCGCATTTACATCTGCAATATGTTAGCAGATATTTGTATTCGTTTTCGCGAATACATATTCAAAAAATAACATTCGTTACGTCATCACTAGACTGTACCTAGCTTATTTATGTGTTCTTGCTTCAATGTCCAGAAAGTCCATAGTGTAGTATCGAAAATACGTAGCACCTCAGAGCTTTTCTTACTCTCAGTTCTAATCTAAATAATCTTTATTGCAGATAATTGTTTTCATTTTTGCAAACGCATTTCTTGCTATTTCTATCCTTTCCCTTATTTGTATCGTTTGATTATTATTTTCTGAAATCAAGGTTCCCATGTATTTGTATTTATCAACCCTTTCTTCTTCATGTACCATGTCCTTTCATAACGTTGGTTACCATCATAGCTATCTTAGTTTTATTCACTGCAACCCTAAATAGCATGCTTGTGTCAACCCCATACCAACCTCGCAAGTTCTTCAACCTTGTATTTTGTCGAACGTTCCATGTATTTTGTCGGACAGAACTTCCAATTGATTGGTTACCATTTCATTAAACTCTCATGAAAAAATCAGACTGGTGTTTATCACCAACTGGGAATTTTAATGAATGGAACACGAAGAACATGTCAAATGATAGGAATCATGTTGGTTAGTAATAGCAGTCTGATTTTTGTAGTAGTAACAAATCAATTGGATGTTCTGTTCGACAAAATACATGGGACGTTTTCGTAAGCTGACATTCCAAATTTTTAAACTATTCCACAATTATAACTTCTCCTGTTCCAATGTTCCCGTACATCAAAGTTTGTCAGACTAGACACCGTTAAGCTATTAACAAATTTTCAGCTTGCTATTAATCAACTTTTTTTTACGCGGGATCCAGGTCTATATCTGGGACACGTAATGAGGGGAAAGCGATATGAAATGCTAAGACTGATAATACAGGGAAATATAAGAGGTGGAAGGAGTATAGGAAGAAGGAGAGTGTCATGTTTGAAGAATTTAAGGGACTGGTTTAAATGCAGTTCTATAGAACTCTTCAGAGCAGCGGTAAATAGAATAAAGGCAGTGATGATGATATCCAACATCCGATTAGGAGACGGCACTTAAAGAAGAAGACATTTCACACTGATATCACTTGCAAAACAATTCGTCGATAGCAATAATCACAGGTGTGATTATTGCCATCAAGCCTAAGTGTGAATATATCAGAATTACCTTCATGTTGTGAAAAACATTTCACGTCCTTTACAGGGGGTTGAAAATATATCCGCATCGCATCGATAGAAACGCTGAGTGACGGAGAGAACGGCCATTGAGAAGTCCGTTCCACCATACTGTTGTGGATATTGAGAATCTGGGATCTTGGGGCAGAGCAGCCAACGTGCGCCCTAACCTGACTTCTTTTTAACAAGCAAAACAGAAGAACACCAATGACTCTCGGATGGTTCTATGACTTTAAGTTGGAGCATCCCATCAAGTTCACGAACTAGATATAGAATTTCAGACATACAAGGAAAAGGACGTTTACGAAACGGCTTAGCATCGCTATATTATAGTATTGACAGTCATTTGGATTTTATCAGTTCATCCAATTCCACACTTATTGTCAAGCTCTTGAAAGCTATTAATTACAGCATCAACCAAAGGTCGTAATTTATAATCGAGGGAGTCAATTATTGATCTCAAAGGTTAAAGAAGTAGAATGTTACTTTTAGATTTTAAAGTTATTATTTCACAAAAATAATTTATAACGCTCCACGCCACGTATTCTGCAATATCAAAATTCATTGCCAAAGAAAATTTCGAAATAATTCGAAATAATAAATAATATTACTTTCTAAAATGAAATTAAGAGGTAGTAATGGTACTACGATACAATTAACAATTTGGCAAACACCATTCGCCACAATCGGTAGGTATAATTAGCTACAATTCTTAAGAAATTCAATTCCGTTAGATCCTACTACATATTTGGAACTTCGTTGGATCCTACTTTTTGGAACTTCGCATAAGAATGGTTCGATGTTATATATTCCCAGTACCACTTTACGGAGTTAAAGCATGGACCCTGACAGAGTCGCTTTTGAAGAACCTAGAAGCATTTGAGATGTGGGTCTACCGCAGTATTCTGAAGATCAGTTGGATAGAAAGAGTCACAAACGAGAGGGTTTTGCAACGTTTGAATAAAAGTTCTGAAGTAGTGAGCACGGTTAAAAGGTGGAAATTGGAATACTTTTGTTATATAATTGATATAATGCGTCACCCAGAAAAATATGACACACTTCACTTTGTCATGCAAGGTAAAATAACGGGAAAAAGGAGTGTGGGTTGTCGTACAGCTTCTTGTTTTAAAAACTTACGCCAATGGTTTGGGAAAACTAGTACTGAACTATTTTGTGCCGCTGTAAATAAGATAATGATTGTTAATATTCTGGTCAACATGAGAGCCAACGATCAATAAGCGGTCTCGGTACCTTAAGAAGAAGAAGGATCCTACTACAGTTGTGGAAGATCCTGTATCTACCAAAAGTGTAAAGGGTTCCTTAGAAAATCTGGACTTTCAAATAAGGCCTGTTATCAAATAGTTTTGAAGCAATTATTGGAGATACTTTTAACCGTTTAAAGAAATTTTTCACAGTGTTGAGCAATTTGGTCCAATCAGAAACACTAAAATTTTTTGAAGACTTGTTAGTGGTCACCAAAATATATGTTCGAAATTTGCCTTTTGATTAGTAACACTCCCACCGAATCTAGAGTTGTTCTTTACTCGTTATTTAAACAATTGGTACAGTAACAGCTTTACCGCACCGGAAGCAAAAGTACCTATCAAACCTTTGTCGACATTAACTCAAAATTTGTCCTTGTTTTCGATAATTATAACAACAACCGTTCTAGATTTATTTTGAAAATTTTTAACTGGAGGCTTTTTCTTAGATCTTTTAGAATTGTTCACGTGGAAACGGGATTCAGAATTATTAAAATTTGCTTTTCTATTTCAAACATTGGCTTGTTTGGAAGTACCGGGGGAGACTTGACTAATATAAGATAGAGATTAATATGGTTCCTTTTTGATATTAAGCGAAACAGCACTATTTTCTAGTTTATAGATAACTACGGATAACTCCTCGACAGTATTAGTATGTATTAACTAAGGCAATCAATGGAATATATTCTGGAAGAATATTTTGCCTCATACATTTCACAAGAGTTTTCTCTAAATGTTGAACCGTCAAACGTTTAGCTAGGAACATAATCTGAGCTTGAAATAAAGCAAAGGGCTTTTCTTTTTTGTTTTCGTTATTGAATTGGATTCTTTAAATTTTCATAATAATCGTAAGAAAGAAAAGTAACTTTTACCTATGATATGTATAGTAGATGACATATGATTTCATTCCATAAAGAAACCGTACCACGGATACTTCTAAACCACACTGCGGCACTACCACTACCAAAAAATAGTTCAACAGCTGATAGAAAAAGAATATCGTGCATGAGTTATCATACTTGACCTTAGATGCGTCAGATACTACTTGTCAATAAGTTTCAAACTCAAGTTTAGTGAACAAACTCGGTTAAGCCGTTTAGAAGTTATTAAGCTACAAAAGTATAATCCAATTAACGATTATTCCCTAAATGGTTTATGTAGTTGTAGTGGTTACGACGCTAATTTGATCTGGCAACGGGCAATCCGAGTTCATTTACCGGCCATCCCAATATTTTTTTTCAATCTATTTCGAATAGAAAAAAAATCTAGTGTACATTCGATGGACACTAGATCATTTGGGAGATAATGCAACAAAGGCGACCATTTATAAAGCTTAACGTGTAATCGAGAAATATTGCATTCAACTTCATAAATTTAATTTATAAATAACTTTGAAAAACTCCTGATACAAGAATAAAAAACCGCTAAACGCCGTAAAAATGAGTGGCGCACACAATATTCCTACAAAAGATCTGATATGAATATTACGTGGCCCGAAAATTTATTTTCATTTTGATGCAAAACAAAATTCTAGTTTTATTTTAAAAGATTTTTCCATAATATTTGCTAAATTTGAAGTAAACGCGGCACAAAAACTGTATCAAAGTTACTCTTTTGTGGCGCGTTTTACTTCAAATTGAGCAAATATTATGAAAAAATATTTTAAAATAAAACTAGAATTTTGTTTTGCAAAATACATTTTCGCGCCACGTAATATTCATATCAGATCTTTTGTAGGAATATAATGTGCGCCACTCATTTTTACGGCGTTTAGCGGTTTTTTATTCTTGTTAACTGCACTCAAAATTATTAATCAAAAATTTATTTTAGTATTTTTTTTATTATTTTCAAAATATAATGCCCTGTATAACTTGAAAGCTTTCAACATACCACATATCAAAAGATAAAAAAATATTTGTAAAAAGTTTTTTCAGATCTAACCTCATGTATTCACAAACAACTTCAAATTTGTATAGGGAAAAATCAATCAATGAACGACAAAACATACTGAACAGATTATCCACTAATAATTAAACAGAAAGTTACTGAAAGTCATCTATAACCAAATATTTATCATAAACTGTACATTAATGCTATACAATTTGAGTTTCACAAAGGCCTAGGAACGTGTGAAGCTCTTTTCTCACTTATTATCCTAATACAAAGGTACCTAGACGTCAATCAAGATTATACGTGTGTTTTATTGACTCTAATAACGCTTTTAATAAAGCTTTAATAAAGTACGACATGAACAATTATTGAAGGTAATGAAATTAAAGAAGCTAGACTATGTACAAGGACCTACGGATCATATATAATTTATACTATTAGCAGCGACTAAAAGTGCGTGTTAACGAACAGCTGTCAGAGGAAATTGAAATTAAACGTAAAGTGAGACAGGGATGCTTATTGTCGCCAGTTACTTTTAATGCATACTCGTAAGAGATCCTCTTGAGTGTGAAACAGCTTGAATAAAGGTATGTAAATGGAATTCCCCTTAACAACGACGAATCACGCATCGCGCATCACGAATAGCGAATCGTGCATAATGTTTAGCCAGCTTTAGATATGCGGATGACACTGTCATCTTAGCCGAAAATATTGAAGATCTTCAGAGACTTGAGGACAGAATAATGGTATATAGACAAGAATACGGTCTAACAATGAACATCAAGAAGACCAAATTTATGAGAATATCTAAAACGCAATGAAATAACGACAATCTCCTCATAAACGGAATCATATCTTGGAACAACAATCAACTTCACAAATGATTACTTCCAGGAAACTACAATTAAAATAGAAACGGCTAGAGCGAATTTTAACAAAATAAGCAAAGTGCGTTGCACAAAAGGTCTGACGTTAGAGCTAAGAGTAAGGTTGGCTAGGTGCTACGTTTTCTCGACTTTGTTTTACGGAATGGAAGCTTGGACCTTGAATGCAGCTCTTCACTACAACTTGCTCCAACTCATTATGCATGGAAATATCCAAGGAAAAAAGAAGCTTAGGGAGACATAGAATATTATGGCTGCGCAACCTCAGAGAATGGTACGGATTTAGATCAAATGAACTTTTCAGAGCAGCCGTCTCCTAAGGTCCGAATAGCTATGATGAAGCGAAGTTGTATTGAAGATATCTTCTATAAGTAGGGTTACCATACGTCCGGATTTCGTCCGGACAGTCCGGATTTGAAAGACATGTTCGGATTGGTGTCCGGATATGAGAAAGGTCGGGATTTTTTTCTTTACTAAAAAAAGATGTAAAAAACATATTTAACAAATTACTCGAAGATCTCAAAGATGCAAATCTTATTACGGTTACAATTGATAGTTCAAACAGAAACGAAATCAAACTGACTCCGGTATGTGTTCGTTATTTTAAGCAAAATGAAGGTGTCAACGTGAAACTTTTATTTTTTGATGAACTTCCGGGTGAAACATCTGATCTTTTCGTAGAACATGTTTTAAAATGTAATTAAAAAGTACTCTATTTATTCAAAAGTAGTTTGTCTTTGTGCTGATAATACCAATACTAACTTTGGGGGTGTCAAAAGGCAAGGGCAAGGATATGTTTTTTCCTTGAACTACCCCTGTCCGGATTTGGCCTGAATAAATTATGGTAACCCTATCTATAAGACAACAGTTGACAAGAGTCTAAGATACGATATAAGGTAGATCTGCGACGATTTGTTTAATGGATAAAAATTATTGGATGTGTAATTCAGTATGTTATCAACTACATTACTATATAAAACCAGGGGTGCCCGATCTAATTTTGTTTTAATTATAAATTATTAATAATAATCAAAAAATGAATTTTTTTATTAATAAAAAATCGGCCAGGGCAGATATTATTTTAGTTTTTTGGATCAATGTAAACAAAAAAGGTCTTATGTAATTTTTCTCTTAAGTTGATCTTTTTGTAGTTATAAATAATTTAAAACTGAAAGAAGAACGAAGGATAACAATTTTTAAGGCTCAGAAAAATAAGTAAAAATATTATTTTTGAAATTATGAAAAGTAATTTTTTAATTATTAATTAATTATAGTCAGAACAAAATTAGATCGGGCAAACCTTGTTTTTAAAAGCTTTTATTTAGTTCAATCGTTTTCTACCTTTTTCGTTGACTACCTTTTCTTCAATCCAAATAAATGAAAATTTGCAGACATATGCATTCGCGGGAACAATACACGAATAGTCAATAAATTTTTTTATGTTTATTAATAATTATTTAAATAAAAAAACGATTTTAATGGAAAATGCTTCAATTCTCTTGTTTTTTACAATGAAGAAACTTAAAACTTTTACAGATTGTAGCTAATTACATAAAATATACATAATTCCACTTTTTACGTTAATTGTTTATGTTACGCTTCATAAATAAAAAAATAAATTTTCAATTTTTTTGCCGATTCCGACTACTTTTCATGTTTGTAAATACATCATACGTTTTATACATATATTTTAATAAACATGACGATATATTTTAATGTTTGAAAAGTGTAAGACTAAAAAGTAAAAAATAAAAAAAAAAATTTAAGATAAGCTTTTCTTTAGTTACGAGTGACTAAAATTGAAAATAATATAAAAAATCAACTAAAAAGCAAAAAATAAAAAAAAATTTAATTTGAAGGTTTATTCGAAAAAAAAAACTGTTAGACAGATTAAATGTACAAAAATCTCACACATTCGTTAAAAAATTGAAAAAATCTAACACATTCGTTAAAGGAAAGCGTGGGGCGAAAACCGTTTATTCGATGAAGGCGCGCCCCACGCTTTTCTTTAATGTATAATGTTATGCTTTTTCATAACGAATGACGAATGTGTTAGATTTTTTAAATTTTTTAACGAATGTGTGAGATCTTTGTATATTTTAATCTGACTAACAGTTTTTTCGAATGATCCTTCGAGTTTGATTTTTTTTTTATTTTTTGTTTTTTAGTTGATTTTTTATATTTTCAATTTTAGTAGCTCGTAACTAAAGAAAAGCGTTTCTTAAAATTTTTTTTTCATATTATTTTATTTATACATGTTAACATACAAATTACATATTCAATAATTTTTATTCATTCAACAGATCGATAGCGGATCCTCTACCACAAGAAGTATATTTGCTACTTTGCAACATCACATTGAAAAATTTCAAAAAATTATTGAAAACAATGCACATTAATCGTCTAATAAATATAGCTCAAAATATAAGGCTGCCAAAATGTTTTCAACACCATAGGAGACGATGCCTATTAGTATTTACTAAACTGTAGCAAATCAGGGGCGTCATTTGAAATTTTGATTGGGGGGGACAAGCATTATATATATATATATATATATATATATATATATATATATATATATATATATATATATATATATATATTTTCCCAGCCCGAAATGGTGGATGTGTGAATTGTTCGTAAGGGGATTTTTCCACATTCTCTATTTCATCTATTTATATATATATATATATATATATATATATATATATATATATATATATATATATATATATATATATATAACAGATGAAATAGAGAATGTGGAAAAATCCCCTTACGAACAATTCACACATCCACCATTTCGGGTTGGGAAAAATTTTTCGAATAGAATCAAAGATCCAAACACCAGTTCTTAGAAATTTTTGATTGGAATGTGTCTAAAGATATTCAACCTCTCATCTTTATTGATAAGCCCAGAGAGGTTGAAGAGGGCGAAACACATTTCTAAGAACTGGTGTTTGGATCTTTGATTCTATTCGAAAAATTTTTCCCAACCCGAAATGGTGGATGTGTGAATTGTTCGTAAGGGGATTTTTCCACATTCTCTATTTCATCTGTTTGATTTCGTACGAGTGGTCGTCAAACCATTAACCTTGGATCTTTTGATCACTGAGTGTGTTTCAAGGATCTACATCTCATATATATATATATATATATATATATATATACAACACATTATATATAATGTAATGATGAAAATTGATGTATTTTTTGTAAATTTCAGTCATTTTCAGGATCAGGGGGGGCAAATGCCCCCCTGACCCTATCAAATGACGCCCCTGAGCAAAATGCACTATGGACTAACATTGAAGAATCTCTTAACCTTAACTGAGGAGCAGACTTTCAAATCGCACTTTGTTCATTTTTTACATTTTTCAGGAAATGAGGAAAACTGCCATTCCGTTATTAATAAAAATAAAAACACACAAAATATGGAAAAATGTACTTTTTTATTATTAATTTGCCATATTTATAAGTCTCATCAAACGTTATTAGTTTTTCAAAAAAAGTTTTTTTTGATGGACAAAACGTCATTTAATTTTTTTTTTAAATGACAAAATGTAGTTTGATTCTCCCCGAATGATTAATATAAAAATATGAACTAAAGATGCGTTCTGTGTGTTTGGAAAGCAATATAGAAAATTTAAAAATCATATGATTGTATGTCGTCCTCCAGAAGGCAGTAATATTCTTCTCCATATTCACATTGATCGGAGGTCTTGTCTTTTTAATTATATTTTCACGATACCTACTATCTTTCAAAATTGGATCTAACCAAGTTAACTCTGGATCTAATGCCCATTCTTTGCCTTACAAACTAACTAAAATTTGTAATACGCTATCCAATTTTTTCTTCTGAACAGCATGCTTCATTGGCAATTCCGGCAGTACCTACTATGATTGTAAGTTTGGTTGAAATAAAGTTAACTTTTGAGAAGAGTGATTATTTTTATACAAAACCTCTGTTTTATACAAGATTTTATTTTCCCCAGAAGTTTGCATCGAGTTATGATTATTCTTTTGGTGTCACTGATACCTATAACTTTTTTGAGTGAAAGTGCTGCATGTTTTATGTCATACAAAGGCCAATCAGGGCCTTACTTGCGGAAAAATGTCTGTTTTCCGAAAAAAGCCTTTTTTAAATAAGTTTTTTTTAAAAGTCGGTCAACGCGGAACTGATTCCTATCACACCTCTTCCTGTTTCATGCTCAAGACATGTATAAAAAACAAGAGTTTTTGTTAAAATATCTGTCACACAAAATGCAAAATAAAGTCTTTACATGGTAAAAAAGCATTGCAAGACAAACGAGTCGCATTTTGTCCAAAATAGTGCTATTTGTTTGTCTCTCGCTAATGGACAAAATGCGTTTTGTTTGTCTAGGTGATTTTTGAAGCCAAAAATATACGTGAAATATAACGCTTAGAGTGTCTAGGAGTATGTAAATTAATAAATGATGTTTTGACGAATCCAACGCCACCTTAAAGTCATAATGTTAAAATAAGGACAAAGTGCGATTTGAAAGTCTGCTCCTCAACTATGGACTATGAATTTACAAAATATTCTGCATGCAAATAGCCAAAATTATGAAAGAAAAATAATTGTCCTGGAAAAGATTAGGCTTCGGATTTTAAAAAGAGAAATCGAAAGCTTCGAAAATACTAGCGTCATAATCACCGAGTAAGACCGTTGTAACAGAATTTTGTGATAACTATGAACGTGCTCTCTTGAAACATCATTTTTGTTTAACATGAATCTACATGAAACAGTAGCTACCACTGTTTTATTGGCACTCAAAATTTTGAGATAGTAATTGCTACTGTGCTATTGCCAATACACTTCTCCCCTGTTTATGTCTTCACACGTGTTCAATTTTTAAATGATACTCCAGAAGGAAGTCTATGCTTAGCAAACCGAAGTGGCTGAATGACGACAGAATTGAACATTCAAGTTCTAAAGCCCATTCGGCAGGACCAGGCAACTCCATTTTAATTATTTGTGATAATCACAAGTCGCATATTTCCATAGAAGCAGTCATCTACGGTCTTGGTGATAATAAGATTATCAATCGGTTTTTTGGGGCCTTTTAAAAATAAACTGATTTGAGTGACAATAACGATAAAGATACCAAATAACAAATATAATATAAATTATAAATAATAATAAACCTATTTTCAACTAAAATTGTGTTTGATGCTCATTAAAAGTAGTAAAAAAGTACTAGTACTAAAAATACCACAAGCAAAGACTCAGATCAGAAGCAAAGTAATTAAATAAATACATAAATAAATATTTTATTTTCTTTTAGACAGACAGAGTCTGTATAGAATTAGTCAAAAGTAATACATTAAGTATATATAACAAACAAATAAACAATTTCACTACACAAACTAACAATGAAAATACATTTAAAATTGAAGAAATTCTTCAACCGAATAAGAAGTGTGTATCATCAGAAATTTCTTTAAATTTAGTTTAAAGCTCTTACACAATTTTATATGCGTTGGTAATCTATTATAGAGTCTTTGACCCATTATACTCGGGGACCTGCAATATATATTTCCCCTACACATTGGGGCACGCAAGGTATCTTTATATCTAGTATTCATGTTACGTATTTGCCCATTGGTTTTAAAATTTTCGAGGTTATTAAATATATATATATATATATATATATATATATATACAAGTCTCCAGAATGTAAATATATATATATATATATATATATATATACAAGTCTCCAGAATGTAAATATATATATATATACAAGTCTCCAGAATGTAAATATATATATATATATATATATATATATATATATATATATATATATATATATATATATATATATATATATATATATATACAAGTCTCCAGAATGTAAATACAGGCCAATGGCAATATTTTGAAATTTTGAAAGTATTGCCTACAACTTGATTTTTGAGGGATACCAGCAATAGTCCGTATTATTCTTTTTTGTGCAAAAAAGACTTCATTGATATGGCAACTTGACCCCCAAAAACAAATCCCGTATCTCAAGTGAGATTTGGCTTGGGCACAATAAAGCATTATTAATTGTTTCTCCGCTAATACTTGTTTTAAATTTCGAAACAAAAACGTTACTGAGAACTTTGCTGCCAGCGTATCACAATGTTTCTTCCAATTAAGATATTCATCTAAATGAAGTCCTAAGAACTTTAATGATGAAACAAGTTCAATATCATTATTGAAGTTAATTGGGTTAATACATCGTTGCCTAATATGAAACTGCATGAAAAGAGTTTTTTGGGTGTTCAACAATAAATAATTATTACAGAACCAGTTGTAAAGATCTGACAGTAATATAAGCTGTTACATTTGGACTTCAAAGAAGTATCAGGTCCATTGACTATTACATTTATGTCGTCTGCAAATATCGTGAAATGTCCATCCGAGTTAACCGAGACAACATCGTTTACATAAACAAGAAAGAGAACAGGTTCTAAAATTGAGCCTTGCGGTACACCTATGTCAATATCGAGATAGTTGGATTTATGCGTCTCATTTGATAATTTTCCTTTTTCTGTTAAGCTGACGTATTGACGACGTGCAGTTAAATATGATGTTAACAAATTTAACGCACGTCCTTGAATGCCGATATTTTTTAATTTATAAAATAAAATTTCGTGATTGACACAGTCGAAAGCCGTGCTAAGATCACAAAATATCCCAACAGGACTCTCTCCAGTATCTATTAAAGATGTGAGAGTATCATAAAAGGAATGCATTGCTGTATGGGTAGATTTTTTGGACTGGAAACCATGTTGGTTACTAACAATCACTTTATTCGTCTGTAAAAATGAGTTAAGTCTTTGTAAATAACTGTATTCAAAAATTTTTGAAAATACCGAAGAAATTGTTATTGGACGGTAATTATTTACTTGTTTTGGGTCACCTGTTTTATGAATTGGTAACATAGTCCAGGGCGCATCTGTTTTGAGATGGACGTTGAGAGGTGACTCAAATTTTTTTGCAGAAATTGCTTGAAAATAAATCAAACAATAATATTTGAGTTATCCTCCCTCTCAAAAAGGTCCGGAACATTGTTTAAATAATCAAAATGTAAAAAAATGAAGGAAGAACTCGATGTTTTTCTTCGTTTTTTGATTATAACTTTAAAAGTATTCATTTCCGAGAAAAGTTGTGCTGACATATAAGTTGCGTAATTAAATTTCCTACAATATAAAATTGGTTAAAAATTTAAAAAATAGTCATCCTAGTTGCAAAATAGCAGCAATTGCGAGAAAACCATACAAAAACAAGTATTCGTATTTTACGTTTTTCAACCATTTATGCTACACTAAGGACCTTCATATTACACCCAGAAAAACTTTATGATACACTAAAACAATACTATAAATTTCATTAAGATCGGTTCAATAAATTTTGCAAAATAAATTTTGCAATCCAGCTTTCGCAAAAATATTCATTTTTTCAAAATGTCACAGGACTGAAAATAAAGCAGATAGCAGGTTGAAATTTTTTTTCCTTATAGAAGTGTACTGTACCTTTCATTTTCAACTTGCAAAATTAAAATCTATTAATTACCACGGCGTCAGGAAATTTTTTAAATAAACATTAATTTTTGGTGCTACGCGCAAGACAGCGGTGTTCGATTCACACAAGTTGATTTCCACCAAAATTTCTTACAATTTTTATCTAATATATTATTTTCTTACTCTATATTTTGTTGTATTTTAATATTTTAATTCCACAAAAATCAAACTAATTTTATTATTGTTTGTGAAATATTGTTTAAACAATTGCATATGTTTAAAAATAATAAACTTTTATTCTCTAAGTTAAAATATATGAACAAAGAAAGTTTTTGCTAATAAAAGCGTTATTTCAAATGACAAAGTATGTGTTTTTATTTTGCAATAAACAAATTTATTTATTTATATCGAAATGTAATAAAAATTAAAAGGTATCAATCATTATCAAAGGTCATTGGAATGCCCAATCAGAGCAAACTATCCGCTTTTCTGCGCGTAGCACCAATAATTAATATTTATTTAAAGAAATTCTTGACGCCGTGGTGTTAATTGATTTTAATTTTGCAAAATTGAAAATGAAAGGTACAGTACACTTCTATACGCAAAAAAAACTTCAACTTGCTATCTGCTTTATTTTCAGTCCTGTAACATTTTGAAAAAATGAATTTTTTTTGCGAAAGCTGGATTGCAAAATCTATTAAACCGATCTTAATGAAATTTTTGGTATTGTTTTACTGTATCATAAAGTTTTTTTGGGTGAAACATGAAAATCCTAAGTGTAGCATAAATGGTTGAAAAACGTAAAATGCGAATACTTGTCTTTGTATGGTT
Organism: Diabrotica virgifera virgifera; assembly: GCF_917563875.1. Lineage (NCBI taxonomy): Eukaryota > Metazoa > Arthropoda > Insecta > Coleoptera > Chrysomelidae > Diabrotica > Diabrotica virgifera. The sequence continues at coordinate 120,558,112 of NC_065446.1, read as the reverse complement.
TTTTAATTATTGCTATTTTGCAAAAAGGGTGACTATTTTTTAAACTTTTAACCAATTCGATATTGTAGGAAATTTAATTACGCAACTTTTATCTTTGTACAACTTTTCTCGGAAATGAACACTTTTAAAGTTAAAATCAAAAAACGAAGAAAAAAATCGAATTTTCCCTTAATTTTTTGACATTTTGATTATTTAAACAATGTTCCGGACCTTTTTGAGAGGGAGGATAACTCAAATATTATTATTTGATTTATTTCCAAGCAAATTCTGCAAAAAAATTTGAGTCACCTCTCAACGTCCAAATGTACTAATATTTTTACAGATGGGCCCTGGTCTAACACCTTTCCCGTTTTTATACAATCTGGAAAATTGCCATTTGAAAATGATAAATTAACTAAATATGTTAATGGCGATATTATAAAAGAAAAAACCTTTTTTTATTAAAAACCCAGGGATTTCATCAAAGCCCTGAGATTTTTTGGTTTTTAGTTTTTGGTTTAATAATTTGTTTAATTCTCTTGTAGTGTATGGATGTAGAAGAAAGTGGACATCCAAAACAGTGTTGTTACAAATATATGTATTATCAGGTTTGTTTGGAATGGTCGCAATTGCATCCAATGGAGCATTTTTTTAAAAATAGGTTAAATTTATTGGCTATTTCTAATGAATCTGTAATTAAGTTATCCCCGTTTGAAAGTGTTATGTTACTCTCGTTTTTTTTACCTTTTGAAAAATCAGATATAATTTTCCAAGCACTTTTAGAAGGAATATCTGAGGTGTTTATTATATTTTGGTAATGGCATTTTTTGGTTAAATTTAGAAGCTTTTGAAGCTCTCCTTTTTTATGTCTATAATAATCATGCAACTCTGGAAATGCCCTAGATAATACATGCAAATTTTTCAATTGGCAACTTGATTGTCTCACCTCATTATTAACCCATTTATTACTATTTAATTTGGACTTCTTATTTATAATAGGAAAATTTATGTTAAAATTATACATAAAAATATTAAAAAAGGTATTAAAAGCAATATTTGTATCTAGGATACCATATATTTGATTCCAGTCCTCACTTGAGATGTCATTTATAAATTTATTTATAGTAATGTCATTAAAATTTCTTTTTTCATATAAAACACTCGACTCACCCGCCCCAAAATCAAACTAAATCAGTACAGTTCGATGGTCGGACACAGTATTGTCGTTTACACAAGTAACAGAAGAGTTTGAAAAATTAACAAAGACGTTATCAATCGTCGTAATGCTGGTATCCGTGACCCTAGTGGGCCATTTTACGAGATTAAAATTTACATTAAAAGAAGAAAGGACATTTTGTAGTTTGATAACATCATAATTTAAATATCTTGTGTCAATATTAAAATCACCGCATACAATAATATAGGTATTAGATTTAAAAACGAAATTTAAAACCGACTCAAGATTTTCTAAAAAAGTATTAATATTGCCAGAGGGGGACCTATAACAGTTTAATATTATGACTATGTTAGTTAATCTGTCTTTGTATGAAATGCAACAAAATTCTGAATGTTTATTAACACAAAACTCGTGACCATCGATTTTGTTTGATTTTATACCATTTCTAACCCATATTCCTACGCCTCCACCTCTGCAGAAGTTGTCACGGGTGTAGTTACTTACTAGATTATAACCTTCAAGGTAAACGTAGTCTACAGAGTCAATGGGCTCCCATAATTCTGTTAAACAAATTACGTTTATATCCTTAAAGTTATTAATATCTAAAGAAATTTCACAAGCTTTTTCAACACTAATACTTTGGACATTAAGTAGCATCAGCTCAGGCTTTATAAACATTACCTCTGGGATTGGAGTTTGTAATTGTTCCGAAGGTATAAAAAACTATTAACACATGCATTTTTAGGCCAGATCGATGGGTCCATGGCCTTCTCAAAATTATCTTGTTTTATTCTTACTTTGAAGGATGCATAAACAGTTGGATGTTTGGTTGGATGTTATAGATTCACATAAAACCTCTGGGAAGTGCGACTTGAGTAAATGTTCTATCGTAGCCACATCGGTAGCTGGGTCAACTCTGTATACATGCAAGTTGGTGAATTTAGGGACACCCTTTATGCCGGCAGCAGCTCTATTGGTGCTAGTACCAACAATTTGGGGTCTATTTATCTTTTTTCTTCTTTGTTTATTTCTTTTCACTTCAGTCCATTCTTCTTTAGCCTCTGTTATTGGTAGATTTATAATCTCTTGACATTTATTCTGTGTTTCTATTTTTAAAATTTCTGTAGACAGTTGATTGCGTGTTATTTTGTTGTGGTCTTGTTTTTGTTCACAAAAGGAATTCCCATCGTTTTTGCTAGTAGTGGGTACTACATTTGTTAATGTAGTTTTTGTGGCAATTTTATCAATCTGGTTTTGTTTTGACAAGGCCGGTTTTATATTAGCTGCCTTGACAAGGCCGGTTTTATATTAGCTGCCTTATCTGTATTTGAATCAATTGGCAAATGGTAAATTGGGTTTAATTTATTTAATAATTCTATTTGACAATTTAGAACTTTTATTTTATCTTCAAGTTCGTTAATTAAATCATCTTTTTGTTTAAACATATAGATAAATAATTTGGAATTTGACTTGCCGGTATTTGATAAATCCTCAATGGCATCATAAAAGTCGTTATCCGGTATGTCACAGCTTTCGCACTTAAAGTCATTAACGTCAACATTTTCCTCAACATTTGCACATTTGAAGTGTAGGGTAGATTGACACAAACAACACTTCACACCTTTTACAAATTTTCTATTGCATTTACCACATTTTTGATTTAAAATTTGCGAGAGCTCTGACAATGTGTGTGTGTGCCAGAGGTCGCCATCTTGACTTCCTGAGTCAAGACTCATATAAAATTACAAATAAAAACGTGAGTCTTTATAGCAAAACTAATCCACAACCACAATTTTAAGGTTATCAAACAAAATTTATGGAAAAAATAACTTTAAATATATCAGACTAAAAGATAATAAATACAAAAGATGTATTAGGATAATAATGAAAAAAAAGACTTGAGTACAAGCATAATTCTGCTGCAAGCTGATTCAGGTAGCTCGGACATATAGCAAAGATGAATAATGATATGAGAATATCGTAGTGGAAGCCGCGGAGGAAAAAAAATAAACGAGCTCGCCCAATGACCAGATATTACAATGATGTCTGGATAATAAACCAAAAAAAAAATGAATAAACAATACAAAACCGAGGCACATGAAAACAAATGAAGGAGTTGTATATCAAGATGGACTAAGGAAGTCGCTGATGAAGAAGTTACAATTTAAAAGGTACATCTCTACAAAGTATTAACAAACAAACTGTGGAAAGCAATGAAAAACTACAGAGTAGATTAACACCTAGGGTAGTCAATAAATATTTTGATTTTGGATAAAATCAAATAAGATAGAACTTTTTGTAATTTGTAAGAAATGTGTATAAATATCTTGTGTGGACTCACTGTGTTATTGCCGTGGTTTTAATAAATGGATTTATTTTTACTGTATTACATTTTTTATTCTTCTTCTAAAATATAGATGCTTTTCGAAGGTGTACGTATAGTAATGAAATTAAATGATTGAATTGCCATTCTGACAATCGGCAATATACCAAAATAATAGGTTTGTTCTAGCATCAGTTTCAAACGGTTTGAAACCATCAGCGAATAGTCGACCAGAGCGAGTAGAGGGGATAGCACTGGTGACTGTATTATGTTCTCTAACTGACCAACTGTTTGCTGACGGTTTCTGGCTAGTTTGACTGTTTGCTAGAACAAACCTAATAGCAAATATTTCATTGCCACCTTATTGAGCATTTAACAGATTATGTATTAGGTTTTAACAAACTGTTTAATAAACAATATAGTCCAGTCGGGTTAGCCGAATAACAGGCCTAACCTTGCATTTGGAGCTGCCCCAAATTTTATTTTTCTAATCTATAAAGAGGGTCAATAGTGGTGTAAATTTAAAATCTCGACTGAATTCCGCTGTTGCGTTAGCCGCCATCTTGATTTTAAACGAGAACCGTTTTTGCTCAATATCTCCGTCATTTTCAACTTTTCGACAAAAAGTGTAAGAAGCAAAATTGTTGAAAATGTGATTTTCTATAATTTCGTTTGTTATAATTTTTTTCGTGCGATCGATATTTTACGAGTTATGGAGGAAAATAGTGACAGTTAGAGCATAATTATTGAATTATCTCGTTTATTATTAGTTTTACGACAAAAATGTTTCTATACAAAAATAGAGAGAATTAAATTCTACATAATTTTGATTTCTTTCATTTTTTTGCTAAAATTAATATTTAAGGTAGTACGTATGCGGAAATGGCCCGAGCGTAAGACCTGATTGATTTTATAGCAATTGTTTTTGTTCAATATCTACGCCATTTTCAACTAAAATTGTTCTATATTTGTTCTACATTGTTCCATATATGATTTCCTACAATTTTTTTTAACAATTTTTTTCATGCGGTTGCTATTTTCCAAGTTAAGTGGGAAAATAGTAAAAAGTGGTGGGGGGAGCATAATTATTGAATTGAATTTTATTTCTGAGCTGCCCCAAATTTTATAATTCTATCCTTTAGGGGAGATCAATAGTAGTGTAAATTTAAAATCTCGACTGAATTCCGCAGTTGCATTAGCCGCCATATTGATTTTAAAGGAGAACCGTTGTTGTTTAAGAGGTTACAGTAGCGAGCAACAGGTGGCATCAAACGCGTTCCAAGATTGCGGCTCTAATTTTGAATATTTTGTCGAGATATTTGGCACACATATTCGTAATATAATAAAGAATGGCGGTACAGAGCCCAATTTTAGAAATATTTTAGTATGTGAAAATTACTCTATAACTGAATAAAATATTGAAAAAAGGAGCCTGTACCGCCATTAAGAAGAAAAAAATAATAAACTTTCTTCAAATAAACTTTTTTATCCCATGCCTAGATTTTGTGTAATCTTGGAACTACTAAAATTTTTTATTTCTAACAAGAAATCGAACATATTATAACTAAATAACTAATTAGGCAACATAGAGAAATTATCACTGTCATTTTGACAGACCTGCGTCAGATTTTCTCTAATTTGTTCTGTCATCTTTATTGATATCTGTTCAGTGCAGTAGTGTGTTAATTTAATAATTCGTTATAGTTGTTTCATAGGAAAATAGTGCTTATTGATAGTTAATTTATTATATTTTTGTTGTTGTTGTATAAGTTGTTGGCCTCTTTGAAATAATAGACTGTTGTTAATTGTGTTTTAGTTCTGTGTAGGTAGGTAAGTATATTTTACGTAAAAATATTTCGAATTCTAATGCGAGTATAGAGTTTTAGAAGAATTTTTTTTTTAACATATTATCAATAGTTTAACGAAATGGGAAAAGTTAATCAAACGAAAAATAAAGCGAATCATTCCAAGAAAAAATCCATGAAAAGCCGTGCCAAAATTATGAGAACACCGAAATTGGAGCCACCACAAATTTTAATAATGTAAGTACCTATGAGAAGTAATCTACTGTTGTCATAAATAAAAAAAGTGTTAAAAGTTGTTTCCCATGAAAATGAAATTCGTAATAAATCTATGTTTAGGTACAGAAATCCTGACTACAGTACAAATGCCAATTTTTTTGAGGTAGGTATTCATAGTCCTGTCCTTAAGGGGATACAACGGCCTCCTTTATTCAGATGATCTTACCCAAGTTTTTTTATGTATTGTGACCCGTAGAACAAGAATTTTTTGGGTAACAGTTGATCCGGATGTCGATAAGATTGTTATAAACAAAGAACTTGAGGAATTACATAACAGCGATTTCTCGCAAAACAAAACATTTTTTTGGATTTTTTTGGGTCATTCTAAGCAAAAACTGTTCTGACAAGTTTCTTCGTAGGATACATAGTTTTCGAGATAAAGGCGGTTGAACTTAAAATCGAAAAATTGCAATTTTTGAACCCGAAAAAGTTTATTTTTGCTAAAAATTTATTTTTTTATTGTTAAACAAAGCTATAAACACATAACGCTTGAGTGTTGCTTTCAATGATCTCTCATGTAAAATCGAACGAGTAGGCAGAGTAGGTACAAATGCAAGCGAGGCAATTTCTATGTAGCATGCAATAAAACGCATGTATTGGGAACGAAAAACAATATGTGTTTATAGCTTTGTTTAACAATAAAAAAATAAATTTTTAGCAATGCAAATAATCAAAACTGATATAATTTGACTCTTAACTTTCAAATGCGGTAAGCAGAATTGCTATTTTATTTTTTAATCAAAAGTTATTCGGGTTCAAAATTGCAATTTTTCGATTTTTTTTAAAGTTCAACCGCGATTATCTCGAAAACTTGTAAGAACAGTTTTTTCTTAGAATGACTAAAAAAATACAAAGATTTTTTTGCGAGAAATTGCTGTTATGTAATTCCTCAAGTTCTTTGTTTATAACAATCTTATCGACATCCGAATCAACTGTAACCTAAAAAATTCGTGTCCTACGGGTAAGTCCATCTGAATAAAGGAGGCCGTTGTACCCCCTGGCGACAGGACTATCATTGGCGACAATATTTTCGAACTTGATTCAATCTGTCGTTCATTTCTTACGACTAAACTATTAGATATATACGTTTATAGTAAAACTTATAAGTAGGGCTCCGATAGGGCGAGCAATTTCCAGGGTAGTATTTCCTATATACTTCATTTTTTGTTGAGATGTATAAATTATTAATTTAGGTGAGATATTGCGACTGCTTTTACATTCACTAAGCAAAAACCAAAGTATTCTTGCCACTAAACATGAATTTGTATGTCAATGTTTTTGTGTAAAATTGGTTCAAAAACTACACGTTATAAATAATATTCTTTAGAAAAAAAGACTAAGTTTTCACTCTAATGGCATATAAAACAACATAATGCTATTCTACATCCCACCAGAATGAAAACAATGGGAACCTTCTCTGGTTACACCTCCGAGGCTTCTACAATTTGCAAGCCATACGGATGCTGAGACTAAGGAAGATGAAGGAATTCTACAATTTACAATTCACGTCCCATCTGCTCAGCGCGGTAAAGTTCCAACGAGAATGGTTCCCTTCATACTCCACACAGAGTAAATGTAAATAAAAAATGAATAACCATTTTCAATTTCGTTGCAAAACGAAAATACAGCCGAACCATATTCGAGTCCAATCAGAGAGTGCTGCAAGCACCTCTACCGGCTTCGAAACTTATTAGTCTCTCATCAGGAGGCACATATGCTGCTCTCCCTGATTCAACCAAAACAAACCCCAGCGTGCAGTCCCGGATTACAACGAACGAAATGGCATAGAATGGTATTTGTTTTGATTGGATCAGGGAGAGCAGCATATGTGCCTCCTGATGAGAGACTAATAAGTTTCTAAACCGGTAGAGGTGCTTGCAACACTCTCTGATTGGACCAGAATATGGTTCGGCTGTATTTTCTTTTTGCAACGAAATTGAAAAATGGTTATTCATTTTTTTTAATATTCTTTAGACTTTGTACATAAGCGGACGCTTTGCCATCGCCTTCGCCGCGATTTACCTGTTGAACGATACCATTTTTTGTTGCCTGGTATGGTAAACCTAAGGAGCTGGCATGAAGCAAATACTTCCGTTTATCAAGTAAGATGAATTGTGGAGGTTCTGGGAATACACATATATCTTCTAAAATAAAACAAATATTTGATGTTCACAGTTTCTTTTCTACATGATGATGAACTTATTATTATTTTTAAACTACATTATCTAACCCTGTATAATCGAAATTAATTTTACATTATGCTTGTAATTACACAAATAGTCCGTTCTTTAACGGTAAAATATTGCAAAATCTCTAAATTTTAAAGAACCGCCTGGATTGACATGAAATTTGGCATACACATAGCTATCAGGTCAAAGAAAAAAAGTGATATTGTGCCGATATGTGCTTTTGCCCCGGGGGTGGTTTTCACCCCCTATTGGGGGTGAAAAAATATTCGTCCAAAGAAAGTCAGGAAATGGATAAATTGGCCAGTTTTAAGTAATTTTTGTTCTATAGTGTTTTTTCACTAAGTCAATACTTTTCGAGTAATGGTTTGAGTCAATGGTTTGGACTAACATCAATCGAGTTATTCAGAAACGCCGCAAACAAAATTAAAATTGCTATGATAATAGCCAACGGACAAGTAACATGAAGAAGAAGAAGAACAAAATTAATATAAAAAAATATATATGAAAAATATGGAAAACCTCCACTTTACACCCTTCGTAATAATTCCGAAATCGTTGATTTTAGAACAGTTATGCATAAAACCTATCTTGTTTTAAATGTGACGTAGAATATTTTTGAATAGAACTTTCTTCACTTTAAACCGAAAACCGTAAAAACTACTAATTTATCAACTTCTCCTAACACTCCCCCTCGCCTCAAGCCCCGACGCTCGAATTAGTGTAACTTTTTACTGAACTATGTATATGTGGACCGTATGTAATAAAAACGAGTTGTTAATTTTTTTCAATTTTTTTATGTTTTTGATTTGTTAATCAAATAAGTGTTCAGGACAACTTAACAAACAAAAACATTAATCAACAATAGTCCACCAAAGAATATATAACTTATCTCTATTTCAGATGTATTTAATGCAATTTAATGCATTTGTCAATTTTTTTTATTTATTTTCCATTCATTTTCACAACGTTTCTATTATGTTCTTCAAACTAACGTTAGAATATGTACCATATTAGTTTCCTATATTCTCACGATTAAATTAAACAAACTACAAATTTTGTTTTTTTCCAACCCTAAGCCTATAACATATATTTTTGCAACCATCTGTTCTCTAGAATATGTATGCATAATCAATGAGAACTTACCGAGACAAGCTGTATATACCACGCCAGCAGCAGTTGAACAGGGAACGAGACACGCTGTATGTCACTTGTATGATTATTTTCGCTTAGAGCTCACGTCCAGACGTGTACACGGAAATACGAAATATGGGGGGAGTGTCAATACTGTTTTATTATTCGAATGAAAGTTTTACTTTTAATATTAATAATATCAAAAATAAACTTTATCATCATCATCATCATTCTCTTTGCCTTATCCCTATGCGGGGTCGGCTTCCCTAATTGCATTTCTCCACACAATTCTATCTTGGGCCATATCAATGTTAATCCCCTTTACCAACATGTCCTGCCTTATCGTCTCCCCCCAGCTCTTCTTTGGTCTTCCTCTCCTACTCCTTCCAGGAATCTGCACTTCAGCTATTCTTCGTATTGGGTGGTTAACGTCTCGACGTTGAACATGACCAAACCATCTTAACCTATGCTCTCTCATTTTGGCATCAATTGGTGCCACACCTAGACTTCCCCTAATATATTCATTTCTAATTTTATCCTTCTTTGTCACTCCACTCATCCATCTAAGCATTCTCATTTCCGCCACATGCATTCGCTGTTCCTCTTTCTTTTTCACTGCCCAACATTCAGTTCCGTACATCATAGCTGGTCTTATGGCTGTTTTATAGAATTTTCCCTTCAGCTTCATTGGAATTTTTCTGTCACACAACACACCACTCGCTTCTTTCCACTTCATCCATCCAGCCCTAATTCTACTACATGCATCTCCATCTATTTCTCCATTACTCTGTAATACCGATCCTAGGTACTTAAAACTATTGCTTTTTACAATCATTTCACCATCCAAAGATACCATTTTATTTGTAGTAGCTCCATCTTTAAATGAACATTCCAAATACTCTGTTTTTGTCCTACTAAGTTTTAAACCTTTTTCCTCCAGAGCTTGTCTCCACTGTTCCAGTTTTTGTTCTAAGTCTCTTTCACTATTTCCTACTAACACGACATCATCAGCATACATTAAGCACCATGGAATGTTACCCTGTATTTTCGCTGTTATCTGGTCCAAAACTAATGAGAATAAATACGGACTAAGCACAGAACCTTGATGCAATCCTACTTTCACATGAAATTTATCAGTCTCTCCCACACCTGTCCTAACACTAGTCGTTACTCCCTCATACATATCCCTCACAATCTTTACATATTCACCAGGGACTCCTTTCTTATTGAGTGCCCACCACAGAATCTCTCGAGGAACTCTATCATATGCTTTCTCAAGATCAATGAATACCATATGAGCGTTTGTTTCTTTACTCCTGTATTTTTCCATCAACTGCCTTATAATGAAAATTGCATCTGTTGTTGATCTACCCTGCATAAAGCCAAATTGATTCTCGGATATTTCGGTTTCTTCACGTATCCGTCTATCAATTACTCTTTCCCATATTTTCATGGTGTGGCTAAGCAGTTTTATAGCCCTGTAGTTTGTACATTGTTGTATATCTCCCTTGTTTTTGTAAACAGGTACCAGTATACTGCTTCTCCATTCGTCTGGCATTTGTCCAACTTCCATAATTCTATTAAATAGACCTGCTAGCCACCTTGTTCCTGTCTCTCCCAATGCTCTCCATACTTCCCCAGGAATATCATCTGGTCCTACCGCTTTTCCTTTCTTTATTTTTTGAAGCGCTTGAGCCACTTCCTCGTTGGTTATTTTGGTGACCATTGCTGCTACTGTCTCCGTTGACTCTACAGGCTGTCTGTCAAATTCTTCATTTAATAAGCTGTCAAAGTACTTTCTCCATCTCTTTTTGACATCCCTTTCGTGAACTAGTATTTTATTATTTTCATCTCGGATACATCTAATCTGATTAAAATCTTTTGCTTTCTTTGCTCTCTGTTTGGCTATTTTATATATCTTCGTTTCGCCTTCCCTGGTATCAAGTTGATCGTATAGGTTTGAATACGCTTCTGCTTTAGCTTTTGCTACTGCTACTTTCGCTTTCTTTTTGGCGACCATATAGTTTTGAAGATCTATGTCCGATCTGGTTTCTTGCCAAAAATAAACTTTATCATTAGAATTAATTTTCTGGTTACATCATTCGTGGCTTCTAAAATTTTGAATCCAACGAATTGCAGGAGCTAACAATGCCGAGGAAAATCTATCAGGCTGCATCTCACTTCCCGCCTGTCCAGCACGGTAAAATTCCAACAAAGATTAGTTCCCAATACTCAGATTACTAGTAGAACTAATCAAAATAATAAATAATAATTCCATGAAGTACGACGTAACCTGGTAGATTTCCCTTGGCCTTCTTAGCTCCGGCAATTCGTTGGCTTGCAAATTTTAGAAGCCACAAGCCACGATTGGTTTAACCAGAAGACTAGTTCTAATAAGTTTTATTTTATTTTTGATATTATTAATATTAGAAGTAAAATTTTCGTTCGTCTTTAGCAGATACCGCCACGGCATTCGTGCCATCATTTCGTTGTGAATCGATAACGGTAGCCCGAATTTTAGTAGTTCAAAAAGAATGAAATATGCACCTCTGATGGGACCCTAAGAATGGTTGAAGGGCCGTTCTAGAGTGCCTTTGGCGCTCTATTTCGCTCTATAAGCGAAACGGCTCTCGTTTCGCTTTACAACGAAATAATTATTTATTATTGTTATTTCGTGCAAATACCATGTTAACATAAAATTTTCACCCATTTTGGTTTATTTTTATAAATATTTATTTACTAATAAAAAAATTTTTCGGTTAGTTCCATTTAGCGCGCCTATGAGTTAAATTGTCAATAATATTAATCTTGGATAATGTCAAAGATTACCACTGTTGCCAAAGTTTATGATACTATCTCCCGAAGTTATATTTTTATTGCTACCTGTTGATCGCTACTGTTTACTTTCGACAAAAACGGTGGGAAGTGGGAACTAAAATTGTTGGAAATACAATTTCCTACAATTTCTTTTGCGTAATTTTTATATGCGACCAATATTTTCCGAATTAAGGGGGAAGAAGTGGAAGCGGAGGGGAAGCATAATTATTGAATTGTCTCATTTATTATTAACTTTTCGACATAATTGTACGTAAACATAAATAAAGAGAATTATATTTTATACAATTTTTGAAACTTCCAATGAAACACCAACCAAACTAAGTACATAAAGACATAAATAATAAGTTATATGCATTAAGTTCACTTAATTTTATTAACTAGCGCAGGGCTTCCCAAACTGTGCGTCGCGACGCCCTGGGGCGTCGCGGCTTTCTTCCAGGAGCGTCGCGTGCCAGCGCGGACTTTTATTCGATATTTTAAACTGATATATGACTGAAAATATTAATAACTGGGATAACTGTGTAGGCGTGTGTACGGTGGTGCCCGAGCGATGCCTGGACAGTACGGAGAACTACAAGCTGTCATCAAAACCAAGGCTCCAAGTGTAAAATGGACACATTTGTCATACATAGACAGGCCTTAGCAGCAAAGAAATTACACCTGAATTAAGTGTTGTGATGGATAGCATTATTAAAGTAGTGAAATACACATGTCCCGTGAAATCAAGATTTTCAAGAACTTTGTGAAGAAATGCCTTTAATTTATTATTACAACTCTCGTTGGCTGTCCAAAGGCAACGTAGTCGGACATGTATACGAATTAAGAAATGAATTTTACACGTATCTACATACAGATTAGAAGCCTTCGAGTTATGGGCCTACAGAAGAATATTAAGAATAAGTTGGGTGGATAGAGTCACGAACATCGAGGTGTTGAGAAGAATGGGAAAAGATAAAGAGGTTTTAAATACAGTTAAAGTCAGAAAACTACAATATCTGGGACATGTTATGAGGGGCGAGCGTTATAACTTGTTACAATTAATAATGCAAGGAAGAATACAGGGTAGAAGGAGTCGCGGAAGAAGACGCATCTCCTGGTTAAACAATTTGAGAGCTTGGTTTAATTGCACTTCTGCTGATCTCTTTAGAGCAGCGGTATCGAAAGTGCGAATTGCCGTGATGGTTGCCAACCTTCTTAGAGGAGATGGTACATGAAGAAGAAGACATACAGAATCGCATAATATTGCGCAAAACTTTATTAATTCAGAGTTTATAATAAAATTAACAATCCTCTGGACATATTTAAGAAATAAAATGATCTTAATAAGTCTTTGCAGGGAAACCATACTCATACCCTGCCATTGGCAGATAAAATTACTAGGTTTCAGAAGAAGTTGCTCTTATGGAAGAGAAAATTAGAATATCAAGAAATTGACTGTTTCTCTGCTTTACAAGGTATTCTACAAGAAAAATCGATAGAATTTTTCGATATCGATAGTCTTCGATCCCTCTTTAAAAAATATGTTTACGCAACACATGTCATTATTGAGCGAACACTTTGAGAAATATTTTCCCGAAGATCTGGAGCAATATGACTGGGTTAGAAACCCTTTCCAGTCATCCACACAATCGACACTTTCAACAGAGGAAGAAGAACAACTGACAGAATTGTCTTACGATTCTAGCCTAAAGCATTTGGAGCTCAGTGTCTCATGAATATCATGCATCAGTATTTCTGCATTAAAGATTCTATTACCATTTGCGACTTCGTACCTGTGCGAAACGGTCTTTTCTGCAGTTGCAGTAGTAATTAAAAACAAGTACAGGTCAAACATAAACGTAGAAAAAGAAATGAGAGTGACAATTTCCAAACTGAAGCCCCGGTTTCATAAGCTGTGCTCAAAAAAGCAAGCACATCCCTACATTAACCAGCTAGTTACATAAATAAATACCTATCCCTTTTTATTTTTGTGCCTATGTTTTGATTTCGTTCTTAATTTTTAATAAAAATTATAAATGTTCAAATAGTCCTGTCGCCAGGGGGGGTACAACGGCCTTCTTAATTCAGATGGAGTTACCCAAGTTTTTTTTTATGTATTTTGGCCCGTAGAACACGAATTTTTTGGGTAACAGTTGATCCGGATGTCGATAAGATTGTTATAAATAAAGAACTTGAGGAATTACATAACAGCGATATCTCGAAAAACAAAATATTTTTGTATTTTTTGGGTCATTCTAACCAAAAAATGTTCCTTCAAGTTTTTTCGTAGGATCCATAGTTTTCGAGATAAACGCGGTTGAACTTTCAAAAAATCGAAAAATTGCAATTTTTAAACCCGAATAACCTTTGAATGAAAAATAAAATAGCAATTCTGCTTACCGCCTTTAAAAGTTTGAGTCAAATTATATATGTTTTGAATATTTGCATTGATAAAAATTTATTTTTTTATTGTTAAAAAAAGCTATAAACACATAGTGTTTCCCGTGCCTAATACATGCGTTTTAATGCATGCTACATAGAAATAGGCCCGCTTGCACTTCTACCTCTGCTACCTACTCGTTCGATTTTAAATGAGAAATCATTGAAAACATCACTCAAGCACTAGCTTTTTATAGCTTTGTTTAACAATAAAATAATAAATATTTAGCAATACAAATAATTAAAACCAATAAAATTTGACTTGAACTTTCAAATGCGGTAAGCAGAATTGCTATTTTATTTTTTAATTAAAAGTTATTCGGGTTCAAATATTGCAATTTTTCGATTTTTTGAAAGTTCAACCGCGTTTATCTCGAAAACTATGCATCCTAAGAAAAAATTTGTAGGAACATTTTTTGGTTAGAATGGCCTAAAAAATACAAAAAAATGTTTTGTTTTGCGAGAAATCGCTGTTATGTGATTCCTCAACTTCTTGGTTTATAACAATCTTATCGACATCCGGATCAACTGTTACCCAAAAAATTCGTGTTCTACAGGTCAAAATACATAAAAAAATCTTGGGTAAGTCCATCTCAATACAGGAGGCCGTTGTACCCCCCCTGGCGACAGGACTAAACTAGTATTTTTGTTATAACTGTAACCTGTTACTAGGCTAGTACTAAAATTTGTAAGAAGTATTATTGGGGGTTGGGTTGAGGGGCGTCGCAAAAAAATAGCAAAGTGCCAAGGGCGTCACAGTACGAATAAGTTTGGGAAGCCCTGAACTAGCGGGTTTTATTGGTTGCATTTGTCTGTCTATATTTTAAGCTTCATGTCAGCTAATATATTTTATTACTTCAACAATTTTTTTTTTTACTTTTGGACTCTGTTGGGGGAAATTTCCCCATCCCCCCTTCGTAGACCCGCCACTGGTTCTCTCGAAAACTTGTAGTAAATCGTAATTGCAACAATTTCAGTTCTTACACTTTTAATCGAAAAGTTGAAAATGGCGGAGATATTGAATAAAAACAATTGCTATAAAATCAATCAGGTCTTCGCCCGCTCTTTTACCGTGTACGTACTACCTTAAATATTGATTTTATGAAAAAAATTAAAGATATCAAAATTGTACTCCTCCCTAGGGAGGAAAAGTAAAAGTGACGTCATAATATTTCATTCATGAAATATAACTTATTGACGCCCTGTATAATATCTATTTTCTATTACGGAGTATCTATACATTTTAACGTTTATTTATAAAACATCCTGTATTTTGCAGAATGGTAAAAAACAGTAAATTGTTATTTTTATTTAACAATGTTTACATTAATAATTTGACTTATATTTGACAGCTGACAGTTATATTGTACCTACTTGTTGTTTTAGTTCTAATAAATTTTGTTGGTTAGTTACATAAATAAATTAAGTAAAAATGACAAAATGACTTGTTATTTGAGGAAGGTGGAAAAACCATATGTATAACATGGGAGTAAAGTGCCTTTTCCTCCCTTGAATGATTACTGCCCTCCGCTACGCGTCGGGCAGTAAACTTCATTCTCGGGAGGAAAAGTTACACTTTCCTCCCTTGTTATACAAATAGCTATTTTCTTTAAATAACTCCGAAAATATAAATCTTAAAAAAAATTGACTTGACCACTGAAAAATTCAAATAATTTAAAAAACCTCATATAATTTTTTTTTAAATAAATCTATAGCGTATATAATTTTTTATTTATAACGCTAAAGTCACCCTTCCCACAAACATTGGCGCACTGTAAACTAGCGTTTGGCGAAGTACACGGTTGAGTTATTTAATATAATTCTTTATCTAATAAATCAAATCAAATTTTACAAATTGGACATGAAAGAAAACAACTAAGCTATTTTATGGTTATAATAAAAAGAAATAAAATGTATGGGCATAAGTACGGTGTGGGCGGAAAATGAGACTTACATGAATTTTATTTAAAAATGTGTAATTAATATAATTTTACCTGTAAAACTCTCAAATTTTGACGTCTCAAAAAAATAATACGACGCACGTCTCAAAAAAAGTAATTTTTGAAAACTTCGTAGTTTTACCGAATTTACCACCATTTTAAGAACGTATTATGTACTCATGCTTTAATTCAACAGATTGATTACAATTTTATAGGTGTTTTTTTAAAGCTTAGTATGTAATCTTTAAAATTCCCTAAATTATTTTACTTTAGAGATCAAATAAACAATTTTTTTTATTTAGCTAATGCCTCGACAACTAATGGCCATTGGCATGGTAGGTACGGTTACGGTGAATTTTTGCAGTTAGGTACCTAGTGTCATGTGTGTGTTGAGTAAGTGTCTTGTTACTTTGCAATTTCGACGTCATTGTCTTTGCAAAGAGACGCTAATTGTATCCGAACGTCTGCGGTCCCTTCGGTGAGTACCGGAAATAAACAATTTCTTTTTGAGAAAATTAAAAAATAGAAAAAAATTTACCAATACAAAAACCTAAAATTACCAGTTAAAAAAATGTTTATACAAAGTGATAAAAACTTTTTTCTGTAAAACTTAACTAAAATACATTTAATAATAAGCTTCAAAAATAATAAATTTTCCAACAAAAAAAATTTTTTTGAGCTTTTTTTTTGAGTTATTGGTGATTCAAGCTAAACATTAATTGCAACAAAAAATACGTAAAATTTTATTAGGTTGGCCGTGAAAATACTCAGTCCCAAATAATTTTTCCGAAATAAATACATATTAATCCAGACTGGTCCTTAAAATTACCAATAATGGTTTAGCTATCGAAATACCTTCTTAGTTAAGATTGTTGGTGCGATTAACAATTAAGCACAAATTAAAGCAGTTAGGTATAGGGAATGCTTACGAAATAAAACAGTACCATAAAATATCATTTCATTACAATACTAAAATACAGGGTGTTCCATTTAAGAAAACTCAGAAAATACTCATTCCGAGTTTCGACCAACCCTGTATACTAAAATTAAAAATTTAGCTATACTAATGATTCTTAACAATAGTAGAGTATATTAAAAATCATTTGAACGTAAGTAGAGTTTTAGATGTGAAACTACTACAATTCTACAGGGTATGAATATTGCTACGAAATTAATAAAAAAACGTAATTATCTTTTAAAACACCCTGTATAATATTACAAAACCTTATATTTTAAGAAAGAAGACATCGAAGAGAATCCAAAAATGTAAAAATATACAGGGTGTCCCATTTAAAAAAACGAAGTTATAAGCAACTTCCGGTATAACCGGAAGTTGCAAAGAGATGAAAATATTTTCATTTAATAGATCATCCTTCAAAACCCCCTCATTACAATATTCATGATTCTGTTGCCTTTAGTTCTCGAGATATTTCTAATAGGCCAGTTATCTGCCTCACCCTGTATAATAAACTAACAAAGTTTTAAAAAACTATAAGCTTGTTTGAATTTTTCCGAAACAATGCATGTTTTAGTTCTACATATATTGACTCCCCTACTACATACCTAAATGCAGTCAAATCACTTTACGAATACAATGAATATTATAGAAGTCGGAAAACTACTCAGCCACTAAGAAATTGGAACAAGAAATGTGAACAGATGGGAGTATGGGAGTAAAAATTGACGACAACAAATATATCCATAGCCGATGATCAAAAATAATTTTAGCAGAAGACAAAGACAAATCTGCATGATGAAGATGAAGAAGCTATAGAAAAAGAATTTGAGAGCTAGGGTTTGAAAAGGAATTATGATAAAAGCTTATACATACATAGTCCATTCTTTAACGGTAAAATATTGCAAAACCTCTAAATTTTAAACAACCGCTTGGATTGACATGAAATTTGGCATACACACAGCTAACAAGTCAAAGAAAAAAAGTGATATTGTGCCGATATGTGCTATTGCCCTGGGGGTGGTTTTCACTTCACCCCCTCTTGGGGGTTAAAAAATATTCGTCCAAAGAAAGTCAGGAAATGGGTAAACTGGCTAATTTTAAGTAACTTTTGTTCTATAGAGTTTTTCACTAAGTCAATACTTTTCGAGTTATTTAAGTTATTCGGCTAATTTTAAGTAACTTTTGTTCTATAGAGTTTTTCACTAAGTCAATACTTTTCGAGTTATTTGGCAGTGAATATGTTCATTTTTTCAACAAAATAACCACGCTTTTAGACGGTTTTTCGCAAATAACTCAAATAGTAAGTATTTTGTCGAAAAAGAATTCTAGCAAAAATATAGTCTATAAAAAATTTAAAGAAAATGGTGTATACGTCTTTTTATTTAGTAGAAGCAGAGTTGTAGCTAATGAAAAATAGGTTCATATTCGTCAAATTCCAAATGGAATACTTTAACCTAAAATAACCAAAAATGAAGCACATTTCGGGGAAAACTCATTACAATTTATTTAAAGTGTTTAAAAAAAGCTTCATTTTTGTTTTATAAAAAAAATTTCTAGCATCAAAATGAAACAAGTTACGCTCAAAATAAAGTTAGTCCCTTTTGGTTTTGGTAAAAAATCGAGAAAATCACCCCCTAATTTGTATCTTAAATGAACTTAATCGTAACGACTTAAGTTTCTTGACTCGTGTGTATATTGTTTATATGATCTGTAAGTTTCATCGGTTCAAAGTCCTTATTATTGAAAGGGCTGTAGTTAAAAGGGGTTGAACGAGTCACTGATCACGAATGTATGCAAATTTAGAAACACCAAATCTTGATCAATTTTTGTCTAACAGAAAAACAAAAAAATACATGATATTCAGAAAAGCAAATCTGACTTTTTTTGTTTTTCGAGATTTTTGGTATCTCTAACAATTTTTAAGTTATTTTGAAAAAAAGCATATTTTTCAAAATTTAAATTTTTAAAAATTTTATTGAAACCAAATTTTTTCAAAAATAAGCACTTTGAATTGATGAAACTTACAGATCATATAAACACAATATATGTAAAATAATTTGTGGAGCGGCAACGATTAATTTCATTTAAGTTGCTAATTAGGGGGTGGTCTTCCCGATTTTTTTTTGCAAAAACAAAAGGGATCAACTTTATTTTGAGCGTAACTTGCTTAAATTTAATGCTATAAACTTTTTGTAAAAACAGAAATAAAGATTTTTTTAAACACTTTAAAAAAGTTATAATGGGTTTTCCCCAAAAAGTGCTTAATTTTTTGGATATTTCACGTCGAAATATTCTATTTGAAATTTGGTGAATATGAATCTATTTTTCATTGGCTATAACTCTGGTTCTACGAGATCCAGAGACCTAACGCGTACACCATTTTTTTACTTTTTTATAAGCTATATTTTTGCTAAGAACATTTTTTTCGACAAAATACTTACTTTTTGAGTTATTTGCGAAAAACCGTCTAAAAATGTGGTTATTTTGCTGAAAAATGATCATGTTCACTCGCAAATAACTCGAAAAGTGTTGACTTGGCGATAAAGCTCTATAGAACAAAAGTTACTTAAAATTAGTCAGTTTATCCATTTCCGGACTTGTTTTGAACATATATTTTTTCACCCCCAATAGGGGGTGAAAGTCACTCCCAGGGCAAAAGCACACATCGGCACAATATCACTTTTTTTCTTTGACATGTAAGCTATGCGTATGCCAAATTTCATGTCAATCCAAGCGGTTCTTTAAAATTTAGAGCAAAAACCGTGAAAGAATGGACTAATACATGGTCATTGCAAACAGTGTAGTGTAGAAGACCTGGAAATAAATAAGAACTCCATCAAACAAAAGAATAAAGGAATATAAATACTTGTGGGTAACTTTAACAAATACATATAGGATCAGATGAAACTGTTAAGTATAATAAAGAAAATAAAAAAAGGAAAAACAATAACCCGATAGTTACAATAGAATATATTATGGAGCGATGATATTACATGCAAAACTAAACAAAAAATATTTAAAACAATAGTAGAAAGTTCCTCACTCTATGGCTCAGAGACGTGGGTGACAAATAAAAGAATGATAAACAGAATAAATGCAGTGGAAAAGAAGCTGCAGATTAACACTACTGAAACTGAACAAAGTGAGAAATGAACGAATTAGAGAACTAATGAATGTGAAGAAGACACTAAATGATGATAATATGATGACATACAAAACATTACTCGGGTATGGGCATATGCGAAGAATGGAAAAGACAAGAATACCGCTAAGAATTATTTAGAAATGAAAATCAAAAATCAAATAGAAGGAAACGAGGATGTCCTAGCTAGATTACAATGGAACGGACAAATAAAAACATCAATGGAAAAAAAGAGACCTCACTGAAGAAGACGTATACGATACGGATGTGGTAAACAGCAAATATAATGCAATGCAATTATCTGTAAAGCAACGAATAAGTAAAGTAAGATTACATACAGTAGGAAAAATGAAAGAATACCCATGAATGAACATATAAAACACGCTGTATTTTCCTGTCACCGTGTCACACAAAAAATTGGCCAACGGAAGTACATGTAGTTATTATTATTACATGTACTTGCACTGGGCAATTTTCTTTGTGACACGGTGACAGGAAAATACAGCGTGTTTTATATGTTCGTTCATGGGTATTCTTTCATTTTTCCGACTGTAGGTATTTTAAAAAATTTATTTTTATGTTAACATGAAAATGAAAAATAATGAAAATTGAAACCATCTTATTAAAAAATTAATATATGTATACATAAAATTTACATTAAAGTGCAGTTATCCATATTTCTGTAATAGTTAGTATTTCAATGTTAAGACCAAGGAAAAAAACTATTTTAGTAAGATTTAATTTATTTGCAACTCACCTATCAACAAGAGAACGAGAAATTTTCCAAGAAGCTTCATAATTTTGAAAAGTCTACTTCACCGAGTTAAAAATATTACTGAGCGAAACCTAGGATCTTGGAATACTAATTACTAATTTGTTACAACACTACTTCTTCCGTTTTCTACTAAGGATCAATTATTACTAAGAATACGAAAGTAAGAACTAAGAAATAAGAATTAAGAACGCTATCCGCTAAGCCACTGTTCACTGTTTAGATTAGACTTTAGACAGACAGAGACAGCTTAAAAATCTTAAAAGATTCATGATTTATATTTTAGCTCACTCAACAAAAAGTTTTCCCCGATTCAGACCGTGTAGTTATCAATCAGTGTTGCCAGGTCAAAAATGACATAACTGATAGTGGTGGATTTGTCATAAAAAAGCTTTTAAAATTTAAAAATTTAAAATTAAAAGAATTTAAAAAGTGGTTTGGTAGTTCGAAAATTGGGTAGGTGAAAATTTAGAAGTCATTAACAAAGAAAATAAATAAATATAATCTCACAATTTTTGAAAAGCAATAATTAAAATAAAAACATCTTATTACTGTAAGATCCAACTTACAAATATGTAATAAAAAAGACAACTTGTATAAACCAACAGGAATAAAAAAACGCTGGACGGAAGGGACGCCCGAGAACTTTATCGTACCGATCTATTATCGTTATCGTACTAGATACTGGCATTCTATAAAAATAACAAAGTTACTCGTTATTTTGATATTTTAGAAACACCTTGTATACCTGAAAATATTTTATGCTTCTACGCATCATTAATTCCTGCATTTGAGAAAATGTTCGATGCCATATTTCGGGGACACACTAACTATAGATTATTGCATAAATCAATAGAATATTAGTCATACTTTCATTTCAAATTAGTTCAATTTTCTGAGAAACTAATAGTTTACAATATTGGCATTTTACTGCATGGACTTTAATGAAATTTTGGGAGTAGCCCAATCTCCTAATTGAAAGTCTATCCTATATTGGGACCGTGCAAGTTCGGCAAAGCGACCCCTATTTCTACGCTCTATACTAAAATTCGCACTTTTAATTATATTGGCCAATTATATTAGTCCTGGTTACTGGATAATTGTCAAGGCCATAGTCCAAAAAAATAATAAGAAGAAAAAATAAGATTCAGGTTATGGTATGAAAACGTCAACAATTGTATGTAGTAAATAAAATTAGTTATTAAAATGCAGTACTGCAAGCAAAATAAAATTAATTAAATTTACCTTTATATAATAATTGCATATCATATCAATATTGTGGAGCAATATATAATTTTTCTGCTTCATTGACAGAAGGTATGAAATATACGTCAATTTGACAATTTCAATTGACAATATGAATTATTTAAGATAGTTGTAATATTTCTCCGCGACTCGCGCAGGGTCGTTTCTCGTTCCCCCTTCCAAGTACTTGCACACTAGTTCAGAGAAATAAGGAAAAAAAATATCGTGTTGGTGACACATCCCCCTCCAGGCTGAAACCAAATTTTTCGAGTAATATGGTCATCTATAATAATAACCTATATGTTTCCTGCAGCCGATTTTGATGATATACATAGTTATAAACAAATGAAGATCAAAAAACGGTAAATTTTCGCTTTTTTCGTCTCTTACTAAAAAATTGGGCATTTTAAACAAATTTGAGAGTAACAAGCTCATAAACCGTATAAAAAACTTCAATATGGCGTTCGCTGAATATGTCTATCCTTATTGGTTACTTAGAAAATTGCCAAAAAAATCATAAATTTGGAGTTTTTATAAATATTCATAACTTATGTAAAAATTAACTTAAAACCTTCTTATTACATGGAATGTTGAGACTTATGGTGCTTAAACTACACCCTAAATTCCAAAGCAATTGGTCAAATAGTTTAAAAGTTATTTAATTTGTTTCTCCAAAATTAATTTTTTTTGCAACACTGTAAGTCAGAAAATGATAAAGTTACAGTAATATTTTGGATAGTTTATGAAAGAAGAAAATTTACAGTATTAATTTAATTTAAAAAAAATGACAAAAAATAATTATAGATATTGCAAAATAATTTTGCAAAAACATGTGAATTAAAAAAATGGGGGGGCTAACTTTGTCCCTAAATGTCCTAGAACAGTTGTTTTTCTTTCTAAATGTGTATAAAAATTCAGTCTTTCTAAATATGAAAAAATAATTTTTCTACGGGTAACGGTTAAAAAGTTATTCTAATTGTTTATAAGTAAGCAAAAAATGGACATGTTTTTGCAAAATAATTTTACACTGTTTAAAATTATTTTTTGTCATTTATTTTTAATTAAGGTAATAGTATAAATGTTCTTCTTTCATAAACTGTTCGAAGTATTATTGTAACCTCATAATTTTCTGACTTATAGTGTTGCAAAAAAAATGAATTTGCGAAAAATAAATTAAATAACTTTTAAACTATTTGACCAATTGCTTTGAAATTTAAAATATAATTTAAGTACAAGAAGTCTCGGCATTCCGCGTAATAAGAAGATTCTAAGTTAATTTTTACCTAAGTTACGAATATTTATAAAAACTCAATATTTATGATTTATTTTGCAATTTTCTAAGCAACCAATAAGGTTGGACATATTCAGCGAATGCCATATTGAAGTTTTTTATACGATTTATGAGTTTATTACTCTCAAATTTGTTTAAAGTGCTTAACTTTTTGGTAATAGACGAAAAAAGCGATAATTTACCGTTTTTCGATCTTCATTTGTTTATAACTATATATATCATCAAAATCGGCTGCAGGAAACATATAGGTTAATAATATAGATGTCCACACTACTCAAAAAATTTGGTTTCGGCCTGGAGGGGGATGTGTCACGAGAAAAACCTTATTTCTCTGGACTACACCGCGAATACTATATACTATGGCGCTTTTATCATGGGGGCGGTTTCCACCACTTCTCGTGGATAGAACATTTTTATTTTCGAATTGCATGGAGCAAAAGGAAGAATTTTAAGAAAATTTAAAGATGCGCTCTATAATTTGTTCTTATTTTTTTTCAAAAACCTTTCATTTTAAACCCTTCCAACTTTTTGAAAGTAGAAATAACACTATATGAGGTATTGCAAAAGAAAAACAATGCATTTAAATTCTGGTGGATGAGAGGTTAAATGTATGTACTTCGCATTTTTCCTTAAAGTACATTATTCATATAATTTTTTGCACCATATCTCGCTTAGTTTGAATGTATCCGACATTTAACGGTGCTCGTATTAAAGGCCTTTTCAAACACTACAAAAGCATGAGCACTTTGAGCATGCACCAAAAAACAAACTCTTTTTACCTACCATATCTCTTTTTGTATTATAGAAAATTTACGAAGGAACGAATATCTTTGTTTTTTATAATCTAAAAAAAATTTTATATAGTGTTTTTAGTTTGATGCATAGTTTTTAAGGTATTCACAAAAAACCGTCCGAAAACGTGTCATTTTTAAATGAAAATGGCCAATTTTGTATGTATGTAATTTCATTTTGATGGAAAATAAAATTATATTTTTATTTTGAAAGATAGATAAAATGCTTCGCAAAATAGCCTCAAACTGCAAACTATAGGCAAAGGTACTCTTTTGTGGCGCGTTTTACTTCAAATATAGCAAATAGGTACCTAGGTACTATGGAAAAAATCTTTCAAAATAAAACTATAATTTTATTTTCCATCGAAAATGAAAATACATTTTGCGTCATTCATATCAGCTCTTTTGAGTCTTTTGTAGCTGGAATATTGTGTACGCCACACATTTTTACGGCGTTTGGTGTTTTTTTTTATTCTTGTATCAGGAGTTTTTCAAAGATTTATACCATATAGACCATTTCGTAGATAATGGTTAAACGGATAATATTTTAGATCTCAATAACTTCTAAACGGTTTGACCGATTTTGATCACTTAACATGAGTTTGGCAGGTATTTACAAGTAGTGTCTTGTCTGATGTACTTAAGGTTAAATATAATATCTGAAGGTATTTAGGATTTAGTGAGCTTAAAAACCGTTTTTCCTATCGAAATGGATTTGATAATTCTTATGAGGCCTATAACTTAAAAACTCGATTTTCCCGGATATGAGGTATACAGTATACATCGTTAGACGCGCCTGGATTATAAAGGCGCCTATAAACTGAGCGTTTATAGAAGGATAGAAGGACGCTCCGTTTTCCTATCTCTCTTTGAATCTGAGAGACATTCACCTATAAAATATGCCCTGTTGTACCTATCCAGTGCTATATTAGCTGTCTTATATGTGGTCAAAACTCCCAAACCACACCGGTTCTTACTAGGCCCTCTTGAAATATGAAAAAAATCAGATCGGTGTAACTTTTCCACGCACATGTAAACATACATACATACCCACAAACATGTTCCCCTTTTTAAATAGAAATTGAGTCAAATTTATGTGCTTGGTAACTTTCGAATGTTAAAACCGATTTTCAAAACTAGACATGCATTGAAAAGGTAATGATAAATACTATCAGAAGCCGTAGAGATCGGATTTAAATTTTCGAAATTTTTGGTGGTTTTGGCCGGGGAGGACCGTAAAACCCACACCTTTGGACTAAAATGAAATTGACGTATGGATTGACGAATTTTTTCCTAAATTTTATGATGGTATCTGACCCATTTTTCAATTCGGTCAGGTTGCCAGAGTCGAAAACTTCGCGTATATACATATATAGCGTCGCATGTAGGGGCCAGGGGGGTGTGCGCCACTTGTGAGAACTAACGTCCTCTGGGATGTTTTATATAACAAACAATATGATTTAAAAAATATTAAAAAAATTATCCATCATCCGACTCTCATAATAGGTGATGGTATCATTGTGATAGCTGAAGCATTGGAACGCCAAGACCACAGGATTTAAGAGTAGACTCAGTTTAGAGTCAGAGTAGACTAGATTTACGCGTGAGAAGACTCTAGAAGCATCTGGAAGTTACTAAAAGTATTCCATACTACATACATGATGACTACATAAATTATCCGACACAGTTTTAGTGGCAGTAAATTTTGAAGCTGACTTCGTTGACATTTTTAGTAATAACCTATATTGTAGTTTTAGCTGAATAAAATGTTCTAATTTAGATTCAAAGCGCATTTTTGAACAAACTTCAACTTTGCCCTCGCATAAGGCTTCCATATTAACCACTCTAAACGCTCTAATAACCAGATGACGGCAGAAAATTATAAAGAAATAAGCACATAATAAATTCCATGAAAATTAGAACAAAATGCCCCAGAATTAGAGTAAAATGCAAAAAAATTTAAATAAAACTGAGAAACAACATTCCATTTTCCATTAATCAGAACAATACACATCTGCCCATAGAAATGCAAAATGCTATGAATGAGAGCACTTCACAGTTGTCCATGGAGATACAAGAATTAAGAAATTATATGGCTGAAAAAAGCAACCACGTAAACATTCCTTAATTCATTGTATACATATTCCACCCTTGTACTAAAGTGCACTATTAACATTTTATGGTATAACCGGTTGGAAGTTTATTTAAAGTAGGTTTTGAAAACTACATGACTTGTAGTCTCCTCCGAGGAGAAGCTATGCCTACTTAATGTCCGGCAGATCATCTACGAAGAGAAACAAAAGAATTATTCGAGTTTGGTGTTCCAACTAAAAATGAGATCTAGTGACAAACATCTGCAGCAAGTGTACCAAGTGCAACTTAAGTCCAAGCAACAGAAAAATATCCAACAACACCAGAGCTTACCCAGAGTTTTGTAGATGGACTTCGAGATACCCAAATGCAGCGGGTCCTGAGAGTGGCTAAAAAGTTAACCGAAAGGAGATATGTTGGTCCATGCATTAGAGTACTAAGCAGCCAAAGATGCGTCTGAAATAGATACCACCGATGACTGTGATAAACTTAGTTATCTTCCATCAAAAGTTAATAAAACTCTGAAGAAAATCAAGAAAAGAAGCTGAAAAGGTTTAAAAGTATTCTCCAGCCTCTCTTGGAGAGGCCTAATCTCCCCAATTATCCAGCTAGGTAGCTACAGAGGCGACAGCATTATATTCATTCTAACAACCCTCGATAGTCTGTATTTCGCAAATGAAATATATAATAGACCTGGATCCCGCGTACCAAAAAAAAGTTGATTAATAGCAAGCTGAAAATTTGTTAATAGCTTAACGGTGTCTAGTCGGACAAACTTTGATATATGGGTACACTGGAACAGGGGAAGTTTTAATTGTGGAACAGGTTAAAAATTTGGAACGTCAGACTACGAAAACGTTCCATGTATTTTGTCGGACAGAACTTCTAATTGATATGTTACCATTTCATCAAACTCTCATGCAAAAATCAGACTGGTGTTTATCACCAACTGGGCATTTTAATGAGTGGAACACGAAGAACATGTCAAATTATGACAGGAATCATGTTGGTTAGTAATAGTAGTCTGATTTTTGCATGAGAGTTTAATGAAAGGGTAACAAATCAATTGGATGTTCTGTCCGACAAAATACATGGGACGTTTTCGTAATCTGACGTTCCAAATTTTTAAACTCTTCCACAATTATTAAAACTTCCCCTTTTCCAGTGTTCCCGTACATCAAAGTTTGTCCGACTAGACACCGTTAAACTATTAACAAATTTTCAGCTTGCTAGTAATCAACTTTTTTTTGGTACAGGTCTATAATAAGTGTACTGATTTTTGGAAAAATTAATGGTAAATCTCGGCCTAGTGACTACCAATACTATAGCAACGCACTCAATTGTCCATCCTAGGATGATATCTGCCTCTAAAGGTGCGTGTAATAGGCGAGCTAACTCTAATGATTTTATTTTAAAGACTTCTTTGCTTATAAAGCCTAGTACGCTATAAAGTAATGTGTACATAGCTATTTTATATATTTGAGAATTATATGATTCTGGTTTTGATAATTTTTTAAATAATAAAACTGAAGCGTCTATTGTCTTCTGATTGATGAGTATTGGTCGCTGGATTTAATTAATTAGGTAGTAAAGACAATGGACTGTTTTAGTCCATTGAAATGTTACATTTAGTGTGCATTTCTTAGAGGAGTCAATTTTATTTTTTTAATGTGTAGGGGGTTCAGTAGAAGCTTAAGTTCAAGTTTTTGGGGTTGAGGCCCTTGTCCCCCGGCCGCCATCTTGGAAAAAGGGGTGCAAAGGGCTTTCGCGCTGTATCTCGTAAACTAGCTACCCTACAGAAAATTAAATTTTACATAAAATGAAGAAAATTAAATTTTCTACAATTTTATATTCATTACTTTTTATCGTAAAGTGACCAATAAAAAAGTTATAAACAAAAATAAGAGAAAATTTTGTAAGAAATTTCCTTTTGGAGGTTATAACTTTTTGTACGTTCATTTCACAATAAAATAATATCTTAGCGATTTTGTAGAGGATTTTTCAATAAACAATTTTCACTATAAAGTTGTTTAATTTTATTTACTATCTAGGTTTTACAGCGCTCCAAACTTGACCAGATTCTCGAATTATCGTAGAAAAATAATGCTTTCCTATATTAGACGAGCGGCATTAACCGTTATGCCAACCACGAAAAATTTAAGGTGAATGATCAATTTTGGTCTATTTTTATGTTTTCGAGGTCGCTGAATCGGAATATGAAGTTTATTTTTATCTAGAGTTGGTGGAACATGTTAAAAAAATAAATTTTATACAAAAATGCCAAAAATCAATTTTGATGATTTTTCAAATTTACCTCGCTGTATCTTTGGTCACTGTAAATATTTCCTTTTAAAAATTTTGCTGTGTTATCTTTGAAGTATGTAGATAACAATGAAATTTTTCCAAAATGTTTAAACACATTAAAAAAGGAGTTGTTAATTTATTAACATTTTGTCATCATATTTCGTTAGTTTCATGTTTACTTAAAAAAGTTACGTGACAAACTTTTTAGTTTATAATTTTAACCAACACAACAATAAAATATAGTTCATGAAGAAGTTTTTTGGAAAATTTTAAGTCAAAATATATAATAGGAAAAAAGTTATGTTACTTCATATACAAGCGGCACACCCCAAAAAACGCTTATATCTCGAGATCCTGACCACGGTGTGGTGAATGGCTAATTTTATCATACTTTATGATTTTGATATCAAAAATCGTTTTTTTGCTCTGCTTAAGAATTTTGCATTTTGCGGTTGCGTCATTCTTCTTCTGAAGCGGCGAATTTGTCCTCAAACAACTTCTTGGGCCTTTTCAATATATGTTTAGAGTTATAAGTTTTATAGTGGGAAGAAAGGTCAAAAACAGATTAATAATAGCATAGGAATGTTAAAATAATAATAAATTGTATGAATAAAAAATATATATATAGATAGAAAAGTAAGCCTAACTTTTGTTTTTATTGTATCCCTATGAGCATTCGAGAATCTGGTCAAGTTTGGAGAGCTGTAAAACCTATATAAATAAATAGAATTAAACAACTTTATAGTGGAAATTGTTCGCTGAGAAACCCTCTACAAAATTGCTATAATATTATTTTATTTTAAAATGAACTGAAAAAAAGTTATAACATCCAAAAGGAAACTTGTTAAAAAAAATTACATATTTTTGGTTATATCTTTTTTGTTGGTCACTTGACGATAAAAAGTAATAAAAACAAAATTGTGGAAAATTTAATTTGCTACATTTAATGTTTAATTAGATTTTCCGTAGGGTTGGTAGTTTACGAGATATAGCGCGAAACCCCTTTGCACCCCATTTCCAAGATGGCGACCGGGGGACAAGGATGGCGACCCCAAAAACTTGAACTTAAGCTTCTATTGCCCCTACACATTAAAGAAATAAAATTGACTCCTCTAAGAAATGCAAGGTACGGCCTAAAAAATGTAACATTTTAATGGACTATTTAGATTTGTAGAGATAAGATATATGTGCACTTAATATAACAAACATGAATAAATGTGTGTGTTTGTACGCAAATTTGTGAAGAAATGTATCTGGCCATATTCATAAATTGTATCAATGTTAGAGAAAATATCGCACCTACCCCTAAAATGGGTGTAATTGGCCGGTATTTCCAGGAGTGGACAGCATCGTGACGGGACGACCACCCGGGTGAGGAACTAGGCAAATATGTCTCGCTCGTCGTAGAATTTCGTACTGAGTTTTTGTCGTCTTTTGCAGGGCCGCCGAGGTAACAGCCCTTAGCTTGGGTCATAAATTATTGACACATGTGGTGCTTTGAAAGGCATTAGTGTCAAAGATGCCTTTGTATTAAAAGTAAAAGTGCGTTTTCTCTGAATATCTGCTCAAAATATGATATGGCCAGTCATTTTACAGGGCGGTGTTAGAAAATACAAAATATAGGGTGAATATCAAATAAGATTATAGGTTTTAAAAGAAATTAATCGTATTACATAATTAACTAGTCATAGAGCAAATATAAAACACTAATAAAGAAAAATATTGAAATACATGGCATACTTTCCCAAACAAAAACTATAAAAATACTAAAGTAGTTATCCGCGCACAATTAACGTAGTAGTGGTAGCTAGGATTATTCGGAGTAAATTGCAACACTGCGAGTTGAATTTGCAGGGATTCACTCAAAATCGTATTGGTGAAATCCTTGAACTCGATCGACGCCTAGAGCAGGGCCTGTGAGGAGACGATAATCGGATTATTTTTATGTATATTATTTTTATGAACATAATATAATTTTGTAGGAAGAAAATTTTAATTACTCTTGCATGTCACGTTGACACATATGTATTAAATCAGGCATACATACCACGCAGTAAATCCCAGCTCCAGGAGCCATGAGGTTCTTGGATTAACGTGTTCTCATGTCTGAAGGTCAAGGTCAAAGAGGTTATGTCTCGTGGTGTCGGTATGTACCACACTGATAGTCTATGAGCAGTTATCAGTTATTGCTCCGTATAGAACTGTTTTTTCAGGTTCTTCTTCTCTGACAATATTTAAATGTCTTTTTAAAATCTTAAGAGCTTCCGAGCTTCCTACAAACTTTTTGGTTAATCGGCTGATATAAAAATATACCTGTGTCTTTTAAATTTTTCTCATTTTTATAGCTAATTTCCGTTTGTTTTATCTCTATTTAACTTAGTTTTGGTCGGCAGTATACTCACTTACCATGTTTTACGTTACACACTACACCGTTAGAGATCATTTTCATTCGCCAAACACATAATTTTATACTTTTAAGCTTTCCAAAATTTTGCTTTGGCTTTCTCCTATACTGTTTTTAGGTTTTTTTTATATTCTCTAATTAGTACGTTCTTTAAAGGTAAAATATTGCAAAACGTCTAAATTTTAAAGAACCGCTTGGATTGACATGAAATTTGTCATACACATAGCTAACAAGTCAAAGAAAAAAAGTGATATTGTGCCGATGTGTGCTTTTGCCCTAGGAGGGGTGAATTTCATCCCCTTTTAGGGGTGAAAAATATATTTTCGAAATAATTTTGTGAGTAAATGCACTATTATGAAATAAAAATATGTAGAGATCCGTTTCCATTCACGAGAATGTCTGATTTAAATGACGAACAAAATACTAAAAGAATTTAGTACATTCTTTCACGGTTTTTGCTGTAAATTTTAAAGAACCTCTTGGGTTGACATGAAATTACGCATACGCATACCTAACCTATCAAAGAAAAAAAGTGATATGGTGCCGATGTTTGCTTTTGCCCTGGGGGTGACTTTCACACCATATCGGGGGTGAAAAAATATATGTCCAAGATAAGTCCCGAAATGGATAAAATGACTAATTCTGAGCAACTTTTGTTCTATAATGTTTTTTCACCAAGTTAATACTTTTTGAATTATTTGCGAGTGAATATGTTAATTTTTCTACAAAATAACCACGTTTTCAGGCAGTTTTTCGCAAATAACTCAAAAAGTAAGTATTTGGTCGAAAAAAAAATTCTTATCAAAAATATAGCACGTAAAAAAGTGACAAACATGGTGTATATGTTACAGTTCAAGTTGATTATCCAGTTGGAGTTGAATCCAACTAGTTGGAGTCAACTCTAACGGCTGGTTTCAGTAAAAGTTGATTATAAATATAAAATGAAGATTTATATTCAACATTTACTAGTAAAAGTAGACTCCAACTAGGAAAAGTATACTCTTCCCAATGCCATTTAGTAAAAGTTGATTCTGATTCACACAAACAGCCGATTCTAGAAATTAAATGTTACTGAATATGTTCAAATTAGTCTAGGCTGTATCGTCGCCCCCGTTAGGTAAATTATTCCAGTTCGATTTTTTTGCACAAACTTACTCAAAAAGATGTCCGTATAACCACTCAACATGGTGTCAGATGATACTGTGGTCGAAAAATTGTTTAAACAATTTTTTTAAACAAACACAAAAAAAATTTATTTAGGACAATTTTATTTACATGATTTGGGTCATTCGGAGCAAAAGAGGTCTTTTGTGATTTTTCTGTAAAATTTATTGTTCTCGAGTTATACTCGATTTAAAATTTGCAAAATACGAAAATGACCATTTTCAAGCTTAAAAACTCAGTTAAAAATTATTATTATGAATGTCCGAAAGTCTGGCAAATCTGTCTCTGTCCAATGCGGCTCTAAACAAAGATGTTGAATCAAGGCCGGTCCAGTCTCTGATATTTCTAAGCCATGAAATCTGGCGCCTACCGGGACCCGTTTTCCTTCAATCTGACCCTGGATGATCAGGTATTTTCAAGTCTCTTCTATAAAGCCAGCGTTCAAAGGCGTCCAACTTGTTCATCAGTGTTGTGTTGTGTTCAGGCCTCCGTTCCATACAAAAGTATTAACCACACATAGCAATGCAGAAAACGACATCTAAGGCTGATATTAATGCTACTGTTACAAAATAAGCTTTTCATTTTGATAAACCCCTGTCGGGCTACCTCTATTCTCGCTCTTGACTTCTTGTTTATAATCAAGTTGATTGTTGAACTAACAACCAAGATATTTGTACTGGCTTACGTATTCAAGCTGTTGGTGTTTCACATATTTATTGGAAGAGGTAAATTTTTGTTCCTTGATATTCTTATAACTTTGGTTTTCGCAGTATTGATCTTCATCCCCATTTTTTCACAACTCTCAGTAACCGTATCCAACAGTATCTGCAGACTATGGTCCGAATCAGTCAATAATACTGTGTCATCTGCATAGCGGATGTTATTTACTCTCTGACCGTTTATCCTCATTCCTTCTGAAGTGTGCGATAAAGAGTTCGCAAATATTACCTCAGAGTAGACGTAAAAAGTATGGGTGATAGCACACAACCATGTCTAACACCTCGTTGTATTTCAATTGGCCTTGACGTATTACCATTGGTCTTTATGATTGCTGTCTGATTCTAATAAATAGCCTCTATAATTTTAGAATCTCTTTTGTCGACTCCGATGTCGTTCAATCTTTCTATCAAGGTCTTGTGCTTCACCCTATCGAACGCTTTCTCAAAATCTATGAAACAGATAAAAAGGTCTGCTTGCTGATCTTTGTATCTTTGTGCCAGAGTTTGAAGACAGAATATTGCTTCTCGTGTCCCCATACCTTTCCTGAAGCCAAATTGTTCTTGACCAGTGACCTCATCACATTTTTTATAATATATCCTGTTCTGTATGATACGCAAGAAAAGCTTCAAAATGTTATTTAATAGACTTATAAGGCGGAAGTCCTGGCATAATTTGGCGTTCTTCTTTTTGGGCAGTGGTATGAAGACTGATTCAAGCCATATTTTAGGGATAATCCCTGTATTGTAAACATTATTAAATAGTCCAAGAAGAAGGTCTAAGTTTTCCTCGTTGATTAACTTCAATAGCTCAGCTGGTATTTCATCTTTTCCTACAGATTTGTTGTTTTTTAGTTGACGTAGAGCATATTCCAGTTCTGACTTCAGTATTGGAAGACCTTCGTCGTTTTCGGTATTTAATGTAGGAGGTTCTCTGATGTCATAGAAGAGTTTCTTTATACCCAAGTAGCAATTTGTCGACGCGACAACGTTGTCTACCGCGTGGCAACGTTTTGTTACAACGTTGTTATTGCCTAGAAGACGACCCAATTCTGCACTAATTTGGTGGACGATTTTTGAGTTGTCTTGACGTTGCCTAGGCAACCTTAAGCGTTGCATAAAACAACTGAAGCGAGTATAAAAAGTGCCTGCGTGCAATGGTTGCTCAAAGAGTCGGACTGGTTATGTTTTTTTACCTATATAAAAAGTAAACTATTTTGACATCATATCAGTATTTAAATTTATATAAGTAAATACATAAATAAGGACTTATTAAACAAAATTACCTGATGTGAAATTTATAAACGCATCTCAGATTACCGTCAAATATGGATATTCCACCTTTAAAAACACACGCGCTCATTTTTTATCACCTTTTTAACAAAAAATATGTAAATTTA
Organism: Diabrotica virgifera virgifera; assembly: GCF_917563875.1. Classification (NCBI taxonomy): domain Eukaryota; kingdom Metazoa; phylum Arthropoda; class Insecta; order Coleoptera; family Chrysomelidae; genus Diabrotica; species Diabrotica virgifera. Next base: position 120,523,758 of record NC_065446.1, on the reverse strand, counting down.
AAAAATCTAATTTTAATATAAAAGCCATAATTTATGTTAAAGATGTTTTGTATAAATTTAATGTATTGATGGTGCTTTTAAAGGTATTAGAAAATGCCTGCATTTTTTATATTTTGTGTTTTTATTTTCTTTACATTCCAAAAAAACCAAAATGGTGCATTAAACAACATTACCAATATTACTTAAAATATACCTTATTACCAACCATAGACGGATGAGACAACCGAGAAGTCCAATCGCCGACCAAACACGGCCTGGACCCGACTATCCCAACCACTTTAGAACGCACCCTCTTATTGGGTGACAAAGGTCATGTGACCAGTGCAATGAAGTGCATCATTCTCCTTAACAGCGTTGCCACATTTAGTAGATATCTACTGTTTTGGTATATTTTTGATATTATTTAAAAAATTCTAGTAGGCAATGTTTTTTATTAGATGTTTGGTATATTTCAATATTTTGTTATCACTAAAATAAAATTTGCTTTTTAATAGTATTCACCCCATTTCCAAATTAATTTTCATACATTTTGTTACAAATTTCCCAATGTCATTACCGAAAATAAGATTCAGGACGTAGATGATGATAATAGATGGACAGAGAAATGAAACTGGTAAATACCAGATCTAAATAAGGAAATCTTCATATAATTGGTTTGGAGAATTTTCAAAATGATTGTAACGCTCGGTTTCATAATCAGTTAAAGTGGATTTTAAATTTTAAGTAAGTTGGTACCTATTTATCACAATTCATATATGGGTAAATGTCAACTTTAAAGTGAACTTTACTTAATGTTTACTTTAAGTTGATTATGAAAACGGGCGATTTTGACAGGTAACCGTTAACACAGATTTTACTGTATTTACAGGGCCTAAAAAGAATCTACTGATTTCTATTGATTTTTTGAAAGCAAAACTACTATCCGCTGCAAGATAATTCGGATGGAATTCAGACAAAATATGTACAAAAAGTACATATTTTGTCGGAGTTTCAGCCAAATTATCTTGCAACGGATATAGTACTGAAAGAGTAAGAACTGGCCTGGCAACCCTGTCTAGCAAAGCTGATACAAAGATTTAAGCTTATCAAATCTACAGATAAAACAATGGACAATGGAGAAACCAGCTAATAAAAAACAAATAAACAGGTTGTTAAATAAATCGAAAATTTACAGCAAAATAAAATATAAAATAATAAGAAAAAGGTAAGGTTATAAAGTAAATTGTTTTTTTGCTCCTAAAGTTGCCGTAAACGTGTCACACATCTATAGAACTATACGTAAAGGCCCTGGGGTCGTGAGAGACAACTACCTAGTCGGCCAGAAAACCCATGGGCGTAAATTAGTTTAGCATTATAACGTTTTTGCGTTAGTTGCGATTGTTGAAAAAACTTAACTGTGATATGTAGTTGTCACAATAGTAATAACTTAGTTGCCCATATAACTAAAGGTAATACTTAACGTTGTAACATCGTAATGTCAGTCGGGTTATGGGTCGTTGGCCGAAACAACTGAAAGTCCACTGTGGCAACGTTATATACAGTGCATTTGTTTGTACTGACAACCAATGCGTCGAAAAATTGCTACTTGGGTATAGTCTTCCCACATGTTTATTTGTTCTTCAGGACTTGAAATCAGTTTGCCTTCTGCGTTGATTAGATTATTTGGTTCTTGTGGGTATGTCGTGCCCGTGAATTCCTTGAGTGTCTTATACAGATGGAAGTCATCATGCTTTTTATTAAAGATTTCGACTTCTTCACATTGTTCTGTTATCCATTTTTCTTTTGCAATTTTTATTTTTTGTTTAATGGTTCTATTTAATGCTTTGTCAATTGCTTTGTGCTGTTTGCATTTTCTTCTTTCATCGATAAAATCTAATATTTCCTCTGTCATCCATCTTTGCTTCCGTGGTCGCTGTTTTGTGAGCATTTCAGTTGCCGTTGCAAGGGCGTGTCTGATTTCCTCCCGAAGGCGAAAGTTAAGGATGTTTAATTATATGAAAGTGTGCTAAAAAACAGTGCGAAAAAGTAAAACCCATTTAAAATACATTGTTACATCAGACACACTTTAAACTCTTCATGTACTGCTATCTATATTTACAATTTTCACACAATAAAACCTTTACAACTTCACATAATATGAGATAGAGTAGATAAAAATTATTTTTGTGAATTTGGTTAACAAAAATTGGTTAAACAATTTTTCGACCACGGTACCGCGTGACACCCTGTGTATTTGTTATAAGGATTGTTATACGGATGTATTTCTTTGAGTAAGTTTGTGCAAAAAATCGAATCAGAATAATTTACCTAACGGGGGCGACGTTAGAGACTATATTAATAAGTAGTTGAAACGGTCAAAACAAAGAAACGCACACTCATCAAAAATGCACTTGAGATTCTCGTACAATCAACATTTACTGAATCGATCCAGGAAGAGTCAACTCCAACTAGTAAAAGTTGATTTAAATTTTTAAAATCAACTTTTACTGCTCGTTTCAGTTGGAGTTGACTCCAACTAGTTGGAGTCAACTCTAACTGAGAATCAACTTGAACTGTAACATATATATTAGGTCACTATACCTAGTAGAAGCAGAGTTATAGAGCTAATGAGAAATAGATTCATATTCGTCAAATTCCAAACCGAATATTTTAACGTGCCATAACCAAAAAACGAGGCACTTCTTTGGGAAAAACTCATTTAAAGTGTTTAAAAAATGCTTATTTTTGTTCTTTAAAAAAATTTTTTAGCATCAAAAGTAAACAAGTTACGCTCAAAATAAAGTAGGTCCCTTTTTGGTAAGAAATCGGGAAAATCACTCCCTAATTAGCATTTCAAATGAACTTAATTGTTACCAATTCACAAGTTTTTTACTCGCGTATGTATTGATCATATGCTCTGTAAGTTTCATCGGTGCAAAGTCCTAATTTTTGAAAGAGCTGTAGTTAAAAGGGCTTGAACGAGTCACTTATTACGAGTGTACGCAAATTTAGAAACACCGAATCTTAACCAATTTTTGTCTTAAGCCTGGGTTTCCTCGAAAGCGGCACCGACAAACTGCGACCGTAACACTGCGATGAATTACGTCAGATTACGGTGAAAGGTTCAAGGTTCTTCACTGCGGCAATGGAATGTGCAAACTCAGCAAGCGGTGGCTTCCAACGCATCCTTGGAAACCACCGCTATTATTTTGCGTGGTACAGTTTTTTATGACGTCATTCATCGCAGTGTTACGCTCGCAGTTTGTCGGTGCCGCTTTCGAGGAAACCGAGGCTTTACAGAAAAACAAAAATACAAAATATTCAGAAAAGTAAAGCCGAATTTTTTATTGTTTAAGATTTTGGTCTCTCTAACAATTTTTAAGATATTTTGAAAAAAAAACATTTTTTTTAAATTTAAATTTTTTAAAAATTTTACTTTAAAACCAATTTTTTTCAAAAATAAGCACTTTGAATCGATGAAACTTCATCAAACAGATCATATAAACACAACATAAGTAAAGTAACTTGTGAAGCGGTAACGATTAACTTCATTTAAGTTGCTAATTGGGGGGGTGATCCAGTGCCGGTTTAATCTAACTTCGGGCCCTGGGCGCTGCTGGAGGTTTAGGGGCCCTTTCATTGCTATTCCTTGTCAGTTTTTTAACAAGAAAACACATGCAATAACTATAAAAGTTTATTTTAAAATCCATAAAGTAATTTTTTTTTAAACAAGCAAGAAGAATAGTAAACGTAAAAAATAATCCAAAAATACTTTTAAAAACATAAATAAAAAACAAAAAGTTCCACAAAACAACACATGATAAGCAAAAAAAAACTTTCTAAAAAATACATAAAGACAAAAACTAGATCACTTTTTTTCTTGACTTGGCATTCGCAATTTTTCATAAATTATAATATGTTTATTCAAATTTTGGCATAACGTTACAAAATGGGTAGTTTCATTATGCAAGTTCTCTTTGGCTTCATCAACATCGTTTTTATGTTTCTCGCATAAAGTATTAATTGACGTCTTGTATTCTGCTTGATCTAGATTAAAAAAAACCTCTAAAAGCTGATGTCACACCCTTGTAGCACTCAATTAGCGATTCTGAAAACAGCGACTAATCTTATAGGCTCTAAATTTTCTGCGACAGCGATTTTTTTGTCGTCGCGAGACTACAAATCGCAAGTGGAGTGCTAGCCTTAGAGGCCACTGTATAATGCCAAATTGCAATTTTTGTAATCGCTTTACTTTTGAACAGTACCGGCGCTAGGGTATAAGACGCCTGCCTGCAACACTATCATAAGCGCCCTTCGGTTTTTTAATTAGTATTTTGTATAGCACCAGCAGAAAAAAAAGCTGTTTGGCGCCCCTCAAACAGGGGCGCCCGCCTGCAGTGCATCCCTTGTAGGCCCGTTATCGCCGGCCCTGCTTTTGAATGTTTGAAAGAGTGTGTACCTATTGTTTGGGTATTGGCATTTTCGAGAATAATGTATTCTTTATCTATAAATTAGATGTATGTATATCTATTTTTGTCTTTCGTTTAACTTTTTGAAAAGAACTTATTTTAAAGCCGAAAAGTGAGATATACCTATTATTATTTAAGCACCACAATTCAAAATGAAATTATTAGAAACTAAAAAAACTTCGTTTATGCAATTATTTTGGATACAATTCGAGACACAGCTAAATCTGACAACTTTCTGTAGTTTTTGGAAAAGGACCCCGCACTGACACGGTGCCCCTGTGGGACTAGGCTACGCCACTGTGTATAGGCGTAAAGAGATGTAACAATAGAACATAGACTTTAGCAGTGTATTGGCGTATCTGCGTATGAGATTTTTTTCGAAGAATATGTAGATTATTTAGCGTCTTTATTTTTTTATAATTAGAAGTAACGGGCCCCGGGCCCCTGGGTGCCCGCCCCAAGCGCCCAGTGGATAAACCGGCACTGGGGTGATCTTTCTGACTTTTTTTTTGCCAAAACAAAAGGGACCGACTGTATTTTGAGGGTAACTTGCTTACATTTGATGCTAGAAATTTTTTTTATCAGAACAGAAATAAAGCTTTTTTAAACACTTTCAAAAAGTTGTAACGTGTTTTCCCAAGACTGCTTCATTGTTTGGGTATTTCACATTGAATTATTCTATGTATTTGAAATTTTTCGAATATGAACCTATTTTTAATTATCTATAACTCTGCTTTTGCTAGGTATAGAGACCTAATATACACACCGTTTTTTTCACTTTTTTATAGGCTACAGTTTTGCTAAGAACATTTTTTTCGACAAAATGCTTACGTTTTGAGTTATTTGCGATAAACCGTCTAAAAGCGTGGTTGTTTTGTTGAAAAATGGACATATTCACTTGCAAATAACTCGAAAAGTATTGATTTGGTGAAAATATTCTATAGAACAAAAGTTGCTTAACATTTCGGGACTTATCTTGGACATATATTTTTTCACCCCCGAGATGGGGTGAAAGTCACCCCCAGGGCAAAAGCACACATCGGCACCATATCACTTTTTTTCTTTGACATGCTAGGTATGCGTATGCCAAATTTCATGTCAATCAAGCGTTTCTTTAAAATTTACAGCAAAAACCGTGAAAGAATGTATGTACTAAATTCTTTTAGTATTTTGTTCGCCATTTAAATCAGACATTCTCGTGAACGGATCTCTATATATTTTTATTTCATAATAGTGCATTTACTCACAAAATTTGCTCCAAATTTTAAAGAACCGCTTGTATTGACATGAGATTTGGCACACAGACAGCTAATATGTCAAAGAAAGAAAGTGATATCGTGCACTTCTGTGTTTTTCCCTGGGGGGAGTTTCACCCCTTCTCGGGGGTAAAAAAATATACGTTCAACATAAGTCCGGAAGTGAATGAACTGACTAATTCCAGCATCTTTTGTTCTATAGCGTTTTTACAGTCAATACCTTTCGAAATTATTTGCGAGTGAATATGTTAAATTTATTTTTCATCAAAAAAAACACGATTTTTGACGGATTTTCGAAAATAACTCAAAAAGTAAGTATTGAATTTGGAAACTACCGCTGTGTCAGTGACAGTTTTAGTTGACATTACTCCTCCGATACGTCTAGAGGTCTAAACAGGGGCCCCGTAAGAACTACTGGCGCCTGTGTGCAAAAAGGATTTTGGCGCCCCTTAAGGCATTTTGATAATGTTTTTTATTTATTTTTTTGAAGGTAGATAGATAGGTGCTTGAAATAAAGCAAAATAGAAACAAATAACACCATTGCAACACCATAACAAATCTTAATTAAATAAAGTTTAAGGGGCTTTATTGAATCAATTCTGCTGGACCATCTTATGTCACACATAGAGGATTTAAACTTAACCCGAGAACATTTTTTCTCACAACATCACACCTTTTTGTGGATGGCGAACTCAGAGTAACGCGATTTTCAAATTTTGTCCATTTAAGATACGTTTTTACTGTTTTTACTAATTTAACGACGCAGCTGCGCCAGTGAAAACGTACCTTTAGACGGGACTATGTCGTCGCCCCCGTTAGCGAAATTATTCTGATTTGATTTTTTTGCACAAACTTACCATAATACTTACTTATAACAAATCCACAGGGTACCAGGCGGTGCCGTGGTCGAAAAATTGTTTAAACTATTTTTTTTAAACAAATTCACAAAAAAAATTTTTCATTTCGAACAAATTTTTTTTAGGTAATTTGGGTCATTCTGAGTAAAAATGGTCCCTTGTCATTTATCTCTAAGATTGATTGTTGTCGAGTTATTCGCGATTTAAGATTTGAAAAATGCGAAAATGACAATATAACTTGACACCAATCAATGTATTTTAAATGGGATTTACTTTTTCACAATGTCTTCTGGCACACTTTCATATAATCAAATATCCTTAACTTTCGCGTTGTCACGGTGATGACATTGTGAGCAATAAATTACAACAAAAGTTTTGGCAGTTTTGTGGTTTGAAAGAAGTTAGAATTTTTAAATGTCAAATTTCTAAATATTGTAGAATAGAAATGAATTCCAGTGACGAAGAGTTACAGTTTTTTATTTGTTTATCGTAGATAAAATATTGTATGAAACCGTGCGTGAAGTACTTTTTGCGAACTTACGCGATGTATAGCACTCGCACCGCTGTCGCTCGTGCTCTAAACATCGCGTGCGTTCGCAAAAAGCATACTTCACGAACTGTTTCATAAATAACTATTTTAGTCGAGTTATTAAGCCTTAAAAATGGCTATTTTCGCATTTTTAAATTTTAAATTGCGTATACTCGACAACAATCAATTTTAGTGAAAAATGACAAGAGACCTTTTTTACTCAGAATGACCCAAGTGATCTAAAAAAAGTTGTTCGAAATGAAGCAATTATTTTTGTGAATTTGTTTTAACAATTTTTCGACCACGGCACCGCCTGGCACCCTGTGGATTTGTTATAAGGACCTCATTTTGAGTAAGTTTGTGCAAAAAAATCGAATCGGAATAATTTCGCTAACGGGGGCGACGATACAGCCCAGTCTAATTAGTTATTTGATGGGTATGCAATTTTCAAATCTTGTCTATTCATCATTTGAGCGTCACACAATCGTTGGCTTATCGATGAGATATAATTACCGACCACACACTACTACTTACAAGTTTAGAATTTTCCCACGAAATCAAGGCATAGTTAGGTACTTCTTATCTACAGTTTTGTCTACGGAATGGGTGTTTGTTATATTTATAGCGGGATTTTTTATTTTATATCTATAGAAAGACTAATAATGTCATCCAAACAAAGTAAAACTGAACTATTTAATTTCTCAACTTTTATTTTGAAATTAATTTTTGCTTTTTGATTTTTTTTGTAAATATTTTTGCAATTTTTGACCCTCAGTTTTGGCGCCCCTAAAGGATGGCGCCCGTGTGCATTGCACACTTTGCACATATGGTCGCGGGGGCCCTGGGTCTAAAGGTACGAAATTATCAGTAGTAATTGCACAAGAGCTCTGAAATTATTGAATTTTTCCCGAGTGACACTTTGACAGTTTTAATTTCACGAGCCGAGGGCGAGTGAAATTATGTCAAAGTGTCACGAGAGCAAAAATTCTATATTAATTTCAGAGGTCGAGTGCAATTTGTTGCGATTATTTCATGAATAAAACTGTTCAAAACCAAAAATTTTATTGTAATTTATTTATGTAAGTACCATTAAACACACAGTTTTTATAAATATTTGACGATTGAAAGTCATCACTTTTATAATTTTTAAAACATTAATTGTCATTAATGTCACTGAATGTATTTTTTCGTAGCAACGAAGGACATCTGACGTAATATGCTTAACGACGGGAGATTATCAAAAATTATCGATTTAATTCAGATTTCTGTAGCTTTCTATTGGTCAGAATCTGCTATGAATGAAATAATCAGTAGTAATTGCACAAGAGCTCTGAAATTATTGAATTTTTCCCGAGTGACACTTTGACAGTTTTAATTTCACGAGCCGAGGGCGAGTGAAATTATGTCAAAGTGTCACGAGAGCCAAAATTCTATATTAATTTCAGAGGTCGAGTGCAATTTGTTGCGATTATTTCATGAATAAAACTGTTCAAAACCAAAATTGTATTGTACTTTATTTATGGAGGTACCATTAAACACACAATTTTTATAAATATTTGACGATTAAAAGTCATCACTTTTATAATCCTTAAAACATTAATTGTCATTAATGTCACTGAATGTATTTTTTCGTAGCAACGAAGGACATCTGACGTAATATATTTAACGACGGGAGATTATCAAAAATTATCGATTTAATTCAGATTTCTGTAGCTTTCTATTGGTCAGAATCTCCTATGAATGAAATAATCAGTAGTAATTGCACAAGAGCTCTGAAATTATTGAATTTTTCCCGAGTGACACTTTGACAGTTTTAATTATGTCAAACATTATGTCAAAGTGTCACGAGAGCAAAAATTCTATATTAATTTCAGAGGTCGAGTGCAATTTGTTGCGATTATTTCATGAATAAAACTGTTCAAAACCAAAATTTTATTGTAATTTATTTATGTAAGTACCATTAAACACACAGTTTTTATAAATATTTGACGATTGAAAGTCATCACTTTTATAATTTTTAAAACATTAATTGTCATTAATGTCACCGAATGTATTTTTTCGTAGCAATGAAGGGCACCTGACGTAATATACTTAACGACGGGAAATTATCAAAAATTATCGATTTAATTCAGATTTCTGTAGCTTTCTGTTGGTCAGAATCTCCTATGAATGAAATAATCAATATAATGTCAATCTGTTATAGGTTTCTATCGCTAAATTTCCTACCTCTGCTAGTTTCATCTCTTTTATTTGGCAACCGGCAACGTATTATGTTTTCCGTCTTTTACGATATTTTTCCGGTTATTAGCCCACTCATCACTGTATATATCCGTATAATTTGAGTTTCTTGTGCTATTTTACGGATTGAAGTTAGTGTTTTCCATCACGTAATAATAGTTGTTTTAACTTATACTATTTTTTTTGTTTCTCTTTGATCATTCTGATTTTCTGCTGCCTTTCTTACCAGTTATAGTAAATACTTTTCAAAATATTTTAGAAAACCTTAGTTTTAAGCTTAAGTATTACAAAGTCATTTGTATTTGAATGGTGTGGTAAGTTTTCGGTCGAGTTAGAAATTAATAAATTTTAATCTATTGTATCTACTTTTCATCATTATACTGCTATTCAGTATGTTCACTACTCGAAATTTAACCATACCTACTACTCAAATACAAATGACTTGGTAATAGGATTAAAATAGGGTTTTCTAAAATATCTTGAAAGGTACTATACAATATGGTCCAAGAGCTGTGAGACATTTTTGAGTAGGTATTTTAGGCAAGCTGAAAATTTTTCAGGTGACTCTTCCATAATAGCCTAATACAAAAATGCCGGTCTGGCTGGAGGGTAGCGGTTATTTTCCCCAAAAATCCCCCCCAAAGTTAAAAAAGGGTAAAAATTGTTATTACAAAAAATATCATTGACGTGACTTTAAAGTAAATTTAAATATTCAAATATTAGGAAAATAAACAAGCCAGGCGATTTGAGGGCGATTTTAGCTCTGCAAGATACTTGCATGGGCGTCCCAGGATTATTTTCAGGGGATGCATATTAACTTCAGAAGATTTTATCTGAATCTGTACATACTATTAACAAGTATAAAATATACAACTATACATGCATAGCTATGTATATTCCTTCTGGACAGGGAGGTACAATTGTTATTTTGACAGGGTATTTTTTAATATTAAAAATAAATATTCTAAAAAAGGCAGCTTTTTGGTGAAATTTTTCAACTGCCATGTGATCAAACAAATTACGGGTTCATATAAATGAAAAGCGCTATAGGTAAGCAGCAGTGTGAGAAAGAGCGTATACCGATAGCTGTTTGCGTCCTCTGTTCTAGCGAAGTGAGTCCGTTCGCTCGAGAAAAATCACGTGACCTGGTGATACCCATGTTGTTGTGCCTCGAAACGTTAGAGTAATTGTTATATATTATAGTTTTTTAAGTAACTTTTCCTTAATTAAAGGAAAATAATACGTACTATACAATAGATTTTGCAAATATGATAGGAAATGACAAATTTATTATTATAAATATATAGGTAGAAAATTATAAAACTATAAACTAAATAAATTCTGTGTCCGAATCTTGTACTTCTTCTTCAAACTCCTCATCTGAGCTTAAATATTCATTATTTTCTTCTTCGTCAGACTCCCCTCGAGACTCAGATTCTTCTTCTACATGAACTGTAGATAGTTGTAATATGCATTTAGAATTTATTAAAAATTAATTACTGATTAATTAATTGATTTGCTACGTATTCTCTGTCATTTTGTACGGAGTCGAAGCCTGCACAACCACGGGCGCATCTGAAGAAAGACTTGCCATTGTTGAGATGTGGTGTTATCGAATAATGTAAAAAAATAATGTACACAACACGTAACAAACGCGGAAACATTAAGAAAGATGAAAATTAGACAAGAAATACTCAACACTATGAAGGAAAAAAATTAGCTACTTTGGTCATATACTAAGAAATAAAAAACCTGATGTGATTGGTTATATAAGGAAAAGTATTAAGTATTGGTTTTAAAAGAAAGAATACGTAGCAACTCAATTAATTAATCACTAATAATCTTTTAATTAACTCTAAATACATATTATAACTATTTACAGATTAGGTAGAAGACGAATCTGAGTCTTGAGGGGAGTCTAACAAAGAAGAAGAGAATGAATATTTAAGCTCAGATGAGGAGTTTGAAGAAGAAGTACAAGACACAGAATTAATTTAGTCTATAGTTTAATACTTTTCTACCTATATATTTATAATAATACATTTGTTTTTTTTCTATCATATTTGCAAAATCTACAGTGATGAGCGCGCTAATAACCGGCAAAACAGCTCAAAAGATGGAAAACATAATACATCTCGAAACAAAAAGAGATGAAACTCTTTTTGTTTCGCAATGTGTTATGTTTTCAACCTTTTGAGCTATTTTACCGGTTATTAGCTTGCTCATCACTGTATTGTATAGTACGTATTATTTTCCTTTAATTAAGAAAAAGTTACAACAACATGGTTATCGCTAGGTCACGTGATTTTTCTCGAGCGAACGGACTCGCTCAGTTAGAACAGAGGACGCAAACAGCTATCGGTATACGCTCTTTCTCACACTGGTGCTTACCTATAGCGCTTTTCATTTATATGCACCCGTAATTTGTTTGATCACATGGCAGTTGGAAAATTTCACCAAAAAAAACCTGTCTTTTTTAGAATATTTATTTTTAATATTAAAAAATACCCTGTCAAAATAACAATTGCACCTCCCTGCCCGGAAGGAGTGTACATAGCTATGCATGTATAGTTGTATATTTTATACTCGTTAATAGTATGTACAGATTCAGATGAAATCTTGTGAAGTTCAGATGCATCCCCTGAAAATAATCCTGGGACGCCCATGCAAGTATCTTGCAGAGTTAAAATCGCCCTCAAATCGCCTGGTCTGTTTATTTTCTTTATATTTGAATATTTAAATTTACTTTAAAGTCACGTCAATGGTATTTTTTGTAATATCAATTTTTGCCCTTTTTTTAACTTTGGGGGGGATTTTTGGGGAAAATAACCGCTACCCTCCAGCCAGACCGGCATTTTTGTATTAGGCTATCATAGAAAAGTCACCTGAAAAATTTTCAGGTTGCCTAAAATACCTACTCAAAAATGTCTCACAGCTCTTATACTAATAGGATCGAATAAGTTGATTAAATATCCTGCTTTATTCCATACTAAATTAAAAGGTAATGAGGCGCCCAAAGGAATTATTACAAAGTGTTGTTAGAACCCTTTATTACATAATAATATAAAATACGCTATAAATGAAATTACTACACAATATATATGAGAGTAACAAAGAAGCAAAATATCTCTAATTTTGCTTAACAAATAATACCGCCTTTATCTGACAAGAATGCAGCTGCATTTATTTTTGTAAAACGACAAACCACTTCTTCTTTCAAGCCTAATGTTCTCCTAATTCGTTGGCAATCAATTGTATAATCTTTGTTTTATCTACTGCTGCTCAGAACAGTGATCTTGTGCTAACCCCATACTAGTGAAGCCGTGAAACTCTTGAACCATTAAAACCGCTTCTTCTATAATATGGCACACGCTTTCTTCAATTTTAAACTTCGATTTTTCTTGCAGCTGGTTATATTTGGCATTTCTCATAACGTGTTCAGGGTATTCTAGGATTATTTTTTGATGATGATAACATTCTCGTGTTCCGGCGCGGTGTAATTTCCTCACCAAAATGATCTTTTGACTGCGTTTATAAGGGTATGTCATAATCCCGCAGGTATTTTCTTCACCAAGACCAAAATGGTTATTTCAGTTATTTCAGGTAGCTTTTACTAAAAGGCATTCAATTGAATTTTTTATCTACTATTAAATTACAGTAGGTACCTATAATTATAATAATTAATTAATTAATTATAGTATTTTATTTTTAGTCACAATTGGAATTTTGACAAAAATGGCATGTTTAATAGAAAGTGATCGCGGTTAACCTTACGCGGTATTGGTATTTGAAAATTTTATTTTTTATAAAGTGAAAGTTTTAAAAAGTGAATAAGTGTTCTGGAGGATAAAACAACTTGTAGTTCGAAATTTTTTACTATTGGTGCAACTTTTACAATATCTAGAAGTAGCCGACAACATAATCATGAACCAGGTTGTCAGAAGTTAGGTCGAAAAATTGTTTCTAACTATTGTAAACGTAAAGCAGAAGAGAATTTAAAAACCAGCAAAAATTATACGCCAAGCACTTGCAGCTAATTTTTCTGAAACAATTACTACGATTTTTGTCAATTACATAAGAAAAAATATATAATTATCGACGAAAAATGATGCCTGGTCGACTTCCTTCCAATTTTGATGAGGTTCAAGAATTTGTGACGGGGTGTGCTCAAAAAACAACCAAGAGGGAAAATTTTTATAAACTGTGTCAAAAGTAGGATAATTGTATTTAGTTGTGAAACAAATGTAAGACTTTTAGCCACATTGAATTTTATTATATGGGTGGCACATTGCAATTATTCATTATTCATGGGCTAATTAATGGGCATTATATTTCTTTATTATACTGTTTACTGCCAAACAAAAAAAAAACAGAAATTTACAACAATATTTTTTATTTGTTAAAATCAGAAATTTTAAAGCTCTCAAAATTGAGTTTAATGTTAGTAAAATTTTTGAAGATTTTGAAAAGGAATGCAATCATTGAAATGTGTCCGAACACTAAAATACATGGTTGTAAATTTCACCTACACTAAGCTTGGTATAGAAATATCTTGGTCTCTTGATTTAATATCAGAATATAAAAATGATTCTGAAAGAGGCAAGTGGCTCAAACATACTTTTGGCCTTACATATAAAACCAGAAGACGTATCAGATTGTTTTGTGTTTGATTTAATGTCATGCAAACCAGGAACTCAAATTTAAGATACATATGTTGATTATTTAGTTGAAACTTATATAGACGAAAATGCCATATTCTCCCCATATTTGTGGACAGAGGCAAATTCTTCTGTTATTCGTATTACGAATGCTTGCGAATCTTTTCATTCGCATTTTAATTTATCGTTTTGTAATACGCATCCATCCATATATATTTTCTTTGAAAAAATTAAAGAATTTCAGGTAGTTACGTATGTTAAAATTTAAAGTTTGCATATTGCAAAACCTATCAAAGGTAAACAAGTTAAACTGAAATTGAAAAATGTAGTAAATTTATTAATAAGATATCAGTCTAATCAAATGAATAGAATGGATTTTGTAAAGTGTCTGTCTTATTATAGTAAATATTAAATAATAATTTATACGTCTTGCATATTATCTATATTATAAACTATTATTAAAATGTAAGGAAATTAATGTCTTATATTCGGATTTCGCATGCTTTCATAATAGGCATTCTTAAATTAAACTTATATTTTTATTTTGGAAAATACCTACCGGATTAATAGGAACCTATAAATTTGGTGAGGAATATACCTGTCGGATTATATGTTTTTACTCGTTGGTGAGGAATTTACCTCCGCCCTCGTGTTCATTGGGAACCACTAACATTTAAAATTTAATATTTCTCCATAAAAGATGCAAACTATTTTGTACTATTGGTTAAGTGGTTGCATTTATATCTGATATTTTTTAATAATCAATTACTTTTAATGGGAAATAAGCCACAATTTTACCAAAAAAAATGATTTTATTAACGTTTCGAATCCCAAATCGGGTTTCGTTGTCAAAATACAAAATACTACTAAAATAAACAAAAATGTTGCTAAGTAAAAAAAATTCTTCTAAAATTTATTTAATCTGACTCATGTGTATTGGCAACTCAGACGTATATTATACATTTTAAAGTAGAAGACTTTAAAATAATATCGCCAATATTTATGAGTTGCGTTCCTGGGACGACTTTACTAAAAGATAGTTCATTCGATTACATGAAATTAATCCCAACTCAAGAATATCCAGAACAACATTGATATTTTTTTGTTTTGTGTGCTGGCCTTGGTGCTGAACCTTTATAAACGTAATAGAGTCTGACAAACTATGTAATGCCTGGTTGCACCACTTGATCTTAAACTTAAGATGTGAATTGCTTGCGCTCAGCTTACGCGTTGCACCATTAAGACTTCAATCAATCATTCAAGCTTGCCACAATGGATTGCCACGTAGATTGCTTCTTAATCAGTCGAAAATTTTGGTGTAACATAAGTGAGACTTAAGGCGGCCCTAGGTATAAGCTGGCGTGTAAGATGTGTTGGTGCAACCAGGCAGAAGAGAGTCATTAATATTCATCTAAGGGGGGCCTATTGTCTGAGTTGTGAAATTCCATAAACACGGTCTACCTGTTTTATGGAATGATCCCTTCTTTATTTAAGTACACATTTCCATCAATAGTATCCCGCTAAGCTGAATATTAATGATTATCTTAGTTTTCTGGCAGAACTATACTATCACTAACCCAGGGGAGTAATGTGTGGTGCGTGTGTTGAGTAAATGTCTTGTTACTTACTAAAGTCGACTTCATTGTCTTTACAAAGAGACGCTTATTGAATCCAAACATCTGCGGTTCCTCAGGTGAGTACCGACTTCACAAGGATAGAATTTATTTTCGTTTATTAAATTTTAATACAGATAAGTTTCTTTGTCTCTTACCACTGAGCCATCAACGGGTTATCGGAAGTTTTAATGAAACACAAAAATAAATATTACTTATATAATATCAAATATCTATGTAATACTTAAAATATTTTAAAACCTTATTTTAATAGCGTTATCAAAATACTTATACTAAGTTTTTACCTCTAACATTAGATATTTTTAATATAATCAAAATATACAGTGTGTCCACGGATGGGGTGCCCAAAAGGAAAAACTTTTTTATTTTCAATTTTAGCCAAAAATGTCATTCTTGATAAAAAGTTTTGCTTGTTCTAAAACCCCATAAAATGAAATAAAATTCAAGTTTTTCAAATCCTGCTTAATTTTATAGACAATTTTATGTAGATCCCTATAAATTTTTGCACTAAGTTCGAAATTGTAACAATAATAACTTGGGAGAACAACCCTTTCGCTTCTCTGGATTATGAAGCCATACTTTGTCGTTCTCCTTGAAACATCCAATTATTTAATAATTAAATAATTATTAATCCAATAATTTTAATAATGAAATGTATCACAAGATAATTTTTTTATTGAACGCTTAACATTGTCGAACAAAATGACAATTCGCAAATTATTTATCCGAGTTGACAGTTACTAAGCTGCATTGTGGCTTGGCAACACTAGATTATTGTTACGATTTCGAACTTAGTGCAAAAATTTATAGGGATTTGCATAAAATTGGCTACAAAATTAAGCAGGATTTGAAAACCTTGAATTTTAGTTCGTTTTATGGGGTTTTAGAACAAGCAAAACTTTTTATCAAGAATGACATTTTTCGCTGAAATTGAAAATAAAAAAGTTTTTCCTCTTGGGCACCTCAATCGTGGACACACTGTATATAAACAAAGTCATATTATTTAGCCACAAGCTGTTTAAAACTATTTGTGAAACTAGCTATGTATTGCCATAATGGCTTAAAACATCTTAGAATATAAATATATTCCTACGAATAACAAAAGATTAACAAAACCAAACCAAGATAATCTTGATGCTGAACTGCAAAATATGTGTTGTATCAGTGCCATATAGTCATCCATGATATTGGAAGGATCCGTTGAATTACATGTGGCAAGTATCGAGGAGGTGCATTTACGTTGATCGTGTAAGGCACTGTAATAAAACAAATACGTTTAAGTTAAGCACTTCAGAAAAGTACACAGTTTTGACAAAAATATATAGCATGGGATTTATTTAATTTACTATTTTAAAGTCATCTACTTTAAAATCTATAATATATATCTGAATTTTAACTATTTAGAATGGGAAATAAGCCACAATATTATTAAAAAATGATTTTTTATTAACGTTTCGACGCCCAAATCGGGTGCCGTTGTCAAAATACAAAATACTATTAATATAAACAAAAATGTTGTTGATTTTTCAACAACATTTTTGTTTATATTAATAGTATTTTGTAATTTGACAACGGCACCCGATTTGGGCGTCGAAACGTTAATAAAAAATCATTTTTTAATAATATTGTGGCTTATTTCCCATTCTAAATAGTTAAAATTGTAAAAATGCCACAAGAAAATAGCTTCAGAACAATATATCTGAATAATTGTCAATATTATGAATGAGTCATATAAAATTAAATTATTAGAAGAATTTTGTTTAATTTATTAGTGTTTTGTATTTTATAACGATTTCCGAAGTAGAAGTAGAAACGTCAAATAAATTTCATTTCCAACTTAATTTTGGCTTATTTCCTAAGTAAAATAGTACATTGCCTAAGTTGCCATAAATAAATAGATTCAGAACAATAATAATTATTGATGGATTCGACCGTTATTTGATGGAAGTTCATTTTATCTAACAATAAAACACTGAAAACGTTTGTTTTCTATACTTCTACAAAATTTATTATAACTAAGTGACTACAGCTGTTTCGGCAGAGTGCCTTTCTCAAGTGATATAGTTTACAATGTTTGCCTTTTTAAGTCTTCAACTGAAGAGGTTGAGGAGTGGGGAGCTGTTTGTCTCGAGTTGGTCATTCAGAATTATATCTGTATTTTTCAGTTTATTAATTTCCATAGATTCTAAAAAAGATAGCTTAAGGCCTTTATTTTGAATATGCAGAATTTGAAACTGTTCATTGAAAGAATGATTATGATCTAGAAGGTGAAGTGCGTATGTAGAAGTGTCTGTTTTTCTATTGTTGAATGCCCTTTTGTGTTCTGCTATCCGTTTGTCAAAAGTTCTGCCAGTTTGACCGATGTACGTTTTCGGACAGTCACCACAAGTTAGTTTGTACACACCACTCTGTAGTTGCTTTCTCTTTCGGATGTTTTATTGTTCTTAATATATTTGCTTAAGTTGTTGTTAGTTCTGAAAGCTGGTGTTATTCCTTTCCTTTTTATGTATCTGGCTATTTTTGTTGTTATCTTGCCAGTATATGTGAGAGAGCAGAAGGTACTGGGTTCTTTCTGTGGCGGTGGATACACTAATTTCAGGGCTTTCTTATGGAGTTTTTGGTTTAAAATTTTGTTAACTGTTTTTTCGTTATAGCCGTTGTTTACTGCTATTTGTTTAATGATGTTTAGTTCTATCTCGAAGTTATTTTTTGTCATGGGAATTTCTGTCAGTCTATGTATCATGCTATGGTAGGCTGCTAATTTGTGATGTGTAGGATGGGATGATGAATTGTGTATAGTTGTGTTAGTATGGGTAGGTTTATGATATACGGAGAACTCATGTTTGTTGTGTAGTCTGGAAATCGTTACATCTAGAAAGTTTATGGAGTTATTCTGTTCTGTTTCTATTGTAAACTCAATATTATTATGAAGTGAATTAATATATGATAGAAATTGGTCAAGTGGTCTGTTAGTTCCTGTAAAGCATACTAGTATATCATCCACGTATCTCCACCAATATAAGAACTGTTTAAATACGGGATGTTTAGAAATTGTTGTTTCAAGTTGGTTCATAAATATATCTGATAGCAATGGGCTTAGAGGATTACCCATAATAAGTCCTGCACTGTTGTTTGTGTATATTTGATTATTGAATTCAAAATAGTCTTGATTTATGCAAATTTCAAGAAGGTGTAAAATTTCAAATGCAGTGATCGGATTTGTACTATTATGGTCTAAAAGATTCTTAACTAAAACAAAAGTTTCTGTAGGAGGAACACTAGGAAAAAGATTTTTTACGTCAAATTTCGTCAAATTCAGACTAATTTTATTTGACGCAAAAAATCTTTTTCCTAGTGTTCCTCCTACAGAAACTTTTGTGTTAGTTAAGAATCTTTTAGACCATAATAGTACAAATCCGATCATTGCATCTGAAATTTTACACCTTCTTGAAATTTGCATAAATCAAGACTATTTTGAATTCAATAATCAAATATACACAAACAACAGTGCAGGACTTATTATGGGTAATCCTCTAAGCCCATTGATATCAGATATATTTATGAACCAACTTGAAACAACAATTTCTAAACATCCCGGATTTAAACAGTTCGTATATTGGTGGAGATACGTGGATGATATACTAGGATGCTTTACAGGAACTAACAGACAACCTGACCAATTTCTATCATATATTAATTCACTTCATAATAATATTGAATTTACAATAGAAACAGAACCGAATAACTCCATAAACTTTCTAGATGTAACGATTTCCAGACTACACAACAAACATGAGTTCTCCGTATATCATAAACCTACCCATACTGACACCACTATACACAATTCATCATCCCATCCTACACAACACAAATTAGCAGCCTACCATAGCATGATACATAGACTGACATAAATTCCCATGACAAAAAATAACTTCGAGATAGAACTAAAACTCATTAAACAAATAGCAATAGACAACGTCTATAACGAACAAACATTTAACAAAATTTTAAACCAAAAACTCCATAAGAAAGCCCTGCAATTAGTGTATCCACCGCCACAGAAAGAACCCAGTACCTTCTGCTCTCTCACATATACTGGCAAGATAACAACAAAAATAGTCAGATACATAAAAAAGAAAGGAATAACACCAGCTTTCAGAACTAACAACAACTTAAGCAAATATATTAAGAACAATAAAACATCCGAAAGAGAAAGCAACTACAGAGTGGTGTGTACAAACTAACTTGTGGTGACTGTCCGAAAACGTACATCGGTCAAACTGGCAGAACTTTTGACAAACGGATAGCAGAACACAAAAGGGCATTCAACAATAGAAAAACAGACACTTCTACATACGCACTTCACCTTCTAGATCATAATCATTCTTTCAATGAACAGTTTCAAATTCTGCATATTCAAAATAAAGGCCTTAAGCTATCTTTTTTAGAATCTATGGAAATTAATAAACTGAAAAATACAGATATAATTCTGAATGACCAACTCGAGACAAACAGCTCCCCACTCCTCAACCTCTTCAGTTGAAGACTTAAAAAGGCAAACATTGTAAACTATATCACTTGAGAAAGGCACTCTGCCGAAACAGCTGTAGTCTCTTAGTTATAATAAATTTTGTGGAAGTACAGAAAACAAACGTTTTCAGTGTTTTATTGTTAGAATAATAATTATGTAACATGCTTATTCATTTTTCTCTTTTTACTGTGTGCTTCCTTTAGGACTATACATGAACCGTTAAATGAATTATAGTGCAGCCGATATGTGAAACAATTGTGCATCTAATGAAAGAAGTATATAATTTGGACCACATATACTACACATTATAAAGGTTCACATTCAGATATAAGGCCATCTCAGATTTTGCCTTTTACAAAAATGGCGGGCATTCAAAATGGCTACTATACATATGTGACTAATAGCACGATAACTTTTGAAAGAGACGTCAGATTTCAACCGAATTTGATATATAGGTTCTTTTTTTATGTATAAGATCAAGGTCTTGAAGCGAAAGAATCGGTTAACCAGAAGTTGTGTTTTTCCTAGTTTTTATGTAAAAATATGTTTTTCTTTTCAATTCTTTGACCCTGTATGTAATAATTTTTCAAAAATTTCATACCGCCATTAAAACGGGCGTAAAAATATTTTTAGGAAATATTTTGAACTTTTTAGTTATGTTAATTACCATTTAATAAATGCATAATGTTTCTTCACATGAACCTATGTGCGGCAGATTCGTGCAAATATTATAAGAATTATTGTGCATTTAATGGTAGAAGCGTATAATTTGGATCACATATAATACACATGAGGCCATCTCCGTTTTTGTTCCTTTTACAAAAATGGCGGACATTCAAAATGGCGACTATACATATGTGACTAATAGCACGAAAACTTTTGAAGGAGACTTCAGATTTTAACCAAATTTGGTATATAGGTTCTTTTTTTTGATGAATAAGTTCGAGGTCTTGAACCCGAAGAATTGGTTTACTAGACGTTGTGTTTTTACTGTTTTTTTATGTAAAAAGATGTTGTTTCTTTTTCAATTGTTTTACCCTATATGTATAAATTTTTCAAGATGTAATACCGCAATTGAAAAGAGTGTAAAAATATTTTTTAGGAAATATTTTGAACTTATTAGTTATGTTAATTACCATTTAAAAAATGCATAACGTATGTTCACATGTATCTATGGGCGGCAGATTCATTTTGAATGCTCGCCATTTTTGTAAAAGACAAAATCTGAGATGGCCTCATATCTAAATTTGAATCTTTGTATGTGTAGTATGTGTGGTCTACACATAGGAACCTACATGTGAAGATAGGTTATGCATTTATTAAATAGTAATTAATATAGGTACCTAAAGAGTTCAAAATATTTCCTAAAATTTATTTTTACGCTCTTTTCAACGCCGGTATTACCTTTTTGAAAAATTAATATATACAGGGTGAAAGAATTAAAAAAATAAACAACATTGTTTTACAAAAAAATCAGGAAAAACACAACTTCCGGTAAACCGATTCTTCCGTATCAAGAGCTCGATCTTGTACATCAAAACAATAACCTATATACCAAATTTGGTTAAAATCGGACTTTTCGTTCAAAAGTTATCGTGCTATTAGTCACATATGTATAGTCGCCATTTTGAATACCCGCTTTTTTGTAAAAGGCAAAATCTGAGATGGCCTCATATCTAAATTTGAATCTCTTGTATGTGTAATATATGTGGTCCAAATTATATGTATCTACCATTAAATGCACAATAATTCTTATAATATTTGCACGAATCTGCCGCACATAGGTACATGTGAAGATAAGTTATGCATTTATTACATGGTAATTATCATAACTAAAAAGTTCAATTTATAAAAAGTATTTTTACGCTCATTTCAATTCTGGTAATACCTTTTTGAAAAATTAATATATACAGGATGAAAACAACATATTTTTACAATTAACTAGTTTTGATAGGAAATAAGCCACAATTTTACTAAAAAATGATTTTATTAACGTTTCGACGCCCAAATCGAGTGTCGTTGTCAAAATACAAAAAATATTAATTTTGACGACACTCGATTTAGGCGTCGAAACGTTAATAAAATCATTTTTTTAGTAAAATTGTGGCTTATTTCCCATAAAAACTAGTTAATTGAAAATTCCACAAGAAAATAGCTTCAGAACAACATATTTTTACATAAAAAATCAGGAAAACACAACTTCTGGTAAACCGATTCTTCCGCTTCAGGAGCTCGATCTTATACATCAAAAAAAGAACCCATATACCAAATTTGGTTGAAGTCGGACGTTTCGTTTAAAATTTATCGTGCTATTAGTCACATATGTATCGCCGCCATTTTGAATGCCCGCTATTTTTGTGTAAAAGGTAAAATCTGAGATGGCCTTACATCTAAATTTGAACCTTTGTATGTGTAGTATATGTGGTTTAAATTATATACTTCTATCATTAAATAGACATTAAATGTACAATTCTTATAAAATTTGAACGAATCTGCCGCACTATTATAATATATTATGTTCATTTTTTCTGTCTTTACAGATCTCACATTGATATTCACTTTTTCTAACATTTAATGCTCTTGAAGAGCAAGCAAATCTTACAGCTTTATATCGGTCCTGACAAATTTATAAATTCAAGTAGTTAAAAGTTGAAATATAATTTAATTTTTACATTGTTTGCAAGATAAAGTTTAAATGTGACAGTGTTAAAAAACCAACGATTCTGTGAGTACAAAATTGCATTATTTATATCTAACCATAAAATCACAAGTTAAAAGGCAATATTTTATCGATTTCAATCCAAATTATCGATTATCGACAACAACTTTTTGCTGATTCAAGTAATTAGGCTGCCGTCTAATTTTGTTAAGAGGCCAGGTCCGGCTTCAGTGTCCGCTGTTCCAATGCATGTAAATTTTCAACGGGACGATGGCTGAACCGGTGGCTACTACTTCACGAAATACACCGACTACGTCACATATCTCTTACTCTCATGCATTAAACAGTTTTAAACATCCTTCAAAAGACCAAGGTATCATACTATCAACCATACAAGGAATACAAGTTTTCGAATATGTAAAAGCTGTTGGATCAATAGTACAGCCCAAAAACGTTATTTGGGCATCCAGAATCGCAAACAACCGCATCTGCATCTACCTCTCGTCTAAATATATAGTGGACCAATTTCTTAGCTCCCACAAACATGTAATTATTGACGGCAACCAAATTCAAGTAAGAAGTTTAATAACTCCTGCCCAGAGATTAATCATATCAAGTGTATGTCCTACTATACCTAATAGCATAATTGAAGACCATCTAAAAACTATGGGTATAAAATCCGTCTCCAAATGACGTTTCTACGAGTAGGCATGCAAGACCCGGAATACAGCCACGTGCTTAGCTTTAGAAGGCAAATCTTCATAAGTCCTTTAGAAAATGCATCGATTCCTGACTCATTCCTAATTTCATTCGACAATACATCATATAGAATATACATTTCCATAGACGGTTTAAACTGCTCCAGATGCAAGACGGTCGGACATCAAGATTCTGACTGTCCTTCTTTATCATCATTAAGTAGTCCAATTAATCAAACGGAAACTGACCATCCAGTGAACGTACTCAACTCTGCCAATAAAGAATATAGCCAGCCAGAAGAACAACCACGGAAAGAACACGAAGAAGGTACCCAGACATTAAAGGAACCGAAACTTAACATCACAAAAAATCACGAATTAACATCAGCCACAAACGACCAAACCACTTCCTTACAAACATACAAAGAACTACAGATTTCGTCACAACCACAAATATCCCAAGATTCAGTAATTGAAAGCGATAGAAAAATCTCTGAAGCTATTCATGTTACTAAAAGACAAATTTCCACTTCTCCCGAAATCCTTGAAAATGACCTACCTCCTCCCACTACTGAAAAACAAAAAAATAAAAAGGCTAAAACTCAAGATTCTATTCCAGATATTCTCAATGAAATTAAAGAAAAAATTGAAAATAGAATCCCTTCCTTCACACTTTCTTTTCATGAAATATGTGATTTTCTGTCAAATTCCCTTCACTCAAAACATCCTGAACTTATTGCTAAAAATTATTCAAATGAAAGCGATGAAATCAAAGAAATTCTAAACTTTATATATTCTCAAACACAAAATAAAAGTTTAAAAAACAATATTACCAGATTGAAGAAGAAACTACTTCTAAGCAGTCTTTCTTCTACTGACGAAACTGACTACGAATCAAGTTCTCAAGTAAATAGTTAAAATGGCCAATAATACATTCATATTACAGTGGAACCTCAATGGTTATTTTACCCATATAGAATCCATCAAGCTTCTTATAAACGATTATCTTCCTTTAGTCATATGCATAGAAGAAACCCATTTCAAACATCAAAATGTAACATTAAAAAATTATGTTCCTTTTCTAAGAAACCGAGTTACAGATCATTCAAGCGGCGGAACAGCAATTTTCGTAAGGGATGACATAGAGTCAACCGAAATACAACTGCAAACAAACCTGGAAATAGTTGCAGTGTCAGTCACCCACAAAATGAAAATTAATATTTGCAACGTATACTTACCTCATCCTACTGATTTAGATATAACTGAACTAAGCAATGTTTTAAACCAAATTCCACACCCAAAAATAATATTAGGCGATTTTAACTGTCACAACAGTACCTGGGGAAGTAACAAAACCGACAAATGTGGTAATCTCTTAAACAATCTCATCGACAATTTAAATTTAGTGTTACTGAACACTGGCCAATCTACTAGGTTAAATTCATACAATGGTACATTTTCAGCTATAGATCTCTCTTTATGCAGTCCGTCGCTAGCTACTTTATTATACTGGGACACATTGGGGTATTTATATGATAGTGATCATTTCCCTATCACAATAAACATAGATACTAATGATATATTGACTTTTCCAATTCACCAAACATGGAAAATAAAGTCAGCTGACTGGGATTTGTATCGAACACTTATAGAAGGACAAACAAACAACTTTAATTTAACCAATACCGCAAACGAAAATCTGGAACTATTTAATAATATTATTATTTCTGCAGCATCAATCGCAGTGGGAAAAACAAAATCTAGTAAAAGGCAGCCAGTTCCTTGGTGGAATAACGAAATTGCGCAAGCACTTACTTTGTCTAAACACGCTTTCAACGTTTATAAGAAACATAAAACTATCGATAACCTTATAATTTTTAAAAATCTCAGAGCAAAAAGCAGACAATTGATCAAGAAAGGAAAACGAGACAGTTGGAAAAAGTATGTGGCTTCAATAAATCCTTCCACTCCCATAGGCGACATATGGAACAAAGTACGCAGAATAAAAGGAACAAAATACTTCCGAGGCATAGATACGCTATCATACAATAACCAAATGCATTCAAACAAGGTAGCTATTCCAGAAATACTAGCAGATATATATATGAACTTAATTCTAGTGATTCCAACTATAGCATATCTTTTTTAGAATAAAAAAATCTAATGGAATCGTCAAATATACAAATCACCGAGAGCGACAATCCAATAAACAAACCCATAAGTCTTCAAGAATTAGAATTTTGTTTAAGCGCAAAAAATTCGACGCCAGGACCTGATGATATCCACCCTCTTTTCTTACCAAATCTTCCTCTAAATGCAAAACTAATATTAGTTGATATTTTTAATAATATTTTCATTCAGCACGACTTTCCTGATCTATGGTCGCAAGCAACTATAATTCCAATCCTTAAATATAATAAACCAAAAGACGATCCAAATTCCTATCGTCCAATCTCACTTACTTGCTGTACCTGCAAACTTTTAGAAAAAATCCTTAATTATCGTCTTAAATGGTATCTCGAAAACAATAACCTAATAAGTATCAGACAAAGTGGATTTCGTACGGGTAGATCCACAACAGACAATCTAATAACCCTTGAATCAGCTGTACATGAATCTTTTCTGCACAATCAAAAACTTATTGCCGTATTTTTTGACATAAGAAAAGCTTTTGACACAACATGGAGACATCTTATACTAAAAACACTTCAAGAATGGAATGTCCAAGGGCATAATAAATATAAATTTTTAATAAACGACAACATATTATGTTGTCGTTTATTAAAAATTTTCTAGAAACACGAACTTTTCGAGTTAGAGCCAATGGATTCACATCTTCCAGACGAGTACTGCAAAATGGCACTCCACAAGGATCTACTCTAAGTCCTACACTCTTTCTGATTGCAATAAATAGTATTATACATCAAATAAAGCTGCCTGTATTTACTAGCCTATATGCAGACGACTTAGTCATTTATCTAAAAACAAATAATCTAACTCTGGGATCACATATATTGCAAACGGCCTTACATACAATTGAAAACTGGTCGCAAAACACGGGTTTTATATTTTCTGGCGAAAAAACACGTTATTTAATTTTTAGCAAAAGGAAAGACTATCCTAATATTCAATTAACACTTAACGGAGTTATGCTGAAGCAGTCAGAAGAAATAAATTTCTTAGGACTTTCTTTTGAACGTGACTTAAAATGGAAAAACCACGTAACGAATCTGCAACGTTCTTGCCAATCCAGAATTAACCTACTAAAAATGCTGTCAAATACCTCTTGGGGGGCTGATACAACAACTTTACTTAATCTATATAGATCATTAATAAGAAGTAAATTAGACTACGGCTGTTTATGCCACGATACTGCTAACAAAACATCTTTAAAAAAACTTAACTACATTCAAAATACGTGCTTGAGATTGGTTTTAGGTGCCACAAGAACTAGTCCAGTAAGTAGTTTACAAGTTCTGGCTAATGAACTCCCTTTAAGCCAACGAAGGCAACTTCTATCACTGAATTACGTTGCCAGAATTTCAGCAAACAAAAGCAACGTACCTACTCAACAATATTCTACAGAACAAATATATCTTCTGATCATTACGAAAACATTGCAAGAAATATGCTACCATTTCCTGAGCGAACAAAACGTATTGGTTTTAATTTAGAACAGTTCAGTCTCACTATACCCATTCATGTAAATTTTCCTCCCTGGATGATCAAACCTCCAAAAATAGATATGTCTCTAAAAGATCTCCCTAAACATTCCACACATCCTTTCCTTATCCAGCAAGCTTTTAAAAATTTAATTTCCAAATACCCAACAACTCATCGAATCTTCACTGATGCTTCCAAATGTGATGAAGGACATGCTGCAGCTTATATCTGCGGAAACATCAAGTCTACCGTACGAATCCCAACAAATTGTTGTATATATACCGGAGAACTTACAGCAATTCACCAGGCAATGAAAAAATGTGGTTCTATCCATGAAAGCAAATTTGTGATTATCACCGATTCAATGAGCGCATTACTTGGGATAAAACAGCTATATACAACTCACGCTATTCTTCTCAAAATCAAAGAAGAATTATCTTATCTACAGAATCAACAGAAAGATATTTTCTTCATCTGGGTACCTTCCCATATGGGAATAATTGGCAACGAGGAAGTGGACTCTCTAGCAAGCAATGCAACTACCGACCAAAGTATTTCTATCACAGATCAAATACCTTGGACTGATCACAAAGTAAATATCAAAGGTCATGTCCACAGAACGTGGCAAACTACTTGGGATCAGACTAACAACAAACTAAAAGAATGCCTAAGTCAAGTAGGAACTAAACTCATGTTACCAAGTAATAGAAAAGACCAAGTCATCATCAACCGACTCCGAATAGGACATACGTTACTAACACACAAGCATATCTTCAACAAGGAGGCCGCTCCGATGTGTACCAATTGTAACACGCAACTGACAGTGAAACATATAATTATCGAGTGTCCAGTGTACCAGAAAGAAAGGATCGCGTGTGCTCTTAGTGACAATATTAAGTGTACTGACTTCAAACCTAAACTCCTTATTAAATTATCTCAAAATGACTAAACAATACACCAGATTGTAAAGCATTTTTATATAATAATATGTATCTTACTGTTTGTGTATGTCCCCCCGCTAATAACCCTTAGTGGTTGATGCGGGTTTATTTGTGTAAATAAAAAATAAAAAAAAAATGCTCTTGAAATTTTACCTAAATGAAAGTACATATTTATATTTACCAGATATTTAATAAATGCAATCTTTTGTTATACTCTGTTCGTTGTTACGTTTGTTCTTCTTCTTTTTATGTGGACATGACTCTGTCTTTTTTCACTTTTTTCAATGTGCCTCCAGTAAAATGTTGGTCAATGGTTTTTGTGATCCTCCCACTAATCGTCTTCCTATTAGGGAATCGTCTCTCGCCGTCTTTACAACTATATTAAATATGACAACATGACAACAAATTTTGTTGTCATTCGTTTTATATGAGCGTTTCACCCTAGTCTTCCCTTTCGTATTCAGTCCTTGATGTTCTCCACTTTGAATTTCCCTCGTATATCTGTACTTCTAGCTTTCAGTGTTTCCATTCCTGCTGTTTCTACCCTTTTTTTGGTCTCCATGTGTCGGGTCGTATTTCTGCGGCGTATGTCATTTTTGTTCTGATGACTGTTTTTTTAATTATGTCCTTCATTTCTTTCCCTATATTTTAATTTCTCAATTTTGTTTCATTTAGGATCCTGCGACTGTTTGCTCGATTATCTTGATCTTCCACTTAAGTTTCAGAGTGGGATTATTCTCCAGTGGCCTATACCCTAATACCCTCTGGGCCTTCTCTAGGTGGCCTTCTCTAAAATGAGCGATTTTGGAGATAAATCCCGAAACAGGTCGATTTTTATTTTTAGATTAAATTTTTTTAGCATATATATCATACTAGTGATGTCATTCATCTGGGCGTGATGACGCAATTGATGATTATTTAAACGGCAATATGGGTCCTGTGGTAGCTCATTTGAAAGTCTAGTCATTTGAAATTAAATGTTCAAACTCCGAGAGGCAGGTGGGTGGCTGCTTGACATTTAATTTAAGCGTAAAACAATGTTAATTTGTCAAATAAACATTTTTTTCTATTTTCTGACAGCAGTATAATGTATTTTGAGTTAAATAAATTACATACCTACTACATTCTTCCACTATTTTTTATTATACTATTTATTTTTGGCCACCCTTTATAAATAATGATGTTAATGTTTATACTACGGAATAGACAATTGAGCGATCTATAAAACCGATTATAAAATTTGGTGGAATGTAGTGGCACACAAAATTTTACCTTCAAATATTCTGTCTGCCTGTCGCCTCTTTTGTAAATACATATTTACGCATATTTATATGTTTTTATTAAATATCTTTATTTTTATTAAAATTTAGAAAATATCTGGAGGGGATATTAAATATATTTTCCGTATATACAGGTGCTACGTTAAAAAAGAGTTTACCTTACTTTTCTTGTCTAACAAAAACAGAACGTAACTTACCTACAAAACTCGTATTCTTCCTCAAAAGTCATAGAGCCCATTGCGTTGCGACTTTGTTTTGTTAATTGTACTAGTTTGTTGACTATGGTAGTTTGACATTTCTGAAGATCCTTACTCACCAAGGTAAAACATTGCGTAGACTCAATATTGACTAATTCTAGAAAAGTAAAAATATAACATAAAATAAAAATGTATACCATTTTTATTCAGTTGCAATGCGAAGGCAAAACAATCTTATTTTTCACTTAGAACAGGGAGCGCAGTCCAGCACTGTGATTCGACGATTTTCGACTCTTATTGGAGTCATCATCGGAGAGGCGTAGGCCTGCTGCTCTCTGCTCGAAGTGACCTAACCATGAAAGTTTATCCCCACACTGCAACTGACGTGTATGGATTAGGTGACTAGCGTTATCTGGCAATTGAAAGGTAAAGTTTTCAATCCTAATAGCAACATTAATAATATTGAAAAATATTAAAAATATTACTAAAAGAATATT
Source organism: Diabrotica virgifera virgifera (assembly GCF_917563875.1). NCBI lineage: Eukaryota > Metazoa > Arthropoda > Insecta > Coleoptera > Chrysomelidae > Diabrotica > Diabrotica virgifera. The sequence continues at coordinate 120,493,672 of NC_065446.1, read as the reverse complement.
AAATTGAAAACCTTATTGGTCCATTTCCCTGGTAACACCTCCAAGGCTTCTAAAATTTGCAAGTCAGATGGATGCTGCAGTGAAGACAAAGGGAGGGAATTCTAAAAAGTTGCAATTCACAACCCTCGTCTGCAGCTTGGTAAAGTTCCAACGGAAAATGGACCTAGTTACTCTATAGGAGTAATACTAATATAACATAAAATAAAACTGTATACCATTTTTATTCAGTTGCAATGCGAAGGCAAAACAATCTTATTTTTCACTTAGAACAGGGAGCGCAGTCCAGCACTCCGAATCGACGATTTTCGACTCTTATTGGAGTCATCATCGGAGAGGCGTAGGCCTGCTGCTCTCTGCTCGAAGTGACCAAACCATAAACTTTACCTTTGTAAAGATATAAATTTGAATTGCTTTTTTATTATTCTTGCGATGTTTATGCCACATGCAGAATATTGATTGTTAAAGGAAATATAATCGATCAGATGTACAGAAAATACGTAACGTGCAGTTAAAATCCCTCCGCCTTTGTATCTTTTGAACGTTTATAGGTACTTATAATAGTGAAATATTGAAGGAGGAAACAAACGAACGTAGGCTTCTCAACTGGTCATAGCAGGTGACGCAATAGTCATACCTATATGACGTCACCGTTACAGAGCCACTGTGATCGATAATTATGAATGGGACGTTATGGCAAGTGATATCTCCTTTGAAAGGTCTCCTAATCATGTTTGCAACGATGTATTATTCGAATATTTACTTCTACAGGATTTACCAAAATTATGTACTTAGTTAAGTAAAATGGAATTATAATTAAGACACATTCACTAAACTACATTTCCCCAATGCTTGATGGATAGAAGATACGACACAGAACTGCCAACACTACATTACTAATTTCTACGAACCCCTTACCACTGAAAAAGTCTTAAATATCATCAAATAGTTTCATAACTGGAAATCTCCTGGACCAGACGGAGTACAAAACTTTTGGCTTAAGAAGTTTTGGAGTGTTCATGAATGCTTATCAATACTAATTAATCATGTTATTTCTAATTCGCAGGAAATAGCATCATTCCTAATTCAGGGAACCACTTATTTAATACCGAAGGATCAAAATAACACCCTAGATCCAGCCAAATACCGCCCAATTACTTGTCTTCCAACTTTGTACAAATTGGTCATACCCTGTGTAGTCCGGCGTAACTAACACTGTGCTCTGAACAATATCATAGAGCCTCAACAGAAAGGATGCGCTAAGGTTTCTATGGGATGCAAAGAACACCTTATCATCGACTCGGTCATTTCTAACCAGGCACATTCCAAAAAGAGAAACCCTTTTACTGCCTTCATCGATTACAAGAAGGCTTTTGATTCAGTATCACATGATTTGTTTATAGATATATTGAGAATATATAAAGTCAATGATAATATAGTGACCTTTTAAAATGATATAATGACAGAGTGGAAGACTAGAATTCACCTTCAAATACCTGGTGAAAATAACATCGAAACTGAAAATATCGCAATAAGCCAGGGCTGTTTCAAGGAGATTCGTTGAGTCCACTGTGGTTCTGTCTAGCTATGAACCCACTATCTCAGCTATTGAACTCCACTGATGGAGGTTTTAGCATAAAAAATAACAAAAATGTGTTGGCGAAGCTTAGCTTAATTATCAGTAGTAATTGCAGAAGAGCTCAAAAATTCTATATTAATTTTAGAGATCGAGTGCAATTTGTTGCGATTATTTAATGAATAAAACTGTTCAAAACCAAAATTTTATTGTAATTTATTTATGTAAGTAAAATTAAACACACAGTTGTTATAAAAATTTGACGGTTAAACGCAAGGGCGGATCCAGGACCGATTTTCGGGAGGGGCCATGAATTTTTTTTTGGGGATACTTTTCTGGGGAAATTTTTTAAAAATTAGAGTTAGAATGGTGCGTTTAAGGCACTTTTCATATAGTACTTTAAATGTCATAAAGACATTTGCGTCACAAACGTCAAGCAATTTTGTTACTTCATCTGGTAATAGGATAATGTTTGTCTGTGTATCACCAATGTCCATGATAGGTGAAAACTTTTCAACTACTTTCTTCAAATCTTTTAATAAATCCAGTTCTTTTCCTCCTTGGGAATCAGTTAGGAGTGTGGGAATAATGCCCCGTAGCCACAAACATTCCAATGAGGTGATATGTTGTCTTGACGTTAAATTGATAAAAACATTGTCTAGAAGAGGTATGTAAATTGAATGTCTGTAATATTCTTCTGGTCCACCTGAATGATTGGCTCTCTTAGTCTGTCTAACCACAAATCTAGGTAACTTCAATTTAACATCAAATTCTTCTGCTAAATCTTTAACTTCGGTAAAGATCTTACTAAAACTTTCTTCGCAGTTGGATCTTCTGTCTTTCAAAGTCGGCATGGTATCTATTGGAAACAGTCTTAGTCGCCAGGTTAGCATCAAGAGATTTTGTTTGTGTAGAAGTCGTCTAAATGGCAATATTAATTTTAGTTTGTCAATCAGTGACATCATTGATACTAGAAACTCAGATGTGCATAAAGAATGTTGATACAAGTGTAGTCTTGAGATCTTTTCATGTTGAGATAGATGTTAGTGCTTAAATTATGTAAAATGCCAGATTTAAACTGGATTAAGATTTCATGGCGCTCAGCCCATCTTGTTTCACATAAACTTGTTAAATTTTGTCCGAATTTCAGTTTTGCAACTTCATTTCTCTTGGCTGACATGTTAAAAATGATATTACTGACTTCATTGTTTCCATTGTGTTTCTGATGGACGATACATTAATAGCGATCTTTGCGATCAATTGCGATCTTTCTTATTTCTGTTACTGCACCGACCGCTTCAGAGCTCAGTACTCTACAACTGTAAGTTTTACTAATTATTTTTTTCTCATAAGCGTCAATCAACTTGACAAAAGTCTTCACGAATGTTGTTATTGTATATGTATCTCAAATTTAGAGAAAGCTTTTCCACGTGGGATACGTCGGTCCTGTGTAAAATATGACACAGTAATAATTTGCACTTTGAACCTAATTATATAGTATATATTTGAAACTAAGGACATTTGGACTGCAAATATATAAATTTATATTTTTCTCGGAGGGGGCCATGGCCCCCTCTCTGGATCCCCCTTGGTTGAACGTCATCACTTTTATAATTTTTAAAACATTAATTGTCATTAATGTCACTGAATGTATTTTTTCATAGCAACGAAGGGCATCTGACGTAATATACTTGACGACGGGAAATTATCAGTAGTAATTGCACAAGAGCTCTAAAATTATTGAATTTTTCCCGAGTGTCACTTTGGCATTTTTAATTTCACGAGCCGAAGGCGAGTGAAATTATGTCAAAGTGTCACGGGGGCAAAAATTCTATATTAATTTTAGAGTTCGAGTGCAATTTGTTGCGATTCTTTCATGAATAAAACTGTTCAAAACCAAAAGTTTATTGTAATTTATATATGTAAGTACCAATTAGTGAAATTAAACACACAGTTGTTATAGATATGTATTTGACGGTTGAAAGTCATCACTTTTATAATTTTTAAAACATTTGTCATTAATGTCACTGAATGTATTTTTTCGTAGCAACGAAGGGCATCTGACGTAATATGCTTAACGACGGGAGATTATCAAGAATTATCACCTTAATTTGCATGTCTGTAGCTTTCTATTGGTCAGAATCTCCTATGAATGAAATAATCAGTAGTAATTACTGCACAAGAGCTCTAAAATTCTATATTAATTTTAGAGATCGAGTGCAATTTGTTGCGATTATTTCATGAATAAAGCTGTTCAACACCAAAATTTTATTGTAATTTATTTATGTAAGTACAAAATTAGTACAATTAAACACAAAGTTGTTATAAATATTTCACGGTTAAAAGTCATCACTTTTATAATTTTTAAAACATTAATTTTCATTAATGTCACTGAATGTATTTTTTCGTAGCAACAAAGGGCATCTGACGTAATATACTTGACGACGGGAAATTATCAAAAATTATCGATTTAATTTAGATTTATGTAGCTTTCTATTGGTCAGAATCTCCTATGAATGAAATAATCAAAAATTATCAGTTTAATTTTGATTTCTGTAGCTTTCTATTGGTCAGAATCTCCTATGAATGAAATAATCTGTTGTATATGGATGATTTGAAATTAATGGCTTCCACTCAAAACCAACTAGATGAGATGCTAATAAATTTAAAATCCTTTTCTAATGATCTTAGTATGCACTAGTATTTTTCTATTTCTGCGCATTGTTCTTTCGCTTACTCTATTTTGTATTTTATTTGTTTATCCACTTTTTTATACATTTGGTTATTTTTATTTTTATGTTATTAATATGTCCTTCCAAATCTAAAAATTCCTCTGTCAAGCAGTGTTTCTTTTTGTATCTGGGTAGTGCCAGAAGGCCAGAACTTCTTTTTGACCTTTATCTATTTCTGTCGTTATTAATAACCACTTTTTTATCAGTTTCAATATTTTGCAGAATCTGTTCTTTAATATGTATTAATCATTTACTGATCTGTAGGGCGTTGTCTTATGAGTGGGTTCATTAATTTACTTATATCTATTTGTGCATCTGTCGTTGTTCGTTTTATTATTTTTATTTTGGAGGGCGAGAAAGACAAGCATGAACGGAAACTGACAGATCTGTTCACAGATGTAAAGGAGGAATTATGATCGGTAAGGTAATATTCTAAGGAGGAATTATGATCGGTAAGAAAACTCCATTAATTTTCATCCAACCAACTTTAACAGCTCGCAGGTACCATGTTGATTTGATTAAGAAACTGTAGTTGGGCTCTGGAGAGGTGCAATGAGAGAAATTTTAATTTTCATGCATGATAATGCACCTTCACATACCAGCAAAGTGACCGAAGCTATTTCCTTGTGGCATTTTTATAATTGACTATTTAGATGGGAAATAAGCCACAATTAAATTGAAAAAAATTATTTTATTAACGTTTCGACTCCCAAATCGGGTGTCGTTGTCAAAATACAAGATGTTCTACTGTCCCTCTGTATACTGTGCTACTACGGACTTCCCACCATAGTTCCACTAAGCTTTCTCTAGGTGTTCTGTCATTATCTATTATTAAGGCGGCCTCGCCTGCCCAGTGCAATCTTTGTATTTTTGCATAATTTGCTATAGAGGGTTCTTTGTAATATCGGTACAACCGATTCTCCACATACCTTAATGATTTGGAAAATTGTTAATTACGAACTGTTTTTGTTGTTTATTTGAGTTAATATGACTGCGGACACTAAATCCAATCGCCAAAATTACGAACTGATATTTACGAAATTTTGTTTTTAGTGGTGAATTTTATTTTCAAATAGAAACAAATTTTAAAATACTTACTCAATAAACGGTGCGTATTGTTCCCGCAGAAAAAAATGTTCTCCTCGTTGAGGAATGCAAGTCCTTCATCAACACTGAGTTTTTGATCTCTTGTTAAACATCTCTTATAGTAACTGACGACAGGTTTAATGCAGTCATAAATTGTTGGCCAAGCCTTGCAGAGTTTCTTTAAAAATGTTTGGAGGCTACCAATGGATACAGCTCGATAAAATTCTCTCTCGGTTAATTCTACATCATATAATATGCTATTGATACAGGTATCAGCTTCATTAAATACTTCCTAAAAATAGACACTGTTAGTATCAAAATAGCAAGAGTTTGTGAAATTCTAAAAATGTCAAAGATTTAATAATTTACCAAGAAATACCAATAGAATTCGACAAGACCATGTTTACATGCTTTGTAGATCTGAAACAGGAATTCGACAGAGTACCATTAAAAGACGTGCTCACTATCCTTGGAAAGAAAAATGTAAGTTAGAAATATAGACATATAATTAAAGAGCTCAATACATCCAACAAACCTCGAATAAAAACCACAGACGGACTCACGGAAGAAATCAAAATCAATGTCAGCATTAGACAAGGGACAGCCTCAGTCCATGCCTATTTAATTTAATAATGGATGAAGTTATAGGTAGTGTTAACAAAATGAATCAGGGATACAAAATCGGTAACCGAACCATGAGCATAGTACACAACGCCTAGTACAAAAATTTAAAATAACCGCCGAAAAGTGTAACCTGACACTATCCATCGAGAAAACCCAATCGATGGTAATATCCAAGAACCCAATTAGATGTAAATTAGTTGTGGACGACCATATAATCGAACAGGTAATGGATTGTAGATACTTGGGTGTGGCAATATCTAGCGACAGGCACCTGTGGCAAGAAACAAAACAGCAGGCAATGAAAGCAGCGAGAATATCTGGTTTCCTGAGGGATATAATCTGGCGGAATAAATATATAAGCACCGAAAGCAAAGTCCGCATTTATAAGACATGTATGTGTTAGACCCGTACTGACATAAGCAGCTGAGACAAGGCCGAGACAACAAAGGCCAAACAAATAATGAGAACAACAGAGATAAAAACCGTAAGATTCATAAGAGCTATTTTGTTTAACCAACTTGGTAACCGCTTCCTGGCAGGTGGAGACTATAACGCCAAACATACTAGTTGGGGTTCAAGACTGTGCGCTCCTGGAAAAGGCAGGGTACTACACCAAATCATATCAGAACAACACTTGGACCATTTGTCTACGTCAGCCTACCTACTGGCCATCCGACCCGCAGAAAGTTCCTGACTGTCTAGATTTCTTTGTTACCAAAGATTTCTTAAGGGGATATCTAAGCATCGAATCAAATTTTGATATAGAGTCTGATCATACTCCTGTAGTAGCAACTACACATTCAGGAATTAAGGAAAAAGAGCCTCTGCCCAAGTTGCACAATTACAAAACCAACTGGCAAGCATTCAGAGAAATAGTTGAAGCAAATATTGAACTAAACGAATCACTAAAATCACCAGAAGAGCTAGAAAAAGAAATCCAAAATTACACAACAATGATTCAAGAAGCTGCATGGAAATCAACACCTCCAACAACACAAGCAAAACAAAAAATTAATTGTCCAATAAATGTCAGAGAAAAAAATCATTGAAAAAAGGTATCTGAGTAGAACTTGAAAGCAAACTAGACATCCAGATGATAAGTTAAGGCTCAATAGCTCAGCACGACAATTGAAGGAACTACTAAAACAACTAAAAAAAAGAGCGTTCAAGGATACCTAGAAAATTTAAAGCCGTCTGATGCCAGCGATTATGCGCTATGGAAGGCTACAAAAAAATTAAAACAGCAACATCGTCATATCCCACCAATTAGAAAATCCAACGGAACATGGGGCGGAACAAACAATGAAAAAGCAGAAACTTTCGGCGAATACCTAGAAGAAGTTTTCAAACCTATACCAGCTGCTACAGCAAATAACGATCAAGAAATCTACAACTTTCTACAGAATCAAACCCCGACAGGAGAAAACACACTACATGCATCACCCAAAGAAGTTCAAAATATAATCAAAAATAATCTAACAAAAAAGAAAGCACCTGGCTACGACTTAATCACAGGTGAAGTAATTAAAAATCTACCTACCAAAGCAATTAGAATGCTAACTCAATTGTGTAATGCAGTATTAAGGCTAAAACACTTCCCAATCTAATGGAAAATTGCAGAAATTATCCTTATACAAAAATCAGGAAAACCTCCAAATGAGCCCACTTCATATCGACCAATTAGTTTAATGCCCGTAATGTCTAAGATCATGGAAAAAATAATAGAAAAAAGACTTCTAAAACTATTAACGGACAGAAATATGATACCCGACCAACAATTTGGCTTTAGGAAAGAGAAAACCGTCGGACAAGTTCACAGAGTGGTCAACGTTTTAAATTTTAAGAAAAACGTTACTAATCAGCAGCATTCTCGATGTTAGCCAGGCTTTTGATAAAGTTTGGCATCAAGGACTGTTGTATAAACTGTAAAAGAACTTACCAGAGGAACTATATACACTCCTAAAGTCGTATTTATCAGAAAGATACTTTTGAGTGAAGTTTGAGTCAACCTATATAAAACTATATCCCATCAGATCAGGGGTACCGCAAGGAAGCGTTCTGGGACCATACTGCATCTGGTTTACACAGCCTACTTACCCACAAATCGTAATACAACGACCACCACCTTTGCAGACGATACTGCAATCCTAGCAGTACACAAAAATCCCGTCGAAGCTGCTGCAAAACTCCAGAGAGTATTAAATCAAATAAATACATGGGCAAAAAATTGGAGAATTAAATTGAATGAACAAAAATCAAACCATATTTTTTTTACAAAATGTCACAGTAAATTACCTACAGTGACAATAAATAATAAGGCAATTCCCTCAGTTACCTCTGTAAAATATCTAGGCATGCACTTGGACAGGGGATTAACCTGGAGAACCCATAGATATAACAAACGTAAACAACTGGGCATAAAATTTAGTAAGCATTATTGGCTTCTAGGGCGTAAGTCTAAGCTCACGACAAGAAATAAACTGTTAGTCTACAACACAATATTCAAATTAGTCTGGGCATATGGTCTGTAGCTCTGGGGAACAGCATTCAAGTCGAATGTATCCATAATTGAGAGATTCCAGTCCAAGGTGTTACGTTCAATCATCGATGCTCCGTCGCGTCGTTTGTTACTAACAGGGATATTTACAATGATCTGGAAACGAAAACCGTCAGTGAAGTGATAGTGGAGTTAAGTGCAAAATACATCGTACGTCTTGAAAGCCACGCGAATGTGCTTGCAATTAATTTGTTAGACAACAGTCAGGAAACAAAACGGTTAAAGAGACAGACACCATTATTGTCTAAGAGCTAGTGAACCCTCCGACTAACGGTCGTCCTGTAAGGCTAGAAATTTGTCTAGTGATAATTCATAGCACACAAGGCTAAAAACCACGACCTGGCAGGCATCAGCCGTGCACGTGTATCTACCAGGTGAATCGAAAAGTGCAAATTTAGGGGGTAAAATAAACTTTCTCCTGTAAAGTTTAAATTTAAGTATGTGTTTGAGTAAGTCATTTAGAAGAAATATGTACAATGACAGGCGATTCTGAAGAGCATCTGACCTTGCCAGGCGAGGGGAAATATTTTGGGTTTTCCCTAAAATTTTTTTTGCATCGAACAAAGTTTTTTTTTAGGTTTTTTGAATCATTCCACACAGAAAAGGTCTTTGGTGATTTTTCTCTTAAGTTAATAGTTTTTGTTATATAAGCGATTAAAAATTTTGAAAATTGCAAAATCGGCCATTTTTAACCCTAAATCGGACATTTAACTAAAAATTTCAATGTTGATAAGGTAGGTAGGTGTTCTTTAAACATTGATTGATGAAATTCCGAAGAGTTTTTTTCAATACAATATCGAGAACCCCTTTGTTTTTTAATTGCTAATCAAGCGGGCGCGACACTGTAGTATACGTGAGGACGTTTGAGTTTGCATAAATTCGTTATCTCGAGAAAGGGGAAATTTAAAGAGAAATCCTCAGACAGGTCGATTTTTATTCTTAAGTTAGGACTTTTTGGCGTATATATATAATATATAATACTAGTTACGTCATCCGTCTAGGCGTGATGACGTAATTGATGATCTTTTTAAATGAGAGTAGGGGTTGTTTGATAGCTCATTTGAAAGGTTTTTTAATTTTCTATTCAGTAATATAGACATTAACATAATTATTTATACAGGGTGTACAAAAATTTTTTTTATTAAATTGGTTTAGACAAAACGAAGAAAAAAATTGTGTGTACACCTTGTATAAATAATTATGTTAAGGTTTATATTACTGAATAGAGAATTAAATAACCTTTCAAATGAGCAATCACACAATCCCTACTCTTATTTAAAAAATCATCGATTACGTCATCACGCCCAGATGGATGACGTCACTAGTATTATATATGCCAAAAAGTCCTAATTTAAAAATAAAAATCGACCTGTCTGAGGATTTCTCTACAAATTTGCCCTTTCTCGAGATAATGAATTTATGCAAACTCAAACGTCCTCATTTATACTACAGTATCGCGCCCGCTTGATTAGCAATTAAAAAACAAAGGGGTTTTCGATATTGTATTGCAAAAAACTCGTCATGATTTCATCAATCAATGTTTAAAGAATATCTATCTATCTTGGTAACGTTGAAATTTTTAGTTAAATGTCCGATTTAGGGTTAAAAATGGCCGATTTCGCAATTTTCAAAATTTTAGATCGCTTATATAACAAAAACTATTAACCTAAGAAAAAATCACTAAAGACCTTTTCTGTTTGGAATGATTCAAAAAACCTAAAAAAAAACTTTGTGCGATGCAAAAAAGATAATTTTAGGAAAAACCCCTAATATTTCCCCTCGCCTGGCAAGGTCTTATGCTCTTCAGAATCGCCTGTCATTGTACACATTTCTTCTAAATGACTTACTCAAACATTTACTTAAATTTAAACTTTACAAGAGAAAGTTTATTTTACCCCCTAAATTTGCACTTTTCGATTCACCTGGTAGATACACGTGCACGGCTGATGCCTGTCAGGTCATGGTTTTTAGCCTTGGTGTGTTATGAATTATCACTAGACAAATTTCTAGCCTTACAGGACGACCGTTAGTCGGAGGGTTTACTAGCTCTTAGACTATTAGATTTACCGCACAGACATTAATAATATTGGTACAGTAGCTAAGTTAATGTGTGTACATACATACAGTAATTTAATATTATCTCTAGAGATGTGTGGCGCAGGTCACAATCTCTTCATGTCATTTTTTCACAGATAAAATGTGCCTATTTTCTCTTTCTCTCATCTCTTTCCCTCCACTTTTCCTTGTATTAGATGGTATTTAGGTCCTCTAATTATATGGCCGAAGTATTCTGTTTTTCTCCTCTTTATGATGCTTATGAGCAGACGTTCTGAATTCAGCATTTGAAGAACATCTTCATTGGAAGTGTGCGGAACCCACGATATCTTTAGGATTCGTCGATAGCACCACAATTCGAATGCTTCTATTTTGTTTAGCATTGTGGTTTTTAACGTCCATGTCTCACAACCATGCAATAGGATAGACCACACATAACATTACAGCACCTTCTTTCGAATATTCATCGACAGGTTTCTGTTGCATAAAACTGGTTTCCAGGTCATAAAAGCCTTCCGTGATATTTCGATCCTAGTTATTATCTCTTCATCAGAGTCACAATTTACATTTAACCAGTTGCCAAGGTACTTGAAATGATTTAACCGTTCTAACTCCTCTTCATCAAGAGAAAGCTGACCTTGATCTATATTAATCTTTCCAACTGCCATCCACTTTGTTTTTGAAGGGTTGATTTTAAGGCCTCTCCGATAACTTGCTTCACTGACTAGATTTAGTAGTGTCTGAAGATCTTGTAAATTTTTAGCAAGAATGGCTGTATCGTCAGCGTATCTAATATTGTTGATATCGGCCTAGCCTTACTCACTCTTGTCTGTCATCCAAAGCCTCCCTAAAGATTTTTTCAAAGTACAGATTAAAAAGGGTGGGTGATAAAACACAACCTTGTCGTACTCCACGTTTTATCGGCAGTTTTTCAGTACGACTGTCTCCAATTTGGATAGAGGCTACTTGATTGTAATATAAGTATTTCAGCAGTCTTATATCGTAGTGGTCAAGTCCTGCTGCCTGCAGGCAATCGAAAAGTGTATCATGTTGTACTCGGTCGAATGCCTTCTCGAAGTCGATGAAACAAACATAAACGTTCTTTCGGAATTCACAACGTTTCTGTAATAGAACGCGCATACAAAATAGTGCTTCTCTAGTTCCTAGACCATTTCTAAATCCAAATTGCTTATTACCCATTCTAGTTTCGCACAGAAGGAATACTCGGTTTTGTATAATACGTAAATGTATTTTAAGTGTGTGACTCATCAAACTGATTAGTCTAAAATCGCTGAATTTGGTGGGCCTGCTTTTCTTTGGTAATTTTATAAACAGTGACTCCAACCAATCATCTGGTATTTTTTCTTCGTTGTAAATTTTATTAAAGAAAGTAGTCAAGTAGGTAATGTTTTCCTCATCTAAAAGTTTAAGTAGCTCAACAGGGATTTGATCTGGTCCAGGTGCTTTATTGTTTTTGGCTTTTTGTATTGCTTTTATGACTTCTGACTTGAGTATACTGGGACTTCTGTCTAATTGGTTGTCACAGGTAGTATTTTGAGCATTTTCTCGAGAAGCATCGTCAAAAAGGTCACTGATGTGTCTCACCCATTCTTTGCACTGTTGTTTGTGATCACAATTTTTTCCGTCAGCGGATTTAAATACGTGAGCATTTTTCTGTTTTCTAATTCCGGAGGTATATTTAAGTTTCTTGTAGAGGTTGAAACTGTCATGCTTTTTTTGGAGGTCTTCTATTTCTTTACATGAATTCTCGAGCCAGGATTCTTTGGCCTGTTTAATTTATCTTTTTATAAGTTTGTTGATTTCACGGTATTTGATAATATTTCTATTTTTGTATTTTCGTCGAACTTCCATCAGGTCTAGAATTTCTTGGTTCATCCAGTCATTTTTTGCCAACATTGTAGGTGTTTTTAAACTCGGTCGCTCGGATGTAATACGATCCTTTTTAAAGTTAATCAAGGCGAATGTACTTCGTAACAAGGCAATAATTATTATAACATATACAATGTAATAATAACTAAATTGACTGCAGAACAAAAAAAGCCAAATGGCCAGCTGGCTGAATACCTCAAATATTTTTTTAAATGATTCATGTATACATACATACGACATGGTCGTTCCTTTTCTACCGTTAGGTGTCAAGGGAAGGTACTTCTAAGCCTTTGATGAATTTTCTCCATTCTTTCCTGTTCTTCACCATTTGTGTTGTTTCTTGCCAAGATTTGCCCTTATTTTGCAATATCTCTGCTATGCCACTCTTCCTCTCTTTTATTGGTCTGCCTCTTCTATTTTTTCCTATTGGTGTATCTTCCCCCACTCGTTTCACTTGCCTGTTACTGTCCATTAGTGTTAAATGATCCAAAATGCAACCGTGCTAATGTTTTCTCCTTTATTGTGTAAGTATTAGTTTTATTTTGAGTCTGTGTGTCTTTCTGAAAAAAAAATTTCCCATTTTTTCATTTTTGGGTATGTCTATCTTTCTTGCCCCAATCGTTCTTCTGAGATATTTAATGTCTGCTGCTTCTTTTCATTTCTGGTGTATTCTGTTTAATATCCAGTTTTCTGCTCCGTATGTCAATGTTGTCTATATATCGCACCTCCGCTCAAAGAGTGTCATAACTCAAAAAATTTTAAAATCGGTTTTATTGCACCAATAACCAACAGTTCAATAAAACTATAAACTCCTATCTCACAAAGTGTCACGTCTGTGGGTCAAGTATTTATCGTTAGGTGACACTAGTGTCATTATAATTATGATTATCCAAAATCAACGACGCACCGAACACAAACAGAGTCACATATCGACTTGTTCAAAGCATTTGTCTATTTAAGATGTGTATAAAGCGTCGTTTGTCGAGTTAAGACAGTATATGTGATTACTTTATTCAAAACAATTTGCGTATGTGCTCAAGAAAAGTGACACATTTATCAGTTATGTATCTTTCTTTTTGCAGTATTTTGTATTTAAAGTTACATCATTAAAAAGTATTGTCTATTAACCAAATAATAATAATGATATTATATTCTGTACTGCAAGTGTCACTTTTGATAAAGAATATTTCGTACATTTTTCGTTATTTTATCTGTATAGTGTCACAACTCAAAAAAAAAATATTAATATTTTTAATATACTTAATACGCCATTTTATAGAGCTTCAAAATGTTTAAAAACCATTGTATCTGACTAAAATAGTTATTATTCTAATTTTAATAGTTTCGAATTAAACCCGAAAGTGTTGTAGGATGACAAACTTTAAACGTCGTTTTCTCGAAACTTTGCTTTTTTGAATTATGACTAGACTTAGGCAAATATGCAAATAAAAACATATGATATATGCGCATAAATATGCAGTATTTTATACAAAAATATGCATGTTTATCTAGAAAATATGCATATAAAAATAAAAAAATATAAGTACATATATTTAAACAACTCAGAAAGTATTATCCGTTTTATTTACAAACATATTTAAAATATCTTCATAATTTATAGTAATTAATATTTTTTATTTATTTTGCAAACTAAGCTTAGGTATTATTTAACTATTTAAGTATTTTAACAAATAAATGATATTACTTCGAATTGTGCTAACACTAAATGATTAAATGCTGTTTAAAATTTTTTAACAAAAACTTATGGCTTCTGAGTAGGTATAGTCGGAAAAATGAAAGAATACCCATGAACGAACATATAAAACACGCTGTATTTTCCTGTCACCGTGTCACAAACAAAATTGTCCAGTGCAAGTACATGTAACAATAATTATTACATGTACTTGCGCTGGCCAATTTTTTGTGTGACACGGTGACAGGAAAATACAGCGTGTTTTATATGTTCGTTCATGGGTATTCTTTCATTTTTCCTACTGTACATATTACAATATATTTTTTAAATGAAAAAACTTCTTTCTACATCAACCCATGTTACTGGGGCATTTTTCAAATTTACGGTAATCTTGGAACGGACTCACGGAAGAGGGTCCCACCTAGTACCTACTTGAACTAAGTAGGTACTTCAGAAAGGACCTGGTAACTATTTTTTCTACGAGCGTGCAAAAATGTCTACTTTCGCGCACGCATTTTAGTTTAGAAAGTTTTTACTTTTCCGCACGGGTGTTAATTTAGATATGTTAATATGGCCTTAAAGTAATTATAATATATGCAATAAACTAATATTTAGATATTATTTACTAATTTATTTCAAATATATCTTATTGTGTTCCTGTTTTAATGAAATTAACGCGACAATTCGATGAAATAAAATTATTTTGACATAATATTCGAAAGTCAAATCGGTAGACAATAACAGTCGTTTTGAATCATCGTCATGGAAACCAAGATCGTCGTCATGCTAACTAATTATATTGAAAGTTTGGTTTTGACAACCTTGTCAAAGAATTAATTTGTGTATGTATTTTCATATTAATTAAATTAATTGATTAAGATTTGGTAATTTTTAAAAACTCTTAGAAAAAATATTGTTCCTAACTCTTGCAGAAAGTCTCTTTTCCGCACTCGACTGCTTACCGAACTCCCGCTTCGCGTCGTTCGGCAAACTGCAGTCGCGTGCGGAAAAGAATGACTTTCTGCACTTTTTAGGAAAATAACCATTCATTGCAATTAAAATCAGAAATCTTGAAAATATCAAGATAATACGACTGTGAAAGCACAAAGGTCCCCCAAATATGTACAGGAGATTCTTGGTTTTTGTTTGTTTATCTAAGAAAAAATACTACGAGCCTAAATCTAAGCACACAACTAAAGGTTATTGTACGAGAAAACAATGTTAAGCGACTTTTCAGTACTTTATTGAATGCTTTTAATTTTTTAGGTCCTACTTTTTCATCACAAGAAATTAAAAAAAATGCCTGAGAAAATAAGAAATATATCGATTTATTGCGAACTTGCCTTGTGTCAGCACATATTAGAAAATATTCTCGTATAAAATAATATAACACACAATTATGTAGTTCTTCCAGTTTTACCACAAATTGAGCAGTAAACTTTATCCTTATCCCTATATGTAGGTTTTATCCATGTTTGAAGCAGTGTTTATTTTCGGTAGTTGAAATTGCAATTCACAATATTATTACAAAGACAGGTGTTACCGGTTCCAATTTTACAACATAATTGATTTCTAAAACTGACCATCCCAATAAAAGTTTTTAACTAGAGATATAAACTAGCAGATTTTGGAACCCTTATTCAAGGACAAAACTACAATAAGTATCTAGAGATATTGAAACAAAATTAAATATTCGGATTTCCAAGCTCTTGATTTACATATTTGATAAATATCAATACACCTAAAATTTCAAGTTATATGCACTTTATGCACACTTTTATAGAAATATGCAAAATTTGACATTTTTGCATATTTTATGCATAATATGCAAAATATGCAATTTGCATATTTGCCTAAGTCTAATTATGACACTTTTGAGCGGAGGTGTGATATTGTTTCATATTATCATCTCTTTTCTGTTATTGAAAACGTGCTGGATGCTTCCTCTACTATTTATTACTTTTCACAAGTATTTGTAGGCATATGTTTGTTTCTTTTATTAGTTGTTGATCTATCTTTACTTCGATTAGGTTATCCGTTTCTTTTTCCTTCTTATATTCATTATCTGTGTCTTCTATTTATTTACATTTAGGTTGTATTTTTTGCATCTGGGTTCCATTATTGCATACTGTGCTTCAGTTTTCCTGCTCTTTCGGCGAATAATACTATGTCATCTGCAAGTACGCATACTTGTCTCTGCGTGAACATTTGCATTCTACTCCTTCTTATACATATTTTTTAATGGTTCTCTTACATTTTTTTACTATCTCATCTATTACGTTTATAAAAAGTATTGGGCTTTAACTCCTTCCTTGTCTCACCTAGTCCCTCCCTTGGTGGCGATTACAGCATATTTTGTGTTCTTATCCATCATGTATTTATGTAATGACTGAGCGAATAGGCTGTGGATTACGAAAGTGGCGAAATAATAATGCAAAAAACCCGAAGAATAAGAAAAAATTAGGATTAAGAAACTTTTAGTATTAATATATAAATGTTTTATGTTTTATATATTGTGACGCCTCACAACCCGGCCTAATTATTCTCGATGCTTCCCGGGGTTACGAGTAAAGGCCAGACCTTCCACGGCGATTCGAGGCGACCGCTGTCAGAGTATTTAAGAACAGGAATTCGAGCACAGGCCAGTCAGTGAATGAACGAGCCGCGACGCGTGATATAATTGTATTCGAATCAGATTTAATGAAATGTATATATTAGTTATCGAAGTTATTATGTTTAGTTAATTAAATCATAAATTTGAGTTGTAAATAAATTAGATGTGTTAGTTGGTGTTATTTGTAATTATTAAAATAAATAAGTGATGTAAATAAAATAACATAAGTAAGTCTTCCTTTATTTAAATTAAACTTAGTGCCTAAAGATATAAATAAATAAAATAGTAGAGTCAATCGCGTAACAAAATGGTGCAGAAGTGAGGATACTTGAAATAAATATCAACGAAAATTTTCGGTTTAAATAAAGTGTGGAACCTTTAAAAATAAATAAAATGTAAATCGTAATAAATAAAGTGTGTGATCATGTCTACCTTGTGTAAGCTAAAAATTGCAGACCTGAGACTTGAATTGGAAGAAAGGGACCTGAGTTCTACTGGGAGAAAGGCTGATCTAGTCGAACGTCTAAAGAACGCTCTTCTGGAAGAGGGTCAAGATCCAGAAACCTATTTGTTTGAAGACAATCATGCTGCTTTGATTTCGTCAATTACATCGTTAGAGAACAAAGTTTCGACAGACATTACGTCGTTGGAGACCAAAGTTTCTAGTGAAATCTCCCAAGTTTCCTCGGATGTTTTGAAAGTTTCTACAGACATTACATCGTTAGAGAGCAAAGTTTCTAGTGAAATCTCTTAAGTTTCGACAGACATTACATCATTAGAGAAAAAGGTTTCTGGTGAAATCTCCCAAGTTTCCTCGGATGTTTTGAAAGTTTCTACAGACATTATATCGTTAGAGAACAAAGTTTCGAAAGTTTCGGGTGATATTTCATCCCTTGAAAACAAGATGACTAACGAAATCTCTAAAGTCACTTCGGATTTTGACGACAAGATATCGTCCATAAAATCTACTTTTGAAGAAAAGATCAAGGAAATAGAAAAGAAAATGCAGGAAACGGAAAAAGTAGACAAAGGTATGGAACCCATCTTAACAGACATTAAAAATGATGAAACCAAATACAAATTGGAGCCACAGACGATAGTTGAAGGGAGTGTGAGTCTTGCTCGTGTTAAGGTGCCAAATTTCGACGGAAAGTCATCATGGAACAACTACATGAAACAGTTCGAATCGGCAACCAGAGCGAACGGATGGTCCGAAAAAGAAAAAGCTGTAAACCTCACTATTGCTCTTCGAGGCGACGCTTTGGATGTCCTCCAGACCATAGCCGTAGAGGAGACAGATGACTTCGAGCAGCTTAAAAAGAGACTGAATATGCGATACGGACACGAACATTTAGAGCATGTCTATCAGTCGCAGTTTAAAAATCGAAGACAAAAGAAAGATGAAGCTCTTCAAGAATACGAGGTCGATATTGCCAGGTTGGTACGATATGCATATCCAACAGCTCCCGAAGACATGATGGAAAAGTTGGCTGTTCAAACATTCATTGATGGCCTTCGTGATCATGAAATGCAAAGAACACTGCGATTAGCTCGTCACAAGACGCTGGTTGATGTCTTGTCTGCCGCTCTCGAATACGAATCAGCTACCCAGGCCTCTGGCGGGTACAGTAAAGTTAGGACTGTGAAAGAGGAAGAGGATGAAGACAAACTGGACCAGATTGTCAATATGATAAAGGGCATTTCCTACAAGAAAACGAAGAGCATAAGGTGCTAGAATTGTGGGGAAATGGGACACGTACGGAGTTCATGTAAGTACCCTAGGTACAATAACAGTCAAGAGACTCACCAGCAGGAAAACTAGAACGGGTCGGCCTTAGGGGGGCAGCTTCGACCCGCAACTTTTCCAAAGACCCTCTCATACTAATAGCTTCTTTGAAATGTCGTGAAGATAGTGTATATGTGGATGGAGAAATAAATGGTAAAAAGTATACATTGTTGGTGGATACCGGAGCGACCAGGACCATTATACGACCGTCAGTTATAAACAGTCATAAGAAGCTCTTACCAACGAGGTTGCGACTGCGGACTGCCACAGGTGAAAATGCCAACATCCACGGAGAAATCCAGATACAATTGGGGATCGGAGCAGAAAAGTTCGTCCATACTGTCATAGTTGCAGATATCGAAGAAGATGTTATATTAGGAATGGACGTAATGAATTTGCATGGATTTCAATTGGATTTTAAGAATAGGGTAATCAAAGTTGGCAACGAGGAGGTATTTCTTCATCCACATGATGACAGAACTGTGCTAGTAGCCATTAAAGAAGATACAGTTGTGCCTGCGAGGAGTGAAACGATCATCGTAGCGCGGCTACAGGGAACTGTAGAAGAAGGAACGCCTGTTATGATGGAGCCATGGAACCACGACGAGGAGGTTGGCCGAGGAATCATAATTGGAAAGGAATTGGTTACTTCTGCTAAAGAAATTCCCGTGAGATTGATTAATGTCAATGACTACCCAGTGACCATCAAGAAGGAGACAAAAGTAGGAACTTGTGTACCCGTGACGTCCATAATCCGTCAGACGACAACATCAGATAATTCCAACGACAAGTTCGACCAAATGGTTGCAGTTGCAGGCCAGTCTCTAAATCAAATGGAAAAAAGAAAATTAAGGGAATTTCTTAGGCAATATCGTGATATATTCGTACCGAAAGGAGGAAAGACAGGAAGAACGACAGTTGTCAAACATAAAATTGACACTGGTACCGCTAGGCCAATTCGTCAAACAGCTCGACGATTACCACAGACAAAGAGAGAGGAAGCTGAAAGGATTGTTCAAGAAATGAAGAAAGACAGAGAAGAAAGATAGAGTCTTCTACGAGCCCATGGGTCTCTCCGGTGGTCCTGGTCAAGAAGAAAGATGGAACTACGAGATTCAATGTGGACTACCGTTTGTTGAACAATGTTACCAAGAAAGATAGTTATCCTCTGCCTCGGATCGACGACACGTTGGACACACTGGCTGGAAGTAAATTGTTTTCTACGTTGGACTTGAAGTCTGGATATTGGCAGGTAGAAATGGATCCAGTGGACAAGGAGAAGACGGCCTTTACGACAGGATCTGGATTATGGGAATTCAACGTTATGCCGTTCGGACTCTGTAATGCTCCTGCGACATTTGAGAGGCTTATGGAAAATGTGTTGAGAGGGTTATCTTGGAAGACGTGCCTGGTGTATTTAGACGACATAATCGTTTTGGGGGAGACGTTTGAAGACCACCTGAAGAATTTAGAAGACGTTTTTAATCGACTTAAATCTGCCCAGTTAATGTTAAACCCCAAGAAATGCCAGCTATTTCAAAGTAAAGTCAATTATCTAGGTCATATAGTCAGCAAAGAAGGAGTGGCCGTGGAGAAAGGAAAAATCGATTCCATTAAGGAATGGCCGGAACCAACTGATAAACATCAAGTAAGAAGTTTTCTGGGACTATGTACTTACTACCGGAGATTCATTAAGAAGTTTGCAGATATCGCTAAGCCATTAACGCGACTTACAGAGGAAGCAAGGGATTATTGCTGGGATGGAGACTGCCAAACGGCCTTTGAAACTTTGAAGAGGCATTTAATTACAGCGCCAATATTAGGGTATCCACTGCCAGAAGGAGAGTTCATCTTAGATACGGATGCAAGCAATGTGGGAATTGGAGGAATGCTGTCGCAGATCCAAGGAGGACAGGAACGAGTCCTTGGATATTTTAGTAAAGTGCTTTCAAAACCTGAACGAAATTATTGCGTCACGAGAAGAGAACTTCTAGCAGTAGTAAAATCAGTGGAACACTTCTATCAATACCTCTACGGAAGGAAGTTTCTAATCCGAACCGACCATGCCGCCCTTAAATGGTTAATGCAGTTTAAGAATCCAGAGGGTCAGATAGCCAGATGGATTGAACGACTTCAAGAATATGATTTCAAGATCGAGCATCGGGCCGGAGTTAGCCACAGGAACGCTGATTCTCTATCAAGAAGACCGTGTCCAGCAGAATGTTCCCATTGCAACAAAACAGAGTCAAAGGAAGCAGCAGTACTAAGAACAACAGTGGTCAACGACGAGTGGACGCCTACCAAGATCAAGGAAGAACAAGAAAAAGATCCAGTTTTACAGAAGATTCGAAAATGGAAAGAAGAAAATCGTCGACCATCTTGGCAAGAAATATCAAGCCTAGGCTCAGTAGTTAAGACGAATTGGGCCCAGTGGGACTCATTTATCTTGGAAGACAGCTTGCTTAAACGAGTAATAGAAAATGATGATGGTTCGGTGAGGAGAACACAGTTGGTGATTCCAAAGAGCAGAGTAGCCGAAGTACTTCGTCAGTAACACGACAGTCCATCAGGAGGGCATTTTGGTGTAAAGAAGACCCTTCAGAGAATTCGGGAACGATTTTATTAGATGAATAGTTCCGACGATGTGAAGGACTGGTGTAAGAAATGTACTACCTGTGCTACAAGTAACGGGCCCTACCGGAAAAGAAAGGCTCCTATGAGACAGTACAATGTTGGAAGTCCGTTTGAAAGAATAGCTTTGGATATTGCCGGGCCATTTCCAGAAAGTGACAATGGATGCAAATACATGTTGGTGATAATGGATTACTTCACGAAGTGGGTGGAGATCTACGCAATTCCAGACCAGAAGGCCGCCACTATTGCAGATGTGTTAATCAAAGACTGCATCAGCCGATTTGGAGTACCTCTGGAGATCCATAGTGACCAAGGAAGGAACTTTGAGAGCGATCTATTTCAAGGAATCTGTGATAAACTAGGCATGAAGAAGACAAGGACCACGGCCTATCACCCGCAATCGGATGGAATGGTGGAGCGTATGAATAGGACAGTCGGCAAGTATTTGACAAAGATGGTGTCCAATCATCAACGAGACTGGGACCAGTACCTTCCGTTCTTCGCAATGGCCTATAGATCTGCTGTTAATGAATCAACTGGCCAAACACCAGCAAAAGTCCTATTTGGACGTGAGATGCGTCTACCCTGTGATCTAGAGTTTGGATGTCGACCTGGAGAAGATGTTGCTGGTGAGGATTACGTGAATGAATTACGAAGAAGAATGGACGATATACATGAGTTGGTCCGGTCTAACCTTCAGATCGCTAGCGACCGCATGAAGAAACGATACGATACCCAAGCCGAGAAGGGATGTTTTAAGGAGAACGACAAAGTCTGGCTTTATAATCCAAAGAAGCGAACAGGTTGTTCTCCCAAGTTGCAGCAGTTCTGGGAGGGTCCGTACCTCATTGTCAAGAAAATCAATGACGTTATCTACCGAATAAGCAAGATTCCTAGGGGAAAGCCGATGATAGTCCACCATAACCGGTTGGCGCCGTACGAGGGAGACCACGACGTAGATGAAGAAGTGGAAGTCAACCAAATTCGAGGAATACCTGACCTTACCTTTGAAGAGTTCATGGGTGCCTACGGAGGTACCGGTAAAGCAAGACTGGTGTTACCACTGAAGAAAAGCGAGATCTTCTCGCACTTCCCGATGACTATTCGCTGGCCCATACCATCCCGGCCAGTATCAAAGACGCACGAGGGTTGGCATCCGCCTTCCGAAGGAAGTTTGGTCGAGTTGCAGAACTTCAATGCCAACTGCCAGCTCCTGGCAAAGCATTGAAACTCCAAGATGCATCACGTTACCTATTCTATCTGGTAACAAAAGACACTGTCCGTGACCAACCTACCTACCAAGATGTATGGGATGCATTAATTCAATTGAGAGAGCACGTGTTGGAGTCCGACGTGCAAAAGTTAGCCATGCCAAAGTTAGAATGCAGCCAATTAGACTGGAGATTTATCCGAAATATGGTAAAAGAAATTTTCCAAGACACCTAGGTCCAGGTGTTAGTCTGTTGCAATCCGCATAGTTACTGGTGCGGAGAGAAGACCGTCCCCTGTCACTTTTATACAACTGGGAGTTGTATAAGAGGGTCCAGTTGCAGATACCAGCATCCAGTTCCAGTCCCGACAAGGTTCCAGGAGGAACCATCTTTTAAGGAGGGGGCAATGTGACGCCTCACAACCCGGCTTAATTATTCTCGATGTTTCCCGGGGTTACGAGTAAAGGCCAGACCTTCCACGGCGATTCGAGGCGACCGCTGTCAGAGTATTTAAAAACAGGAATTCGAGCACAGGCCAGTCAGTGAATGAACGAGCCGTGACGCGTGATATAATTGTATTCGAATCAGATTTAATGAAATGTATATATTAGTTTTCGAAGTTATTATGTTTAGTTAATTAAATCATAAATTTGAGTTGTAAATAAATTAGATGTGTTAGTTGGTGTTATTTGTAATTATTAAAATAAATAAGTGATGTAAATAAAATAACATAAGTAAGTCTTCCTTTACTTAAATTAAACTTAGTGCCTAAAGATATAAATAAATAAAATAGTAGAGTCAATCGCGTAACAATATTCATACAATTTACATTAATTACACTGCATGCCACAGAGCGCGTCAAATACATCTCGCGGACTGATGTTACAATTTTTTGATCTTCTTCTTGCAGTACCGTCTCCTATTGGAGGTTGGCTACCATCACAGCAATTTTAAATTTGTTGGCTGCAGCTCTGAACAATTGTATTGAACTGCACCCGTATCACTCCCATAAATTTCGCAACCAGGAAATCCTTCTACGTCCCACATTTCTTTTTCCTTGGATTATGAGCCTTAGCAGGGAGTACTTTTCGCCTCTCCTTATGTGGCGTCGATATTCCAGTTTTCTCGTTTATATTGTTTTTATGAAATATTGATGTAATGAAGACATATACGTGGGAGAAATAATAAATTTGAATAGAGACAACCAAACAGCAGAAATAAAGAGACGAAGTAAGTTAGCGTGGCCCTCGTTTGGTAAGCTAAGCTTCATATTGAAGAATAAAAAATACCCTCCATATCTGAAAACGAAACTCTACGACCAATGTATTTTTCCGTTCCTTACATATGGATGTCAGACATGGACTTTCACAAAAGCGAATATGGACAGAATTGCAAAAACACAAAGAGCAATGGAAAGACAAATGATCAACATAAGGCTGTCAGATAGAAAAAGGAATTCCTGGGTGAGAAATGTCACAAAAGTTAAGGATGCTACTCGTCAAACAGCTAAACTAAAATGGAAATTCGCCGGCCGTTAGATAAAAGACGAAAGATGGGATCAAATTATTACAGAGTGGAGACCATGGACATGGACAAACGAAAGAGGGGGAGACCACAGATGAGATGGGTAGATGAGCTGAAACACCAAGCTGGCTCAAAATGGATGCACATGGCTCAGGATAGAGAAAGATGGAGGAGCGAAGGAGAGGCCTATGTCCAATATTGGATGTCGCAAGGCTAATAGATAGATGGATTGTATTTATGACTTCACATTCCTTCCCCATCTTCAGCAAAACATCTTGAATTTTCTCCGTGTCTGTCCATGGTATTTTCCACATTCTCCAGTAGCACCACATCTCGAATGCCTCAATGTTTGTGATGTTTATCTTTTTTAGTATCCAAGCTTTCATGACGTACAACAGTACGGAGGAAACATAGCACCTTAACATTCTCGTTCTTAATTTCAAATTTATGTCCCGGCAGCATTGGAACTTTTTGATGTTACCTACTAATTAAATCAATTTTTTTTTAACAAATAACGAAAGTTAGCTATTTTCTTGTATATTATTATGTCCACTTTTTCTAAGATATATAAAAAAATTATATAAATGTGCTCTTATCTCTGGCTGTTTGAAAAATTTCTAATATTCACCATTCATGCAACACTTGAGGGTTTATTATAATAGACAGATGATATTTAATACTGATTAACAAACTACAATTTAAAGTTATAATATATCTTTATGTGTTCACTTACTTTATGGATCGCAAATATCTTTAGTCTAAGCCCAGGATACCTAGGATCGCGACACATGTCTATGAGTGATGATGAAATATATTGATAAAAAGATTTAATACTTTTCCCATATTCACTGGCATTTAGTAGTACTCCAATTACTCCAGTGCTGCTATTACCAAAACCACGATCAATGGTATCAATAGGATCAATATGAAATTTCTGTATATCAACAGGTTCAAGAGGTTCAATAAAATTCTGCGTAAAGCTGCATCCTGAAATAAAAGGTACATATAAATTTTTATGTCATAGGTATCGGTTTAATATTGTGTATTTATTACTTAGTTACGAACCACATAATGGTATACTTTATGTCCGCGCGGGCATAAAGTATGTCTCCAAAGTATGCCAGCAGTACGGTCTCATTTACGCATTGAGTATTATTTTCTGTCACCCATTTTTGAAATTTAGCGTATTCCTTGTCATACGTTTCTTTGGATTTTTTCGGTAACAGATTATCAGTCGCTTTTTTGGCTTTTTTAACTATTCCTTCAGAAATAACGAATTTCTCTTGCATTCTGACTTTTTTTGACAATGTCACATAGAAAATAGTATATTGTACAACAAGTGAGAAAAAACACATATTTCTCACGAGCGTAGAAGTTTGTTGGCACGAGCCGAAGCACGAGGCGTGTGCCGTAAATCAAGCGAGGGAGAAATATGTCATTTTCTCAAGTGTTATACACTGTACTTTTTCTATGGATGCGTTGTTATAAAGAGTTCAAACTTAAAAATTAAATCATTTAGGTGCTTTTAGGTATATTATATGTCTAAATTGAAATAAAATACATAATATAAATATGTAGGTATTTAATATTCTTAATAATTATATTTGTACTTTATTTATTTGAAATTATAATTAACAGTTATATTTGAACAGCTTTGGAAGATAATTCGTGGTAAGTTTTGCTTCAACACATTTTGTTTGACAAAAATGATTGTGAAATGAATTTCGACTCGATTCGAGTTCTCTGCTTAACCCAGGTATAACCATACCAACCGGCAACGCTAGGAAAACATTCCACTTTACGGTTCAGAGACCCATATGAAACGAGTCTGTGTACTCTATACAGAGTATGGCATTAGTAAAATAATAAAATAAGAAAATCTACGGTTTCGTTTTGATTAAAATCTGTCTTCCTCCATCCCCCGATAGTACCTACTATTTATAGGTGTACCTGTTTTCAAGGAGGCTCTGAGGAAGACAGATTTTTACCATCACGGCCGTAGATTCTCGATATAAATTAAAACAATTTATATTGCAGTATTGATAGAACGCCCTCTAACGGGTAATCAGCGAAATGAATTTTAAACTCGAATCGAGTCGCTGCTTTTTAGTTTTTCGATCTGATGTTCATTTCGCGAAATATCGCGGGATTCGTATTTAAAATATTAAATTTACCCTCTCCGTGGGAAGGAACTTCTGTTTGGTATCATTCGATAGATTTTTGAAAAATATTGGGTACATATTTTTTAGTTTTTCGATCTGTCATTCATTTCGCGAAATATTCGCTTTTTTCTTGTGAAACTTTGGGACTCACCCATTTCCTTACGCCCTGCTCAAATCGTCAGATTTTTGAAATATACACTGTTTTGTATGTACTTAACTTCTTCTTCTTCAAGTGCCGTCTCCTAATCGGAGGTTGGATATCATCATCACTATCTTTACTCTATCCACCGCTGCTCTAAAGAGTTCTATAGAACTGCATCTAAACCAGTCCCTTAAATTCTTTAACCATGACACTCTCCTTCTTCCTATACTCCTTCCGCCTCCTCATTACGTGTCCCAGATATTGTAACTTTCTTATTTTTATTGTGTTTATTATTTCGCATTCTTTACCCATTTCTCGCAGTACTTCCGTGTTCGTTTTCCTCTGTGTCCATGCTATTCTAAGCATTCTTCTGTAACACCACATTTCAAATGACTGTAGCTTATTTATGTGTTCTTGCTTTAATGTCCAGCTTTTAAGTCCATATTGTAGTATCGAGAACACGTAGCATCTCAAAGCTCTTGCTCTCAGTTCTAAGCTAAGGTCTTTGTTGCAGAGAACTGTTTTCATTTTTACAAACGCATTTCTTGCTATTTCTATCCTGGTCCTTATTTCTGTTGTTTGATCATTTTTCTCTGAAATCCAGGTTCCTAGGTATTTGTATTTATCAACCCTTTCTATCGGTACATTTCCCAAATGTATGCTTGTTTGTATGTTTGTTTTCTTAGTTATTATCATGTATTTGGTCTTTTTTATATTCATTTTTAGTCCATATTCTTTACAGAAATTGTTTGTTTTGTTCAGTAGTAGTTGGAGTTGTTCAGCAGAGCTTGCTATAATCACGGTGACATCTGCATATCTTATGTTGTTAATAGATCTTCCGTTAATTATTATTCCTTCACTTTGAGATAGCAATGCTTCTTTAAAAATGGCTTCACTATATGCATTAAAGAGTAATGGAGACATAATACATCCCTGCCGAACTCCTCTCCTGATTTCAATTTCTGGACTGGGTTCGTTATCTATTACAATTTGTGCTCTTTGATTCCAGTAAAGGTTTGTTATTATTCGTAAGTCCCTTTTGTCTATGTTTTTTGTCTTTAGAATTTGGACTAATTTTTCATGTCTTACTTTGTCAAAAGCCTTCTCAAAATCAACGTAACAAACATGCACATCCACATTCATGTCCATGCATCTTTGAGCTAACACATTAAAAGCAAATAACGCCTCTCTGGTTCCTAGTCCGTTTCTGAACCCAAACTGACTATCATCTATTCCTTCTTCTAGTTTTTTGTTTATACGACCATGTATTATTTTCAAGAATAATTTGAGAATGTGACTTATTAATGATATTGTTCTGTATTCACTGCAATCTTTAGCGTTTGTATTTTTAGGGATAGCACAAAAGGTTGAGAGTAACCATTGTTTTGGTATGTTTCCTGTTATGTACACTGTGTTAAACAAGTCTACGATAATGTCTAAGGTTTCATCATTTATACATTTTAAGCTTTCTACTGGGATTTGGTCTGGACCTACTGCTTTACCATTTTTGCTGTTTTTTAATGCCGATTTAATTTCTTCTTTTAATATCTTCAAAACCGTATCATCTTCTACTTCGACTTCCATCTGCTCTGTTCTATTGTCTTTGAACAATTCATTTATGTATTCTGTCCATCTCTTTAATTTTTCGTTAGTACTCAACACAAGTTTCCCATCTATATCTTTTAGTATTCCCGGTTTTCTTTTTCTGTTGATCTGCGTTAATTCCTTAATTTTTTTATGTGTGTTAAAATTATCATGTCTTTTCTGGTGTTCTTCTATTTCTGCGCATTGTTCTTTTAACCACTGTTCTTTAGCCTGTTTAATTTTGGATTTTATTTGTTTATCCACATTTTTGTACATTTGATTATCTTTGTTTTTATGCTGACGTCTTTCTTCCATTAAATCTAAGATTTCCTCCGTCATCCATTGTTTCTTTTTGTATCTGGTTGGTGTAAGAATTTGTTTTTGACATTTATCTATTTCTGTCTGTATTAATAACCATTTTGTCTCTGTTTCAGTATTTTGCTGGATTTGTTCTTTAACATTCATTAAACGGTTATTAATTCCATCTGTCAGGCGTTGTTTTATGAGTGGGTTTCTTAGTTTACTTGTATCGATTTTTACATCTGTTGTTCTGCGTTTTATTATTTTCATTTTGAGCCTAATTTTGGTCACTACTGGGTTGTGATCTGATCCTATGTCGGCACCTGGATAGGTTTTTGAAGATATAATTGCGTTCTTGTATCTTTGTCTAATCAATACATAATCTATTTGGTTTCTTATAATTCTCCCTTCTTGATCTGCTGGTGACTTCCAGGTATATAGTCTTCTCTTTGGCATTTTCTCTTTAACTTACCTTATCTTAATCTGACGATTTCGAGTTTTTCTAAGGAATGATTTTTTTTTCGCCCCCCCCCCCCTTAACGAACTCCCCTGCATTAAGGGCCAATTGTACAAATAAGCAAAAACCATATTGCCCTTGGATTACAGACAATATACGACTTATGCAAAAACTGCGAAAACAAGCTCTAAATAGATATCGTCGTAGTAGGAATCCGGAACACTGGAATTACTACAAACAGATTAGGAACTTAACTACTTCTACTATTAGACGTGAAAAAAAGATTTATTTAAACAATAAACTTCAAAACTGCAGCTTAAAAGAAAAGTGGAATGAACTTAGGAAGGTTAACGTACTTAACAGAAAAAAAAATCATATTCCAGATAATCTTAAAGACGTTAATAAACTTAATCAACATTTTACAGCGGCTTGTTCAATTAATCAACAACCCAGTAATGAACTTCTAAGTTTCTACAGAAATCATTCTATGCCTGTTCAAGAACCATTTCCGTTTAATACAGTGTCCATGGAGGATGTTGCCGAGATTATCTTGAGTGTAAAATCAAATGCCTTTGCACAGGATGATATAACTCTAATTCAACTTTGTTGCCCCTTTATCGTGCCTTTTATTACGCATATTGCTAATAGCTGTATCATCGAGTTTTACTTTCCCGCGTCGCGTCGTGGAAAAAAGCAAAAGTTATTCCTTTACCTAAAGTAAAGAATCCATCTGAATTTAATCATCTGCGATGTATATCTATCCTAACCACGTTCTCGAAAATAATCTAAAAAATTATGGAAAAGCAAATGAGCAATTTTTTGTAAAAAAATAATATCCCTGCTAACAATCAGGATTTAGGACAGATTATAGTTGTGAGACAGCGATTTCTCATATAATTGACAATATAGTATCCGCAGATGATAGAAAGTACGCAACAGTTTTAATTCTCTTAGACCAGCGGTTCTCAACCTTTTTGAGTGATGTACCACCTACAGTTATTTTTATTATTTTTGGTACCACCTATATTTTTAAATTGTATTATCAATACTTACTAAGTACATACTACTATTTTAATTTTTTCTGTGTTTTGTGTACCACCGCCAATAATGATATGTACCACCAGTGGTACATGTACCACAGATTGAGAACCTCTGTCTTAGACTATTCGAAAGCCTTTGATATGATCAATCATGAAATTTTAATATCAATTTTAAAACATATAGGCTTCGATGAAGCTTCATTGAATTTATTAACATCATATTTAACTCTGCGTACTCAAACTGTGGTAATTGATGATAAGCGATCAAATATATGTAATATTCTGTCAGGAGTTCCTCAGTGAAGTATCTTAGGACCTTTGCTCTTTAAAATTTATACTTTTAATATTATAAAGTCCTTAAAACATTGTGACTATCATCAATACTGCGACGATACACAACTAAAATATTCGTTCGCTCCTCATGAGGCGCAGTTAGCCAATTCAAGAATTAATTCTGACCTTCAGGAAATTTTAACTAGCTCTAACAAACATCTACTTAAAATAAATCCCTCTAAATCGGTAGCCATGTTGTTCTGTTCTGAAAATCAACGTGAGCATCTGTCAACGAATATTGTACCTTGTATATATGACAACACTATTATTTTTCAAGCATCCTCCAAAAATTTAGGACTTACTATGGATACCAAATTAAATTTTAACAATCACATTAATTTGTGTTTAAAAAAGGCCTACTCCATGTTAAAAGCTTTATACCCCCACAGGCAATTTCTTAATTTAAAAACAAAAGCAATGTGAGTTGTTGATTCTTTCTCACTTTAATCACTGTGATCATATATATGGACCATTTTTAAGTTTTGTTAATAAAAAAAGGGTACAAAAAGTACAAAATTCTTGTCTTAGATTTATTTTTGGAATACGCAGACGTCAGAGGGTTTCTCATAAACTTCTTGATCTTGGCTGGTTAAACATGTTCAACAGGCGAACTTTACACTCGCTAAACTTTACATACAAGATAATTAGAACAAAAACACCCAAGTATCTGTACAATAAATTAAACTTCAGTCACGAAAAGCATCGAAGAAACTTGAGACCTACAACCTTACTTAGAATTCCTCAGCATAATAAGCAAATCTTTAAGAAAATATTTTCTTATATCGCTCCATCACTTATTAATAAATATAAAATTTTTAATTGTAATTTATCTCCTATTACTTTCAAAAACAAAATTAAAGCTCTACTATTAAATTATCAGTAAAAAATGTGCAAGCAGCTCTTTTTTTCTTCTTCTCGTTTCTTTTTCTCTTTTTCAACTTTTCTTTTCTTGTATTTTTTCTTTCCTTTTTTCTTCTTATTCCTTCTATGTTAATTATATTTAACTTAGAATTAGATTTTTTTTCTTTTTTTTTTAGGTTAAGATATTATGTTAATTATTATTACAATGTAATAAATTTTTTTTTAAATACTTGGCGTTCAACAGCCCTGTATTTTATTGTAAAATACAGATGCTGATACCAAAACGCATTCTTCCTGCCACATTTCAAATCTGTTTTTTTTTTGTAAATTTATATATTTTTTTGGAACAATAAACGTCTTATTATTATTATTGTTATTCTTATATATGGTAGATTTACATTTTCAGGGTACAAGGTTTCTCCCCATGTGATTTTCTGACGCGCTTGAGTAACTGCAAAAATCCCCGCTTGGGCTCCCCTACCGTAAAGCGAAATTTGCAGATACAATCCTTGTATGGTGCGCAATTTCTAACAGGGGCGTATCCCGACCTTTTGTAGGAAGAGTGAGGGGTGAAACTTTGAATAGCCAGAGCTATATTGGCAACTGCCTTTCCAAATTACTTCAGTTTGTCCACGAACATCATGCTAATGACGATATTATATTTTGGCCAGACCTAGCGTCATGCCATTACTCAAGAGATTCCCAAAACTGGCTTCGACAACATCACATACCCTTTGTTCCCAAAAACGATAATCCTCCAAACTTGCAGCAGACTCGCCCAATAGAGAATTTTTGGGACATACTGTCTAGGAATGTTTATCATGGAGGCTGGGGAGCCCAAGATGCAGAACAATTAAGAAGGCGAACTTGCGATAAACTTAGAGAAATGATCTGAATTCCGTCCAGGACCTTATGAGAGATATTCAAAGAAATTTGCGTCTAGTAGAGGAGAATGGGCCACTTCATATAATTCAATAGTACAGTTTAGTTGAGTATAGAGTTATAATTATTTATAATAACTTGTTAGTGTTTAAATAAATTTTATTTATTAAAAAACAAATCCGATAAATATTTTGTGCCAAAATTTTTAGGACATACGTTATGATAAGATGTTAAGATAAATAAAGGCCGTTTTATACTTTAAAGCATTATCGTCCGTTGGTTGAATAGTTTATTTATTTATTTATTAAGCTCAACTGGCCGTGATGTAGACCTAGGGCTGAAACGTTTACATATTTTATAAATAATTCTTATTCATAGTGTTACAACTTCTTTAAAATACTTTATTTAAACTCCAATACAATATTACAATACGTTAACAACTTGAACAAACTGACAACTTTTTATACTCAAAATCTCAAATACAACTGAACTATAGAATGTCAAACACATAATGTTTATATAGTTTTCTGACGTTCTAGATGTCACCAGACATTTCTGGGTTATTCCATGACATCCAGAACATTCTCGTACGTGACTACTTCTTCTTTCACGTCGAGGGACTCTTTCTATGTAGGAACAATCTACGGAACTGTCATAACACTGCTCCCTCCTTTATAGTTATTCGCCTCGAATAACTGGTCTATCAGGGTCTGGTTGAAGCCAACAGGGTGGATCAGTTCCATG
This sequence comes from Diabrotica virgifera virgifera, assembly GCF_917563875.1. Classification (NCBI taxonomy): domain Eukaryota; kingdom Metazoa; phylum Arthropoda; class Insecta; order Coleoptera; family Chrysomelidae; genus Diabrotica; species Diabrotica virgifera. The sequence continues at coordinate 120,461,188 of NC_065446.1, read as the reverse complement.
ATATGGGGCTAATCTCTCAATGTGAACTACCTTGGGTTTACTTCTCGCTGAAAACTGGATGCGGTAGACCAGATCATTTATTTTCTTTAAGACGGTGTACGGGCCTTCCCAGTTTCGTTGAAGTTTCCGACAAAGTCCTTTCTTGCGTGTGGGATTGTATAGCCATACTGGATCACCTCTTTCGAAAGTTGTCCCTGTAGCTTGCACATCGAACCTAGACTTGGCTTTATCACTTTGAAGCTTCAAACTTTTACGAGCAAATTCGTGGACTTTTTCCAGTTTTTCTCTTAAGCTTTCTAGGTACGTCAGGGATGAAGGTTCTTCTTCACAGGTAGGCAATTTTCCGAAAATAAGATCTTGAGGAAGCTTCATTTCTCTTCCGGTGATCATCATTGATGGAGAATAACCGGTTGCTTCATGTTCAGAACTTCTGTAGGCTAACAGGAATAGAGGTATTAGGGTATCCCAATCTTTTTGATTATCAGCAACAAACATTGAGAGGTATTGACAAATAGTTCTATTATGTCTTTCGATCATTCCGTCTGATTGTGGGTGGAAAGGCGTAGTTCGAGTTTTCTTAATACCCAAGATTTTCATTAATTCTTGCCATAATTCGGATTCAAAATTTCGTCCCTGATCAGAATGCAACTCTAAAGGAACTCCATGTCTTGATACGACGTGTGTTATGAATGCTTCTGCTACAGTCGTCGCTTCTTGATTAGGAAGAGGTGCAATTTCAGGCCATTTTGAAAAATAATCCATTGCAACCATTAAGTACTTGTTACCTCTCTCTGTCGTTGGAAGTGGACCGAGAGTATCAACTGCAAGTCGTTCAAAAGGCTCTCCGGAAAGATATTGTGCCATTTTACCACGACTTCTTGTTCTAGGGCCTTTTCTACCGTTACATAAGTCGCATTTCTTACACATTCTTCTACATCTCGGCGACAATTGATCCAATTAAATCTGTCTCGAACCCTGGCCAGTGTTCTTTTTACCCCAAAATGTCCTCCAGACAGGCTGCTATGAAGTTCTTGCAACACACTTTTAATGTGTGATTTTGGCAGTACCACTTGTTGAACTATACGTACTCCATCGGGACTTTCCCACTTCCGATATAATAGACCATTCGAAAGATGCAAAGATTCCCATTGAGCCCAGTACGCCTTTATAATTCGACTATATTTAGATATATCCTGCCAAAGAGGTCTTACTCCATTTCTAAGCCATTCTCGTATGACTCTTAAGTCATTATCTTTCTTTTGACTCTTCTTAATGTTTTCCAGGGAAGTCTGATCATTATCTTCTTCCTGTTCAACCGTGGTCATGCAGAGACTTACTTCTTCAGTTACGCTCTCTTTTTCTTCAAGTCTTTTACAGTACTGGCATTGTCGTTCTAAACAGGGTCGCCTAGAAAGAATATCGGCATTGTTATGGAGACGCCCTTTTCGATGTACTATGTCGAAGTTATACTGTTGGAGTCTCTCTATCCATCGAGCCACTTGTCCTTCTGGCTTTTTAAAATTCATTAGCCACTGCAAAGCGCTATGGTCTGTTCTGATTGTAAAATTTCTGTTATAAAGGAAGGTATGAAAGTGTTCTAGGGCTTGTATAATAGCTAGGAGCTCTTTTCTGGTAACGCAATAATTCTTTTCTGCCTTTCCTATGGTTTTACTAAAATATGCAATAATTTTTTCTTCACCTTCCTGTTCTTGTGATAATACAGCGCCAATACCATGCTGAGATGCGTCACAATCCAACAGAAATTTTCCATTTTCTCGTGGATAGGCTAGGATAGGTGCTGTTGTAAGTAGTTTTTTTAAATCTACGAAGGCATTTTGACAATCCGGTGTCCAGTCAAATTCAATGTTGTTTTCGGTTAGTGGATAAAGAGGCTTAGCGATGCGGCCAAAATCTTTTATGAATTTTCGGTAATATGAACAGAGTCCAAGAAAACTTCTAATTTCTTTTTTATTTCCTGGTTTAGGCCAATCTTTAATAACTGAAATCTTCTCTGGATCAGTTTTAATTCCATCTGCTGAAACGATATGTCCTAGATAGTACGCTTCTCTTTGAAATAGTGAACATTTCTTATAATTAAGCTTTAAGTTGGCATTTCGCAGTCTTTCAAATACCTCGCTTAAGTTTTTCAGATGTTCATCAAAGGTTTTGGACATAATCATTATATCATCAAGATATACTAGACATGTTTTCCAAGTAAGTCCTCTTAAAACCATTTCCATCAGGCGTTCAAACGTAGCTGGAGCATTACAAATACCAAATGGTAGAACCTGAAACCTGTAGAGACCACGGCCAGTTGAAAAAGCTGTTTTGTCTCGATCATCAGGATGTACTTCTACTTGCCAGTAGCCGCTTTTTAAATCTAGAGTCGAAAACCATTTAGCACCTGATAAAGTGTTTAGTGTATCATCTATTCGTGGCAATGGATAACTGTCCTTTTGTGTAACATGGTTTAATCTTCTGTAGTCTACACAAAAACGAGTAGATCCGTCTTTCTTAGTTACTAAGACTACTGGTGAACACCAGGGGCCCGAAGCTTCTTCGATGGTATCGGAATTTATCATGTCTTGTATTATGTTTTCAACTTCTTTTTGTCTAGCAAACGGTAATCTGCGTGGGGCTTGACGAATTGGTCTTGCATCTCCAGTATCGATTCTATGTTGAACTAGACTAGTACGCCCTGTAGATTTCTCGGATTCAAAAATGTCGTAGTTTTCATTAATAAATTCATTAGCTTTTTCTACTTCTTCAGTTGTTAAGTGATCAACATTTTTGATCAGTTCTTTCGCCAGATTAGCGTCAACTTGGTAACTTAAAGCTGTATTCTTTTTCAAATACTTTTCGCACTTGATTATTTTTTCTATTGGCGTACAGAGTGCTATTTGTTGTTCTTTCTTCAACTTAAAAGGCTTTTTGGACAAATTAGCAACCCTTACTGGAATTATCTCATCTACATTCACGAGGCATCTGGCTATCAAGATTCCGTCATTAACAAGTTCCTCGCTTTCAACAACGCCGAAATGTAAACCTTCAGGTTTTTGACTCAGTCTCGCCAGGATTATACTTTCAGAATTTTGAGGAATTTCTGTATCTTCACTAACTATAACTCTTACTTGAGGTGTAGACTCTTCAAAATTTAGGACTATTTCTTCATTTTCAATAAACAAAATTTTATTTTGAAGATCTATGATAAATTTGTTTTGCATAATGTCCATTCCAAGAATGCATTCATCTTTAATATCGGCTACAAGAAATATGTGTTTTATCAAGGTGTTGCCAATCTTTATGGTCGCCGTTACTTCTCCATGAATTGGAATAGTTTGACCTGAAGCTGTTTCAAGAACTAAGTTTGTTTTACATGGCTGTAGTTTTCTGTTCAGAAGTTCTTTGCGAACAAAAGATCTTGTTGCACCGATATCAATAAGAAAAGTGCATTTTTGATTGTCAACGTAGCCCTTAAGTAATAAGTTCTGTTCATTTTTGTTTAAAGTATAACTGCGAATTTGGGGGCTTTTATTAGATTCAGCCGACGCCCGCCCCTTAGTGTCGACTTTTATTCGTTTCCCTGGCTATTGTTTGAATATCTGTGGTCAGTTGTAGGAGATCGACTTCTTACATACCTATCTCTACTAATATTTCTAGTAGGACTATATGATGGGCTTCTGGATGTCGATCTAGGCGACCTTCTGACATCATTATTGTATTCTTCTTTTCTCGCTTGGGATCCACTTCTACAATTGACCTGCAAATGTCCAATTCTTCCGCAGTTAAAACATCTTCTGTTTTGATTTTGAGCTTTTTGTTGATTTTGTTGAAGATTTTGTAGTATGTTCAACATCTGGGACAAAATACGTTGTTGATTATCTGTGGTAGGGACTTGTTCATCTTCTCGAAATCTTATTTCTTTTAATCTTGGGCGAGATCTTGAAATACTTTTAGCCGCTTCAAACTCCTGGGCTGAAACTAGTGCTCCATTTAGCGTTTTGTGGTATTGTAATCGGAGAGCCTGTTGCATTTCAATATCATGTAGTCCGTCTATGAATGCCTGTATACCGATTTGTTCAAGAAAATCTTTAGGTGCCTGAGGGTATGCCAAATGTAGTAATCTTTTAATATCAGCTTCAAATTCTTGTAGGCTCTCGTTATGTTTTTGATACCGAACTTTAAGCTGACTTTGAAAAACCTGCTTCAGATGTTGTTGGCCATATCTTGTTTCTAAAGCTTGAACAAGTGAGTCATAACTAGGTGAATCCTGAGGAAGAAATTGAAGGACGGTTGCTGCCTGACCTCGAAGCGACACCACCAAGGAAGCTGCCATTTCTCTTTCAGTCCAGCCATTTGCTTTAGCTGCAGCTTCAAATTGGAAACGATACGTTTCCCATGCTGTTTGGCCATCGAAGGTGGGTGGTTTCAAAATTTTGCTATTTCTGATTGTGCCTGATTCAAGAAGATTTAGGGGATGTGAAGATGAAGGGGCTGTTTCAGATTCGACATTCGTTACTGAAACAATACGAGATAAAGAAGCTTGGGTATTAATTTTTCGTTCTAACATAACTATTTGTCTTTCTAAACTAGATTTTAAATTATCTTGTTGTTGCTTTAAATCATTTTGTTGCTGTTCTAGTTTATTATCTAAATAGCTTTGTTTTTCTTCTAATGTGTCTATTCTACTATTAATTTGACTTACCTCTAATGTAAAACTTTCTTGAATTTGTGACAAACTATTTATTATTTCTACCTCTACTTGTCTACGCCTCTCCTCCTCTTCTTGCCTACGTTTCTCTTCATTTTCTTTCTCTGCTTGCCTACGTTTCTCTTCATTTTCTTTCTCTTCTTGCCTACGTTTCTCTTTTAACTCTTCCATTTTTAAAAACCATTCTGGTGGTCCGGATGTATCCATTTCTTTCTCGAATTTAGTAGATCTTGTATTGACCATATACAAATTACTTAATGTCTTCTTATCCCACCGCTGTCGCCAATGTTACAACTTCTTTAAAATACTTTATTTAAACTCCAATACAATATTACAATACGTTAACAACTTGAACAAACTGACAACTTTTTATACTCAAAATCTCAAATACAACTGAACTATAGAATGTCAAACACATAATGTTTATATAGTTTTCTGACGTTCTAGATGTCACCAGACATTTCTGGGTTATTCCATGACATCCAGAATATTCTCGTACGTGACTACTTCTTCTTTCACGTCGAGGGACTCTTTCTATGTAGGAACAATCTACGGAACTGTCATAACAATAGCTTAACCTTAGATTCCTGAGCTCCAGATGGGTCGATATAAGCTAATTTACCTTAGTACGAAAGTTGATAGTAACCGAAATACAGGGTGTCAAAGTTAAACTTTTATTTTATTTATTCTTGAATATTTCCTGACAGGCTTGGGACAACAACACGAAATTTGGTAAGCGGAGGTTTTTTGGGATGCGAAATATAAATTCGCCACCAAAAATGATGTATTACCCAGAGGGCGCCATATTATATGTCTTTCAGCTCTCATTTAATGCATTCAATTATTTGTTTTATCCCTCACTCTACATATTTTTGAATAAAATTTTTTATTGTATTAATATTTCTACTTAAAAAGGACTACATTCATCTCGCTAAACTCAACTGTTTAGATAAACGCATTTTAAATCTGCGATACAACATAATTTTTTGCATATCATTTTAGTTAGACCCGAAAAATAAACTTGAAACCATAATAAGTGTACCAGTTCTCATATTTATGTCATTGCATTTTAAATTCCATTTCAAGATCTTTGCGATACATTTTTTTAAATTTTTATGGTTTTAAGTTATTTTTCTTGTGTAACTATAATGATATTATGCAAAAAGTTATGTTGCCTCGCAGATTTAAAATGCGTTTATCTCGAAAACGGTTGAGTTAGCGAAATGAATGTACTGTACCTTTTTTAAGTAAAAATATTAAGAGAATACAAGTTTTGATTCAAAAAGTATGTAGAGCGGGTAATAAAAAAATGAACCTATTAAATGAGCGCTGAAAACTATATGTGGCGCCATCTGGGTAATCCATCATTTTTGGTGGCGAGTTTAGATTTCTCTTCCCAAAAAACCCTCTCTTACCAAATTTTGTGTTATTATCCCATGCCTGTTAGGATATATTCAAGAATAAATAAAATAAAAGTTTAACTTTGACTAACTATAACTATGACTATAACTATTTCGGTTATTATCTAATACTAAGGTAAGTTAGCTTAAATCGACCTATTTTAAGCTCAGGAATCTAAGGTTAAGCTATGGCCCATTCTTTACCAAACACCCTGTATAATAAGTCTTAATTTCACTTCAGTCTTTTTATACACTCCTTCACCTCCTCCCACCATCTTCTTCGGTCCAATGCTAATTCTTTCCATCTCTGATTGTTACTTTTCTTCAGGTCATCGTACACACTGTCCTTTCATCTTTTTCTTGGCCTGCCTTTCCTTCTATTTTGTATTGGTTTTCGTGAGAGAACCATTTTTGGCGTTCGTTCACTTCTCATTCTTTCGATGTGCCCGAAATATCGTATTCTCTGTGCTTTGATTGTCGTCGTTATCGTTGGCTCTTTGTATCTTCTTCTTGTAGTGCCTATCCGTTTCGGATGTTGACGACCATCATGGAAATCTGTACTTTGCACACTGCTGCTCTAAAAAGACTTGTGGTTGTTGTGTTGCATGTGCGTAGATTCTTCAGCCAGGAAATCCTTCGCCTTCCTGGTCCTCGTTTTCCCTCCACTTTTCCTCTTTGCTCTTTGTATAGTTCTTCCAATTCTTTATTGGTTCTTCTTCTCCACTGGCCTTCTATTTTTACACCTCCTTATATTGCTTTTTGCATTTTTCTCTCCCATTCTGATAAAAAGATCTGTTTATGGCTTTTTCAACACCCATTTTTTGCATGCGTATGTTACTGTAGGACTGATAACAGGCTCATAAATTCTGATTGTTGTTTTTCTTGATACATATTTGGATTTCATTAGGGTTCGTAATGGTCCATACTTTTTACTTCAGTTAGCTATTATTGCCTTTATCTCCCTTCCCTTATGACCAATTTTATCTATTTTGGCTTTCAGATAATTAATTTCATTGGCTCTTTTGAACGAGTATGTTTTTCCTCCATCGATTTGTAACATGATGTTATTTTCTTTTTCTTTTTGGATCTGTCCCATTATTATTTATCATATACTTTTATGTCTTTTTTCATTTATTTTAAGTCCACAGTTTTTCGACTTCGTTTATTATGCTTTTCATTAAATTTTGTAGTTCTTTCTTACTTGTTGCTAATAGTGTCAGATTATCTGCAAATGCTATGCATTGGTGGCCGTTTTTAGATATCGTTTCTTTCACGTTTATTTTGATTTTCCTGATTATTCCTTCCAATGTCAGATCGAGTGCAGTTGTTGATAGTATCGTAATCCTTCCTTGGTTTCAAATTTTTGGATTCATGCCCTTTCCATGCTATTTTGTTTGTTGTGTTTTCCATCGTCATCTTTATCATCGTGACAATTTTACTTGGTTTTTCCAATCTTCCATCACTTCGTAAATGTGCTGTCTGTTTACTGTGTCGTAGGCCTATTTAAAGTCGATGAACCGAGCATATACTACTGTTTTATGTTCGTAACAGGTACTCTGTATTTCTTTTAAGGCAAATATTTGGTCCGGCGTTGATTTGTTGTCTCTAAAACCTGCCTGGTATTATCCCAATATTTTATCCGAATATTAGAATAGAATAGAAATATATGCTTTATTGTCATGGAAAATTGTACAATTTTATAGACAAAGCTTATAAAAAGTTAGGAAAACAAAACAATAAAAATTCTTTTTTTTTTTCTCTGATTTTGGCCTTGGTTTAGAACTAGAACCTTTAGCCACGTAATTGTATAACTTATCACTAAGTCAGGCGAGTAATGTGTAGTGTGTGTGTTGAGTAAGTGTCTTGTTACTTTGCAAAGTCGACGTCATTGTCTTTGCAAAGAGACGCTAATTGTATCCGAACGTCTGCGGTCCCTCCGGTGAGTACCGATCCCACAAAGGCAGAAACTATATTCATTTATTAATTTATAATAAATGAAAAATTTCTGACCCTGGTGAGATTCGAACCCACAACCTTTCGCATTTTTTCGATCCAAAGGCAGGCGCTCTTACCACTGAGCCACGGAGGGGGTCACAATAACAATTCAATTTACTGAAATAACATAAATCGTCAATATAGTTAAAAAAAATATAATAATAATGAAGTAGAAAAGAAACAATCAATTGCAAAATTTAAATAAATTGCAAACCGCATATTCTACTTAGTAACTAATAAGTTTAAAAGTTAAGCTGCTGCATAAGACACTCAAATATATATTCACCCAGTAATTTCTCAGTTATTGATTAAGAAAATCTTCTACTGAATTATATGGTCTTTCAGATAGGTAACTCACAGGACGGGGTCGGTAAATAGACGTCAAATGTAGAATTTCTCTTGAATTAGTCATGATTAGGTCTTGGTGGAAAGACATGTAGATGTTTACGAATTAAGCAAACAGTTTCTAAAATATACAAAGATGGAGGGTTAAAATTCCGTGATCTTTGAAATAACTTCCGCAATGTGTTGTTTTTCTGAGGCCAAACAGATATCCTATTGCTCTTTTTTGTAATTTGAAAATAACATCGAATTGGGCAGCTGTACCAGAACCCCAAAAAGGAAGACCATATCGAAGATGCGACTCGAACAAAGAAAAATATGTTATTTTGAAAGATGCTAAATAGAGTTCATTCGAAACAGAACTTATAGCATAGCAAGCTGAAGACATTTTCTTCCTTAACAAATCGATATGAAGGGACCATTTAAGGTTGCTGTCTAAAAAAAATGCCAAGAAATTTTACAGAATCGACGGTACTGATCTGGCTGTTATTAAGAGGTAAGGGTTGAAGAGCTCCTTTATAAGATAATGCTACTTAACTGTTTTATCTACGTTAAGCGAGAGTTAATTAGAGTAAGACGAGGTTTTTATTGTAAGTAGATCAGAAGTTATAATAGCATGAAAAGTTGCAATATTTGAGTTGCTCCAAGTGATACTGGTATCATCAGCAAAAATAAAGACTTTTCCATCGATTTTTAAACTAGTGATGTCATTAATAAAGATAAGGAAAAGTAGAGGACCCAATACTGAACCTTGAGGTACCCCACATACAATGTTTTTGAGACTAGAGTCTGTATCATTTGCTCTAACCAGTTGTTTCCTATCATCCAAATAAAATTGGAACCAATTCAAAGAAATACCTCGAATTCCGTAGAAATTTAGTTTTTTTATCAAAATGTTTTGATTTACACAATCAAAAGCTTTGGCGTAGTCACAAAAAACGATGGCATTAGTTTAGCCTTTTTCTTATACTTTGTGCCAAGAATTTGTAAACTATTTCTAGTAGTGCAATGACTCTATAGTTTTCGCATAGCATTATATCACCTTTTTTATGTATCTGTCATATCCTTACTTTGGTCCACTCTTCTGGCATTTTTTCTACTTCCCATATTCTCAGGTCATATATCTCTTTTTGTAGTCTTTTCCTTTCTGATTTTATTATTTCTACCGATATTTCTGTAAGTCCTGGGCTTTTGTTATTTTTCAGTCTCTTTATTTCGTTCTATATTTCTTGCTCTGTGGGTATTTCTATTAACATCTGGTTATCTTCAATTTCATGGTTTGTTTTCTTTTGAATTCACTCTTATTTAGCAGTTTTTTTAAATAGTTTTGCCAATTTCTCCTTACTTTTCAGGCTCATTTATTAGTGTCGTTTTATCATCTCTAATGTTTTTAAATCCAGCATCACTACTTAAAATTCAAGCAGCACTTCGCTCTGGTACTGGTTTCCTTAACTGCCTAACCACTTAGCTTTTTGTGCTGTTAGAATGTTTATCATTTATCCACCACAATAATTACCTCCTAAAAAAAGCTGCTCTGTTTATGTTTGTCTATTTTCGATTTTCTTGTCGCAATTAGAGCGGACTGTATCGTCACCCGCGTTAGCGAAATTATTTCGATTAGATTTTTTGCACAAAATTACTCAAAAAGAGGTCTTAACAAATCCACAGGGTACCAGGCGATGCTGCGGTCGAAAAATTGTTTAAACAATTTTTTTGTAAACAAATTCACAAATTTTTTTTACTTCGAACAATTTTTTTGAATAATTTAGGTCATTCTGAGCAAAAAAGGTCTCTTGTGATTTTTCTCTAAAATTGATTGTTGTCGAGTTATACGCGATACGCTTAGTTAATCAAACTTGAAGAAATGGCATTTTCGCATTTTTTAAATTTTAAATCGCGTATAACTCGACAACAATCAATTTTAGAGTAAAATAACAAGATACCTTTTTTTATCAGAACGACCGAAATTATCTAAAAAAAATCAAAGGGCAAAAATTTTCAAAGGGCTTTCAAAGGGAAAAAATTATTTTAAACAATTTTTCGACCAAGGTACCGCCTGGCACCCTATGAATTTGTTATAAGGACCTATTTTTGAGTAACTTTGTGCAAAAAAATCTAATCAAAATAATTTATCTAATGGGGACGACGATACAGCCTGGACTATAGCGTTAATTGTTAATAATTAAAAATAACAGCTTTATAACAAAATAATGACAAAAATTCCTTCAGGATCTTGAAGGAGGTGTTTTAAACCTTGATTTGGTCACTTTTTGACTTTTATAATAATAATTTTTAATCGAGTTATTAAGCCTTGAAAATGGCCATTTTCGCATTTTTCAAATTTTAAATCGCTTATAACTCGACAACATTCAATTTTAAAGAAAAATTACGAGAGACCTTTTTTGTTCAGAATGACCCAGATTATGTAAAAAAAATTGTTCGAAATAAAAAATTATTTTTGTGAATTTGTTTAAAAAAAATTGTTCAAACAATTTTTCGACCACGGCACCGCCTGGCACCCTGTGGATTTGTTATAAGGACCTATTTTTGAGTAAGTTTGTGCAAAAAAATCGAATCGAAATAATTTCGCTACCGGGGGCGACGATACAGCCCGCTCTAAATAGAACGTTTACGCTTTTATAATTATTTACGTTGCGCAGTTGCTTTGTATTTAATTACCAGAGAACGGCAGTTCTCGCCAGCGCACACCAACACGCGACACTATACAGAGAGAGTCTGTAAAGTGGAATAAATTCAATATCTTAAATACTAATTGTTTTTTTGGAAAATGCTCAAACCCGTCGATTAGTATTTCAAATTGTCCTTTTTGACATTCAATAAAAATGTATACAGGGTGTCCCAATTTAGAGATATGACGTCATCGTCGATTTTCTTAAATGGCAACACTGTCATTTTGATAGCTAATTTGATAGGGTTTGTAAACTTATACAGAACTGCAAAATATCAAATTTTTATTCTCTACCATTTACAAGATAATAGGAAATAACCAAGTTATATCTGTAATTTGGAATATATTCAATAATTAAAATACTAACTGTTTTTTTGAAAAATGCTCAGACCCGTCGATTAGTATATCAAATTGTCATTTTTGACATATAATAATAATGTATACAGGGTGTCCAAATTTAGAGATATGACGTCATCGTTGATTTTCTTAAATGGCAACACTATCATTTTGATAGCTATTTTGATAGCGTGTGTAAAGTTATACACATCTGAAAAATTTCAAAATTTTATTCCCTACCATTTACAAGATAATAAAAAATAACAAAGTTATGAAGAACAAGAAGTAATCAAATAATAATTGAATTTATTTATTTCAATTAAGCAAATGCTCATAACGTTGCCCATTGACAATTTGACAATAATTGAGGGCAACATTATGAGTTTTTGCTTAATTTATTGAAATAATTAAATTCAATTATTAGTTGATTACTTCTTTTTCATAACTTTGTTATTTTTTATTATCATCTAAATGGTAGAGAATACAAATTTGAAATTTTGCAGTTGTGTATAACTTTACACACCCTATCAAAATAGCTATCAAAATGACAGTGTTGCCATTTAAGAAAATCAACGATGACGTCATATCTCTAAATTGGGACACCCTGTATACATTATTATTATATGTCAAAAAGGACAATTTGATATACTAGTCGACGGGTCTGAGCATTTTTCAAAAAAACAGTTAGTATTTTAATTATTGAATATATTCCAAATTACAGATATAACTTGGTTATTTTCTATTATCTTGTAAATGGTAGAGAATAAAAATGTGATATTTTGCAGTTATGTATAACTTTACAAACCCTATCAAATTAGCTATCAAAATGACAGTGTTGCCATTTAAGAAAATCGACGATGATGTCATATCTCTAAATTGGGACACCCTGTATACATTATTATTGAATGTCAAAAAGGACAATTTGAAATACTAATCGACGGGTCTGAGCATTTTCCAAAAAACAATTAGTATTTGAGATAGTGAATTTATTCCACTTTACAGACTCTCTCTGTATATACACGAAATTTTCAATTTTCTAAATCTGACTGATTTGAAAGATTGGCAAAGTACCATCTTAAAGTTCAGGAAAAGACTCACCCATTCATATGTCAACCATCCATTTTGGTCCAAGGGTGTGGATTTTACGGCCCTTTCTATTTAGGGTCTGTTTTTCGTTCTCGTCCCCAAAACTCCCAAAAACTTTAAAAATTTAAGTTCGACCTTTGCGGCTTCTAATAGTACTGATCATTACCTTTCCAACGCATGTCTAATTTTGAAAATCGGTTATACCATTCAAAAGTTACCGAGCTCAGAAGTATGACTTAATTTTTATTTAAAAAAGGGAACATGTTTGTGGATATGTATGTGTGTTTGAAAGTATACACCAAATCAATAGTGTTGAGTTAAGCTTTCAAATGGTGTCTAAGCCGTCAGCATCAGACATACACACGGCTCAGTATAGCCGAAAAACTGAAAAACTATACTTTGAAAATTTTGGTTTTGGACGAATCTAACGGTGTATACCTTATATCCGGGAAAATTCGAATTTTTAAGTTATAGGCTTCATAAGTATGATCAAATCTATTTCCTACGGGAAAAACGGTTTCTCAAGCTCAATAATTCCTGTAATAGCTTTAGTTATCATACTTGACCTTAGATCCATCAGATACTACTGGTAAATACGTTTCAAACTCATGTTTACTGATCAAAATCGGTTAAGCCTTTTAGAAGTTATTAAGCTACAAAAGTATAATCCAATTAACGATTATTCCCGAAATGGTTTATGTAGTTGTAGTGATTACGACGCTAAATTTGATCTGGCAACGGGCAATCCGACTTCATTTACCGGTCATCTCAATATTTTTTTCAATCTAATTCGAATAGAAAAAAATCTAGTGTACATTCGATGGACACTAGATCATTTGGGAGATAATGCAACAAAAGTGACCATTTATAAAGCTTAACGAGTAATAGAGGAACATTGCATTCAACTTCATACATTTACTTTATAAATAACTTTGAAAAACTCCTGATACAAGAATAAAAAACCGCTAAACGAATTAAAAATGAGTGGCACATACAATATTCCAGCTACAAAAGATCTGATATGAATATTACATGGCGCGAAAATGTATTTTCATTTTGATGTAAAACAAAATTCTAGTTTTATTTTAAAAGATTTTTCAATAATATTTGCTAAATTTGAAGTAATCGCGCCACAAAAGAGTTTCATAATTCAAACTGTATTAAAGTTACTCTTTTGTGGTGCGTTTGCTTCAAATTTAGCAAATATTATGGAAAAATCTTTTAAAATAAAACTAGAATTTTGTTTTACATCAAAATTAAAATACATTTACGCGCCACGTAATATTCATATCAGATCTTTTGTAGCTGGAATATTGTATGCGCCACTCATTTTTAAGGCGTTTAGTGGTTTTTTATTCTTGTTTTCTCTACACCACGCGATATTCGGGTAAAATATAGCAGTAAAATCAAACATTTTATTTGCGTTCTAATGCCGCGTTGCTACCCTGAAAAGTTTAACCCTTATACAGGGTGTCCCGAAAAGACTAGTCATAAAATATATCACAGATTCTGGGGTCAAAAATATATTCACTGAATCTCACTTACCTATATACAATAGTGCACACAAAAAAAGTTACAGCCCTTTGAATTTACAAAATGAAAATTTTTTTTATATATCAAAAACTCTCAGGAGATTTTTTATTGAAGATAAACATGTGGCATGTTTATGGCAGCAACATCTTAAAAAAAATTAAAGTGAAATTTGTGCACTCCATAAAAATTTTATGGGGTTTTGTTCCCTTAAACTCCCCCCCCCCCCAAACTTTTGTGTACGTTCCAATTGAATTATTATTGTGGCACCATTAGTTAAACACAATAGTTCTTAAAACTTTTTTGCCTCTTAGTACTTTTTCGATAAGTCAGTGTTTATCGAGATATTTTGAATATTTGTCGAATCCACCACACAGTGGCGAAGCGTCCATGTAACCATTGTTACCATTGGTAACAGTTAAAATTTGCAAATAAATATTTTATGACTACTATGAAATAATTCCATTTATATTTTTTAAAAATAGAAACATTTGTTAATAGTATCTACCTAATTCAGTAAAATAGCCAACTAGACGCACGAAAATATCAGCAAGTTTATGTAAAATCGGTTGCACGTTATTATAATATGCCCTTACCACAGTATATAGAGGTTCCTTCTCTATACTGTGCCCTTACCGTGCGCCGCGCCGTTTACCACTTCTGTGAGTGGCAACGATGGTAGGATCTTTGTATCGGTCAGGACTGGATCGTCTCTGAAAATTTTGCGGGCACGATGGCTCTGAAGCCGCTGTGGATTAGTATTCGTGTTACCAAATTTTAATTTGGTGACGTTAGGTAGGGCCGGTGTCTATCGGGACAGAAAATACCGACCGTAAGAATATCAGACTTAATAAATGCAATTTTAATTATTATTATAATTATAGGTAATAATTATAATTCCATTTATGAAGTCTGTTATTCTTAGGGCCGGTATTTTCTCGATTAAATTCCGGTTAGTTAACCGTACCGGCCCTTTGGATTCGATTATTGCATAATATGCTTTATTAATTATTAGTTTATAACTTGTAACTGTACTTGCTTACTATACAGATAACATATCTATACCTTTTTATACTATATAATAGTTATTTATGATATAAGTGTTAAAAGTACACGTTTAAGGCACGCATGTGAAAGTTTGCAGAATGAGCGATAGCGAGTTCTGCAATTCACATGAGTGCCTTAAAAATGTACTTTTTAACACGCATACCATACAATATTTTTTCTACAAACGTAATTACAGGACAATATCTACAAAAGCTTTTACTTGAACTTGACTGACATTCCATTTTTATATTTTTTTGACATTACATCAAAATTGACTATACGGTCAATACGAACTGCAGTGCCTTAAAAATATTTTAAAGCACTAGTGCCTTAAAGTAGCATGTTTAACGCTCGTATGGAGTGCTAAAAATTGCATTTTTAACACGGTTGTAGAAAAATCATATTAATCGATTTTAATTACTTTTCGAAATATATTAATTAACAACAACATTATTATATGACATATAATAATATTGATTATACAGTACATTGTAGTGTATAATCAATAAAATAAAAATTATTTAATATTTTAGGCTAAAAATGACAAATGAATGTACTGATTAGTATACTAATTATACAATTTGGATTTTTTTAATAAAGTATAAAGATGATAGGGTAACGGGTACAATGATTGGCCACTTAAGGGATTTCAAATTAAATTAAACTTGTAAATTGGTATATTTTAAAGTGAAATATTTTGTGTTTTTTAATAACAATGAAACGTCAAATTTTATAAAAACTCAGGTTATTTTAATAAAAATAATAATGTATATAAAAAATTAACACAAATTTAAAAACATACAAAATTACACAGTTATTGGCCATGCAAACATAGTTATTGGCATATAGAATTACAGTTATTGGCCAATCATAAAATTCCTAATTTTCTTTTTTTGTTTGTGCAGTTAGGGCACACAAGACTATTTAGATTTTCAATTTCTTGTTGTTTCTTAACACAACTACCAATATATAGTAGCCTCTGACACAAAATAAACATTTTATTCCAACTTTTTATTTAGAAATGTTATAGGAACAAGAATAGCACAATCCTGTATACAAAATATTATTATTTACAGGTATGTTGGTGTTGTCTGATTGTTTCAACAATATATCTGATAGAATTTGTATTTTTTCATGTTCTGGATATCCCTCTGTTTCGAAAAACAACTTTCTTTTAGCCGACTCACCAGCACGTTTTTCTTTGCTGGTTTCCAAATTTGTACATTTGCTTTGGGAAGTATTCCTCAAATTTGATGAATTCTTATTGTTGGAGACATCAAAAGATACGTTGTCAATTGAGAGCAGAATGGCGTTTTCCTCTACAGAATCAGGAAATTGGTTCCGTGACAATTCGTGGTTTTCTGTGACGTTAATCACTTCTAGCACTACTTCTGGCAAAGTAGTGCTTTTAATTGTATGATCAAGAAGTGTGTCTGATTTAAAAGTATTTGTATCTACAATATCACCTGTATTTAATGTAACATTTTTTTTATTCTTCACATTTTGACATTTTTTGCTCTCGGAATTGGCTCTTGTGGCAATTTTTTTTATTACTTTCTTCTTGGTTTCTTTCTTTTGTTTACCTTTATTGTTTGCTTTTGCGTCAATTCGCTTTTGTTTTCGTTTTAATTTTATTTTTTCTTGTTCTTCTTTCTCTTCAATTTTACGAACTGTCTGCATTTTGACGATCTGAAGAAGTGAGCACGAAAGGCAACCGTTCTGTTTGCATTTTACCCTTTCTTTCTGGGGTTTTTGGCCAAAAAAAGCATTTGTCAATTGAGGTGTCAATTTCTTTATATAATGAGTTGTCTTGATTTACTACAGGCAGATTATCGGATGTCAATTGAATATCTAAAGTCATTGTATCTTCTGCGACAATAGTATCTTTTATATTATATGTAATATCACCGTCTTCGGGAAGTTGACCTAGAAAATCAGAAAGTAGATTGTCTTCTGTAATAACAGGAATATCTTGTATGTTGCATATAATTTCATTGCCACCTGCAGGTTTAAGTGTAAGATCTGAAGATATATGAGTTTCTGTGATAATAAATATCTTGTATATCATCTGTGAAACCACCTGTCTCTGTATTCTGAGTTTGGGTGTATACCTACGGTATTTTTAAATAAATTAACTATATTAAACAACAATTTTGAATCTCCATTTAGTTCTTCTGAATTATCCAAACTTTGAAATTCTAGTATTTTCTCGGCTACAACTGTGTGTACAAAATCTTCATATATGTTATTGATTTTGTCATTGAAGTAGTGTGATTAATACCTTTATTCTATGTTCTTTCCTAAACATTTGGAATAGTATATTGCCTCAGGGTTTCATGGATACAATCCAGATGCTCGAAAGCCATTAATTAGGAATCTGGTTTTAATTGACTAATGGCTGTGCTTAATACTAAAGCAAAATTCTCTTTGGTGACTCCTGAGTTTGGGTTTTCTCGTCTAACCTTTAATACTGCCCGGTTCCAATTTGCCTTTAATGGTTTAAATGCAGCAACATATGCAGGCTGTATAATTCTGGTCGCATTGGGATATAATGCCACTAAAATAATTTGTAACTTTTAGCATAATTCACTGGTTTGAATGGTTAAGTGAGTTTTATGTCCATCAACAAACAAAATGACTGGGAAATTAAATGTTTTTTGCAACTAGGTACCTATATAAGACGTTTCCTATGTATTCATAGAAGTTTTCATTCTTTAGCCATCCCGTATCGCTACAGCCTATGCCCCATTATCGAGGAACTAAATTTATAACATTGCTAGGAAGTCGTTTGTATGGGTAAATAATCATCGGTGCTGTTATTTCTCCAGATGCTGCAAGCGTAAACATAACCGTCAAATTAACTTTGGAGTGATGTTCTCTTTGATATACATTTTTGCTTCCCTTTACAGCCAATAGTCGTTTATTTTTGGGACATAAGAGGAAGCAGGTTTCATCCCCATTTAAAACACGTGAAGGGTCTCTAAGAATATCAATGTAACCTTTACGACGCAAATATTCTTGAACACCGATGAACCATTTTCTTATATATTTTTCAGAGACAACTGAACTTGCTGCTGTTACCGCTTCTGGAGTTCGCTCGCTTAAATTTGGATGTCGCTTTAAAAAGGATCTATACCAACCTCTTCCGGGCCGATTGTCAGTAAAAGGATTAGCACGTGAATTTGCGTCAAGAAAACCTTTAACCGAGTCTTGTATATCTTTCACTCTTACTGGAAAACCTTTGCCTTGGCATGTTATGATCCAATTCTTTAAACGATCCTCTTCCTCCAAAGAAAGAATAGGATTGGGATCAAGGGTAGTTTTTTCATTAAATTTTTCGGTTGCTCTAAACTGCAGTGTTGCTCTTGGCACATTAAATTGTTCAGCGGCTTTCCGTTGGCTCATGCCATTTTCTATGGCCTGAGAAGCAGACTGAGATAGTGCCTATCTAATAATGTTATCTACAATACGCACGTTTCAATTTTGATTCAGATTGCCCGCATTAGCACTAATTTTATAACAACTGAAATAATTGTAATTTTAGAAAAACGAATCCGAACAAAAAATATATTCTTATTACACATTACAGTTATTGGCCACCCTGCAGTTTAGTGATTGGCAGTCGGCCAAACACTAGTTATTGCCATAAAAAATAAGAAAAAATGCTTGAAATAGGTTGTGTTGGATCAAACTAAACTAAAAGAGCCTAAATTATAATAAATATTAGGTACTATAATTAGGTAAATTAGGTATTATAATAAATAAGTAGGTACAGTAATTGGCCGGTAGGCCAATCATTATAACGCGGACATATTTAAGATACAGTGCTTGGCCACCAAAATTTACCGCCAAAAAATTATAACCTTACTATTAAAACCACTGATAATGTAAGATATACCCCACTAAATCGCCACAAAACATTAATATAAGCAGATACACAATATTATTAGCCAAGACAACTCACCTCATGAATTGCCTTCCTTAACAAATTCTTTAAAAAACTCTTAAAACTGGATGCACCTGTTAAGCTTCGAACAACACACGCTGTCACAACTAGACAATATTAACTGAGAGAGATAATGGCTAGACCAAATATATAGAAATGTTGCCGAATTGCAATGCAAATACATTTGTTTCCTTATACCTTCTGAAAATCTTAATATTTGTGATTTTTGTGAAAATGGCCAATCACTAGTGACCGGCCAACAACTGTACCCGTTACCCTATAATACATATTTTACCTAAAAACAACAAATATGTTTTTAGTTTGTAGATACTTTTTATAGTTTCTTAAATTTTTAATTTTTTAATTTTATTTCTGTATTTTATCTATTTTTATAATAGACCTGGATCGCGCGTACCAAAAAAAAAGTTGATTAATAGCAAGCTGAAAATTCACGGTGCCTAGTCGGACAAACTTTGATGTATGGGAACACTGTATATATAAAAATATTTATAAAATACCTCTGGTTATGGTAACATTTTAGAAAAAGTCACTCGTCGCCACTGCCAGCACATATTTGTATATGGTTAAGTACGGTTATAGAGACCTGTTAATAATCTGAAAATTTATTTATAATTTACATTTTTAGGTATATTTTGAAAAAGAAGCTACATCTCGATAAAAGGTGACTTATAAAAAAAAGACTAAGAGGCAAAAGTCTTAAAAACACTGTGTTTTTGCACCTTTGCAAAACCTTAAAAACAAACTAATGGTACCACAATAATAGTTTAATTGGAACGTACACAAACATTTGGGGGGTTTAAAGGAACAAAACTCCCATACAATTTTTACGTAAATATATTGAAAAAGAAGCCGCATCTCGATAAAAACTGGCTTATCGAAAAAATACTAGGAGGCAAAAATTTTTTAAAAACGTTGTGTTTAACTAATGGTACCACAATAATGAATTAATTGGAACGTACACAAAATTTTGGGGGTTTAAGGGAACAAAATCCCCATTAAATTTTTATGTGGCGGACAAATTTCACTATAATTTTGTTTTAAGATGTTCCTGCCATAAGAATGATACATGTCCATTTTCAATAAAAAATCTCTAATAGTTTTCGATATATTGAATACAATCGATTTTCATTTTGTAACTTCAAAGGGCTGTAACTTTTTTTATGAGCACATTTGTACTAAGGTAAGTTAGGTTCAATCGAACTATTTTTGATCCCAGAATGTGTGGTATAATTTTTGACCAATCTTTTCGGGACACCCTGTATAAATCATCCCCTGTGATAATAAAATGTGTAAAAAAGTGATTTTAAAATTTTTAATGAATTTAATATCTAATTTCAATTAATTTTATATTCTTATTTTGGGTCCATGTTATTTTTCGTTTTTACTTTATCGTACTACATTTTTTTATCATTTTATTAGGTGCAAATTTACAATCTACTCTAATTACAACACAGAGTATTTAGCAAATAGTAGCAAAGTCTTGAACCCTGGCATGCTTTGGGCACCATCCATCGATGGTTCTCCAATACACCTAATCAGTTAGGTCCTCTGTCTTTTCCGTCTCTGTCTTTTCAGTCTTCTTCCCACAAGTGGCGGCTGGTAGAGTTGTTGAATAGTTTGACTTTCATGGACGGAATTTCTTTCTTGGGTTTTGTTTGCCTGTAATTTAATAACATCTTCGATGAATGGTATCCCAAGGTCATTATGGATAGTTATATTGGAAACGTACCATGGTGCATTCGCTATCATGCGCAGCGACTTTGATTGAAAAGTTTGCAATATTTTAGCGTTGCTCGGTTTGCTGCAGCCCCATAACTCTATACCATAACTTCATATCGGCTTTATTATAATTTTGTATAATAATACTTTGTTTTCTAATGATGACTGAGATCTTCTACCTAGCAGCCAATACATTTTCTGACTTTTAAATTTAGTTGAACTTTCTTGGTTTTGATATGGTTCTTCCATGTCAGCTTTCGGTCCAAATGGAGTCCCAAGGTACTTGACATCTGATTTTAAGGGGATAGGAATGTTATTAATATGAACCTGTGGGCAGTCGATCCTTCTTTTTGTGAACGTAATTTGTGAAGACTTTTCACCGTTTACTTTAATCTTCCATTTTTTAACCAAGTTTGAAGTGAATTTAAGTAGTTTTGCAGTTTGTTAGAAGCTCTATCTGGGTTTTCGTCTGATGTAAGGATTCTTGTATCAAAAATCCACAAGGAAAAAGTTTTCCTGTAGTTGGCTGTATATCATGTGATACAAAAAACAATAAATCCTTTATAAAAGGTATATTTAAAAAACCCTCAAAAGGGCCACATCAAATTCACATAACTAGTTTTCGACTGGTTTACCTGCCGATGATGATTACCTGTACACTGGTGTTGACTAGTAAACCAGTCGAAAACTAGTTATGTGAACTTGATGTGGCCCTTTTGAGGGTTTTTTAAATATACATTTTATACAGGATTTTTTGTTTTTTGAATCTTGTATCGTCGGCAAATGTGGCCATAGTAATGTCATCATCAGCAGGTGTATCAGCAGTGTAAAAGAAATAAAGGAAGGGACCGAGGACACTACCTTGAGGTACTCCGGATTGTATAGGATGATATTTGGAAAGTGAGGTATTTACTTTGATTTGGAAAAATCGCTCGCTGAGATATGATTTTAATATCAGGTATATTTCATTAGGCTTATTCTTTTTCACTTTATACAACAGGCCTTTATGCCACACCTTATCAAAAGCCTTTTCCACAAATGCTGCAGACATTTTCTATCCCTCTAAAGTTTCTTTTATATAATTTACAATCCTATGGCACTGCTGTATTATTGAGTGGTTCTGTCGAAAGCCAAATTGATGGTCAGGTATTATGTTATTTATATTTATTCTTTCGAAAATTCGGTCTAAGAGAAGTCTTTCGAAAATTTTTGACATTATTGGTAGAAGGCTTATAGGACGATAGGAGGAGGGTTCTGTAGGTGGTTTGCCCGGTTTTGCAATCATAATGATTTGTGCGTATTTCTATTGAATAGGAAAGTGACACAGTCTTAGCATGCTGTTAAATAGTTAGTAGGACTATCGCTTTTCTAAGCAAATGCTTTAGTAGATCACCATTAATTAAGTCATAACCTGGAGCCTTATGAGGGTTTATTTTATTTATCGCCTTCCAGATCTCTGCTGGTGTACATGGTTTCAGTGGTAATGATAATTGACAAGGAGCGTCGAGAAATGTGTATACTTCTTCATCTTCAGCATTGACTTCTGTATGTAGACTAAATACCTATCGAGTTGTTGTGCTAATGGGTTTGATTTTTCTTCATCAGTTTTTGCCCAGGTTAGATCCGATTTTCTAATTGGTGGAATAGATGCTATTGGTCGCTTGCCATAATGAATGGTCATTAGGTGTTAGGTTGGAGATGTAATATTTAAAAGTCTCATTACGGGCCTGGATTAAAGATGTACGCAGTTGATGTGTTAACCGATTTAATTGTGTTTTATCCAGAGGATTTCTTGTCCGCTGCCATTTGGCTCTAGCTCTTCTTTTTTTATTTAAAATTTCTTTTATTTGTAAAGGAATGTTATGATCATGGGTGGTAATTTTGTTATCATCTGGAGTTGACTTCCATGCAGCATCTTGTATTACTTCTGTTAAATGTTGCACTGCTTTTTCTGTTTCATGGGGTTCTTTAATTCGATGTTTTAAGTTTATATTTGTGTTAATAATAGCTTGAAATTGTTCCCAGTTGGTTCTTTCATTGCACAGGTTTTACTTAGTGTTATGATATTATAGTTGTACTTAGTGTTATGATTATTGCAGTGTGATCTGAACTTAAATCGAGACTGGGTTCTATTTTGTAATGTATATTTGAGTATTTGAGATACCTTTGATAACGGCAAAGTCTAGCAGGTCAGGAATCCTGTTCTGATCGGTCGGCCAATATGTTGGCTGACCTGTCGAAAGGAAGTTTAAATTCTTTCTCTGCGAGCACGCCAATAAATTTCGACCCTTTGGTGTTATAAGCCTCGATCCCCATACGGTGTGTTTAGCGTTCCAGTCCCCAGCTGCTATAAATCGGGGTCCTAGTTCTTGAAAAAAGGTCTCGTATTCTTCAATTGATATGGACTGTCTAGGAGGACAGTAAATTGCTCCAATGGCAAGTGGCCATGTAATGTTTCTATTTTTAGTATGGTTCCTTGTATTTTAGGTGTGGCGATCGTACTACATAATAAGAGATCAAGTTAAAGTTCTCCACGTTTTGAGTCGCCCTGAGTCTAAAAAGCAAATAAAACAAACATGTAGTAAGTATGTACGTACGTATTTCGCCACCGCCCAGCAAAAACTACTGGACCGATTTCAATGAAATTTGGTATGAGTAAATTTAAAAGATTTTTGTCGAGAAAGTAAGCTTTTAAAAAAATCTCTCAGGGGGGGCCGAAATAGGGGGGTTATTTAGGGCCCATTTTTGCAAATTTTGACCGAAACGAATGAAACTTAATGCAAAGTTATCTCATCGATAGGTCAATAGAAATGCGGAATTTGACATTTCCAAATTCAAAATGGCGGCCAATATGGCCGACCGCCCACCCGGCACATTTCCTTACCTACCTAAAAACATATTTAAGATAAGCTTAATTTGAAAAGGTCGTTATATAGCTTAAAGATGAGGCTATAAGAAGAATATTATCCTATTCGAGAAGAAGTTATGGGTTGCCTATAATATTTAGGAGTCAAAATTTGACATAATTTTGAACTCGATTTTCTCAAAAAAGGCTTTAAGGAATTTGTTTATTTTTTGATATATTTTTGATACCCTATCGGTTAATTGAATGACATTAGTCAGATTTTTTAACTCCCCATAGGAGGGGAATTATGAATTTTACATAAAAAATATTCGAGTGCCCGTAACTCCCTCTGTAATAGAAACTAAAATTTGCAACTAGGCAGACATATATGGTACTTTATTATCTACTATCTCAATAAATTTTACCCAAAATATGGCTTCCGGTTAAACTGGAAATGAAAAAACAATCTTAATTTTTAGGAAATGCTCTATATATTTTTACATTTCTTGAAAGAATGCAAAATTGCCTTTCCAACAACATAAAACTTGTTGCTGTATCTCAAAAACTCGAAAAGTTACAGTAAATAGAAGTTTTGCTATAATCTCGTGTGTCCTCCCTCACGCGATCATAGCAGATCATATTATAGGGCAGTAAATGAGGGTATTTGTCTCCGAATTCCATCCTACTATATCGATGTACTTGATATTTTCACAGTAAGTAGGGAATAGCTCAAGAAACAACGTCTACGTTATATACTATGGCGCTTTCTTGGGGGCGGTTCCCACCCCTTCAAGGGGGTGGAAAATTTGTTGGTCAAAATAACCACAGGGGTGGCTAGAGAACTTCTGTTCTTTACTTTTTTTGAGAACTCAATACTTTTTGAGTTATGCGTAGTTGAAAATTGGCCATTTTCATCGAAAAATAACACCTTTTCGGACGGTTTTTGCGAATATGTACCTTAAAAACTATGCATATAACTAAATAAACTACATATATAAAACATTTTTTAGCTTATAAAAAAGCAAAGAGATTCGTTTCTTCGTAAATATTTTATTTATAATACAAAAAGAGATATGGTACGTAAAAAGAATTTGTTTTTTGGTGCATGCTCAAATCGGTGTATTCAACTTGAAATAACAGAGGAACGGTGGATGTACATACATTATATTATAATGCTACCAATACCTTTTGTAGTTCTTTAAAAAGGTCTTTAAAAAGAGCACCGTTAAATGTCGATTACATTCAAACTAAGCGAGATATTGTGCAAAAAAGTCATGACTAATGTATTTTAAGGAAAAATGGACTGACCTGTCGAAAAGTATATTGAACCCCTCATCCACCAGAATTTAAATGCATCGTTTTTCTTCTACAATACCTATTATTATAGTGTTATTTCTATGTTTAAAAAGTTGGACGGGTTTAAAATGAAAGGTTTTTGAAAAAAAAAATAAGATCAAATCATAGAGCGCATTTTTAAATTGTCCTTCACATTACATTTTGAACATTTGTACTAATGGTAGTGGCATTTTCTGGCCGCTGATCACAGTTTAAAGAAGAAGAATAAGCAAAAAGAAGATATTAGGCTTCTTGACACGTGACGTGCGCACATTACTGTTTTTTTTTCTGTGCGCGGCTGATCACACGCGTGTTCGAAATAATTTTATGAAAATTGTTAAAAAGCGTTTAAAATGCCAAAAAGGTCATCAAAGAGTGATTGTTTATCCCGAAAGCGGCGGAAATATGAAGAGTTGCAACAGAAATTGGTAAAGTTGAGAGAGGAAAGGGATGAAAAGGACTCAGGTATTTATATGATATTTTTTTTTTATTTTCTTATGGTAGTTTAATTAAATTTAGCGTGAATAAATAGAGCTATATTTATTAATTATTTACAAAGTGACAATTTTAATCAAATTCAAACATGGAGTCTTTTATTTTGTTGTTATCAATATATTCTTCTGTTGCCATAGTACCTACCTGTTTTTTCGCCATCTTCCTGTTCGAATATAAAACAGGCACTATGTTGCCGGACTGCACTGGTTTTCCTATTAATGTTTATTTCGTAGAAAATGGGTTAACATACATGACATGCAAAAACGTCACATTTTGCAAAGAAAAATTATATTGTTTTTCTCAATAAGGGTGCCTTAAGGTAGCCCAAAGTAATACAGACTAAATAATTAAGGATATAACAATAAATCAGAGGGTACTTTTAAGTTGCCCATAAAATTTTTATGATTATTTGACCTGCTTCTATTATTTCTCAGAGGCACTTTATAGTAGCCCAGAAGTATAGAATGGAATATATTTTTATTTAACTAATTTTACACATTTTACTTCGAATCTACATCACAAGAATAGCAAGTTACTTACACAAAATTTGTGTTTGGCTTGTCTTCAAACAATAATACTATGGGAGCGAGTATTTTTTAATAGCCCAGAAAATCTTTATGATTTATTTGAGATGCTCCTATTTCTCAGAGGTATTTTATAATAGCCCAGAAATTTAAAATAGAATACATAATATTTATTTAAATATTTTTTTTGATTTCACTTTTCAAGCGTAGCAAGTTTACTTACACTAAATTTTTGTTTGGTTTTGTCAAAATATTAAAAATAATATTACAGAAACCATTGTGGAGGTGCATAGCCCGTCAGTTTCACTAAATAATACAGAAAATGAGATCCAATGCAATTTGAGCATAATTGAAGATTTTGCAACAACCAGCTACCAGCAACCTGCTACAGCCAGCAGTACTTATTGAGGAGTCGCAACAGCAGACAGAAGATTTTTTCATTGGAGATGTACCTACACAAAAAGAATCTATTTCTCTAAATATGATTAACTTTGGGGAAGACCCATTAAAAACTAACCTTAGTGCTTCTGAAATGTTGCCAGATGTAGCAAAAAGGCTAAACTATTCTCTTTCCAAAGGCTTAGACAAAAGTATTGTGGGTAAACTTACAGAAAAATTCTTAGCTGCTACAAACTGCGAAAGACTTTGCCCACCTCAGTTGAATTCTGAGATTTTATCTGCCATAAAAGATAAAAATAAAATTAGGGAAGATAAATACTTGCAAACTATGCAAACAATTTTAGCTTCAAGTATTATGTCCCTTTATAAAGAGGTCGAATTAGGATTAAACGAAAAAAGGAATATCGAAACAATTGCCAATTCCATAAACTTCAATATAGAAGTATTTTATAAGATGTCCTTGCACAGAAGATTTTTGCTCAGTTCTTCATTAAATCTAAAATTTAAAAAATTATTAGACGAGCAACCTATAGATAAATATTTATTTGGGGAGAATTTGATTGAAATGTTGAAAGAAAGCAAAGATACAAGATCAGCACCTTTTCAAGTCAGCTCTATAATGATGCCCCAAAAAGCCACTTTTTATCCGAAGACCGCGCCACAACGCCAAGCTGTTTTTTCCACTCAACATCCAACAAGAGTTCTTCCAGAATCTAACAACTTCAATCAGCAGAGTTTAAACTTCAATCCAGCCTCGAACAGACGAAGATTTCGACAAAGCCAGTACCCAAATCATCCTCAACCAACATCGAGATACAAACAGTCGAGCAGACAACAGCACCAAAACCCAACCAGAACAACCAGGAGGTCATACTAAAGGTAAATAAAAAATCAGCAGGAAATGTGGCTAATTATTTTAAAAACCGGAAAAAGATTACCTCAGACAACAAAGTTTTAAGTTGGGTCCAAGGTTTTAATATTTTATTTAAAACAACACCGTCTCAAGAGAGAGCACCAAAAGTTTTTCATAGACCCAAATGAGTCGTATGATTTAGCTATAAAGCAATTACTTGATAAGGGAGCTATTTCTCCTCCTTCACATACAAGAGAGCAATTCCTTTCTTCATATTTTCTGGTGCCCAAAAAGAACGGAAGTCA
The DNA here is from genome assembly GCF_917563875.1 of Diabrotica virgifera virgifera. Taxonomy (NCBI): domain Eukaryota; kingdom Metazoa; phylum Arthropoda; class Insecta; order Coleoptera; family Chrysomelidae; genus Diabrotica; species Diabrotica virgifera. The sequence continues at coordinate 120,433,610 of NC_065446.1, read as the reverse complement.
TAGATTTGTTTTAAATTTAAAACAGTTAAATTGCTTTATAGAAGCCCCACATTTTAAGTTCGAAGACTATAAGTCACTTCTCAAGCTCATTTTCAAGGGTTGTGTTATGGCAAAATTTACAAGATGCCTATTTTGCTATTCCTCTTCAAGAAAATTAAAAAAACAAATATTTAAAATTTGAGTACAAAAATATTCTATATCATTTCAACAGCTTACCATTTGGTTTGAATATCTCGCCTTTTATATTTACGAAAACCTTAAAACCAGCCTTAAACAATCTAAGAACAAGAGGCTTTACTTCTGTCATTTTTTTAGATGACACTTAACTTATTTGAAAATCATATTTAGAATTTAAAGAAAATATTGTTGAAACTTGTTCTATGTTTTCCCGCCTGGGATTTACTATAAATAAAGAAAAAAAGTATACTTTCACCCACACAAATTATAACTTTTCTTGGTTTTACGTTTGATTCTAATAAAATGATATATTTTGCACCTGCTGACAAAAAAGAAAAAATAATTAATATTATTCAGACCATCAAAAATAAAATTACATATATGATAAGATCATTTGCAGCTTTAATCGGTCAGTTGGTAGCAGTTTGTCCTTCAGTTAAATATGGAAAATTATACTTAAAAAATTTAGAAAAAGAAAAGTGGCTTGCTCTTTCTAAAACTAATAGTTTTAACAAAAAAATGACCATACCTAAATACTTGTAAAACGATTTCAATTAATGGTTAAATAACATACCAATTAGTGAACAAAATATAAAAGAATCTAATTATGTACTTGAAATATTTTGTGATGCATCTCTGTTAGCATGGGGAGCATGCTGTAATGATAATAAAACTCATGGTTTTTGGAATTATGAACAGCGAGAACTACATATAAATGTACTTGAGTTATTGGCAGCATATAATAACTTGAAATACTTTTCCAAGGGATATAGGAATTGTAATATTTTGCTAAGAATAGATAACACAACAGCTGTATCTTGTATTAACAAGATGGGGAGTGTGCAATACTCTAATCTTAACATCATTTGCAGAGAAATTTGGCAATACTGTGAAAATAAAAATAATAAACTGATATCAGGCAAAAAGATAATTTTAGGACCTGATAAAAATTTACTTTTGAACCCTTTTAGGCTTCCTTTTCCGGGACACCAACATCTTACCCTGACTATCGCATGTTTGTCAGGCAATATTTTTTAAGAAAAGGTATTCCTGAGCATTCCATCGCAATTATGATTGCATCTATTACAACAAAAGCACTAAATTTATATGATACAGTTTTCAAGAGATAGTGGAGGTATAGTATAGAAAAAATATGGACACTTTTGCTTATGAATTATCAAATATTATTAATTTTATTAAATATATCGTAGATCAGGATTATACATATAGCTCTATAAACATTCAATAGATATAACAGAAAATCATAAAAACATGTTTAAAAATTTTTACAAAGGTATATAATCTCAAACCTTCATTGCCCAAATATCAATTTACTTGGGACCTTCAACCAGTATTATTTTATTTAGAAACATTATTTCCTCTCACAGGTCTTTCCTTGAAAGAACTTACTTACAAACTTGTAATGTTGATTGCTCTGACTACAGCTCACAGGTTGCAAACCCTATCCCTAATAAAAATTCAAAATATTTTCATGGATCAAGATAAAATTGCGATTTTGATACCAGATAGGATAAAGACTTCTACGAAAAATAAAAATCAACCTATTTTAAGATTTCTCTATTTTAAAGAAAAACCACAGTTGTGTGTAGCATCGACTTTATGTCACTATTTAGAGATTTCTAAAAACATTCGTCCTCAATCAGAGGACAAGTTGTTTATAACAATAAAAAAACCATATAAAGCAGCATCTACGCAGATTTTGAGTAGATGGCTAAAAGATGTTTTAAAATTATGTAACATAGACACCAATATTTTTAAAGGGTATAGTGTTAGACAAGCATCTACGTCAGCAGGGGCTAGGGCTGGATTAAATATAGAAACTATTAGAGAGACGGCGGGATGGACAGAAAGTTCTCAAGTATTTAATATTTTTTATAATAAACTTCTACCAAAAGATTACGGACTCTTTGCAAAAACTATATTGTCTGTTTAGTCCATGTATGCTTCTGCGTTTGTTTGTTGTTTGTTATAAGTTTGTAATTATCTGCTTATGTTATTATTATTACATAAGAACATTAATTTTCTTATTTTACAAACATTACTCTTAATTGTTCTAATATATTCTCTCTTTTTTTGTAAAGTTCCTAATAAAAAAAAATGTAAAGTATCGATTTTTGGATTGCAATGTAGTTTTGTGTAATTATCGCACAATATTGCTTAATATTTCAACAGCCTACCATTAGTACAAATGTTCGAAATGTAATTTGAATGACAATTAATTGATTGGTTGACTTACCTGTCAAGGAAGGACAATCATAATTGTCCTATCTTACATTTCGAACATTTGTACGCTCCCTCCCTTTGATTCTTTCAAACCCACCCGTTTTTGTGCGATCAAAATAAAAAAAAACAGTGATGTGCGCACGTCACGTGTCAAGAAGCCTAATATCTTCTTTTTTCTTATTCTTCTTCTTTAAACTGTGATCAGCGGCCAGAAAATGCCACTACCATTAGTACAAATGTTCGAAATGTAAGATAGGACAATTATGATTGTCCTTCCTTAACAGGTAAGTCAACCAATCAATTAATTATCTTAAAAATCTTCCTTTTTTCCATGTAATTCGAAAATGATAAAAGATACAAAAAAAGATACCATACAAAAATGTATGGTTTCTTTAGATAATTTTTTTTTCTCATGACTGTAGCTCTTATGGTTTTCAAGTTACCTGGAGAAAAAGGAAGAGATTTAAGACACTTTAAAAATGCGCTCAATAAATTTATCCAATTTTTTTTCAAAAACCATTCATTTTAAACTCATCATTTTAGTATTTGAACATAGAAATAACACTATAATAAAAGCCATTGTAAAAGAAAATCGATGCATTTAAATTATGGTGGATGAGGGGTTAAATATATTTCTCATTTTTTCTTAAAATGCATTAGTATTCAATTTTTTGCAGCATATTTTACTTAGTTTGAATGTAATCGACATTCAACATTCCTAATTTTAAAGGTCTTTCCAACCACTACAAAAGGTATTGGTAGCATTATACACATAAAATCAACCGTTTCTCTGTTATTTCAGGTAGAATACACCGATTTGAGCATGCACCAAAAAAACCAACTTTTCTCACCTACCATATCTCTTTTTGTATTATAACTTGAAGATTTATGAATAAACGAATCTATTTGATTTTTTATAAGCTAAAAAAATGTTTTATATAGTGTTTTTAGTTAGATGCATAGTTTTTAAGGTATTCGCAAAAAACCGTTCGACAGTGCGTTATGTTTCAATGAAAATGGCCAACTTTCAACCACAAATAACTCAAAAAGTATTGAGTTTCCAAAAAAAATTATATAATAGTTTTTGCTTAGAATTAGGTTTTTTAACCACTTCCGTAGTTTTTTTAACCAAAAAATTTTCAACCCCCGAGAAGGGGTGGGAACCGCCCCCATGATAAAAGCGCCATATTATATAGGAGAAACTTTGAATTGGGAGATAAGTAGAGGCTACTCCCAAATTTTTATTAAAATCCATGCAGTAGGATAGAATTCGGAGGTAATATCCTGTTCTTACTCTTGCGCATTGACTATCAATAGAATAGGATGAAATGAAATGCAAATAAATATTGTTTCTCATGTTAATTTTTTATAGTTTAGGTTAGGTTCTATTCCTTCACATTTTTAGTACTTATTAAAATATCAATGAAAATATTAAATTTTAAGTTAATAAACATAGTGGGGATTAAGGGGTCGTTAGTACGAATCTCATCAGGGGTAGGAATTTTTTCATTTATTAAAAATTAACAAGTAAAATAATTTCTATCCTTGTGGGATCTGTACTGACTGAAGGGGCAGCAGACATTCTGATACAATTAGCGCCTCTTTGTAAAGACAATAAAGCCGACTTTTCAAATAGACCAGGGCGCATCGGTAAAAATATTAGTACAATTGGACGTTGAGAGGTGACTTAATTTTTTTTGCAGAAATTGCTTGAAAATAAATCAAATAATAATATTTGAGTTATCTTCCCTCTCAAAAAGGTCCGGAACATTGTTTAAATAATCAAAATGTCAAAAAATTAAGGAAAAATTCGATTTTTTTCTTCGTTTTTTGATTATAACTTTATAACTGTTCATTTCCGAGAAAAGTTGTGCTGACATAAAAGTTTCGTAATTAAATTTCCTACAATATAGAATTGGTTGAAAATTTAAAAAATAGTCACCCTTGTTGCAAAATAGCAATAATTGCGAAAAAACCATACAAAAACAAGTTTTCGCATTTTACGTTTTTCAACCATTTATGCTACACTTACGACCCTCATATTTCACCCAGAAAAACTTTATGATACAGTAAAATAATACTGTAAATTTCATTAAGATCGGTTTAGTAGATTTTGCAAAATGAATTTTGCAATCCAGCTTTCGTAAAAAAATTCATTTTTTCAAAATGATACAGGACTGAAAATAAAGCAGATAGCAAGTTGTAATTTTATTTGCTTATAGAATTCAACTGTACCTTTCATTTGCAATTTTGCAAAATTAAAATCGATTATCACCACGGCGTCAGGAATTTTTTTAAATAAACATTAATTATTGGTGCTACGCGCAGGACAGTGGATAGTTTGCTCTGATTGGGCATTCCAATGACCTTTGATAATGATTGATACATTTTAGTTTTTATTAATTTTCGATATAAATAAATAAATTTGTTTATTGCAAAATAAAAACACATACTCTATCCTTCGAAATAACACTTTTATTAGCAAAAACTTTCTTTGTTCATATATTTTAACTTAAAAAATAAAAGTTTATTATTTTTAAACATATGTAATTGTTTAAACAATATTTCACAAACAATAATAAAATTAGTTTGATTTTTGTGGAATTAAAATATTAAAATACAGCAATATATAAAGTAAGAAAATAATATACTAGATAAACATTGGATGAAATTTTGGTGGAAATCCACTTGTGTGAATCGAACACCGCTGTCCTGCGCATAGCACCAAAAATTATTGTTTATTTAAAAAATTTCCTGACACCGTGGTAATTAATCGATTTTAATTTTGCAAATTGCAAATGAAAGGTACAGTATACTTCTATAAGCAAAAAAAATTTCAACTTGCTATCTGCTTTATTTTCAGTCCTGTAACATTTTGAAAAAATGAATTTTTTTTGCGAAAGCTGGATTGCAAAATTTATTTTGCAAAATCTATTGAACCGATCTTAATGAAATTTACAGTATTGTTTTAGTGTATCATAAAGTTTTTCTGGGTGAAATATTAAGGTCCAAAGTGTAGCATAAATGGTTGAAAAACGTAAAATGCAAATGTACTTGTTTTTGTATGGTTTTTTCGCAATTATTGCTATTTTGCAACTAGGGTGACTATTTTTTAAATTTTTAACCAATTCTATATTGTAGGAAATTTAATTATGCAACTTTTATTTCAGTACAATTTTTCTCGAAAATGAATATTTTTAAAGTTATAATCAAAAAACCAAGAAAAA